>NC_089842.1:193605761-194269094 GCF_035609145.1 Eleutherodactylus coqui | reverse complement strand
GTTAGAGGAACGTCCATGCATGGCTTATATACTCTGTCCATCTGTACTGTGCCAGCTAAAATCCCAATAGTAACAGTCCTTTTTTTTGCCCTCACTGTTCAATTGTGGGCTTTGATAATTACATAATCTCTCAACTCATGTCTGACCTTTTTGCCTCAAATCCAATCCAGCAGGATACCTGCCTTGTGACCTTTATAGAAAGAATGTCAGCAGCCCTCTATACCTCCTCTAGCTACGCAGCTGTCACCACTATCCCTCCCGCACCACCAGTAGCATTTAAACCTTTAAAATACAATGGACTAGCAGAATGTAAAGCAATTTGACCACAAGTGAGGCCAAATCATGTCTCCCTGCAGAGGCATGTTCCAAACACATCACAGAGTTACCATGTTGTGCCACAACATGAAGGTCAAGTATCAAGGTCTCTTATGTCTCCGCAGCCAGGCTTTGGAGAAAGCGAGCGAAATCAACGTCCCTCCTGCGTGTCAGTCATTTTTTGGAATGTTCTTTTGCAGCGCCTCACGGTACCTGTACTCACAGACACATTTATCTGTCACTTTGTCACCTTGTATGGGCAGACACAATGAACCACAGGTCTTCTTTACATCGGCTTCGTAGTGTCTGGTACATGCTGTGGCAGTGACAGTCTCTTTACATCATTGTTGGAGAATACAATGTAAAACTCCACTAAGAGCATCAAACGATGGAGAAAACCCAGCCAGAGTAAAAGAGACAAGTGATTAGCGCGATGGAAGAAGGGAAATTGCTGGAGATCCTATCAGCAAGGCTGTGCGGTGTGCTGCGCTGCCATTAGCCTTCAAGGTGCTTTTGAGATTCCAGAGAGATGTATGGGCCACTTAACCTGCATCAAACCCAAGACAAAGAGTACTCAGCTCCTCCGTTGGAGGATGTGTCAAGAGCAGCTCGCAGAGCAGACAAATGCCTCTCTGGGCCACTAAGTACTGTGTCTGTGTGATCCGTATCTCCTCATTCAGCCTGATACTGAGCTACGCTGCTAACCCTTTGCCTGCCACCATTAGCCTCCCTGCAGAGGAAGCATTAACCGGCTAGATTATAGCCATCGGGCTATATTAAGGCCGTATTTATGATTTCTTGGAAAGGTTAATTTTTCTGATAAAAGCAAAATTGTGATTTTGCTTTTTCATTTACAAGCCGGCATGCCTGTAACACATTGTAGCACAAGTCGACTTAAGTGCAACAGTATTACATGTTATAGTCACTGATTGATACAGAAGTGGAGTTGATCCAAGGGTTAGGCTACCTACACACGGACGAGCGGGATATCGGGCCGTGAAACTCACCCTGATATTGCGCTTGTGAACATGCGATGTACCCGACGGATTCGAGGCATTTTTCAGGCAAAAACGCATTGATCCTCTCGAGCGTCTTTCATGCGCCATAGAGGATCGGAAGTGTTTGCCATTGATTTTAGTGGGAAACCTAACATCGCTCCCATTCTAATAAATGGGCAATGCATTCCGAGGAATGCAAAAAGTTGGGGCATCCCACAAGAATGGGGTTCATATTCGTGCCAGATTCTCAGCCGTGTGAAAGCGGACTTAATCAGATTGCCAGATATGGAGTTGATAAGGATTTTTTTCATTAAAGTTAGGAAAATTGGCTTCTACATCATTGGGTGGGGATTGCCTTCTTCTGGATCAGCATTGCAGGATAATAGACCGATATGGATGGACATGTGGCTTTTTTTAGTCTTACAAAATGTTAATATTTGCCCCAACTGTATGGTGAATAAGCCTCCCACAACTTTACAGCTGTGGCGATATAATGGAGTCATCAATTGATAGAACTAATGGATAACAACATGGTGATTAACCCTCTTAGTTTAAGAGTTGATGAGTAAATAACTGGCATCAGTATAGTGGGAGTAAAAGTTGCTGTCATATCTGGGCCTTGAGGGGTTCCAGTTCCTACTCCACCACATAAGAGATTAGTTTATGTGCTGTGACTTCACTGTGCTCATTATCCTTGTATTATGATAGGCCTGTCTTGCGACATCATTGTTATACTTACATACAGTTGTTAATAAAAATAATGAAAACACCCAGAGGAGCATTATCAGTCATGGTGGTTTCCATTCGTTTGAGGAGGCAAAATGCAGGCATTGAAAGGCATGAGCTTTAGAATTTTTCTTCACACTCGTGGAAATGCTCTATTTTGCCTCAGACCCCACGTGGACGGCCTCCATTGAAGTCAGTGGAGACTGTCCGACTCGCAGCCAATTGTGTATGGTCTGAGGGTATGTGTCATCGCTTATCAACTGCGTAGGAAATACAAACTAAGGAAAACTGTACTGCACATGATCAACAGCGAGCCGCCTTGGTCATCCGTAATGCAGAGAAATGAGTTACTTAGGGTGACTGGCTGGGCTCACAGCCAAAATCCGCTGCGGGCCTTCCACATGCAGAATCTGACCTATTTGTGCAAGTCTACGAGGTGCAGAAGTTGCAGTCAAACTGCTGCCTGACATGGCCCAATAGATACCTCGCAACATAAAAGTACCATAAGATATAAATTGCTTGTAAACTTGGAGATTCTGTTGGAGATTTTAAGTTGAGGTCCAGGAACTACAAGTTAAAATTCATTTATGACAGTTTTGCATCTTTATTTTTGTAGAATCACTTGGTTTGTACAAATTTTAATAAGCGCTCCTTCACACCTGCGTTTATTCTGCGTTCAAGTTTCCGTCTCTCTATTCCGTTTTCAGAGCAGAGAGACTGAATCAAAATTGAATTAAACTCATCCGTTTTTTCCCCCATTGATTTCAATGGGTTTTTTTTACAGAAAGCTTTAGGTTTCTATTTTTTTGAATGAATCAACCCGCACAGTCTGCAGCGCTATTTGTTCCGTTTAAAAGAAAAAACTGAAACATAACTGAACGGAAGCGGACTGAAAGCTTTCCGTTTACTTTTCATTTTTACAACCCCATTGAGATCACTGGTGGTAAAAACAGAACTGCTACATTCCATTTTACTTCTGTCTCTCTGCTCAAAAAACGGAACAGAGAGTCGGAAACCCTGAATGGGAGGCTGAACGCAGGTGTGAATCCACCCTAAGCGAGAAACAAAAGTACAGACTTTCAGATACATGTAGTCAATCTTCACATAATAGGTTATGGTAAAATAAAATATAATTTTACTTACTTAAAATATACATACCCCAGGAATAATCTGCCCTGTAGTTATAACCCTTAGTTGTGAAAGTAGGGAAAGTAAAGGGAATGTATCATCAGAATGGAGAATTGGCCCAAGGGTTATTTTAAAAGGCGTGGAATGGGAAACTGACACCAGGCCCTTTTGTCCTGGGTGGCAAAACTGGACATTGTAATGAGGGACTCATTTAGATTTTTGTTGTGGGGCCCTGTCTCTTCTTTATGCACAATGTAATGATCCAGTTCAGGTTTGGAGTCCCTTGTTGTAACTGTTGCGGATCGGTAACATGATCAGGGAAGCCAGAAGTCAGTACATGGGTAAGTATCAATTCATGGTACAGAGGAGCAGTCGGGTAGCGTGATCAGGGAAGTCAGAGGTCGGTACACGGGTCGGTATCCGTTTGCGGTACACAGGAGCAGGTGGGTAGCATAGTCAGGGAAGCCAGAAGGGGTACTATTGTATCTTGTCACCACCGGAAGTATGGGTGGAGACAAGATACAAGCAGCTGGACAGGCCGGTGACTCCCCCAGGAGCTGATTGAGTAATGTATTTCCTCAATGTCCCTGTGTGCATCATGGGCCTTCTGTCAGGCAACTGGGAGTCCTGAGAGCCGATGCCCGGGACACAGCAGTGAGGCTGCACCGCGGCAGAGACGGAGCTGTTAGCGGCCACAGTGCATTGGCTCCCCGCATCATGGCCCGCCTGTCACTCAACCGGGAGCCCTGACAGGCGGTGCCCAGGACACAGCAGTGAGCAGCGGCACAGTGGGGGACGGAGCTAGATTGAGCACTGAGCCTGCACGGCACAGCGGGGGACACAGCTGTCAGCGACCACAGAGTATCAGGAGCCCTGCAATCTCAGTTGCAGGCGATGAGGCGGGGGACGGAGCTGTGAGGCGCCAGTAGCACAGTGTCACAAGCTGTCAGGGAGCGGGTCATCAACAGAGATGTTGCGGGCTTCGTAAGTGACAGTGGCAGGTATTCGGCAGGGGACCTAGCAGAGCAGAGGCAGAGAGCACAGGGATAGGTGGTGCCGGGCCAGTAGCACAGTTTCAGTGGAGCTGGGAGGGAGCGGTTCAGCAGGGGATATTGTAGGGGGATACCTGCTTTGGGCCTGGAGGGTTAGTTACTTTTCCAGTTTGGCTTGCATTATTAGCTCTAACCGCTAATAATGTAATCCTAAAGGAAAACTAACCCTAACCCTTCAGGCCAGGCAAAAATCCATAGACACTCTCCTAGGACCTTGACAGCCAATCGAGAGATAGGGGCGTAACAGGGGCGTTCCTCCATGCAAGCCCTGTCAAACTCCTAGCTTGCGGTGGTGACAAGGTACAATAGTACCAGCCAGAGGTTGGTACACGAGTAATTATGTCAGGTAGCAGTATGGAGGAGCAACAGGTGGAAGAGCTTGACTACTGGCTGGGAGCACAATAATCTCGCAAAGATGGAAAGTGCCAGGCCAGGTTATATAGAGCAATCACAAGACAGGATGGAGCCAAACAGGAGCTGAGTTAGCAGGAGCAAGGAATGTTAACAGGTTCAGCAGGGGAGCTGTTCAACAGGCTGATGGCTCACTGGGGAGAGCTATCACCTGGCGCGCAGGAGGTTCCGGGTTCGAGTCACAACATACCTCCGGGTTTGAACAGGCTGATAGCTCACTGGGGAGAGCTATCACCTGGCGTGCAGGAGGTTCCGGGTTCGAGTCCCAACATACCTCCGGGTTTGAACAGGCTGATAGCTCACTGGGGAGAGCTATCACCTGGCACGCAGGAGGTTCCGGGTCCCAACATACCTCCGGGTTTGAACATAATAGTATCAATATACAACAGTGAAGGGGGGTCAGAATATACAAGCCTACATTATAGCAAGGCTAAAAGCAAAATGGTGATCCAAAAAAATAAGCATTGTACACAGGTATTGTATCTTGCTTCTTTTGCTTCGAGTCTGTTCTGCTCCTCCACTACCCACTCAGTCGAAGGCTTGCTCTTATTTCTCCGGAACTAGACTAATCTCAGTGACACGAAAGCCTTGCCCATTCTCCGCCCATGTCACAAAACGGTTTAATTATAAAGGCAGACAGACCCCAGTGTCCCCCGGCTGTAAAGGCGCACAAATAAGCGTGCAATCAAAATCAGCAATTACCTCTGGAATTTAGTGTAAACAGACCTATAATCAGACAACAAACAGAGCTGTTTAGCATTCCTCCCGCACTGCGCCGTGTGCGGGGCAATTTCCCTTTATTTATCTTCAGCTGCTCGGCAAAAAACGAGCAAGGGCATCCATGCAATTAGCATAATTACTACACATAGGCCGGATCCTGTGTGGATTCTCTCCTGAGCTCTCTCGCCCACTGCTCTGCGCTGCCCTTACCCCCCTCTCTTCTAACCTCCTCGCCCTTTCTAGAGCATCAGCACCCGGGTGCATCTCTTGGAGAACTGAAGTTTGCCATGAGAGCAGTTGAGAAATCCTGTGTGATGGATGATTGGATAAAGCGGAAGGGACATAGAACAGAGCTGGAGTGCGGAGAGTTGGACTTTATTGAATGATAGCTGTAAATTTAGACATCATAAAGCATGAAAGAGTAGTAGACTTATAGCAATTGCTAGTGAAAAAGCTATAGACTAGAGTGCAGGGAAAGAGGTTATGAGAATAATCAGAATGATCCTTAGAATAAACAGTAAGGGAATTAAATGCAGTGTATGGATTTTTTTCTGGTGTTTTTCAATTTCATTTATATAATTAAGACTTATCTTTTAAATGAGTTTGCTTTTTTAATACAAAATGGTCTGTTCCAATTGGGAAGAAATACAGAATTTTTCAAATGTCTGTGCACCCTTATTAAAATATTTTTTTTGTGTGATGTAAAGCCTTAAATTAAGTTGTGGTGGATTTATAGCCATGCGGAGATCAAGCTTACTGACACTGAAACTAAATGGAAAAGCAGAAACTACATGTAAAATATTGAAAAAAAAAGAAACTTAAACAGTGTTATTGCGTGGCTAGGGTTACATGGCATTAAGTCGCAATGTGACACTACGATTTTCATGCCACACAACGAAAGTCACCGTGTAGCCCTAGCTTAATTGGAAGCGCCTCTCATTATTTTGTGTAGAAATACCTTCTATCTCTTAAAGATGGAGGACGTTTGTTTTCATTGAAAGAGATTATCCCATTTGGACCCCCGCATCTCCATATGTCCTATATAGGTGCATGAACATCATAGAGGTGTGAAACACAACCACCACTCGGTACTGTATTGTATTAGCCAAGGCCGACAGACACTGGAAAGAGCATTGGTCTTTTTAGCAGACTATATTCTCTTGATTTAACTATTGATAGGGAAATGTGTGACTGCCCAAAGCCCCCCCCCCCCCCCCCCCCCCCACAGCCTTACATCTGATTGTGGAGGTTTGGTAGTTGAACCCACAGGAATCAGCTGATTACTGGAGTGCTGTTTTTTTAAGAATGGCTGTCAAAATGGGACAAACCCATTAAAGGTTTCCTAGTTAAATTCTACTGGAACTGAATCCAGCTCTGTTGCCCCGCCATCCTTTTGGTGATTCTTGGGGAAGATGATGTCGGCACACAAGTCACCTGACCATTACGACAAATCAGAGGCTGCAACGTCTCCATGCTTAACTCCTGGCATCATGGCGCCCAGTATGTGAGCACTGATGCTAGGAGAAAGGTTTGTGACGCTACAGCCTCTTATTGGCTGCAGCAGTCAGGTGACTTCTGCTGACATCATCTTTCACAATAATTACTGGTAGGATGGTAGTGCAACAACACTGGATCTCCGCAGCAGAGGACGAGTTAGTACTGCTTTGATATTTTAAGCTATTGCAGCAATGTTGTCCTGTAATCCGACAACCCCTTTAATTCTGTTTGTATGTTCAGTCCTCATGACCCATATAACTTTATACCTAACTTGAAGTATGGTGTGGTGGCACCAATACACTTTGGGGTTAAGTCTTTTCAGCTGGGACAGGAGATTTAGTTAACCCCTTAGTGACCAAGCCTGTTTGCGCCTTAATGACCAGGCCAAATTTTGCAAATCTGACATGTGTCACTTTAACATGGAAAAACACCAGAAAGGTTTTGCATATCCAAGCGATTCTGACATTGTTTTTTCGCCACATGTTGTGCTTCATTTAGGCGGAAAAAATAGACCGATAGAAATTGTGTTTATTTATTAAAAGCGCCAAAATTAGGAAAATTTTGAAAAAATCGTCATTTTTTCACATTTCCAACTGCAATATCTTAAATATGTGCAAACATAATATAGAAATTTTTGCTAAGATTTATATTTCCACCCGTTTACTTTATTTTGGGCGCACATTGGAAAAACTTTCGTTTTTTTTAAACTATTTAGGAGACGTACAAATTTAACATTACTTTTTAGCATTTTGAGGAACACTTTGTTTTCCTATACCAAGCCGATATTGGAAAGGCTCATGAGTGTCAGAATAATAGATACCCCCCCAAATGACCTCATTTTAAAAACTACACCCCTTAATATATTCACTGAGGGGTGTCATGAGTATTTTGACCCCACAGTTTTTTTTCAGGAATTAATTCAATTTAGAGGAGAAAAAGTAAAATTTCATATTTTTGCAAATCTGTCATTTTAAAGACATATTTTTTTCCTATAGTTTACATGAAAATCAGGATTTACACCCCAAAATGGATACCCCTATTTCTCCTGTGTTCAGAAATATACCCATTGTGGCCCTATTGTTATATCTGAGTCCACAACGGGGCCCAAAATGAAAGGAGTAGTCAGTGTCTTTCAAAACAGAAATTTTGCTTGAAGTCCTTTTAGGCCCCATAGCACACATGTAGAGTTCTTGAGCGCCCAAAACCATAGAAAACCCCCACAAATGACCCCATTTTGAAAACTAGACCCCTTAAGGAATTTATCTAGGGGTGTACTGCATATTTTGACCCCACAGTTTTTGAATGAATTCAAACCAAGCAAAAGGAAAAAATTGTGATTTTCGTTTTTTCGGCAATTCTGTCATTTTAAAAACAGCTTTTTTTGTACAGCACACATATGAAGGAAGACTTGCACCCAAAAATGGATACCCCTGTTTGTCCCGTGTTCAGAGACATACCCATTGTGGCCCTAATCTTATGTCTGGATACACAACGGAGCCCAAAATGAAAGGAGCGACCGGTGGCTTTCGGAACACAAATTTTGCTTGAAGTCCTTTTAGGCCCCATTGCCCACTTGTAGAGTTCTTGAGCGCCCAAAACCATAGAGAACCCCCACAAATGACCCCATTTTGAAAACTAGACTCCTTAACGAATTTATCTAGGGGTGTACTGCGCATTTTGACCCCACAGTTTTTGAATAAATTCAAGCAAAGCAAAAGGAAAACATTTGGATTTTTGTTTTTTTGGCAATTCTGTCATTTTAAAAACAGCTTTTTTTGTACAGCACACATATGAAGGAAGACTTACACCCCAAAATGGATACCCCTGTTTGTGCTGTTTTCAGAAATATACCCATTGTGGCCCTAATCTTATGTCCGCATGCACAACGGGGCCCAAAATAAAAGGAGTAATCGGTGGCTTTCAGAACATAGATTTTGCTTGAAGTCCTTTTAGGCCCCATTGCCCACTTGTAGAGTTCTTGAGCGCCCAAAACCATATAGAACCCCCACAAATGACCCCATTTTGAAAACTAGACCCCTTAACGAATTTATCTAGGGATGTACTGCATATTTTGACCCCACAGTTTTTGAATAAATTTAAGCAAAGCAAAAGGAAAAAAATAGGATTTTCATTTTTTGGGCTATTGTGTCAATTTAAAAACAGTTTTTTTTGTACAGCACACATATAAATGAAGGCTTTCACCCCAAAATGGATACCCCTGTTTGTCCCGTGTTCAGAAACATACCCATTGTGGCCCTAATAGACTTACAGGACCCATGGCTAGGCCTACAATGAAAGGAATACCCGTTGGATTTCAGGGTACCACTGAATAAATTTCAGGCCCCATTGCCCACTTATAGAGCCATTGAGCGGCCAAAACTATAAAGAACCCCCTCAAATGACCCCATTTTGAAAACTAGACCCCCTAACGAATTCATCTAGGGGTGTACTGCGTATTTTGACCCCACAGTATTTGAATGAATCTAAGCAAAGCAGAAGGAAAAAGTTATGATTTTCAATTTTTTTGGCAATTTTTTCAATTTAAAAACAGTTTTTTTGTACAGTGCACATAGGAATGAAGACGTTCACCCCAAAATGGATACCCCCGTTTGTCCCGAGTTCAGAAACATACCCATTGTGGCCCTAATCTACTTACAGGACGCATGGCAAGGCCTATAAAGGACGGAACACCTGTTGGATTTTAGGGCACAACTGAATAAATTCCAGGCCCCATTGCTTATTTGTACAGAATAAAGATTGACTCCCTAAAAATTCCCCCCCTCCCCCTCCGCGCCCTTTTTGGCGTTCGCAAATCTTAGATAAAAGTAAAAATGTGAACTGTGTAGTATTTCCGAAGACAGGGGTAATTACGGAGGCTGGTTGGAATGGGCCCATGGGGCAATAAAACCGGGTATCCCCCCCCCCTCCTCTCATGCTTTTTGGGGGTATTTCATGACCTCAGTGGCGGGTATGGGGTGTAAAAAGTGGCGTTCCGTGAGTCTCCGTAAGCTTGATGAGGTGCGGTGGTCTCACACAGAAGGCGCTCAACAAGGTGCTCCTGGAACTGCAGGAAAGCGAGCGTTCCCGGGGCTTCTTGTAAAATACGTATCACAGGTAGCGGTCTGAATAACGCCGGGCTCACGCGGGTGCAGGCGGAATCCGCTTGCGGAGGCCCACAGCGGATCCCATCTGTGAGCCCGGCTGTGACCCTGCGTACGGCTGCGTAATGTACTGCGCATAACTGCGTACTCACACAGGCGGTCATGCACAGTACACCTTTGTTTGTATTTCCCGCACCATCGCTTAGCGATGACGCGGGTACCCGCAGCCCGTATACAATGTAGTTGCGTATGGACTGCGGGTATATCCGCGACCATGGAGCACAATGGGCTCTATGTTGCCGATATCCGCAGTAAAATAGAACCTGCTGCGTTCTCTTTTCTGCGAGTGGATTACGCAATTCCGACCCGCTAATGTGAGCGGAATTGTGTAATCCAATGCGATTGATCTGCGTATTACCACGGATCAGACGCATGCGGAATCCGTCATTCCTATCCGGTCATGTGAGACCGGCCTAAGGTAGATCGCTACCTTTTTATCACGTGACCGGGGACCGCTCAACGAGGCCCCTGGTCACTGCTCCAGGCTCTCTGTGACCGTTGGTCGCTGGGAGCAAGGAGATTTTACATTTCCTGGGCTCCCTGACTCCTGCGCATGTGTCCGGCTTTTTGCCGGCAATCGCATGTGCAGAATCCTGGAAGGTCCACGGAGGAAGATCGCGTCGGGATTCAAATACACAGGCCTCCGGTAAAAAGATTCATCTCCTCTCACCGATCGCATCAGTGAGGGGAGATGAAACTTCAAATTTTTTTTTTTACTTTTACGTGATCACCATTATTGGATAATGGCGAACACGTGACCAGGAACCGCTCACCGCGGACCCCCATTAAATCTCCATGCTCTTGGCTACGTTTTGTAGCCAGGAGCAGGGAGAATTTAAATTATCCTGGCAATCCACAGCTTTTGCGCATGCGCCCGCCATTTTGGCGACGGGCGCGTGTGCAGAAGCTGTGGTAAGGTCCGCGGATAAATCTGGGGGCCTTAGGTACGTACTTTCATCCTCCCTCACGGATATGATCCATGAGGGGAGATGAAACGTACGCTTTTTAAACTTTTAAAAACTTTTTTTTACTTTTTTTTTTTTAAACTTTTTTACACTTTTTTCTCACTTTACATGATCACTGTCATCCATTGGATGTCAGTGATCATGTCCCCGGTATAATCTCTCTGCTCCTAGCTACACATGGCAGCCAGGAGCAGAGGGATTTTAAATTTCCCGGGGCTCGAGCCCGTCTGTTCACGCGCCCGATGTCAATCATCGGGCGCGCATGCGCAGACGGGGGTTCGGGTCCCGGGACATCGGGACACCGCTGAGGACTGGGGGTGAGTATTTTCACCTCCCCTCATGGATCCGATCCATGAGGGGAGGTGAAACTGACTTTTTTAAAACTTTTTTTTAACTTTTTCGCGATCGCCGCTAACCATTGGATAACGGCGATCGCGGTACCGGGGACCGCTCACCGCAGTCCCCGCTGACATCTCCTGCCTCCCGGCTACCTACAGGAGCCGGGAGCCAGGAGATTTTAAATCTCCCGCGCCGCCGGGCCTTCTGCGCATGCGGCTGACGTAATGCCGCCTGGCGCGCATGCGCAGAAGACCGGCTTCGGGCCCCGGAGCGGCAGGAGAGCGGGGAGCAGCGTGCCAGACCTCGGTGAGTAATTTCAGCTGCTCCGATGGATCCGATCCATCAGAGCAGCTGAATCTTTAACTTTTATGTACTTTTATTTACTTTTTTTGCGATCGGCGCTATCCATTGCATAGCGCCGATCGCAATGCCGGGGGGGGGGCTCCGAACAGCCCGGGATGACAGCTCCATGCTGTCAGCTACCTGCGGACACCGACAGCATGGAGCTGTCACGTCCACAGCCCGAGGGGCACTATTCTCTGCAGGAAGCATGTTTTTACGTCCTCAGAGAATAGAGCCCACTTCGGGAGGACGTAAAAACACTATGGGCTGGTCGTTAAGGGGTTAAGTCAGATTGGATAATTCATAGCACCAAATAACAATACCTTTTGGTAAAAAAAATGACAGTTCCTACACAATGTTCTAAAGTTAAGTCAACTAAGTATTGGCATCAGTACAGAATATCAGCCCTAAAATACTTTAGCCATTGACATCAATCCAATAGAAAACATGTAATGTTGCTTAAAGGGCATCTGTCACCTACTTTTAGCCATATAAACTAAGCTTATGGCCTGAAAGTAGGTGACCCATGAAGCTGGGGATGTAAGTTTGATACTTTCCTCCTCCGGTGTCAATGCTGAAACCCGCTGCTGAACACATTGAGCAAATCTGCTAAGTAGCTTGCTCCTTCCAATTTTAGAATGCATAGACTACTCGGCAGTGCTGCTTAATACATTCAGTCATATTAAGGAGAACTCCTGTACTACAGATATGTTCTTCCATAACTTATCTCTAAACCTGATATTTCCTGAGATGAAGAGCATGGCATGAGATATTAAACAGATATGTAAAATGTATTTTTTCAGGATATTGGACCTCTGTTTGTTTAACCTAATACGTAGGGACTTTATAGTCCTGTCCATGTACTGTAGCCCACAAGACCATTCTATGAGGTATTCTACATAGTCAGAACCGCAGTGTAAAAAGGACGTATTAGGAAAAATTTTGGAAGATATTTTGGATTGAAGAGGTCTGCTTAGGATGGACACTTAAACAATGCAAACAGCGAAACTTGCTGCATCTATACGACCCAACCAAAGAAGGCAGAAGGGAGATATGGTGCATAGGGGGCTTAGGTAGCCAACTTGGGGCTAAAATATTCCTCACAGTGGTGGCTCGGCAGGAGGTTATTTTGAGGAGTTTGGGAATACTATGAGCGAGCCAAGGGTCACTTAAGATACCCCGATGTTTCTTAAGAATAGTCCTATTAAATTTATGACCTAAGTTAAAAGTGGTTGTTAAATTATGGGCGAAAGGTTGAGATGAATTAAAATGAGTATTTTTCCAAAGACAATCAGACAAATGTTTGGCTAAAAAAACAGCCTGTTGGTAAATTCCCCGATGACTAGAACAGTTACACCTAACCCTTTTAAATTGGCCAAACAGGATGTTCAAGAGCCAAGGTTTATAGTGGGCACTGTTGAAATCAATATAACTATTAGTGTCGACTGTCTTAAAATGAGTATTTGTGGCAACAGAGTTATCTTGCGGTAGATGCAAAGATCTAAGAAAAGAATATGATTAAGAACGTTGATATGAAAGGGAGAGACCAGAAGGGTTTTCATTGATCCAACAGAAAAATTCCTTCAAAAGGTCTTCATAACCTTTCTAAAGAAAAATCAAATTATCAATATATCTATAGTAGTAGATTACATTATCCCTAAAAAGCTTGTTCTGGTAAAGGTGAGATTCTTCAAACTAACTCATATAAAGACCCATGTAGGATGGTGAAAATTTAGTGTCCTTGACCTGCTGAAAATAGAGCCCTAAAACTGCACTCTAACAACCATGTGTAAGTTGCGCCTGAGATTCTTGGGCCCAACTGAACACCCTATTCTGTCCGATGTGTGGAACAGAGGACATTGCATCTCCTACTCCCATCGGTGAAATGGACCAGAATAGGAAATACTTCAATTTTTTTTCTTGCATAACTATAGGTCCATGAAAAAATGACTTGTCTGAGTAGCTCCATTGATTTTAACGGGGCTTTGCTTTTTTCAAATTTACTTAGAAACTTAGACAAAACTCTGATCTAAAACTCTGGCATGTGAATTAGGACTAACTGTATTACTAACTTCTCTAGTGAACCATAGTTGTTTCTTTATCCTTTTATTTTTTCTAGATTGTTTGACATAAAGTTTAAGGTATATTAGACATAAAGTTTAGTATGTAATTGTATTTCACTTTCTGTAACTATGTTATTGGTGAAGGATAATATGCAGAGTGTTGGAATGGTTAAACAGATAGGACTGCAATCTTGAAAAAGAATGAGGAAAGGGTAACATTCTTCTGAATAAAATAAAAGAACTTTTTCTCCAAACTCAAAAAATTAGTCTTTGTAGAGTCTGGATACCAAATATCTTAATGAGACATCGTGCCTCGACGATCAATGGCCATCCTTCTATGATATTGAAGCTTCAAACTTTCCAGTCTTCACAAAATGCCAGTAATTTAACTACATTGTGTAGCCTTTTTATAATAATTGGGAGGCTAAAACAATAAATGTTTAGTACAATTAAAATTTTCACCTTTTTTATCAGTGTCTCCAAACATCTGTCTTTCAGGGACGTGTTTCTGTTCGGTGCTTATTGGGCGTGATATTCAGCAGTGTAGAAATGTTATTATGTTGCAATATGTGAAAGAATGATACATTGAGTTCTATTGAAATGGGCACTAATACATAATTTGTGGTGTTCTACCAAAATATTCAGCAGCCTGAGTATCATACAGCTGTTCATGGTACACAGTGTTTTTACTATAAACCTGTAGTGTTGTTTCCTTTCCTAACCACACTTTTCCAATATTCTGTTTTGTTTCTCTCTTTTTTTTGTTTTAATGCTGATTTTATCAGCAATGAAAAAATTGCCAAATAGCTTCCTGCCCCCCTCGCTGCCCCTTCTTCCAGTCCGCAGATAGATTAAGGCTGCCTCTCCCCCTGTTTGCTGCTTACCTACACATTACTGGTCAGTACAGCCACCCAAGGTGACTGTTATCACTTAATTAAATCCTTGCACGCTGAGATGAAAAAACAACAGTGCTCATTCATTCATAACCTGAGGAGAGAGGCCTGTCCTCCCTCCCTCTCTCTGCCTTATTCCTCCATTCCCTCCCTCTGTTTCTGCCTATCCCTTGCCAATTCTCTCTTTACCTCTTATTTCTCTCTGGCAGGGAACCCTGTGCAAGGTTTTAGTTCTGAAGACATCATGTGACATCTCCTGTCTAAGTCTTTACAAGTTCTAATCATCCTTTCTTGTCTCTGCCCCATTGTTTTTGGTTGCTACTGTCACTCCTATCTCTTTCTGCAATTTTTTTTCATTTTATTCTCCTTTCTTATTAATATCTGTTAATCTCTCCATGCTATTCTCTGCTCTCTTATGGTGACACTTGACATTCCTACCTCCTTGATCTCTCCGTTCTGCGGCATTGTTCTGTGTATATACTATTGCATCTACTTTATAAGTCGCATATGTGCAGGCAATTCTCTCTCACCGTATCTTACATCTTAAGCCTCTTGTTAACCTGGTAAAATATGGCAACAGCTGATTAACCAAAGTAACAGGTTATAACACACAAATCCATTGTACTTTTCACAGTTACTGTTACCTGTGGGTCTGTAATTTAATCATTGTGATGGACATTCTTGAAATAAAAGCCAGCATTAGTGACATACAGTATAACAGCGGCCACAAGGCAGCAGTTAAAAGTCTTCTAACAATTCATTAGCAATCACTTTTTGGTCCTGATCCTTCTCCTTCCCTACACAATTACTGCACATTGTAGCACAGCTCATCTAAACAGCAGTAGCTTTGTAACGACGCCAGCTGGACACTAGATGACAAAACTCAGCTTCAGCATTAGCAGTTGCCTGTTCTTAGTGCCAACGGAGCCTCCCAGTACTCAGATACCCTGAGGACGTACAGTAGACCTGACCTGCTTAATGGGGTTGTTCAGTAGTAAACTATAAATGGCCTATCCAAAGGATAGGCCATCAAGAGTAGATCAATGGGCCCCTACTCATCATGCGTTGGCTAGATTAGTGTGCTTAGGCGCTGTTCACACTGTAGTGGACAGGCTTGGTATTGCAGGCATTCACATTAATGGAAACTTTGCCTGTAATAACAAGTCTGGCCACTGCCCAATGATCAGTGGTTCCTGGGCAGCAAAGGCCTATTGATCTACTGGTTGTTAAATGGTTTTATAACTAGACAACCCTTTCAACAACCCAACATTGCAAGAAACATTGCAAGAAATTTGTGTGAAGCATTTATCAACACCGTGAAAACAAATGCAACTTGGTACTCATCAGTAGATGACAGGGGCAAATGGTGATGGTAAACTGAAGATGAAGAAGAGGAGGATGATGATCAATATAATGAAATTTGTAGTGGAGGCTGGAACATATAGTATGGAGTTGAAATTGATAAATTTCATAGATATGCTAACTCTAACATTGCCTCTCCTTCCATCTCTCTCTGACACTGTCCCTCAACACCAGACTCCACTCTCCCTGAACAGCCCCAATTTGTCCCTGTGGCTCACCCTGTTTAAAATACTATCCCTCAGAACAGGAGGACACTAGGGTTCAGTCAAAACGCTAACAAAAAAAGTGCTGGAATGACACTAGACAGAAAGAAACCAACAAGGAAAGATTAGACAAACCACAAACTAGGAAGGATAGACTGGACTAGAAAACTATAGAGCCAGACTGCACTATTGTACCTTGTCTCCACCGTAAGCTAGGGGTGTGACAGCACTTAGCAGGAGGAAACGCCCCTTTCAGGCTCCTAGCTGCCGATTGGCCGGGAACACTAGCAGCACACAGTGGAGGGAGGGCGACAGGGAGACTCACCGGTTGTGTCTGGCAACAGGCTACCTGGACGGAGGGTGAAGACAGCGTTCTGACAGCCGCCAGTGGGGGACAGGGGCATAGACTGCGGGACCGGCAAGTGGACTGGGTGGCCGGCTTTACAGACGGCATCACAGCACATATGGGAGCCACTGGGGGTGACAGCACACGAAGGAGAAGGGAGAGCAGCCATGAGAGACACTGTAGCAGGGAGCGGAGATTGTGGACACCCAGCGGGGTGGCATGGGGACAGACAGCAGCCCCGCCAAGCTCGCAGCGCACCCGCGATTACAGGAGCCGGGAGGTGAGACCCCGACAATCGCAGGCCTCTGCCGCTGTGGATGACACTGTCCCTGGCGCTGTCACTGTGCACCCCGCCACTGTGGATTACACTGTCCCCGGCGCTGCGCTCATCCGGTGCTGTCACTGTGCACCCTGCCGCTGTGGAGGAGACTGTCCCTGGCACTGTGCTGGGGTCATTCTGACCATAAACTCAGGCCTCTGCACAAACTGCTAATCGGAAGCTAGGGGCTTGACAGGGGGTGTTAACTCCAGCAAAGCCAGGTCAGCCCCTAGCTTCCGGTGAAGACAAGGTACAATAGTACTGAGCAAGACACAGTCACTGGACTTAAACTAGGCACTTAGAACTAGAACAATAAAAATGGGAAAGAGTGCATGTTGTCACACCTGTAATCCGCACCTCACTGCGGAAAACAAAAGTATTTAAACAGAGGCACAGCAGACACTCCTCTTTGTAATTAGGATCCCTGCCAATTTGGTAGTAGGACTTGCATACCAACTGCCCCAACAACTTAGAAAGCACAAAATAATGCAGCAGCGTTTCTCCTACTGATTATCACAGGCATAAGTCAAATGTGTACCAAAAGTAAATTATAAGGGAAGGAGCAGTTCCCAGGAACCAATATCGATCATTCTTGGAATGGCGGCATTCTAAGACACCTGTAGTATGTACAAATTACTTCCTGCAAGAACTTCTTGATGCATTTTTGATTTGCCACTTGTAATAGTTCAATTTGGCTCCAAATGGGAATCCTTTTCTGTACTGTAGGTGAGCTTTGTGTAGATATTGTGTGAAAATTATGATAAGGACAAATACCTATGGATATGCCAACTTTGGAAGTGTTAAGGCTATACTGCAATGTTTCAAACAACATCAAAAATGCATTGGTGAAAATTATTACAAGTAGAATTGAAAATATGCATGAATTAGAAATGGTGCATTTCATCAACATATTCATCCGCACCTTGACCTTGATTATTTTGTGAAATGGACTGGCATTGAAAACAAATTTCTTTTTCCTATGCACAAATACAAAAGAAGAAAAATGTCTGTCAAGCTTATCAAAAATTTACATTGGATGAAAAAATATTTTAAAATGACAATATAGAGAGTCACTTCTTTGGTAGTTTGTGTTCATAGGATATGCACTTCAGTGTAAAATAAAAGGTTTTCTAGAATTAATAGATGTGTGTATATGCTTTTAGGTAGCTTTATTCACCTGCGGACAGCAACATCAGCTATTTATGGGGGACACTTGAATTACTTCAGCCCTTTACTTCCTCCTAGTCGGTGTAATAGATAGAGGGACTGCAGCTCCACTGTATCTATAACATGGTGCAATGGTAACACTTTAATGTTTGTGTGGTAAAGGTCAAAAAGATCAACACAGTCTTACTGCACTTACAGAACACCGCAAAACATATGTTGGTGAAATCTTCTTTCCTGTAAATATAATGAATACCTCCTAGTTATAATTATAGGCCTAGATGTGAAAAGAAGATCATTAGATTAGATTGGATCTCTGTATTGGCTTTCACCATATTAGCACAACGTTCCAAGTCAGAATAATGTCTATGCATAGCAATGACTGTACAACAAGCACCCAGACACACACACGCATTTATATATGTGTATATACATATATATATATGTGTGTATATATATATGTATGTATTTATGTGTATATGTGTGTGTGTGTATATATGTATATGTATGTGTGTGTGTGTGTGTGTGTGTGTGTGTATATATATATATATATATATATATATATATATATATATATATATATAATACTGCCTTTGACTGAATCATCTTTTGATGTTCTGTTAGTATATCTTGAGGCTCTGCAGGCTAATGCACTAAAGTTGTATTATTTGTATTATTGCTATGTTTGGTGATAGAATTAGCCCCAATGACGACAAAGGGTAATTTAAAAATAATAAATTTGGGCTAGGTGTACATTGCCATAACTGTGAGTTGCACCCTTCCGTCTGCTGTCTGATATATACAGACAGTGCATTTTCTGGGGCATTGCATGTTCTACTTCTCGCCCGTGAAATGGACAGGAATAGGAAGGACATGCCTTTAATTTCTCCAAGCAGACCATGGCTTTGGGTGAAAAAACATTTATGTGCATTACAATGGATATGATAGGGCTATATGTCAAAATGCATAGCACACAGACTGCAAATATAGCCATGTGCACCCAGCCAGAGATGTACAAACTATTCTCATATAAAAAGTAATGGTGTGACAGCCACAACACAGCGAGTCTTGATTGACGTCACGATGTCAGCCCGGGCCATGTGACTGCTGCATTGGTGCATGTACCCTATCGTTCTGCATTCAGCACCGATGTGTAAACACTTATCTGCTGCTGTGAGATTTGATTGGTTGTCAGTGAGGTTGTTTCCCCAGTCAGCCTATCAGTCTTCATTTTAGTATATAAATTCTGGCCCCTCCTCTCAGGTGGCGTCTGGTTTTTCCTTCATGGCGGAATTCTTGTCTGGTCTACACCTTTTGAATACCATTCCAGCCTCATATAAGTTACCAGTGTTTATTTCTTATTATCTGCTAATGGATGATGTCATTGTTATTGATTACATCAGTCAATATTTATCCCCTCATTATCTAGTGATAGTCTAGGTAATCCCAGGTTTAAGACATGGGGCTGCCCTTGTCAGGGCGATCAAGAGTTTTCCCATAATAATATTATAGGGTGAGATTTCCCTTTTCCCCTTTTTTGAGTTACATCATATATCATATATAACATCTCCAAGTTATTACTATTGTGTATATCCATCCTGTTGTATGTCTGATCCAAAGAGGTGTTTTGGTGTCTGGCTTAAATGTAACATTAAATAGCATTTGTAAAAAAAACAATCAATATATATTTCCTCTGTTGATAATTTTATTTCGGCTTAAAATGTTGTTTTATAGTTTAATATTTCTTAGTTATCTCTGAATCTGATAAAGATGGGTGGCAACCCAATTGGCCTAAATTAGGGCTCCTATGGGTGGTTTCCTTTAGCCTTTTTAGACATCTGAATGACAATTTTGCCTACTTATGGCTCAGTTTGGAAGAAGACCCATATATAGCTGCTTAAAGTGATCCACCAGTCCAAAACTAAGATTTGACTATACATTGCAAATGTATAGTCAGATACATGGTGCCTCTTCCATCCGAGGGCAGTAGAGGGGAGCATATCTTAAGCTTTCTCCAGTGTATGGAGAAGTCTGAGACAGCACAAACAATTGGACACCACAGAGAACACCAGTTATGTTGATTATACGGTACATTTGCATTTTGTAGTCAAATTTTAGTTTTGGACTGGAGGGCAACTTTAACCAAACAGATTAAAGGAGATGTCCCGCGCCGAAACGGTTTTTTTTTTTTTTAAACCCCCCCCCCGTTCGGCGCGAGACAACCCCGATGCAGGGGTTAAAAAAACCACCCGCACAGCGCTTACCTGAATCCCGGCGGTCCGGCGTCTTCATACTCACCTGCTGAAGATGGCCGCCGGGATCCTCTGTCTTCATGGACCGCAGGGCTTCTGTGCGGTCCATTGCCGATTCCAGCCTCCTGATTGGCTGGAATCGGCACGTGATGGGGCGGAGCTACACGGAGCCCCATAGAGAAGAGGAGAAGACCCGGACTGCGCAAGCGCGGCTAATTTGGCCATCGGAGGGCGAAAATTAGTCGGCACCATGGAGACGAGGACGCCAGCAACGGAGCAGGTAAGTATAAAACTTTTTATAACTTCTGTATGGCTCATAATTAATGCACAATGTACATTACAAAGTGCATTATTATGGCCATACAGAAGTGTATAGACCCACTTGCTGCCTCGGGACATCTCCTTTAACTGTTCAAGACTAGCAAAGCTGAGAAGCAGCGCCTATAGAAACTTAAATGGTAATCAGATTTACCAATGTCTTTTTTAATTATTCAAAAAGGAACACATGCCCTTTTAATGCTTTTTAATGCATTAATCTTTCTCCTGGAGTCCTGCATCAGAAACTGGTTAGATCTAAGCGCAAATACGTGCAGCATTTTTGTGCGTTCTTTCTGCTTGTGCTCCCTCTTCTGATTATGTGCAGAACTGTTTTATATCCCATTTTTCCGGGTTTTATGCATTTGTCTCTGTGTATTACTGTCTTTACTTTTCCAGTGACTGTGTGCATTGTGACTGTCTCCCTTTTTGTATAATGTACATTCCCTCTGTGTACCACACTTCCCCTTCCTTTTCCTCTCTTTGGCTGTCTCCTACCTGTTTTCCTACCTATTCTCCTCCCTGCCTCTCCGTTTGTGACTGTCTCTTGTTCTTTTCCCCGCAGTCTCTGGACGGATTTGTATTTGCACTAAACCAGGAAGGAAAATTTTTGTACATTTCGGAGACTGTGTCCATCTACCTTGGCTTGTCTCAGGTGAGTGTCCCTCATCTGTCTCTTCATACTTGGAACATCACAACTTATCTGTCATATGCAATTATTTTCACAAAGTACGTAAAGAGACCTTACAGTTAGGCCGGTCTCACAGAGACGGGTTGGATTCCGCATGTGGGAGCCCGCAGCGGAATCTAGCTCTGACAGCGACCCTGCGTACAGCTAGTACTACTGGATTTGAATTGCAGAATCCGCGATTGTCACCCACGCATACCATCCGCAACATTCCGCCACATTGAAAGAATAGAACATTTGCATATCCGCTCTCATGAGCGGATAGCTATTGCGATTTATGCAAGCGCATTTCAAATTGCAGCATGTTCTATTTTTCTGCGAAAACCGCACAGATGGTTTCCATTCAAGTCAATGGAAGCCTTCTGACCCACGGCCCATCCGCAATTAACATTGCATAAAGGTCATGGATACTCGCATAATTGCCTAGCGACGGCGAAGGAAAAATGAAGATGAAAAAAAAAACCTGTACTGTGCATGAACGACAGCGAGCGGCCGCGATCATCCACAATACAGAAGACGGCAAGTACACAGGGTCGCCGGCCACAGACAGAGACAGATTCCGCTGCGGGCTCCCGCATGCGCAATCCGACCCGGTCGTGTGTAGCCAGACTGTAATTTCTTTACTGCGGATGACCGTGGATGCTCGTCGTTGGTCTTGCGCAGTAGAGATTTAAAAAAAAAAATTGTATTTCCTGCACCGTTGCTAGGCGATGAGAAAATCTGCATAAAAATAGAACATGCTGCGATTTTAATTTCCCTTGCCGAAATTGCAACCGCTATCCGCTCAATTGAGTGGACATGGTAATGTGCTATTTTTTTGATGTGTGCGGAATACCGCAATTCAAATCTGGTCGTGTGAGACCAGCCTTACCAGGTATATTAAAATGAGAAATTCTCGCTTGTCAACATATTTTGGACGTTTTTAGCAGTTGATAAACATTCAATAGTCACTACTATATTCACTTACCTAAATCTGCAACTATGTATCTGTCACCAACGCCAAGTAGAGGTATACATTTTGTGGGTTGAATTAATATTCATGAGACTTCAACTTATCAGTTCATTAAGTACTAAGGCAGTAATACCATAATGTTTGTAGTAGTCTTCTAACCTTTTTCCATGGAAAACCTTAAGATGAATATTCATGTTGTGAACTATGGGTCAGAAAATAAGAATAGCACAATTCAATTACTGCTATTTTATTGTCAAGGAAACGTAAAAACTTAAACCTCGGGACAAAATGTTACATTAAGCTACCAACCTGCATACCATCTACTGTCCTTACAAAATTGGCAAAAGTAGCACTACATGATCCTACATTGTAGTGCCATGCAGCAGGGTGACCCTACATCTCAGTAGGACTAGCTGCTTATTGTCTGCATCAGTATGCTGCACAGTAGTACTCCTTTGGTATTGCTATGTATTACACTGCAATAATCAGCTATTATATTGATCTACCATCATACAACCATGGCAGAGTACCAGTGAAGCTATACAGGCGTTACAACATTATAACAACAAATTAGACACTGGTTAAGCATAACTGGCTTAGGTCGGTTACACATCTGCATTGGAGCCTCCGGACGGAGGTTCCGTCACAAATCCGGCTTAAAATCCCAGAAGAAATAGTGCTGTATGCTGCGCTTTTTCTTCAGTCCAAAAGCCAGACAAATGTACCCCAGTGTAAGGCTGGCTGCACACGGGCGCATTTGCATTGCAGAATCCGGAGTGGGCGTCCGCCTCTGGATTCCGCAGCAATTACTACCCAAAGCATACTATGGAAAATCAGTCTTTCCTGGCCACGAGCGGAAATCAATTGCGATTTTCCGCTCACCATGGAAAAATCGCAACAAGCTCTATTTTGAACCAGATTCCGTGCGGCTTCAATTGAAGGCAATGGAAGCTGTCCAATCCACGGCCCTTCCGCATCATTGCAGAAAGTTTGTGAGATCCGCGTCATCCCCTAGCAACGGCACGGCATAATCTGTACTGCGCATGTACGCCGGTCAGGTCATCCGCAGCACAGATTATGAAGACCGCGGACAGGTACACAGGGTTGGAATCCACTCTGGGATCCTGCATGCAGAATCCTACCCGGCCGTGTGCTGGCGGCCTTATACTCCTATGTTTCCACACAGTTTCTTTTACATTCATGCAGGGTGTACGTATGGCACCCCTCGCAGATATCACCAACGCAGACTTGCATGTACATAACATTCTCATTGGACCAATATAGACATACATTATATCACCTAAATGCGGGGAACACAAAGTGGGGCAAAACATGGTAGCAGAAATACGGAAATGGGAACGCTATCCCTAAACAACTTTGGTGTGGCAGACCCTTCCAATAGGGGCATACATGTCAAGAACCAAGGGGGTCTAGTTTATTCCTAGATGGAGGGCATATATATATCACAGTATAAGGTAGAAGTGAATACGCCCCACACAGAATAAATATCCATCGGGGACTTAGCTGACAGGAGTCCGCTGTCTCACTGAGCACCTCAGGCAGGACAATAACCGGCGCCCAGGTAGAGGCGGGCCTGGATTAAATACACTTTCATTATGGCTGATTGGTTGGCTAGGGGAAACACCTCCCTGTTGGCCAATCAGTCGATACACCACAGGAGATGTTGTAATAGAGTTGTGAAAAAAGGCAGATTATATGCTGAGATGACACTTTAGGGACCATCTGCAGTAACAAAAAGTAGGCACTCATCAGCACCCAGCACCAAATAACAGGGCAGATGCACGGAAGGCATGGTCACGTAGACCGAGCATTTTAGTTTTCATTTCCTATTTACATATATCCAATATGATCTTAGGTTGGTAGACCAAGATGTACACTAAATGAGTGTATTTTGATCATCTACATAGTGACAGGCAGTTGTACATATCTAAGCCCACCCTTTGTTTTACTCTCTGTTCATCAGTACTGTGTCTTTGTTATCATCACATCGTATGAGCAGTTAAGAGGTGGTGCTATGGGCTCTACCCCATATTTAACGTACCGCTTGCCTCGCCTCAGTGGGTTTTTGCTCTTTGCCTGGTGTGACCTGGGAGAGGGCAGCAAAGTATTTGGCGGTTGTCTCTGGTGTCCTATTATCGGCTGTTCCTAGTAAAGCTGTGCGCTGAGGGATCTGACACTGTCACTGCTGTCTGCTCACCTATCCCATTAAATAAGTCCGGGTAGAGAAATATCTGTGATGCATTTTAATATCTCTTAAATAAGAAAATGGGTTCCACATCAGTCCCACCTGCTTCTCTGCAATGGCACTTCACGGAGGAGCTAGCATACAGAATGCAGTCAAATATTTGGAAGATATTTCAGTCCCTTTTGCCTGCTTGTATTGTCATTTTACATAATTGCCATTTGGTGTTTTTCCATTAACTCTAATGCATTGACACACTATGGAGTGCTCTACAGTATTGCTCTGAGGAAATATAAGGCCAGTCTTCAATTAGATTGCGTGGAATAGTCTGCCACTTTCTGAAACATGCTCTGTATGCATAGTAATCTAGAGTAATAATGATCTTCTTCGTAAGCCGCAACAATTTGAGCAGGTAATAAACAGTCATATAAAGTAATGCACCTATATATGTTATATTATTATTCTGCAGAGTCGTTGCTGGTCAGTACAACTCGTTTCTTAAAGGGCAAAGCGTGTTCTGAACCATCCCAACTGATAAGACTTTCACAGAATGGATAAAAACTCATTTTTCTATGACGGCTGTGTTGTGCAAATTGTACACTTTTGTATTGTTATATCAGGGCTGAATTGATCCTCAAAAATAAGCAGCCAATAAACCAAAAAAAAATACTCTTTATTTGTTGTAGGTTATTTCAGTGTATTATGGAATACTTTTATTTAACTAGTATTAAAAAGCATAATCTTTGTTGAGAACATTTTTAATAGCCCATGAAAGGGCTTACAGATGAGCAATGTCATCGTTTATAGGCCTGCAGTGTGATAGTGAGCAGGTTATGACGCATCAATATGATGGTGAGGTGGTTATATCTCTGCAATGTGATGGTGAACAGATGCCAACAACATAGCTATTTACACAGCATTACTTTAGAGGTTTCTTCTCTACTTAGGGTGAACCTTCTTCACTGTCATACTTCTCATTGTTAGCTTCAGTAGGTGAAATTTAAAGGATAAGTCTACATTTGCACCACTTTGCATTTTGTCGTTTTGTTTTACCCTGATGCTAAAACTGGTCAGATTTTATTACACTGCATGTGATTTAAGGTTTTGGTCAAAGTCCATATAAAATACATTGGAGGGGCAATTTATTAAGACCAGCATTTCATAGGCTGATCTTAATATAATCCCAAATGCAGGACTCCAGATGGCAACCATTTTGGTCACCAATGTGCCATAAAATTTGTAAATGGCTACTACAATTTACATCCTAGTTGCCCGTTGTGACCACATACTGCACAGTTGGCACAACTGTTAACTCCGCTCAACATATACAGGAAAACCTACTGCCACCTGCTGGAGAGAGGAACAGGAGTTCGAAAAAAAGAATCCATGTGATGGAATGTTTTGTTTGCCCCTCCACCTTTCTTTCGCTTTAGCTTCTGGGCTAGTGCCCACTTCCTATCTACTGTTAAGTCTTTTCTTCCGGTATAGGTGGACAATGGCAAGGAAGGAAGGACATTGCCAGTGTCCACTAAGTGTGACAGGAGGCTAGTAGAGGCTCAGTCTACTTATCTATTGTGTGGGTCCTGAGCTGCATGACGGAAGATAAGAAAAGTTTGGCCTGAGTGGGGCAGTATAAAGACAGGGATCACCGTCCTGAAGACCAACTCCCCACTCCCCCAACACTGAGTCCCAGAGAGAGCTGATCAACATAGGTTAGCACTGTACACCGCTGGATGTAGTTATGCAGTGTGGCTTTTTGATATATAAACTAGTGGCACAGTGCTGGATGGATGCTTCATATGCCATGTGGGAAGCAGGGCTGAGTGTAACTGTATGGCGGGTGGAATGCAGGGCACTTCCCATAGTAAGTTATAATATTTTCTAGAAATATATTTTCTTAATTAGGTGCCCAAAATTTTTCAAGTAAGGAGCCAATGGCTCCTAGATAATTTTTTTTAGTCTGGAACAACATTGCATGCCTCTTCATACATTACACACATCTCGGGCTGTCCGTACACCTAGACAGCAATCTACGCTAGCTAAGAACTGGAGTAGATTTCATGTATAATTTATACCAGGATATGGCATAAACTATACAGAAATATGGAGACAATTGTGGCCACGGGCCCTCACAACAAGTCACGCCCCTTCTAAAAAGTGGTGTGAACAGGCATGGACTGTAAAAATTCACAAATCTTTTGTGCAATTTAGGCTTGCGCCAATCTTTGTGACTCGCCTACCTGTTTTAAGTTGATAAATCCACCTTTTTGCATGTGATTTTAGCTTTGGTCACATCCTGTGTTCATCATTTTACTGGTCAGCATTGGAACCAACAGCCCTAATAGTTTAGGCGAGCTGCTGCAATACATTGGGGCAGTTCTTCCTACATGAGATAAATACTACACATCCCAGAATACAGATCATCAGAGCATAATTTGTATAGGCATTGTACAAGTAACAGATATGATTTCAGCTCTGAAGACAACAGAATTGTCAGTGCAGCTGTGTACTATAATACACGCTGTAATTCAGGATTAGTACTAGATACATAATACAATGTATTTACAAACATTTCATTTTTTCGTTGACTTATTCTATATGGAAAGTATTAAATGGTGTACAAAGGTGAACAGACACTTAACGCGGAGTAGTTTATAAGTGATGTTGTTCTGTAGGGTCTCCAAATTTGTATAGAATCAACTTGGGTCATTGAGGCAGACCGGCATAGTAGTGAAAGTCCATTAGTGTGTGATGGTCAGTAATAAAGGAGTCCATTAGTGTCTGAAGAATGGGTAATATGGTTGTCCTGCTAAGTGATGCACTGCACCTCAGAAAGACAGTCAAGCCGAATGAAAAGGACAGAGTATATAATCAATAATGTCTAGTAAGATTGTTGCTGTTCAGTATATAGGCAAAAAGCATATGCTGACGGCTGATGGTGCTGATGCTTGGCTGACGTCGCAAAAACATGGTATTTTGTATAATATGTATAGACGTGGTTATATGTGACCGAAAACTGGTTTATAGACAAGTACAAAAAATTGTGAGATTTGCAATATACAGTACTGTGTAAAAGTTGTAGGCAGGTGTGGAAAAATACTGCAAAGTAAGAATCCTTTCAGAAATAGAAGTGTGAATTGTTTATTGGTCAATTAAAATGCAAAATGAATGGACAAAAGAGAGATGTAAATCAAATCAGTATTTGATGTGACCGCCCTTTGTCTTCAAAACAGCATCAATTCTTCTACGTACACTTGCACACCATTTTTGAAGGAACGTGACAGAGAGTTCTTTTCTAACATCTTGGAGAACTAACCACAGGTCTTCTGTGGATGTAGTTCATTCAGATCCTTCTGTCTCTTCATATAATGCCAGACAGACTGGATGATGTGAGATCAGCAGTCTGTGGAGGCCATACCATCGCTTCCAGGACTCCTTGTCTTATTTTTGCTGAAGATGGTTCTTAATGATATTGGCTGTATGTTTGATGTAGTTGTCCTGCAGCAGGATAAATTCGAAGTCAGACTCCTTCTATTTTTGAAAAAAATTCTTACTTTGTAGCATTTTTTCCACACCAGCTTAAACTTTTACACTGTACAATGTTTAATGCATGAATAACTATAGTAACATAGTATTTAAAGGGGTTGTCCCGCGCCGAAACGGGTTGTTTTTTTTTTCAACCCCCCCCCCGGTCGGCGCGAGACAACCCCGATGCAGGGAGGTAAAGGAAGCTTACCGGAGCGCTTACCTTAATCCCCGCGCTCCGGTGACTTCAATACTTACCGCTGAAGATGGCCGCCGGGATCCTCTGTCTTCGTGGACCGCAGCTCTTCTGTGCGGTCCATTGCCGATTCCAGCCTCCTGATTGGCTGGAATCGGCACGTGACGGGGCGGAGCTACACGGAGGCGGCATCCTGCACGAGCGGCTCCATAGAAGATTGCAGAAGACCCGGACTGCGCAAGCGCGGCTAATTTGGCCATCGGAGGGCGAAAATTAGTCGGCACCATGGAGACGAGGACGCCAGCAACGGAGCAGGTAAGTAAAAAACTTTTTATAACTTCTGTATGGCTCATAATTAATGCACAATGTACATTACAAAGTGCATTATTATGGCCATACAGAAGTGTATAGACCCACTTGCTGCCGCGGGACAACCCCTTTAAGGCTGAAAATAGGTCCATCCACTTTAGCCTATTATCCTGCAATGTTGATCCAGAGGAAGGCAAGAAAAATTGGCCTAGACAATTTTTCTCACTTTAGGGCTAGCTTTGCATGGGCGAGCACGATATGCGATATTGCACTCGCCATCCATGTGAAATCCCCATGGATGCGAGGGGTTTTCATGGGAAAACGGCCTTGCATCACTTTTGGGATGAAGGACTCCTCAGCCGCAGCTGTGACAGAGGATCGCGGAGTTTCTCCCATTGCTTTCAGTGGGGCCGGCAATGCTGCCGCCAGCCCCATTATAAACAGTGGGCGCTATGGTGCAACAGAACGCACAAGATAGAACATGCCGCAATTTGTTTCCCTCATAGCATCGCGGTGCCATGCAGGAAAAAATTGCTCATGTGTATGAATCCATTCAAATAAATAGGGCTCACATTTGTGTGTCTCGCAGTGCACAAATCTCGGGTGATTTTCTCGCCCATGTGAAGCCAGCCCAAGGAAAAGAAAATTATTCTCTCCTCCAATCTGGCAGTCAAAATAATCCTTCAATCAACAACCCTTCTGAAGTAATCAGTCATATAACATCTAATATTGTTAAATAATTAGCATTTACCTGCATTTCTGCAGAAAACAAGAGATAAGGCTCTATTTATACTGTTCGCAGTGTACATTCAATGTATGCATCGGGAAATGCTCCTTGCACCTGCTGCATGTGTCTATAGACCCTAGTGGATGCCAGAAGAACATTTCCGCAGGGCTGCTATACTTCATAATAACTTTTGTTTTGCCTGCATCAGACTGCTGCACTTTTCCATGTACTGCAAAAAAATGTATACTGCACGTTTTTTTTCTATTCAACTTGTGGTTTATGGGGTCCCAAGAAACTGTATGGTGGTATATATATAATAGCATTTCCAAACGCAACATCGTACAATCTGACATTATATGAAATAACAAAGTCTACTGTGTTGCATAGACTAATCTAGCTCTGCTACATTGAGGGCGATGCAGACGTCTGCAGATATACAGTATGCAATTGCTTTATAGTAAATGACTAGCTAGTCTGTGTGGTCAGTGCAAGAGCTATGAGGGCCGTCCAGCAGATTCATAGTGGGAAAGATAATAAAGCAGTCCCATAGTCTGGGCTTTAGCTTCATGCCCAGATGCAAATCGCGCCTGCCTGTCAGTGCATTGGCATTTGTCTGTAATTGAGACGTGTGTGTTTTCCTTGTTGAACAGATGGTAGAGCGTGTGTGCTCAGGGAGCCTGCTAAACTATTGCTGCCTTCCCTGGGCCAGCACAGAACCAGCTCCTGGGTCCCCGCCACAGGCAGATCCTCCCGTGCCAAGAGAGCATATGCCCAAAGAAAGCCTGCTACTTTCAGGGAATTGACACATCTGGAATATTAAGGGGACTGACATAGTCAGATCCCAAGCTGCCAGGAGGCTATTCTTTGTACATACATAAAAATATTGATATTACATTTACCCACGTATAAAGCTTTCTCTGCCAAAGACTTCTGTATATCTGACTTTGCAATTTCAAGAATATATTCTTATCAGTTGCACTGCACAGAATATCACTGTAGTATGGAACGGGTTAACTAATAACTAAAAGTGACCCTGGGGAATAAGTCAGATGACAGGATGTGAGCATAGAGATTAAATAGCTGCTAATTATTGTTAGTCTTTTGCTTATTGGCCTGAAGCAATATTCAAGGGTATCTATACTTTCACCTTCGGAGCACTTCTGGTCTGTCGGCTGTTTTCGTCTCTGACGACGACCCCATATAGCACTATAAGCACTATATGGGGTCATCTTCAGCAGCCAGAAGGAGCCAAAAAAGGCCAATGCGGCAGAAGTGCTCTGAAGGTGCAGGTATTTTTTAACTTAGCACAACCTCTCTTACCGTTCAGGGGGAATCCCTCGAGTTTAGGCTTTATAAAGTCCTTGTTTTTCATTTAATACAAAAAGTTCAGTATGCTTAAAAAAAATGATGATTGTAAAAACTCCTCTGACAGTGAGTGGTGAATGAGGATTTGTCCCTGAGAATTTATAGATGTAGATTCCCCACCTAATCCAATGGACATTCTGATAATTCATTTTAGTGACAGCTATGCAAATTCTTCAATTCCACGTAGAGGCATTGTGCCAACATGCGGAGAACAAGGGAACTGTATCCATCCCTATTGCAATGATATCATTGATTGGATTGGTGAATTTTCAGTAAGTCAGGTTATGATAGAATTCAGTAAATCTGATCAGTTGGGGTGGATAGATGCGTGTGAATAAATACCCGTGATTGCCACTTCCACTAGATTATTATGGCTATACTGATGATAACAGGTTTGTGTATTCTGCATGTAAAGTCACCATTTACTGCATATTGCTGATTAAAGTGGTTTTCCTGCTTTGGATAGTCCCTATTTTTTAGCAGGGTCCCAGTGGTTGAACTGATTAAATGGTGTCTTGCTGCTAAGATTCAACAGTCGACTGTAAGCTGTAGGGTTTAATTTTCCCACAGCATCACCACAGGAAAACTGAATCAATAGGAAGTCCATGTAATGCACAACCATGCCAGATCTTCCAGAATGACAGATGAGCCTTGTAGCTATTCTCTGTTTTGGCTAATATATAGGGGTCTTGAACTATGGACTCCTCTCTAGTAAAGGAAACCTGTCATGTCCCCACAGCACCATAAACTAATTTATGATACTGCAACGTGACAGGAAGTTGGGTGATGTAACTTTTATCCTTACCTGCTCCTACGATGCAGCGCTGATGCCGCCCATTGAATGAAGAAGGTGCACGGCATGACAATCCAACTCTGTTCATAGTCCCATGTGCACGCTCTCTTGGCTATTTAATTGCTCCATCTTCATGTAGAGCTTTCTGTCCATATAAGTCTTGTATATATTATATGTGTGTGTATATATATATATTTATATATATGCAACAGTTTTGAACACCGATGAATCAGCTTTAAAAGACGTTTATGAACAGAAAGCTATAAGCAAAGTTGAAGTGATTAAATAGCCAAGGGAGCGTGCACATGGGACTCTGAAAAGAGTTGAATTTCGTGCCTTGCATCTACTTCATTCGGGTAACAGCACTGCACCATGGGAGCGGGTGATTATAAAAATATATATAATTTCCTTTGTATATTGGGGAGCTACATTTAGACTTCGGGGGCCCATAATGGCTCTCCTCTCCATATAGGGAGCCCAGTACTATGAATAAAGCATTATAATTGGGGTCCCTATTACAGGTTTTGCATTGGGGCCCAGAAGCTTCAAGTTACGCCTCTGCGTTAAGGGAAGTTGGGGGGCCCCAAGATAAACTTTTGCACCCGGGCCCATGAGCCTTTAGCTACGCCTCTGGATAAATTCTATTCCTTAATATCTGGTTAACCTGTGATTTAGTTATTATTAAATCTATTGCGAATATACAACTGAAAATATTCCCAAAATGCTCAGCAGGTTTTGCGTTCCACTAAGCCTTAATAAATGGAGCACTGATTGAGAGTATCCATTTCCTCACTAGCCTTTGAACGTTAGTAGGAAAGTATTTCTCTTGTCTTCTTTCTTACTAGAACTCCACAGACACGCTGATACAATGGCGCAGCTTTCCCGAGTGCAGAAGAAGCGATGAGCAGAGATTTGAGGCAGGAGAGAGGAAATTGTAAGATCCAGGAAGAGGGGCGTAGAATTCCCAGGACACAGTTCACTGGCTGTATTATCAGCGAGCCACGTTCAGATGTCTCACTGCGCATCCGACAAGGGCATTCTGAAAAGCAAATAGGGGACCAGGCGAGGAAATTGATTTCTCAGGGGCTGCAAGTCTCCCCTCCCCTCTAGAAGAGCCAGGCACATGGCCGCCAATGGCTGGGAGCTGTCCAAGTGCTGAAGAGAGATAATGCCAGTGATCCCTGGGGAATCTTATCACTCGGCACAGGGCCTGACTTTCAGATTCAAGGTTCCTATGTTTCCATTGCTTAAGGGAGGAGACAGGTATATTTGTAAGCATGAATCCGACCATAGAGGGGTAATTGTCGGCCAGGGGGGGACTTAACCCCTTCAGATGATGATTGTTGCAAAGTAAATTACATTTAATTACATGTGCAAAAAAAAAAAGGAGGATGCCAGACTCCCTTTTCAATTCATTCCCTGGCAGTGAAATTTTGTATCACTAGAGAAGGGGTTTGTACTACAACCATGAGGTTTATTTCTCAGTATAGAAACATTAACACCAGATAATAACCTTTATTACTGTGGGAAAATAACCGCTTTGTAACACATTGTAAGTCTTGGAAGAGGTACAGGCTTCTTATCCTCCCCCATTCCTAAATGTTATTCCTGCCAACCCCCACCCTCTCGCCTCTTCTTCATCCTCCGTTGATAAATGAGCACATGCTGGTAGCAGTAATTCATATTTCATCTCCGTGACACCCGCTGATCATTGGTGTTAGTTAGGGAGGCTAATATTAAAGATGTCAACAGGAAGCTGCATTTTTCCTCAGTGCTGACAAATACTGTATATTGCCTTATTTCATGGTATTAACCGGTTAAGTACCATTGACTATTCATTAGAGTGCATTTTATTCTCTTTTATAGGAAATGCTGTCATTTTGTTTTACTTTATAATGGTTTCTAATGAATTATGTTCATGAGAAGAGATTTAGACTGTCATGTAACTGGATGTGGTGTAATGGGCCTATGATATCAAAGCCTAAAGGCTTGGTCTGCTGGTATGTGACACAGGCTTGGTCTGCTGGTATGTAACACAGGCTTGGTCTGTTGGTACGTCAGACAAGCTTGGTCTGTTGGTACGTGAGACAGGCTTGGTCTGCTGGTATGTAACTCAGGCTTGGTCTGCTGGCATGTAACTCAGGCTTGATGTGCTGGTATGTGACACAGGCTTGGTCTGCTGGTATGTAACACAGGCTTGGTCTGTTGGTACGTCAGACAAGTTTGGTCTGTTGGTACGTGAGGCAAGCTTGGTCTGCTAGTATGTAACACAGACTTGGTCTGTTGGTACGTGAGACAGGCTTGGTCTGCTGGTATATGACACAGTCCTCACTGAAAAACTAGTTTACTTCCCCTTAAATGTAAAAAAAAGTCAAAGGCAAATTAAATGTAGCGATAAGCCGGATACTAGTTAAAAAATGGCCACAATGTATGAATTCTATGGACTTTTATTAAATATTGAAACATTTCGATCAGTTTCTTTTTTCAGTACTATACTTTAGCGCACTATCTTATAATGTACAATACCGACCATAGTTCTTTTCTAGCTATGAAGCAAAGCTACGGACATTGTTTGTTTTTGTAACTGGGATATTTAGCCATTTATAAACATCTGAAACTAAAGATACAAGTAAGCAATTGAATCATCCGAGCTCATTCTAATCTGTAATCCCATTAATCGTTACATATGCCAGAGGGATGTATTTATTGGGCATCACTGCTTGCCAAGCAATGATATGTTCCTGGTTGTGGTCATGTAGTTGTGTTGTATGACACTGTGGCCAATCAGGCCAGGTCTTAATGCTAGATTGTGTAATGATGTCTTGAGTGTTTGGAGTGAGCTATTTCCTCTCACTAAATTAGTGCTAGGATAGAGACAATGGAGTGGGGGTGGGGTTGGGGTTGCATAAGTAGGACTGTACGTATTGAACATTCTCAGACTGTTAACGGCTTTTTTAGCTTTGGTCCACAGTCCTCCCATGTGATCTGCCCCTTATGCCCTGTGCCCTTCCACATTCTGTAATTTAGTTTTTTGGTCCCTGTCGCCCTGAGCAGCGCCTCCCGCCTGCTCCATGAATGATGTGCTAATCCATTCTCTGCCTCAGACAAGTGTATCGACCTGCTCTAAACAGACCGCAGGGCTCACACTGAAATGAAAAGCTCAGCTGCACTCATTCAATGGCAAATGCAGCATCTTTCCTCCCACCTCTCCATCGCTATGCTCCCTTACCTTCTGTCACCATTCCTCCACCTTCTATCATTGCTTGTGCCCTTCCTGTCACCACCCTGCACCCTCTACCATTGCTTACTCCTGAATAGGCATTCCTCCTCCTTATATAATCTGGTCACACCTTCTGTCACCTCTCGTCACCTATGGTAAGGGCTTGGGCTGCTTTCACACCTGCGTTAGGGTAAGTTCCGGGTCTCCATCTCTCTGCCCCGTTTTTGGAGGGCAGAATCTGAAATAAAATGGATAAAACTGATCCATTTTCTTCCCCATTGATTTCAATGGGGTTTCAAAGAAGCGGAAAGACTTCAGTTTGCTTCCATTCCGTTAGTAATGTGTGCTTTTGGATGGAGGAATAGCGCAGACTACAGTGTTATTTTTCCATTAAAAAAAGCTGAAATCTGATAAAATTGAAGTAAACAGAAGCCTTTCTGGCTTGCTCTCCGCTTTTTTGAAATCCCCATTAAAGTCAGTGGGGAAAAAACAGTTCTGTTTTTTTTGTTTTATTTAAGTTTCTCCCCCAAAATGGAGCAGAGAGACAGAAACCCTAAACTGACCCTAACACAGGTGTGAAATCAGGCTTACTCCCCTTTCATCTTTGGCAACTGTCATACAGTGGTTGTGTTAAATTGTGTGTTGCAACACATTCAGTTTCACTAGTTGCGATTTAAAGGGGTTGTCCCGCGCCGAAACGGGTTTTTTTGTTTTTTTTTAACCCCCCCCCCCCCCCGTTCGGCGCGAGACAACCCCGATGCAGGGGTTAAAAAAACAACCCGCACAGCGCTTACCTGAATTCCGGCGGTCCGGCGTCTTCATACTCACCTGCTGAAGATGGCCGCCGGGATCCTCTGTCTCCGTGGACCGCAGGGCTTCTGTGCGGTCCATTGCCGATTCCAGCCTCCTGATTGGCTGGAATCGGCACGTGACGGGGCGGAGCTACACGGAGCCAGCATTCTGCACGAGCGGCCCCATAGAAGACTGCAGAAGACCCGGACTGCGCAAGCGCGGCTAATTTGGCCATCGGAGGGCGAAAATTAGTCGGCTCCATGGGAACGAGGACGCTAGCAACGGAGCAGGTAAGTATAAAACTTTTTATAACTTCTGTATGGCTCATAATTAATGCACAATGTACATTACAAAGTGCATTAATATGGCCATACAGAAGTGTATAGACCCACTTGCTGCCGCGGGACAACCCCTTTAAGCATTGCAGTCTTAGTCATGTGGCCAAAGATAGGTGGTAAACGTTGGATTGGTGGGGGTGTCACTGCTAAAACTGGATCATGCTCCCCTCCTCCTCACTATGGATTGACTGCACCCCTCAAAAGTGATAAGGAGCTTGAATGGAGCGGCAGTCAGCCATGTGCAGTGCTGCTCCACATCTTCATTGGGACTGCAGAGATAGCCAAGCGTTTGTACTCAGCAGGGATTTATTGTGACTGACAAATTTGAAGTTGGAAGAGAATTTTTTTTCCCCTAAAATGAGGAAAATTGGCTTCTACCTCATGGGTTTTTTTGCCTTTCTCTCAATAGAAATTGCTAGAGGATGATAGCCTTAACTGGATGGACTTATGTCTTTTTTTTCAACATTACATACTGTGTTACTATTTCAATCAGCCCCATTAAAATGAATGGAGCCGCATCACACATGCTCAGCCACTACTTCATTTAATCTCCACGCTACAGCGGATGGTGTAGAGACCCCACAATGAGGAGAAGAGGGGGATGCAGGACTCCGGTTCTTCAGATCGGTGAGGATCACTGTGGTGACACCTCCACCAATCATACTTTTACTAGATGCAAGTGACATCCATGTCTCATCTATTGTGACAATGGATGGAATGAAGGACACGCGTGTAGCCTTCTGATCGTCAGTCAACATTTGCAGCACCCACCTGGAAGAAACTTTCCACATCTTCAGGTCTTCATACAGGGTGGTATACACAGATCCTACGGAAATGCTGACTTTGCAAGCAATCTCATCCACAGTCAATCGACAGTCCTCCATAACAACGTGCTCGACGAACTGGGTAGTGTGTAACCAAGGCTTCTTTGGTTTGTTCTCCTACGATATTCGCCCATCTTTGAACTACTGCAGCCACAAAAACACACATTTTTCAAGTCTATGACACCTTCACCACATGTCCCAATCAATTGACAATGAATGTCGATCGTTGTTATTCCACGCAAGTGAAGAAAATGGATTATTACACACTGTTCTTGGAAAAGTAACATCACCATGTACGGTACTGAAAACGCTTCAGCCGCTGTCACATGGGTTCTTTGCACTGGACGATGCTGACGTCTTTCTAACTTATCCCCGAAGAATGCCCGCGTCTTCTTAAATGTGTCCTATGTTTCAATCTGCTCCTATCACCGAGAAAAAAAATTAGGAGACGATAGAACGTGTATGTTCCTCATATCATCTATCCTATGGACAGACGATAGAAGCCAATCTTGTGAACACCCCTTCAAGGACAAGCTTGCCTAAATGGCTTTGCATGACCCCTTTTGTCTATTTGTTTACCCTTTGTGGGTACCTGCCATAGTGTTCAAGGTGCCCAACTGTGTTCCTTAAACTAATCTCTTTAGTCAGCTACCCATTATAGGTTAATTATTCAGACTGATTTTCTTATTCACCATGATTCTTGCCATAGCCAATAATCACCTATAGTGTACCATGTTTCCACATTAGACATTTGCTGTACAGATCAGCCTATGATGTCTCATCAGGTATGCTTAATATCGACCTAACTTAATATTGCTTTGTAAATATTTTCTACCCTTTAACCTCTTAAAAGCTTTATTTTCTGTTTGGTATCTGATTTGCTCACTTTATTGCCACAGCAATGCTCTTGTAATTAATATTGATTTATAGACCACCATCATTTTCTGTAGCATTGTAAATCTCCAAATTAAAGGGACATTTTCAAAGATCTATACATGAATACAGAATTTATGACGCCCTGAACTATCCCTTTGACCACGCCGGACGTCTGGAAGGTGTGGCAGCCCCGCTGCAGCGAATACTCAGCCCTGATATTTGTTTGTGTAAATGGAGTGAATGATACTAGGCACGGGCTGTGCCAGATGGGTAATAAAGATTCAAGCCGAGAATATTATACCCAGCTCAGCATGTGAAAACAAACAGTTAGACTGCCAGCCAGAGACAGCTCTGTACACACATATATCATCTATCGTAACACACATACACTAGAATTGCCATATGTATGAAGCATTTTACCGTAGATTTATGTCTGCACATATACTTTTACATATGCAGCCGTGCACCATACACATTAATGTATCACTACTTACCGAATGTTCAGCTATGTTTATGTTAAGGCTTCTTGGTTTTTTGCCGGTGTGATAATACATTGTAATGAAATTCTAGAGCTGTTGAATCCTTAGGAGGAAAAAAAAGGAGAACAATTTGTTTCCAGAAATTTGTATTTTCCCCGTGAACCAGCTGACAGAGTTGTTTCATTTTCTTTAAACTGCTTGGGCCTACAGCCGACAAGGAATCTCGTCAGGACGCTTCTGCTTGTAAAGGAAGTAACTTCTAATAATAAAGCTGTATTGGAGAATTGATATCTCTGTAGTTCCTTCTTGTTTTTTTTTAGGTTTGATCATCGCATATATTAAACACCCTGATAAAATAGAAACTATGTTTTTGCACCCACAAAATGACAACTCCTGTTCAGGGGGCTTCAAAAGAGTTACAATTGCCTCAGCTCACTGTTTTACTAAATTATGTAACTTCTTTGACAGCAGCATTCAGTGCCTTATTAAAGCATAACTAAGGGCTCGTTCATACCTGCGTGAGGGCTTTCCATTCTCTGTTCCGTTTTTTTTTATACCCATTAAAATCAATTGGGAATAAAATGGAAACATTTAATTCTGTTTTAATTCCATTTTTCTGCTCCAAAAATGGAAAAGAGAGACAAAAAGCCCTAACGCAGATGTTAACGAGCCCTAAACCTTCAAAAAGATTTTGACATGTCTTAGTAATAGGTGGGGGTCCAGGTGCTGAGATCCTACTGATTGTTGAAATGAAGGGGCAGATAGAAAGCCCAAACTGAACAGAGAGGCCATCTTCATGGAAGTCTGTGGAAGTTATGAAAACGGCTGATCAAGCAGTCACATGCGCACCCACCTTTCTCCATTCAGTTTGCAGCTGGATTTGTACTTTCCTTACTTTATACTGGAGGTTTCAATAACCATGTGAATTCTTCTAAACACTTAGAAAATTGCACATTAAAAGGGTGTTTTTGTTTTCCATTCCAATGCAGAAGACATAAACTAATAAATAATAAGTCTGCCTTTGACTCCTAATGCAGTCAGATAGAATAGAGCATGGCGTTCTTCTAAATAAATACTGTATCAATCCAACAATAGAGATAACGGCTGCTAATAAAACAATGCATTAAACTGTGCTTACAAGGAGTTTGCACAAAGTGCTGTTACTGTTATATGGGACCTTCCAATCTCTCCCAGTTTCCTGCAGAACAACAGAATTTATATTCCGACAAAATGAACAGATGTAAAAAGTTGTAATTCAATGATTATGTTGCTATCTTTGTCTCTTTTTGAGGAATTAGGTATTGCACTCGTGGGAAGTCACATTTTATGCCTTGTTGGGATAATGAATATTATGGTAATATGCAGAGAATGTGAATTTTGGAAAGTTAGTAGCGGGAGGAGGCAGCTAGCAGGTCCCCTGTGCATGGTAATAAATAGGAAGTAAATTTGTCATTATAGCCTGAATCTGCGTGTGCTGGGGGGTGTTCAAGGCACCAGATTTAATTAAATCCTTTTTTAATATACAGACATCTCAACTGCATAATTCCCCTGTACTGCAAAACGGAGAGCAATATTAAGACAAACAGTCAGCGCGGATTACTAAACGTCTGCGAGAAGAGAGTCAATAGATGCAGCCTACAGAGGCAAGCCTCTGAGTATCCTGAAGCAGTTTAACCCCTGCTCGGCTGGTGTAGCTGGATTAATCCACGTGGTCTCCATCTATGCACATTATATGCGTGCATGGAGAAAATCTGTAATATCTATGTCCATATGGGATACATCTATTACAACTGAGTCCTCATCTAGTATATGCACTGACCACATATAAACACCCACTATTCACCTTGTTCCACTTATTTTTGACCACTTGTCACCTTCTGCAGTTTTTTTTTACTTTCTACTTATAACACACCAGAACGTGTCACCCCTTCGTAATAATCCAATGTCAGCGACACGTACTTTTGTGTTTCTAGCAATATAGAGTTTAATTTGAAAGAAGGGGTGGGAGGTGACTGTCAGTGAGCTTTAAATCCCCTTGTCATAGTCAGGTCCTCTCATATGTCACTGTCCATCCCAAGTGAAGGATGACTACCGCCGTCTTCTGACATCCCGTGATGCCTTTGTCCGAGTTCCAAATTCCATCCCTCTCAGGTATAAATCATCTCTCAACAAGAGATTTCTAATGAAACTGCACTTCTGAAATATCTATGTTTCCTTTTGGTTGCATTCCAGCATTTTTCTCCTGACACCTCCGGTAAGGAGGAGGAGATACTGGCTCTTGTTAAAGAAAGTACCCACTGAAGTGGAAGATCTACAAGATAACATTTTAGAACTCCGTAACCTTGAAGACGTCTTCCATAATCATTTTTCACAAGTTTACATCTATTCTGGTTTCTTATCCTTTTTCTTATATTTTTGAGTTAAAGCTATATATTGTTGTTTATTCCATTGTATGATCTCTTTGTCTCCCCCCCCCCCCCCTTCCTTCCAGGCTTCATTTACTTTAAACACTAGATATATCTTATGTATCCAGAGAAAGAAAACCCCTGTTATACATTAACTTACAATCAATGGCGAAGTATACATTGACTCATAAATTTTACCGGGAGAGTAAAACTGCAAACCTTCCTCCAAAAACTATACCGCGTGGAAGCTTTCTCTGTATAATACTAATAGATTGTGATACATATGTATGCATGTTTATACATTGCTAGTGTTTTAATCTATCAATTTCCAAACCTGTCTAGCAGATGAAGGAATATTCCTTCAATTATTCCATTACTGGTTGCTAAGCAACTCTTCTCTCCTTTACCAATCAACGCCATGTACGTTGATCACGTGCTCGCTGCGATTTCTCCTTTGCCATTAATTGTCTGTTTAAAGACATAAAAGAACAAATTTTGATTGTGTTTCCTGTTTGCCTTTTGTCCGCGTATTTCATTCTTTATTATTATCTGTCGAAGAGGAATTATTACAGTCTGGACACACAAAAAAAGCCACCTTAGTGTATCTCATAGGTGTAGAAAAAGATCTGCCTGAAAATAGGAATCGAACGTTGTCTACAGGTTGGGATTGGCGCTGTAAAGAAGCAGCCGTTGCCCGTCTACAAACCGAGCGCCTGTCATTTGGGCCAATATTTTCATACTGTATAGATGGAGAACTGGCTAGAAATCTGCTCCTTGCCTAAATATTGCAAGTAATAGCTGGAATCAATAGGAGAAAAGCTTGACCATATTTTTTATAAAAAAGACTGTAGCCATGATTGAAGATAGAAGCAGAGAAGAATCATTGAACATTGTAGCGGAGCAAGGTCATTGTTGTGGGTAATCTTTTATGCCGCTCTCATTGTGGCGGATTTTAAATATAGCGCTTCAGGTTAAATATCCCCACAAGACTTTTTTTTAGGCATAGAACCAGCGTGCAGCATTAAACAAAGCAATATATAAAGGTGAAGATGAGAGTCAGGTGGGATGAGGCCCGTAATCTGTTGTTTAAGCCCTGGTTGCAGTGGGATTCATTCTCTGGTGTTTCTGCGCATTTCAGAAGCCTCCGTCCTTGTCTGTGTCAGCGACCTCGATAAAAAAACAAATTCCCAACTCCTCTCCGCCAGGAAAAAAGGGCCCTGGAATTCATGCAAATCACATTAATTCTGGCATCTCCCTAGTGAGCCTGCTATAAACTGCAGCCTAATTAAATATTTTTTAACGATGTGAGTAATTTTTGCCACGGGGCGGATTCAGGGGGAAATTTAATATGAGATCACAAAAGCTGTTCCCAGCGTTGATTCTGTAAATTAATAACTACGAGCCAAGTGAAGAAACATACAGACCGAATAAGAGGATAGTGGAGTAGGGAGAGAACCGTCATACATTCTTAACACAGCAAATATTTCTTACTATTACTATAATTAACCCTCTAGTATCAATGTAAAAACACAGATGATACCCCTTCTGACTCAAGTCACAGGCCTCTCACTAGCCAAGCCAGAAACCTACTGCACACTGATGAGGGGCAACCCCCCCCCCCCCCCCCCCGAAACAGCTGTCTGTGCATGGATTCTGGCTTTTGGTCAATTTCCAATTATTGTTATAAAGACTTGTTTAAAGGGTCTGAGATTGATTTGCAGGAATGCTGCCATCCAATAAGTGGCGCTGCAGAGGTATTGTTTTGTCTTCCTTATTTGCATATATTTCCCAGAGGAGCTTGCATGGCCTTATAAGTCTCCTCACTCACCTTCTAGGTGTTCTCTCTAAAGAGAGATGATACCCTTCCCGACCCACATCATAAGCTTCTCACTAGCCAAGTCAGGATTCATCTATACACTGATGAGGGGCAAAACCCCCAAAACGGCTGTCTATGTATGGTTTTCTGGCTTTTGGTCAATTCCCAATCATTGTTATAAAGACTTGTTTAAAGGGTCTGACATTGATTTGCAGGAATGCTGCCATCCAATAGGTGGCACTGTAGATGTATTGTTCCATCTTCCTTATTTGTATCTACTTTACCCTAAGAATGAAAGTTCAAGTAAATCACAGAAGTTTTGGTGAGGTTAACCCTGTGTGTTCTATCATATTGACAATTCTTGACTCAGATTTTTATTATGTAAATATTGCAGTAATTTCACGGTATTTGTGTTTGGGACAATGATATCTCAGAAGAGTGAATATTGGCACCTACTGTATCTTGGTGGACTCAGAGTCATTGCAGAATATGTCAAAAGTGGTCACCGATGACCTCCAAGCACTTCTAAACCCACAACAAGGACAGTCCTACTGTCAGACAGTTTTGATAAATGTGTCGCACCTTCTCCGTAAATGTAAACTGTACGTCAGCGCGAGCTGCTGCCTGATGAACAATACACCTGTGGAGGTAAACAGGACATGAGTCATTGATAAACACTAGACTACCCAAATGAGCCGAAATAAGGGTTTGTGCTTCAAGTGAAACACCCTGTCTAATCTACATAGGCCTATTCCATGGAACTACTGGACAACGGATATTCTCAGACAAGGGAGTAGCTATATGAAGTGCAGAGATTGTAGTCACACCTGAAGTTTGTATCTCATGGGGCTCAGGATTGTCGGCGCTTTAACGCAGTTTATGTTGTCTTCTAAGTCAAGGTGCGACTTATGTTCTCAATTCTGTTATGTCATACATGTGTTGGCCATATACAACCGATCGTTTAAGGCTGAAAGGGGTGTTCATATCTTGGCTTTTCATTTCTGAGATGGAGAAACCCAATACTCTACACCGATCACCTGTTGTTTAGCCAAGCGTTATTTCCGTAGCCCTCATTGAAGTGCTCGGGGTCTTTCCGTAAGCGCCAGCCGGGTGGCCGTTAACCGTAGCAGTTTTTTCCCATCTCGGGAATGAGAAGCTCAGGTGGGAACACCCCCTTAAAACAGTATTTATAAAATAAGTATATTATACATAAGATCTCAATTTTAGGTTGTATTGCAGCTGCCTTTATGTGCTACACCCACCTCATATGAGTGAAATAACTGCAGGGTGCCTTACGGTAGAGCTCATGGATGGCTAATTTTACTAGAGCATTGAGTCAAGTTTTGGTGAATTCTTAAAAGTTCTTTTTTGTCCTTTGCAGGTGGAGCTGACAGGAAGCAGCATGTTTGACTATGTTCATCCAGGGGACCATGTGGAGATGGCAGAGCAACTTGGCATGAAACTTCCCCCAGGACGTGGACTTCTCTCACAGAGTGCCAATGATGATGGAGCCAGCTCAGCTTCGTCATCCTCACAGTCTGAGACCCCAGAACCGGGTAAGCCGGGTGACTAACAATGACAAACATGAGACAAGTTATATGCATTTTCATCTTTATATATCACAAATCATTTGATCGCTACTGATAATTTTCAGCTCTGTTGTAGATTCATTCTGTGATTTGTTACAAAGAGAAGTCATTAAAGCAACACTCCAGCCAAAACTGATATGTTATGCCTAGTGCAGAGCCTGAAGGTTCATTTACACATAACGATTATCGCTCAAAATTCGTTCAATCGAACAAAAATGAGCGATAATCATTACATGTAAACGTGGGCATCATGCACTTTTCGTTTGAACTACGATTTTAAGGTGAACCTAAAATCCATCGCTCAGCTAGTGAGAGATAAAGTATGTTATCTCCGCAGGAGTCGAGAGATAACATTGTTTTCTGCCAGGAGCCGCAAGCAGAACAATGCAGCTGTGCGCACAGCTATGCATGTGATTAATCATAGGCTAGGGTCTGCAAATAGCTCCTGGAGGCCCTTTTACATGCAAATGAAGTGTTATTGACCATTAATGGCCATTAAGACTTTACGCAAAAAGATCGCAAAATCTTTCAATCTTTCAGTCGTTTAAAAGACTATCTTTGCATGTAAATAGGCCTTAAGAGGGCAAAGCATGGAACAGGGGTATTCTCTGAATCCCTATGTCATGTACAAGCCTCTTACGCCCTCCACTTGGCATAACAGGTGAATGATTTTTTCCTAGTGTGTTACTTTAAAGGGGTTGTCCAGAATTAGAAAAGCATGGTTGCTTTCTTCTAAAAACAGCTCCACTCTTGTCCACAGATTGTGTGTGGTATTGCATCTCAGCCCTATTCACTTCAATGTAGCTCAGCTGCAATAACTGTTATAGCTTATGGACAGCTGTGCTGCTGTTTTCGGAAGAAAGCAGCCATGCTTTTCTAATCCTGGACAACCCCTTTAACATAAAAGGCATGGAAATACTGATAAAAAAGTACCTTGTACAATAGTTCATAACGGTAGTCCATAAAGGGGGCATTTGGGCCAATGCCACCACAGGGTCTCATGTTATTAGTTTTTATAGTGAGCAAACTGAATTTGACAGCATCAGTCGAAGTCTTTACTTGGCCAACAGAATTTTGTAAGATAATACTCAGACATCTCTGTGAAATACTCTAAATAAGCTTAGAGCTCATTGCTTCCATCCCAGAAAATGGTAAAGGAAGGGGGGAGCAACCAAAGCCCTGTGCTCCCCCTCTCGTTCATTGTGCTTTGACGATAATTCAAGCATTAGGGGAAAATCCATTTATAAATTAAACAAAATGACTTGATATCCATCGTTCCCCAGTTCATCACGCTGTTCAAACAGCCACGAGATTGGCGTCTTGTCCCTGGCCTTCCGAGAGCCTTAGTAATTAGATCTGTGACGGATTTATCCTTTACTGATTGAAGCTTTAAATTAATTGAAGTTCCACGTTTGTGGTTTTCTGTGTTTTTTTCCTTTTCAATGCTAGGGTTTTTTTGCCTCCTGCTTATTCTCTTTGGATCAGTCTCTCGAGGAATGCTGAAAACCTTTTTTTTCTTTTTATTTTTGTTGTTCACTATGTATTTCAGCACAAAAGGGACAGTATTTTGGAATTGAGAGGGGCCTCTGAGCCCGTGTTTGTTTAGCTCTTTTTTTTTTCACAAGTGAAGATATCCTTCTTTCAGCCAAAAAGAAAAACACCCAACTCTTGCTTACATGCTCTTTGCTAGTCATGGGACTAATTCAGAATGTATAGTATTGTTGTCAGCATATCTAATTGAACTGAATACAAATCTTCAGTACTATAATTCACAATGGTTTGGGTTTTGTTTTTTTGATGGGGTAAAATGACTTTCCAGAAACTGCTACAATATCCGAGAGACCTGAAATGTTTTCCAGAAGCTGAATGCTTATGCAAACAGTATTGAGACACTATTGTTGGAAGGATGTGACCATTTCTGCGTTCCTTATGGGATTTCTGTACACACACTATAATCTGAGCTCCTTTGTATGCAGCTTGGCTGTTTGTATGCCACTCTATTATCGTATATCGCCATGGATATAGGGGCATGTCTGTTAATAATTTGGTAAAACAACAACACATTATATTGATACAATATGTGTAGTTGCAAAATATGCATTGCTATGTGATACTATATTTCACTATTTTGTGGGTATTACATCCTGCTATATGGGGACAATGTGAAGGCAATTAGTATTTGGGAACTACATTGTTGGGAAGATTTAGTAAGTCTGTTGTTCCATAAACCAGCCTTAATTAAAACTCAGTTAGAGTAATATACTCAAAACTTTCAAAATTGTATAAATTTGATGCATCTATGGGTAGCATTCACGAGTAGGCGTAGATTTGCACTATAATTTGTACCAATTAGTTATACTAAGTCTCCCAGGGTAGAGGAGACTGTTCACAAATCCCGCCCATTTCTGCAAAACTACACCCCCTGTTCTCCCAAAATTTGAATGTGGACAGAATCTTAAAATTGTACAAGTTTTAGCACAAATACGGCATGTGCAAAAATTTGCACCTTTCTAGTGCCATAAAAGTGGTGTAGAACCTTGAATGAATTCCTCTCTGTGTCTCTACTGTTTGGCCTATGTGGATACTATATGATTTATATGCATGTAGTGTGTTTTTTCCCTACTGTGACCACACAAATGCACTATGGTGTTAGCACATGACTAGTAAGCAGCTGTAACGATATTGGCACCTGCAGTAACAGGTACATGTTAGGTTTTCCATGTACTCCGTAATATGAATATAAGTACAGTTGTACCTATACAAAAGAAGTACAAGTATTTAGCAAAATATGCACGCAACTTGCTCAAAGGACAGCAGCAGGTGAGGAGCTTGAGTGTGGCGGTTCACCTGTCAAACCGTAACATCGGTGTCCTAAGGCGAGCTTGGGGAGGGGGCAGGGCAGAAACCTCCCATGTAGCGGAGGGGCAAATAGACATTAATTATGCAACAAACAGTTGCACTTTGCTTGAAAGCAGCTTTGGTGTATTATTAAGTACTTGACTGAACTCATATGGTTATGTAAGAATGTGGCGACCATTTATGATACTTCATATAAAGTGCAGGCGCATAGAATCTTACTGTTGTTGTGGTGTCCACATAAAAATTTGCTATAGATTTGCTGTACTGGTCAGGGTATATTCAAACGAGTCAGGATTTTCTATGACTGTCCATTCACGTTATGGAGTTTACAGAAATCAATGCAAATGGTGCAGAAACAACTTCCAGATCACATAACTGATTTTGAGTCTTAAAACTCTCTGCATTATGCAATTAAACTCCCGGTGTAGGGTCTCACTTTTCATCTGACAAGCGGCCAAAAGCCCCAAGTTGGTGCACTTAGCAAATTCATGGAGGGTTAAATAATAACTTGTCGTGTGGTGCAGAGTGTTAAGGCAGCAGAAATGCAGTCCTAAGCTCTCACTCACGACCTGAAGGATGCAGGTTCAGGTAGCCGGCTCAAGGTTGACTCAGCCTTCCATCCTTCCAAGGCCAGTAAAATGAGTACCCAGCTTGCTGGGTGGTAAAAAAATAACTGGGGTAGGCAATGGCGAACCACCCCACAAAAACATTCTGCCTAGAAAATGTCACGATGTGACATTAATTACCCAAGGAGTCAGTCATGATTTGGTGCTTGCACCAGGGGACTTTACCTTTACGTAAATAATTTTTGATTGTCAATGAATCATCGGCCATTAACAATCACCAATCTGTTAACATTCAATTCATTTGCAAACCTCATGAACTCAGGGTTTTTGGCTGCATCATGGTTGTCCGGCAGCCATTGCGTAAGACCCTTGCTGCGTTTGTTTGTGATATTTGGCAGCAATAGCAAATGTACCCTACTCAGCCAAAACCACTGACAGGTGAAGTCAATGCCATGAATTATTCATAACAGTGGTTCCTGTCAATGGCCGGGATAGATTAGGTAGCAAGTGAACAGTCAGTTCTTAAAGTTGATGTCTTGGTAACAGATAAGATGGGTGAGTGTAAGGACTAAGCGACTTTGACAAGGACCAAATTGTGATAGCGAGAAGACTGCGGCAGGGCATTTCTTAAAACTTCAGGTCTCTTGGGGTGTTCCCAGTGTGCAGTGGTTAGTACCTACCAAAAATGGTTAAAGGAAATAAGAGCTTGAGCGGGTACAAAGGCGGGCAACTAAAGCAATAAATGGAATGGGCGGACAACAATACCCAGAGAGGCTATCAAAATTGGAGTTATTGAGTTTAGAAAAAAGACAGCTGAGGGGCGACCTAATAGCTATGTATAGATATATCGGGGGAGAATACAGAGATCTTTTCAACCATCTATTTACACCCAGGACTGTGACTGTAACAAAGGGGCGCCCTCTACGTCTAGAGGAAAGAAGGTTTCTTCACGACATAGAAGGAGGTTCTTTACTGTAAAAGCAGAGAGACTATAGAACTCTCTGCCTGAGGACGTGGTGATGGGGAACTCACTAAAAGAGTTTAAGAGGGGCCTGGATGCCTTTCTTGAGTGTTACAATATTACATGTTATGATCACTGATTACTTCTGAAGGGTCGGTGATCCATGGATTATACTGATTGCCAGATTGAAATTGGGAAGGAATTTTTTTCCCTCAAATGAGAAAAATTGGTTTCTACCTCATTGGGGTTTTTTGCCTTCCTCTGGATCAACATTGGGGGTAATAGGCTGAACTAGATGGACATATGTCTTTTTTCGGCCTAACATACTACCGATATGTTACTATGAAAGCCAGTAGGTGACCTGGCAACAGGGTCATGGACATCCAAGGTAAATCACTGTAATCAATGGTAAATCACTGTGGAATATATTGGTGCTATATAAATAAAGAATATTATTTTAATAGAGGTTACTATGCTGCCTTATACCAACCTAAATTAGTTGACGATGGATTGAGTAGATTTCCAATCACTTTGAAGCATCAGTCTGCAAGGTGCATGTACAGTAATCATATACATGCTCTTCAGTGGCCTCATCCGCCTTAGTTTCATTTTTGGGATGAATGGGCCACCCTATAGAAAAATGCAGTTGCAAGAACAGAGACAGTTTGTTTATTTGTGTGCAGAATGAGTAAAAAAAAAACTATTAAAATATTCTTCAGTCCTTAACTAACAATTTGTCAAATCTCCAATGATCTTTTGTGGAAAACGGAAATCAGAGCAAATATTAATATGTTACTTCTATTTGATGATAATTTGTTAGTAGAAGTGTTAGGCCCCCTGCAGACGGCCGGGTCAGATCCCGCTGCGAAGATTCTCACAGCGGGATGCGACACATGCCCCTGCAGTGACCCGGTGCTCACCTTTCCCCGCCGTCTCGCTCTGCGCCGGCTGTCGCACTGTCGCACAGCTGCGCAGAGCAGAGCCAGCGCATCACCAGTGACATTTTTCTGTGAGCCTCTGCAAGGCTCACACAGAAATGGGACATGCTGCGATTTGTCTACCGCGCGAGTTTTCATGCGGTCAAATCGTGGCTGTCTGCATAGGATTGCATTATCTAATGCAATCCTATGGCAGCGTGCACGGGGGGAAATTCTGCAGGAAATCGCACCGCGGAATTTCCACCCGTGTGCACTTGGCCTAATACAAAACTCAAGATTCTAAACATTTAGTCATGATATTCTTAAACAATCATATTTTATGCCTATTTGCAATTGCATCCTAACTAGGTTACCGAAGCCTCGTTCAAAGCGACCCTCCGATCCTGGACAGACAAAGATGGCCGCACCACTTCTCTTACTACCTGGTGCATGATGTGCTCTAGTATATATGAGTAGTGTACAGAGGCGTAACTTGAAGCTCCTGGGCCCCAATGCAAAACCTGTAACAGGGCCCCCAACTATAATGCTTTATTAATAGTACTGGGCTCCCTATATGGAGAAAAGAGGCCTTATGGGCCCCCTAAGGCTCCTGGGCCCGGGTGCAACCGCATCCCCTGCATCCTCTATAGTTACGCCCCTAGTAGTGTAAGACACTACATGCTCTTGTGACTGGTCAGTACGGCTCACGTGGATAATACTGGTTAATCAAAGCAGGTGTACCGCCTTAGTCTAATGATGCATACTGATGCACAGTGTGTATCAGGTAGTCAGAAAAATGGTGCGGCCATCTTTGTCTATCGAGGATCGGAGGGTCACTTTATCTAAAATGCTGCTCAGAAAACAATACATTACATTCAACCTGTACAGCAAATGTAGATAAAACATACTTTGGCGTAGAGTCCCCTTAATTAACACTTGAACTATGTAACTGCAGGTTTGATATTTAAGTGACAGTCCATCCACAGTGAAGCAATCATGAAGTCCATAGAAGTTAGGAAACATTTTTTTGCAGGTTCTTATCAGTTCTTGCAGTTATTTAAAAGGGTTATCTGAGTTATGGAAACCCCTGTCAACGGGTCCCACAGGCCTTAAAATAAAAAAAATCCGCGGTTACTCACCTCTTTCTGCTCCCCCATTTGTCCCCCGCTCCAGTCTCCACTGTCTGTTCCTGTCCTGTAAACCTGCCGTAGCAGCCAATGACAGCTCTCAGCCGTGATCACTGAGTGCTGTCAATGGCTGCTGCAGCCTGTTTGTAGGCGGGCTCAGCATCTAAAACGACGTCACAGCGGAAATCGGAGTAGGCGGCAGAGGGCGAACAGGGGAAGACGTGAGTGACCGCTAATGCTTTTTTTTCAAGGCATGTGGGACCCAATGACAAGAGTTTCTGTAACATCGACAACCACTTTAATAATCATCTAATTTTAATCTTTACTACTTGTGTCTCATTTTATTTATTTCCTCTTTTGTGTTCCAGTAGTCATACATTTTTTTTGTCAGTTTGTAGCTGTATGCTACCTTGTATTTTTTGGGATGAGTTCTAGGTTTTTTAGAAACCAAATTCAGGTCTATATAATGTATTAAATGACTTTTATTTATTTATTTTTTGCTAGGGACAATGGAAAAAAGGTATTTCACCACAGTTTTTCTGTGATGTTTTTTAAATTGACATTTGCAGTGTGGCGTAAATATTATGTTACCTGTATTTAACGAGTCATTTCAATTATGACAACACCAAATTTATACAAGCACATAGATATATATTGGCATATATTATTTCCTGTCCGTGATACAGACAGGAATAGGATGTGTGATGAGGTTTTTAATGCAGACCATTAGTCCACATGAAAAAATATCAATCTGCAAAGCCCCATAGGACACTATGGGGCCATGTGCTGCCCGTGAATTACCACAGACAGTGCACAGACCCAAACAGGCTACTGTATGTGCCGGAGGCCTTTTACTACTTTTCTCGTGCTCTTCTGGGCCTATCATAAATGGTGAACTGGATTACATAGTATGTTGTCAGTTCTCAGTTGTATTTATTTTTACTTTTCCTCCATTTTTCCAATTGTCACACTTTGTGTCGTCCCTGGTTGTCCTTTCTCCATGTTTCATTTGCATTTCTCTTACACTTTCCATATCTTGTCTGGCTCATTTACTCCTTCCTTTCCATATTATCTCCTTGTGTCTCTTCTTCTCATCCTCTCATATACATTTCCATGTTGTTTTTATTTTCTTTCCCCTCCTCCTTTCTTCCGCACTAGCATTCTCTCCTTCTTTCACAGTGTTGCGTACGGCTGTCTCTCGTGGCTCGCTAGCAATTCAATTACAGAGACGAGAGATAGCGAGTCTCTGGCGGAGAAAGGGCCCCGTCTGACAAGAAATATGACAGCCTACTTACAGGGTGTTTATGCAGTTAAACTCAACCTCACCACACCTGCAATATGGTAAATGTCAGGGTTTGTGGGTTTAATAGCATACAAGCCCGTGTGTAAATCTGTATGTTTACATATAGCTTGTTGTTTGTTCATACAGTTCTGCTCCTACCAGGAGTACACATAGCTCTTGTGTCATGGTGTCAAAATGAGAGATTTCCAAACCGAATCTTAGGTGTAACACAGACCTCTATCATGAGGTGTAACGCGGAAGTCCAGCGCAGGTGTAACACGGACGTCCAGCACCAGGTGTAATGCAGACCTCCATCACAAGGTGTAACGCAGGCCTCCATCACGAGGTGTGACGCAGACCTCCATCACAAGGTGTAACGCAGACCTCCATCATGAGGTGTAACACGGACGTCCAGCACCAGGTGTAACGCAGACCTCCATTATGAGGTGTAACACGGACGTCCAGCACCAGGTGTGACGCAGACCTCCATCACGAGGTGTGACGCAGACCTCCATCACGAGGTGTGACGCAGACCTCCATCACGCGGTGTGACGCAGACCTCCATCACGAGGTGTGACGCAGACCTCCATCACGAGGTGTGACGCAGACCTCCATCACAAGGTGTAACGCAGGCCTCCATCACGAGGTGTGACGCAGACCTCCATCACAAGGTGTGACGCAGACCTCCATCATGAGGTGTAACACGGACATCCAGCACCAGGTGCAACGCAGACCTCCATCATGAGGTGTAACACGGACGTCCAGCACCAGGTGTAACGCAGACCTCCATCATGAGGTGTGACGCAGACCTCCATCACGCGGTGTGACGCAGACCTCCATCACGAGGTGTGACGCAGACCTCCATCACGAGGTGTAACGCAGGCCTCCATCACGAGGTGTGACGCAGACCTCCATCACAAGGTGTGACGCAGACCTCCATCATGAGGTGTAACACGGACATCCAGCACCAGGTGTAACGCAGACCTCCATCATGAGGTGTAACACGGACGTCCAGCACCAGGTGTAACGCAGACCTCCATCACGAGGTGTAACGCAGACCTCCATCACGAGGTGTGACGCAGACCTCCATCACGAGGTGTGACGCAGACCTCCATCACGAGGTGTGACTCAGACGTCCATCACGAGGTGTGACGCAGACCTCCAGCACTAACAACAGCAATACTATACAGGGGCAGCACAAAGCACACAGTAGCTATTTTACAATTGAATAATACATTATTATAGTATTTGATGTCCTCTCCTACGCTTGCATGTAACAGCACTGGCATTTAGATTATAGGTCTAAGTACGGAATGTACACTGGGAATCTGTAGCTTCGCACGATACAGAACCTCTGATATGTGTTTCTTGTTCAGAAGAGTTCCATCCCCATTTAAGTGGTAAATGTGCTTTAACATGACATGACAGAGACCTGTGTGTCTTATGCGATGTTTATACCAGTGTAATGACTTCCGTTCACAACCTACTTTCTTGTCTGACGGATTCAGTCACTCACAAACCCCACTGGCAACATTTGTTTTTTACTACAAGAACAGCACTGCATGCTGCACTATATTTTTAGCATTAATGGGAAAAAATAAATAAAAAAGGCCAGTTTCCCATCTGCGTCGGAAACTCCTACTAGAGGTTCTGTCAGAGAGCCGTCTCAAAATACCAGAAAAGAAGCGCTTTTTCTTCAGTCCAAAAGTCGGGCAGCTGGGCTAAAAGTGTATGGACCTCATTATGTTAATGGGGTCCGTCCAGCGCTGTTCGGTTCGGTCCAGAGATGGATCTGTTCGGGAGCGGGGATTCCCCTTTCCTGCTCCCTGAAGAAATCAGAAAAGTGGAATCCCCAACCCAGGTGTTAAACCACCCGCACATGCGCTGATTTAAATGGCTGTTTAGCCTAATGAGTCCCAGATGTGTCTTTTTTTCATGGAATTGTGCACGCATTGAGCCGCTCCCATAGACTTCTATGGGGACCTATGGTGTGCAAATGCGTACAAAAATGGTGCATGTTTTTTCTTTTGTGCATGCACAAAAAAAGGAAATGTGAATGCACCCATTGAAATTGATGGGTTCTATTCTCTGTGTATTGTGCACGCAAATGCGCCCGTGTGAAGGAGCCCTTAGGGTGGTTTCATACACAGTATTTGAAAAAAAAATAAAAACACTGTCGTTTTTCCATGCTGTTTTTGAGCCAAAGCCAAAAATAAGTTAAGAAGAAATTGGAAATATAAAGGTAGGACTGCTGGTTCCACTTCTGGCTCCGGCTAAAGAATAGTAGCGTAAACTGCAGTCAGAAAAATGCTGTCTGTGAAACTACCCTAAAAGTCACTTTATACGCTAAACAAGAAATCCCCTCCAACCTCAAACCATTTCACCTAATGTTCCCTCTACACGGCGGCTGAATTGTCCATAAATATGCCCCCCTCCCACAAATCCTGAGAATTGGGAGTGAATAGCAAGCAGCAGAGACCTTGTGAGGAGATGAACCATTTATTCTGCCTGCATGCACACTTTTTTCTTTATCATAATTATTTCCAAGTCAGATCTCCTCCCTGATTTCCTAACGGGCCTTTCTCACTCTCTCTCTCTCAACAACATCCCGGATCCAGAGGCCGTGATAATTCAAACCCCCAAACCTCACGGGTCCTGTACCTTCTCTTTTTTTTCTTCCTCCTCTTTTTTTTTTATTCTGCATTTTTCCAAGGACATTTTTATTACAAAGCTGATGAAATTTGCATATTAATTTGTTCCTTTCAATTTTTCTTTTTTTTTAAGATCAGACATGACAGGCGGGTATCAGAGCTTTCGTTAGTCAGAATGGATAAAACCATCCAAAACACATTGGGATTGCTGAAAGGAGGCAAGGGGGAGGTTAATTCACTGCTCTATCAGTTTAATTTAACCCTCCTGTTCCCTAAGGGAAGTGTCGTACATGATTGGGATTTCACCTAAGTTACTCAACTCACTTCTTCTACACTTTATTATGGTATTTATAAATGACTAAGTTGGTTATATGGTGAGAAATGTGCGAGAGAGGTCTTAGCATATCCTCAAAGTACATATGTACTCCCAGATAGTTCGACGCACTTGCTTACAGAGTGTCAATATACATAGTACGTTATGTTTCTTGTTTTTTGCCTTTTTTGCAGTTTAAAGGGCTTCTCACACGGGATAGAATTGTCCACAGGTACGGATTTTGTCAATTAGCGCAGATTTTGTTGCATCTTTTTAACTACGGAATGCATTCTGCGGAACATATTGTGAAATTTAGTGCGTTTTTTTTTAGTTGCAGAATTACAGTTTCTGTAAATTAGAAATCTGCAACAGCAATTCCACAAAACATACTTTTTCCAGCAGAATGTAATCTTTCGGTTTTAAAGTAAAGCTTTTAACAGGTGCGGAATTCAAGCTCCATAGGGATAGCACTGTGATGCAGAAATGTCCACAGGGATTAATTCCGTCCCGTGTGAAATGTCCATGAGGATAAAACATATGTTTAAAACCAGAATTGTTAAAGAAAAGAAAGGAATAAAGTAAAAAGAAAAGACAATGCTAAGGACCTGATAATAAGAAAGGTTGGGGAATTCGATGAAATTTGTAGAAATGAATTAAAACTGGGAAATTCGGAGAGTTTGCTAATATTTTCAATAGATAGATCGATTCAGACATAAACAGTAATTCTTCAGGGAGAGAAAGAAAACTGTATAACTTAAAGTGCACAGATTTGTCCTTCCTTACCTTTCCTCTTGGCTGGATATGTTCTGAAATGAGTGTTGCAAGATGACCAGCTTAGAAAAAAAACATGATTTTGCAATACTTTGTCTAGAGATGTTTCATACTGTGTGTCTATATGTGTCCACCCACTGGTTGTGATGTGCATTGCAACCTGGAAATGGTTTATGCGAGCGTGTTGCAATAATTTATTGAATTTTTAAAGTGAGAAGTTGGAGTCCTTTTCGAAATTTACAGAAAAGTATACTTGTATTTTACATATAAACTGCTTTACAGTTTACATATAGATATGGTGTACATAAAAGAGGAAAAAAATTAACTTACTTACATATTATATGAATCCTGAGTTATATCCTGTATTATAGTCCAGAGCTACATTCATTGCAAAGTATATACAAATTAATTCAATTTTTATTCAGATTATGTCTGTATATCAACTGTAAAATGCTGTTTAGCCCCTTGCTGTCTTGTGTCATATTCGCGAACTGCACAGGCTGAAGTGGGAGGAGCAGCGCAGGTGAGTATAATTGTTTTTTTTAATTCTATGTAGTTAAAAGGCATTGTTACCAAGTGGGGGCCTATGTGGGGTATTACCATCAAGCAAGACAGTAAGAGGCATTATTATGGAGTGGGGAGCATGAAAAATGGTATTACTGTGTGGGGGCCATGAGGGGCGTTATTATTGAATGGGAACGTAAGGGGGCATTATTGCCAAGTGAGGGACATAAGACGTGCATTATTACTGAGTGGCGGATATAAGTGTGGCCTTATTACAGAGCGGAAAACAAAGAAAGACACTTTTACTAAGTAGGGGCCATGAAGGGCATAGTGGGGACATAAAGGGGTCATTATTACTGAGTGGGGCCATGAGAGACATTATTATTGAGTGGGGGCACTTTTACTGTTGGGGGGCACTAAAAGTGGTGCTTATTGTGTGGGACCTATAAGGAACAAAAAAGGGAATACTATTACTGTGTGGGGCACCATGAGTGGCATTATTACTATTTGGGGCACTATGGTTATGTAGATAATGTAAAGCAAAGCCAGCTTGTTGGAACATTTAGGCCTCGGATCCGTGCCCCATAGGCATGCATTGGACACCCGCAGGTAGTTGAATACCTGCGGATGTCATTTTTCCCATCAGGCGCGGATCCGCGTGCGGGAAAAAATCTAGACATGCTCCACTTTAGTGCGGGTCTCCCGCGGGGACGGGAGACCTGTACCAGGATTAAAACTCACCTGCTCCGGACGATGCGCTTCTTCCTAGCCGGATCTTCTTTCCTCGGCTTGGCGGATTTGCCCGGCGCATGCCCGTGGCACGCTGCTGGCGTGCCAAGCACATCCGCCGGGCCAAAGAAAGAAGATCCGGCCGCGAAGAAGGGAAGAACCGCATCGTCCGGAGCAGGTGAGTTTATTCTTATTTTTAGGCCTCATGTCCGCGGGGCAGGAGGGACCTGCTACAGATTCTACATAAAGAATCCGCGGCGGGCCTGATTTTCCCCATGGACATGAAGCCTTAGGACTCAAAGATGTCTGTGTCAAATTCTGCAGAAACAAATTGGGACCAGGAGAAGTCGTAATGGCGGTTTGGGACAGATGGAAAGGAAAAAGGAAAGTGGATGATTCCAGTCAAAAAGGACATCACCTATGATCACTGGATATGGTGCTACTGTAATCACTTATGCAGTTTTCAAAGCACCTGTGTAGCCCTGGTATATGTGATCTCTGTATGGAGGTACTAATGTTTTTTTTCTAGCAACACTATGGTGGTATTACGTGGTCATGGTCTGGGGGTATAGTTTTGCCCTCGTGTAGTGTTATTATTGGTAATGCAAATCTTTGTAGTAATTATTCAGTAGCAGTATGGCGGTATTATTCAGTCACTGTGGTGGTAAACAGTGTATGTGATCATGATCAGGTAGTATTGTTTTGCTCTTTTATAGTGTTATTATTCGCAGTGCTGGTCTTGGTATAGTAGGTTTAGTACAGGTACAGTATTATACAACTCAGTGATATCCTGTATTGTTCTTTCTTTCACTTTTACAAAATAAAACTTAAGTAATGTTTTTTTTACCTGTGTACATTTTTAAAAGCTTTATTAACATTTATTCCATTATTCATTTAGACGCACTAGGGACAATATGGTGCAATTATTAGATTGCTTTTTAAAATGTTTTGGTATAGTTCATATAAGGGTTCTTTTACGCGGGAAGACCTGTCGGGCACAGATACCCAACAGGTCATCCCAGCGATGATTGTTCATGGGCTTTTACACAGGAACGAGAATCACTGAGTGAATGGAGGCAGAGCGTTTCCGGGAATTGTTCTTGCCTCCTTGCCCCTATTCACAGTAAACATGCAGTCGTTGATCGAGGAATGACTGCCTGTTTACGTGGGATGATCATCGTTCAGCTTTTATGCATGCCTAAGCTGGACAACGTACAAATTATCGTTCGTCATTCAGTCTGTTCATGCATTTACACTGAATGAAATTCATTCAGATTCTCGCTCGATTGTGGGAATCCGAATGATTAATGGTTCGGGTTAAAGGGCCCTAACAAACAATTATTCCCCGTGAGTCTAAAACTGTTAAGCTATCTATTAGGTTGTGCTGAAAGTTCATCCTGATAGTCAAACAGCTGTGGAATGCCAGGAATCCTCTCTTAGGCCTCTGACTGCCATAGTTACCCATCGGCAACCTATGATTGAATTTGTGGCCGGGGGGGTGGGGAGGTTGATGAGCATGGAGTGAGCCGCTTCCCTCTGTCTAACCACCTAGATGCTGTGGTCACTATTGACTACAACATCTTGCAAATTAACTGACAGGGATAAAAGTTTAGTGATCAGAGTTTTCTCTGATCCTGGATATTACAGCAAGTGCCCATCAACAGAGAGTCTGTCAACACAGGGCTTTCGCGGTCGTCATACACGCAAAGGACCCATGACCTAAATGTCTATCATAGAGGCTTAAAGGGGTTTTGTCATTATAACAAAGCTCGGCCACCTGCTTAGCCTGGCCTAAAGTAAAAAAAAAAAAGAGGGCATATTCACCTGTCCTGGAGCCCTGGGACGCCGCTGAGAGCCGCGGTCGGTATCGGCGATGACTTCCAGGTTGACGGCCCGGCGGAAGTCAGGTGTCCTCTGCGACCAATCAAAGGCTGCAGCATAACTGTACATACGTCACCGTACATGCTCCTGGTTAACAGCCTCTGATTGGCTGCAGACGACCCCTGACTTCTGCCGGGCCATCTACCCGGGAGTCGCCATCAATACTGGGGCGGCTCTCAGCTGCTTCCCGGGGCTCCAGGACAGGCGAGTATGCCCTCTTTTTTAACTTTAGGCAGGGCCAAGCAGGTGGATGGGGTTTTGTTGTAATGACAAAACCCTTTTAATAAAAACCAGTTACGGTTAAGTAAATACGTGGCACCTTATTATATACACTACCGTTCAAAAGTTTGGGGTCACCCAAACAATTGTGTTTTCCATGAAAAGTCACACTTATTCACCACCATGCGTTGTGAAATGAATAGAAAATAGAGTCAAGACATTGACAAGGTTAGAAATAATGATTTGTATTTGAAATAACATTGTTTTTACATCAAACTTTGCTTTCGTCAAAGAATCCTCCTTTTGCAGCAATTACAGCATTGCACACCTTTGACATTCTAGCTGTTAATTTGTTGAGGTAAGCTTGTGAAATTGCACCCCACGCTTCTAGAAGCATCTCCCACAAGTTGGATTGGTTGGATGGGCACTTCTGGCGTACCATACGGTCAAGCTGCTCCCACAACAGCTCAATGGGGTTCAGATCTGGTGACTGCGCTGGCCACTCCATGACCGATAGAATACCAGCTGCCTGCTTCTGCTGTAAATAGTTCTTGCACAATTTGGAGGTGTGTTTAGGGTCATTGTCCTGTTGTAGGATGAAATTGGTTCCAATCAAGCGCTGTCCACTGGGTATGGCATGGCGTTGCAAAATGGAGTGATAGCCTTCCTTATTCAGAATCCCTTTTACCCTGTACAAATCTCCCACCTTACCAGCACCAAAGCAACCCCAGACCATCACATTACCTCCACCATGCTTAACAGATGGCGTCAGGCATTCTTCCAGCATCTTTTCATTTGTTCTGCGTCTCACAAACGTTCTTCTTTGTGATCCAAACACCTCAAACTTGGATTCATCCGTCCACAACACTTTTTTCCAGTCTTCCTCTGTCCAATGTCTGTGTTCTTTTGCCCATCTTAATCTTTTTCTTTTATTGGCCAGTCTCAGATATGGCTTTTTCTTTGCCACTCTGCTCTGAAGCCCAAAATCCCGCAGCCGCCTCTTCACTGTAGATGTTGACACTGGTGTTTTGCGGGTACTATTTAATGAAGATGCCAGTTGGGTACCTGTGAGGCGTCTGTTTCTCAAACTAGAGACTCTAATGTGCTTATCTTCTTGCTTAGTTGTGCAACACGGCCTCCCACTTCTTTTTCTACTCTGGTTAGAGCCTGTTTGTGCTGTCCTCTGAAGGGAGTAGTACACACCGTTGTAGGAAATCTTCAATTTCTTAGCAATTTCTCGCATGGAATAGCCTTCATTTCTAAGAACAAGAATAGACTGTCGAGTTTCAGATGAAAGTTCTCTTTTTCTGGCCATTTTGAGCGTTTAATTGACCCCACAAATGTGATGCTCCAGAAACTCAATCTGCTCACAGGAAGGTCAGTTTTGTAGCTTCTGTAACGAGCTAGACTGTTTTCAGATGTGTGAACATGATTGCACAAGGGTTTTCTAATCATCAATTAGCCTTCTGAGCCAATGAGCAAACACATTGTACCATTAGAACACTGGAGTGATAGTTGCTGGAAATGGGCCTCTATTCACCTTTGTAGATTTTGCACAAAAAAACAGGCATTTGCAGCTAGAATAGTCATTTACCACATTAGCAATGTATAGAGTGCATTTGTTTAAAGTTAGGACTAGTTTAAAGTTATCTTCATTGAAAAGTACAGTGCTTTTCCTTCAAAAATAAGGACATTTCAATGTGACCCCAAACTTTTGAACGGTAGTGTACCTCCAGTTCGAACCAGTTCTCTGCTTAGAAAATTTGCTGTGGCGAGCTATGCACACCGCATAGGCTTTTCCCCTCCCACTGCCAGCATGGCTGTGGTTGCTGGTTATCTGACCCCTGCCTACGTCTCTTCGTTCCACATAGTGCCAGTTTTGACCCACTTACAACATGGGGCCATTTATAATTTTTTTCCATGGCCACTTTGGGTACTTGTGAAGGCTCTCTTAGACGGGTTTTCCTGATCTATGATGAGGCTTATCAGCAGTGATCTAACTGCTGAATGTAATGCTATATTGCACAGTGCTCACGGAATTCAATCAGCAGCTATGTAATACGTCGTAAATAGAGATGAGCGAACTTACTCGTTTCGAGTAATTACTCGATCGAGCACCGCGATTTTCGAGTACTTCCATACTCGGGTGAAAAGATTCGGGGGGCGCTGGGGGGAGGCGTGGCGGAGCAGGGGGTAGCAGCGGGGAACAGGGGGGAGCCCTCTCTCTCTCCCTCTCCCCCCCACTCCCCGCTGCGACCCCCCACTCACCCACGGTGCCCCCCGAATCTTTTCGCCCGAGTACGGAAGTACTCGAAAATTGCGGCGCTTGGGCGAAAAAGGGGCGTGGCCGGGTAGGTTCGCTCATCTCTAGTCGTAAACAAAATCTGCTCTTAGTCCAGTAGAGGCACTATGATGTCTTTATGCCTTAACAGGGTACATAGATAGGAATTGTGACGGGGCAATCCCTTTAACAAATTACTATAGAGCCAGTTAGTGGTATATAGTGATACTAGCAGAATTACCCAGCTTCACACAGGTCTATTTTTTTGTAACTCTTTGTGTGTTTGTGTGGTCAAAAACTTCTGTTTGTTACTAATATGAAGCCAGCATCTTTATAGCACGAAAATAGCCACATAAGTAAATCAGGTGCTTCGGATGGTTTTAGGCCTCATGTCCACAAGCATGCATGGTTTCCCAGTGCAGAATCCTGCAGCGGTTTCCAGCCGTGCCCGCAGACACAAGGCCAAAAAATACATTTACTCACCTGTCCGGACGCAGCGTGGGTCTCCTCCGTGGCGGCCATATCTTCTTTCTTCTGCACGGCAGATGTGCTCGGGACGACGGCAGCGTGCCGCATGCATGCGCCATGCTTTTTTCTTTTTTAAATGTCCTGCATTCCTGCGGATCCGCGGTACAGACTGCTTCCATTGACTTCAATGGAAGCCGTCCATGCGGCAAAACCGCAAAAAATGGAGCATGCTACGGCTGTTTTCCCATACAGGGGAAAATGATATCCGCAGGTATTTAATTACCTACGGGTACCAATGATTCCCTATGGATGCGGATAACACATGCGGGAAACCACAGAGTTTTAAATTCCATTTTCCCCATGGACATGGACAACCTTAGGCCAGGTTTCGACTCTTATTTGCTTTTGTATTCCCAATTTTTGTGAATATGTCATAAACTTTAGGTGTTAGATAGTTAAAACCTTCCAAAGCATCTGATTTATCTATGTGGCAAATTTAGTGCAGATTGGTCCAGTCGTTTGGCTGTATTCTGATTTTTTGCAAATATTTAGCTAATGATAGGTCCTAGAGAGCTGAAGCCCAGTCTAAAACCTTATGAAGAGCCTGATTTACCTATGTGGCAAATTGGGTGCAGATTGCTCCAGTCATTTGGCCAGATTCAGATTTTTGGGAGGAATATGCTGTGAACGGTAGATCCTAGAGAGCTGAAACCCAGTCTAAAATATTCCGAAGCACCTGATTTACATATGTGGCAAGTTTAATGCAGATTGGTCCAGTCAGTGCACATCGGTCCAGTTGTTTCGTCTCATTCCGATTTTTTGCAAATATGTTGCAAACGGTAGGTCCCGGAGAGCTGAAACCCCCAGAAGCGTCCGATTTACCTGTGTGGCAAATTTGGTGCAAATTAGTCCAGTCGTTCGACTGTAAACAAAAAGTAGACAACAAACAACAGTAATTCATTTGTATACTAGCAGAAAAACCCGGTTTCAGAAGGGTCTGTTTCATGTAACTGTTTGTGTGTAGAGTTAGAAACTTTGTTTGCTACTGATGTGAAGCCAACATAAGATTCCAATTTTTTCTGAATATGTAGAGAACGGTAGGTCCTAAGGAGCTGAAGCCTGGTCTCCAACCTTCAGAATTGCCTGATTTATCTTTGTGGCATATTTGGTGCATATTGGTCCAGTCGTTTGGCCATGTATGAAGAACAGACAACAGAAATTCATTTTAATACATATATAAGATAATTCAGAAGACGATAACGACAAGAATGTGTTATTACTGTATGCAGCTCTGAATAAGAGTCTAGAGTCTTGGGGAGGGGAGAAGATGTAATGTTAGCTACAATGACCGTTATGTCAGGCAACAGAATGAATGTCGAAGGAGGGAAAATGACGAGTTCAGTTTTATTCATGTTCAGTTTTACCAGCAAGAAGACACGTAGTATGAGACAGCAGCAATCTGGTCAAGAGCGAAGTCTTGTAGAGACCTGGAGCTTTTAAGTAGGTATGAAAATGTACATGGAAGATTAGGTACAATGAAGATACAAACCAATTATAAAAAATGGATTCAAATTAGAAGTAACATAGATTGTAAGGCTGAAAAAAGACTTGTGTCTATCCAGTTCAGCCTATTATCCTGCAATATTGATCCAGAGGAAGGCAAAAATCCCCAAGAGGTAGAAGACAATTTTCCTCATTTTAGGGAAAACAAATCCTTCCGGACTCCAAGTCCGGCAATCACAATAATCCCTGGATCACTGACCCTTCTGAAGTAATTAGTGATTATAACATGTAATATTGTATGGCTCGAGAAAGGCATTCAGGCCCCTCTTGTACTGTATTAGCTAGTTCGCCATCACCACGTCCTTAGGCAGAGTTCCATAGTCTCACTGCTCTTACAGTAAAGAACCCCTTTCTATGTCGGTGTAGAAACCTCTAGACATAAAGTTGTTACAGTCACAGTCCTGGGTAGGAATAGACCAGCATCTGTATTTCTGGTGGCGCAATGCGCCACTTACTAATATATTATGGTTAAAGGGATTGGAGTTGGTCACAGGTCCTAAACCAGCAGAGTCGGACAGTAAACATTTGCTTACAGGACCTGTGATGATATCACCGTCATGTGATCAGCCACTGGGGCTCTGATAACATGACAGTGACGTCATCACAAGTCCTAAAACATGCAGAGCCTGACAGCAGCCATGTGTTTACAGGACCTGTGATGATGTCACCGTTATGTCATCAGGGGGCGAAGCTCAGAGCCCGGTGACTGATCACATGACAATGACATCATAACTTGTAACTCACAGTCACTCAGTCACTCACAGACAGGTGGTCGTTAGTATTTTGATGATGGGAGAGATCTCTGTATTGTCCCCTGATCTATTTATATACCGGTATAGTAGTTAGGTCATCCCTGTGCAGAAGTTTATATTACACAATGAGCATGTGTGAATACCCATAATGCATTCCACCATAGGTTTCTAAACTTCTTGCGGTGTTAACAACATATGGGAACCAATGCCATGGTCAACAGATATGACATTAGGCCAAGCTGACATATAGAGGTAGGCTGTTGCTTGAAACCATACTGTCTATCAGTTTCTTAGCACAAAAACATTTTAAAATAACTCTTTCGCAAAATAAAATGGTAGTTTGTGTTGGAACCAATGCACAATATAAAATACTATATAAAGTATCATTTTTTATTCCAAAAAAAATATTGTAGATGATTTTTAATAAACTGGACTGCTTGAATACATTGGGGCTAGTTTCACACACAAAGTGATTTTTGGAAAGAAGCCACTGAAGTTTGTGATGATGTTTTTTGAGGCAAAGCCAGAAGTAGATCCAGCAGGAGGGCGAAATATAAGTCATTTCTTTATATTCTCCATTCCTGTTGAATTCACTTCTGGCCTTGGCTCACAAAATTGTAGATCATATATATTTTAACTGTAACTTAGCAACACAAATAACAAAAAGAGAATTATGATACAGAAAAGTATTCAATCACCTTTTTGACTTAGGTGCAGTACTGAGATATGTTCATACAATGAAGTGCCTTATTGGCAGAGATGCATACTCATATATAGCATAATGGAAGAATTCTTGTGCAATCTTATCATCAAACAGTACCCCTTATGGGCTTACAATACAAGATAAGGGTTTATATATAGAATTCATGAAGCCCCAAAGCAAAACTTAGAATTGCAACCCCCTCAAAAAAATTTATATTAGAGTAGCATATCTATAACGTGCGGGGTTTCAATACAACGGCTCAGCTCTAGTATACCTCTAAATAATGCAGACACCATATAAAAGATACCAACTCTACACAGTAATAGTGATTGCACAGATATGGGTGATATCTGTTTTCATTTTTGTTCTTCATCTGGGCTTAGAGTGCTATGAAGATCTCTAGCCATAACCCATCTCTGGATATTCTCTCCATCCAACCACTGCCCCCCCCTATCAACCTCTCACTATCCTCCCATAGTACTACTTCCCCCTCTGTGGCCCCACAAAGTGATAATGTCTCCTCTGTGTCCCCTGAAGCCTTTAGTGCATACTTTGTGTTTTCTCTTCCCCTGAATGTCCAACACCAGTCTCCTTGTAATTTACAGTCTTGCTGGTCCAGATGCTGCCTCTTCTCCCTCTTCCCTGCTCTCAGGATAGTGCTGCCGGAGAGAGAGGAAGAGGCAGCATCTCCACTAAGAGAGCAGCATAGACTGTAGGTTACAAGGAAACTTTCTGGCTTGGTTTCCTATCCCTAATCATTATTTTACAGACTTGTTAAAAATTTGTACATTGATTTGAAGGAATGCTGCCATCCAATAGGTGGCGCTGCAGAGGTATTGTTCCACCTACCTTATTTGCATAAATTACCCAGAGGAGCATGCGTGGCTGCATAAGTCTCCTCACTCACCTCTCGGGTGTCTTCTCACACCCCTTCTGGGTGATCTTTTTGGGGAGAGACGATTCCATCCCCCGACCCACTCACCCCCTAGGTGTCTCCACACACTTTTTGGGTGCTCTCCTTATGGAGAGACAACACCCCTCGTGACCCACAAGGAAACATGTTCTGCTGGCCGGACATTTGAGGAATGGAGATGCAAGACAGCGGTGCCACAGGGAACACGGCCATTCTGCCCCCTGGTTCTTGTCTCATAGGCCCTGTAGCAGTTACGTGGTTTACCTAATTAGCAGCAGGCCACTATCTACAGACCTCTGAAATACCTCCCTAATGAGAACGTTTAGCCCAAACTAAAAACCTAAGGCTATGGTCACTGTATTTTTTTTGCAAAATTCCAAAGCTTACACTCTGATTTCTAGTGTGGTTGTGCCGCAGATCCGCCCAAGAATTTGCTTACTGATCATTCAAGATCTCAGAACGGATTTTTGTCAAAATCCTTGTCAAATTTGACACCTGTGAAGGGGGCCTAAGCGTGCTCCGAAATTCATGTGTGTAGTAATCGGGCTAGACCAGGACGCTTATAATATTAGAACATTTTATAAAACTTTGCAATCGTCCAGCCTAAGAAATACCCTATTCAATCGTATGCATAGTCTTCGCTTATCACTTCAACATATTCATATTCATTAGGTACATGCCTCATCCGTTATTAGCAGCCTTCACTATGACACGGGGACAATTCCTGTTTTGAAATATTGAATGCATTTCCTAGCTCATGCTGCGTGTATGTGTGTGCGTAAAAGGGTGTTAGAGGGCGCAACAGCCCCCTCCTCTGTTCAGCCGTCTTTCACAATCCATCTCTCTCCTCTCATAGCTGCGAGGCCTCATTGGGGATACATACATTAAGTCCTTTAAATCGTTTATAATAAATCTTTGTGTAAGGCTCATTTTGACAGTCTCTCTCTCTTCCCCTCTCGCTCTCTCTCTTTATCTGACCCTTTTAAAAGAGCTCCTTTTAAAAGAGAATCCTCAATAGTCTGTTAATCCACTGGGTGTACTGACAGAGAGAGAGCAGACAGAGAGAGACAAGAAAGGCAAAAAGATACAGCCCCAGGAAATATACACACACAACGCAGTGCATTTACACAGAGCTGGCGCATGCAGACTGCTTATTAACCTATTTCCTGCCACCATGCTTTGGCGCTACCTTTGCTGTCACAAAGTAGCAGTGGCCTGGCTGTACTTTGCGATATTCGATCTCTACAGACTTCTTCGCTACAAAGTATTAAGACTTCTATATGGATATCATTCTGACGTGTTCATGCCACCTGCACAGGTCTCACATTGCTGGCACACACCGCATTGGCCAGGTATTATGAAGTCAGCTTCTTTGGACCTTGCTACCATCACACTGACCAACGACGATACACTTGCGCATAGCAATTTTGAGAGCAAATAGCCAGGAAAGTTTATAGAGGGGTCGAATGTTAAGAGGAATATTCCTTAGTTAATTAATTCTAAATGAAATTAGTTTTATATCAAGCGAGATAAAAGTCAATTAAAATATTCACCAGATACAGATCTCAGATACAGTAATAGACTTGTATTGTACATTCACTATTAGAGATGAGCGAACGTGTTCTTAACGAACACTTACGCACCCAGACACCGGCTTATCCGAGGACTTCAGTGTCCGCGCGTAAGTATTCGGCCGGCGCCGGGCGGCGGGGGGAGGTGCGGCGGCGCGGGCGGCAGCAGCGGGGAACAGGGGGGAGCCCTCTCTCTCTCCCTCTCCCCCCCACTCCCCGCCGCACCCCCCCGCGCTGCCACGGCGACCCCCGAACTTTTTTCGCCCGAGCACGGAATTGCTCGCAAAGTTCGGTGCTCGGGTGAAAAGGGGCGGAGCCGAACACGTTCGCTCATCTCTATTCACTATGCTTTACACTTCATATGGGGCACTCTGAGGCCTTGCCTCTTGGATTCCATGAGAATCTGTGAGAAAACAAAATGTGGCCTTACGTACAAAGCACATACTAAGACCTCATTCAGATGGCCATATTGCAAGAAACTCGGGTGCAACTTGTATCGGATAGCACAAGAACACCCATCCATGTGCTGTCCAATCCCCAGGGACAGTTCACATTGCAAAACACTGGTTTTCTTCCAACACTTATATGAAGTTTAAAAAAAAACTTTTATTATAGCATCTTTAAAAACATCCTCATAGATGTAAACGGGAAAAAAAGGGGAATGGTTTACATGTTTCAAGCCTCACAAACCAGGCTCTTCCTCACAAGGTTTGTGAGGCTTGAAACATGTAAACCATAACCCTTTTTTACTGTTTACATCTATGAGAATGTTTTTAAAGATGCTATAATGAAAGTTTTGTTTTTACTTTCATATGAGTCCTGGAAGAAATCTTGTGTTTTGGAATTGTGGAATTGGATCCATGCTTCCCTGTACCATGCTACTTAGATTCCAGGATAGCGTCTGTTGTGGGTAAGCCGTTTTCACTTTTTCTACAGTTCACATTGCATATGCTACTGTTGTTCATAATAGAACATGCAGCCATTTTTTTTCACTTGCCCATGTGAATAACCTCATAGGCTATAATGGATCTGTGTGCTGTCGGTGAAGCACATAGACCTAAAATACACTCATCTGAATAAAGCCTAAGGGTTTATTCTCTCGGGCATATTTTGGGTCCATGTTATGTCCGTGTTTGTAACTGACTGAACATGGACAGCACATGTACCCCTTGAAGTCAGTGGGGCTATTTATACATGCGATTACGGATGAGAATAGGCCATGCAGTGGCCGTGTGCTGTTGTGAGTTGCACCAAAGATTCTTGGGTGCAGCTCACACTTGCTTATCTGAATGAGGTAAAAAAAGTAGTATGGAGTTCAACTGTTCACCTAGTGACCCTGTTATATTGCAAAAACACCCTAAAAAAAGGAAGAGGGATGGAGTACTGCATTTTCATGTACCTTCATTACCCAACATTGAGGGAGATTACAGGAACTTGTCAGTGTAAATAATTATAATTTGTGGCTATATTGAAAGTTTATTAATAAACAGATGTGTGAATTTAGATATAGGTGATTGATTACTAGAATTTACAGTCTGTCTGTCTTTGTTGATCTTGAAATCCATTGATCATACTTCATGTATGTGATCAAGTGAATGGGGTCCGTGTGGCCCTATTCAGGTTTGGCACATGCCATACCTATCAGTTCCGGTGTTTTCGTTGTTAGGCTTCAAGTACGAAGCCGAACATTGTAATCACGCCAGAGGCAGTGTGCAGGTGTGAACGGGGCCTAACAGAGTTGTTCCTCTTACAAGCAGATTTTTTCCTGTAGTACAGAACAGCTGCTCTGAGTTCTAAAATTCCCATAAGACCTCTTGATAAAGCATCTGCAGACTACAGGCTGTTTTAAGACATCGCCTTTAGTTTGCTATCAGAATTGCAGGGCAGTAGTGGGGTATTTGAATGCTTCATGTAATGGCAGCTTTTATTTATTTATTTATTTCACTGTCGGCAGTTCCCTAATGTATTAGTGTAGGGTTACCATATGTGAATCTACAATGTAAATATGCCTCTTGGCTATTTGATGCTGAGTTAAAACACAGGGCACTCTTTGAATTGAAAGTTTAATCTAATATTAGGCGATGCTATTGAAATTCTCAGAAATCTGTGAGATTTAAACTCAAAGGAAAAAAAGAACTACTTGTGGTGATTTTAACTAGAAGCATTTATTACACCCCCCCCCCCCCACTTCCTCCACCTCAACGATTAGGTGGTGGTTTTATTGCCCTCTTTTATTTTCTTCCAAAATTATTTTTGCTGTGTTGTTTTTCCTTGACATATAGGGCTATTTTTATATCTTCTTTTCACTGACTTTTTTCTTTTTTTTAATTTATTTTTTATTGGGGGTAAAAATCTTAAAAAGTGATTTTTTTAAAAATTCACAGCGAGCCGGAGCATGGTTCCAATACCTACAGCTATGCCACTATGTTAAGTCTATGAGCCGCCCGCAACAACTGAGGAGACCAATCACGGCTTTTGAAAAGATATGTATGTCTAAACCAGAGACCCCACAGACTATCTCCTCACTATATAGCTCCCTTTTAGAGAAAGACACATCAGGGGAAAATAGGACCCTAGAACTGACCTGGGAGAGAGAACTAGGAATAGATTTTCAGGCGGAGTCCTGGGAAAAGGCTTATGTAATGACCCATAAATTAAGCGTCTCCAGCAGACTACAGGAGCTTAATTATAAGATTCTGACCCGATGGTACAGAACGCCGGCGGGAATGGCCAGAATATACCCCCAGTATCCGGATCTCTGTTGGAGGTGTCTCAGCGAACGGGGGACCTTTGTTCACCTATGGTGGTCATGCGCACAAATCCAACCACTGTGGCATGAGGTGGAAGCTCTATACACAGTCGTTTGCAAAGGGCCGCTTAACCTCACCCCTGAGGTGGCACTCTTATCCATTCTCCCAGGGTCAGTGTCACAAGCAAAGGGCTCCTTACTGCGCTTTTTCCTACTGGCTATGAGACAGATCATTCCCAGGAGGTGGAAATCGGCAACCCCCCCATCACGATTGATGTGGCTGGAAGCTATGGATAATCTAAAGCAAATAGAGGAACTCTGTGCCAAGGACGAACTGAGGTACTCTAAATTTTACAACACCTGGGCAGTGTGGCTGCAGTTTCGGGCCTCACCTAGACTAGACACGTGGTTGGGTGGTGGTGTTGCTGCTCTCTAACGCTTCAGATCACCCTCAAGCATAAACAATGAATCTTGCATTTTTGACGAATCTATATATAGGTGGTTATAGACCGGACAGGCATCCTCATCATATTCTCTCTTCTCCCTCTCTTCTCTTTTCTCTATTCTCTCTTTTTCTACTCTTCCCCTCTCGCAACTCCCCCCCCTTCCCCTAGGGTTCGCCCGGGTTAGCTATTGGGCCTGGGAGACCCCTACACCCTTCCAGTCCTCCAGACTAGGGATTTATAGCAATTTACAACAGAGGACTGTAGCCCATTTTGTTGTGTTATATTAGATTTCAATTTCTCATAAATAAATAAAAATGGCTGGGACAATAGGTGCCGGTGGAATTATCAGGGAGTAGAGTCTGTGGTTAGGTTTTGATTGTTGAATGACAAACCCTGCAATGATACCCTATTGTACTGTTCGTCACAGCTAATAAAATACTTTTTGAACCATAAAAATTCACAGCGGTTTATTTTTAAAATTAGTACATTTACCCTAAAATAAGGTACAGAAAAGGGTTCCTCATTTCTTTTCGGACGTTTTGATATATAATCTATATAGTCTCAGGAACACAGGGCGCATATGGTGACGGTTTTAGTTGACGTAGGCGGTGGGTAATTTTCTTTTTCATGTATATGTTTTTAATTTATTGTGTAATCATTTTTACTTATTTTTGTAAATAGTTTTTTTACCCTCTATTTTCCCCATGATGTCATATAAGACCCCTGGGGGTCATTCACATTGTGTTTTTTTTTTTTTTATATATATATCATATTTTTCCAATGTAGCTCGGGCATCCATAAAAACAGCATCCATAGGAGCTCCAGTTACAGAGGAAAACATTCCCCTGTAGTGACAATAGTCACTAACAAAACTGATCTTGGTCTGCTAGGACCCTACAGCTCTGCTGTGACAGAGAGCACCCAGCGGTTAGATGATCACTGGGTCGCATAGTTGAAGTTATACTTCCACTTTCACTCTTTAGTACATAGCACTCATTGATCACTATGTATGTAGCCTGGAAAGGAGAAGCTATTTCATTTCTTTTCTGGGAAAAAAAAACATATGTGTCAGTATGCTCTCTGATTGATGTGGGGTGATAACATGGAAAAAAGGGCACCCCTTTGCTGTGACAGAGAGATATACAGCAGAATCACAAATCTCTCTTGCTTGTGGTCCCCCTCCTGTCTCCTCTGCACACACTGACTAAAAAATGACAGCTGTAAATCCAGTATTCCCAACTCCACTTCAAACAGCTGTACCTTCTGTTCTTTAAGTGCTACTGATATGCTTCTGGGGTCATTCTAAAGCAAAGAATCTTAGCATATTGTATAGCCATATAAAATTAAATAGGCTCTGATAGTCCAGAACTGTAATGTCCTTATCCTGCAGAACAAACAAACATTGTCTAAAACGGCTGGGGGTTAAAAACCTATTTTACAAAAAAAGGCCACTCTGTTGCATGGCCTATATAAAGCTCCCGTGTGATGCTCTGTATAGGGAGATACATTTCCAGCCCCTGGATTCTTGTTACAAAAAAATTATACATTTAACATGTCCATTTTTTTACGGTCTCTGTGGGATTAATAGTCTACTCTGCTTTTCCATACCCCTTTTTGATGTTAATGTATAACAGCCAGACAAGGCCAAAATTACACTATTTTTGCCTTTGTCTGATAATGGAGCTCTAGGGATACGTTTTGCATGTATGTTGGGAGCTTTTCCTTCATACACACCAACATAAACATAAAATATGGTCTAAAATCTATCTCTGATTCTAGATAACTTTGTATAAATCAAAACTACAAGTGAAGATAATAGATTTTGTAATATATCTTTGGACAGAAAATGTCTATTTCTTCACTTACCTTTTTCCTTTCCTTCTCTCCTTTAACTGTTCACTCACTCTGAGTTAATTTATAAAATCCATACAGAGGAAAGTTTCTTTCTTCACTGAGGGATCAGATTACAGTTGTCCATAGAAAACTATGAAGCAAGGAGGGGGAGGGGGAAGCAGAAGCTGAGGAGTCTGGGTTGGGTGAGATAGTTCCCGATTTTGGCGACTGTCCCACTGTCTTGAGAAGATGCAGACAAAAACAAGAAAAAATGCAATAACTTAGCGGTGTGCAAATATTTTGACGAGGCTGGAACAACATAGCTTGTAAACAAACTTACGTGGTAGAGAAAGTAATGTGACCTGCCATCTATCTTCTTTCTGGATAGCTTATCAAAATATAGAGGTTCAGTTTGGATCTGCATGTCTTCACACAAGGAAATCCAATGTTGATCACTGGATTGTATAACTATTTGTTGGACACCAACAGGCTCACTGAGGGTAGCGGCAGGATGGGGAGATTGTGCAGAGACTAGTCTTGGCTGTAATAAGTCTTCATAGTGACCTGAGCCCAGACAAAGAAAAATACATGATTCCAATCAGAGAAGATGCCACCTGTGATCAGTGGAGATAACTGCACTCTTACATACAGTTACTCCCCTACTTGCAAACAGGTTCCGTTCCAGGAACCTGTTCGCAAGTCCGTTTGTTTGCAAGTCGAACAAATGGTTGTATGGAGCGGGATCGTGGGTGGATCCCGCTCCATACAACATCAGGTGCCGGCTGTTCTTACAGCGGGCACCCGGCGGCAGCAGTTCCGACGAGCCGCGCCGCTTGTCGGAACTGTTAACACTTTAAATACCGCTCTGAAAGCTCTCGACCTCTCCGCAGCATTTGACACTGTTGACCACAAACTCCTCCTCAGTATGCTTCGCTCCATTGGCCTAAAAGGCATTGCTCTCTCCTGGTTCTCCTCCTACCTATCTGACCGCTCTTTCAGTGTCTCCTTCTCTGGCTCTACCTCCCCTCCTCTTCCTCTTGATGTTGGGGTCCCCCAGGGCTCGGTCCTCGGCCCCCTTCTTTTCTCTATCTACACAGCCCCTATTGGACAAACCATCAGGAGATTTGGCCTCCAATACCACCTCTATGCTGACGACACCCAGCTATACACCTCTGCCCGTGACATCTCTGCACCTTTCCTCCAAAACATCACCGACTGTCTGTCCGCTGTCTCTAACACTATGTCCTCTCTCTACCTAAAACTAAATCTCTCTAAAACTGACTTACTGGTATTTCCACCCTCCACTAACCGACCTCATCCTGACATCTCCATCTCAGTGTGTGGCGCCACCATAACTCCTAGAAAACAGGCCCGCTGCCTTGGTGTCATATTCGACTCTGATCTCTCATTTACCCCCTACATCCAATCTCTCGCCCGAACATGTCAGCTGCACCTCAAGAACATCGCAAGAATCCGCTCTTTTCTCACTGTGGACACGCTAAAAACGCTTATTGTTGCGCTCATCCACTCCCGGCGCGATTATTGCAACTCGTTGTTGATCAGCCTCCCCTGCACCAGACTCTACCCTCTCCAATCCATCCTTAATGTGGCAGCCAGCCTCATCTTCCTGTCCAGCCGCTACTCAGATGCCTCTGCCCTGTGCCAGTCACTGCATTGGCTGCCTGTTAAATACAGAATTCAGTTTAAACTCGCTACCTTCATCCACAAAGCCCTCCACAGCGCAGCACCCCCCCTATATTGCTTCCCTCATTTCAATCCATCACCCAGCCCGGGCTCTCCGCTCTGCTAATGAAACCAGACTGAGTGCCCCTTTAATTCGAACTTCTCATTCCCGCCTCCAAGACTTCTCCAGAGCAGCACCAATCCTCTGGAATGCACTACCAAAGGCTACCCGAGCAATCCAGGACTCGCAGAACTTCAGGCGTGCTCTAAAAACGTACCTCTTCAGGGAGGCATACCGAATTCCCTAAACAAACCCCTCTGTACTCTGCCTGATACCATGATCCCTGACCTACTGACTGCAATCCCTGCTAGCCATCATAAACCGCTCCTGCAGTCATACCGTTTCTGCCGTCACATGGCTAAATGTCTGGCCATTGTCTATGTGTATAACATCGCTCACTCTCCATTTGGCCATACCGCGCACACCACCAGCCCCTTTACCTTCTGTATCACCCCACAGTAGTATGTAAGCTCGTTGGAGCAGGACCCTCACCCCTATTGTATCAATCAACTGATTACTACATGTAACCGTGGTTTCTGAAACTTTTGTATTTTGTCTTTCTGTATTCCCCCTGTCTATGTAAGCGCTGCGGAATATGTTGGCGCTATACAAATAAAGTTTAATATTATTATTAACAGTTCTGATGAGCGGAGCGGCTCGTCGGAACTGCTGCCGCCGGTGCCCACTGTAAGAAACAGCCTGCACCCGACGTTCAGGGGGCTCGTACAGCGTCCCATGATGAGATCGCAAGACGCTGTGCGGTTGCTAGGCAGCCGGGGACCTCCTGAAAGGCCCCAGGGCTGCCTATGCAGAGTGCCCATCAAGCGCACGGCTTGATAGGCGCTCTGCATAGACAGCCCTAGGGCCTTTCAGAAGGCCCCCAGCTGCCTAGCAATCGCGATCTGACCGGACAGGCTTCTATCAGGCTTGATAGAAGCTTGTCCAGTCCCTGCACAGTATGATGTAATGCCATAGCATTACATCATACTGTGCAGGACAGATAGTTCGTATCTTGCGAAATTTGTAAGTCGAATGTTCGCAAGTAGGGGACTATCTGTATGTAAAGCTTAAAATAGACATATGTCCATCCAGTTCAGCCTATTATCCTACAAAGTTAATGCAGAATAAGGCCAAAAAAAACATGAGGTAGAAGCCAATTTTCCTAATTTTAGGGAAAAAAATTCTTCCCTCTCCAAATCTGGCAATCAGAATAACCCCTGGATCACCGACCCTTCTGAATCAGTGATATAACATGTAATATTGTTACACTCAAGAAAGGCATCCAGCTCCTCTTGTACTCTTTTAGCAAGTTCACTATCACCACGTCCTTAGAGAATTTCCATACTCTCACTGCTCTTACAGTAAAGAACCCCCTTCTATGTCAGTGTAGAGACCTTCTCTTTTCTCTAGGATTAGAGGATGCCCCCTTGTTACAGTCACAGTCCTGGGTATAAATAGATGATGGGAGAGATCTCTGTATTGACCCGTGAAATATTTATACATAGTTATTAGAGTATCCTTTAGCCATCATTTTTCTAAACTAAAACCCCCCAATTTTGATAACCTCTCTGGGTATTGCAGTCCAGTCATTCCATTTATTTAGTTGCACCTTTAAACCCATTTAAGCTCTAATATGTTCTTTTTGAGCCTGTATATACTGTCCTTTCTTATGTTTATTACTTTTGTCAATATGGTGTATGTACCATTAATAACCACTCTCTGCTTTCTATCACTGAGACAGTTACTTACCCACTTACACACATTCTTGCGTAAACCAAGCATTCTCATTTTATATACCAAGCTTTTATACGACGCAGTAGCAAATTATTTGGAAAAATGAAGATATAAGAGATCCATTGACTCTCCCAGGTCCAGTGTAAAAGTTACCTCCTCGTACAATCTGATCAGATTGGTTTTACAGGAGCGATCTCTCATTTAGCCATGCTGATATGGAGTTATATAGATATTTTTATTGAGGTACTCCAGGATAGCATCTCTTAGAAACCCTTCAAACATTTTACCCAAAACAGAAGTTAGACTTACTGGCCTGTAGTTTCTTGGTTCATTTTTTGACCCTTTTTTGAATATTGACACCACATTTACTATGTGCCAGTCCTGTGAAAAAGATCTATCATAGAGTCATTAAATATAAGAAACAATGATCTATCGGTCACATGACTTAATACTCTTCGAGTCCCAGAGGTGTGTGCATCAGGACCCAGCAGTTTGTCTATTTCAATCTCATGGGCACAAAACCCGTGTGCATGATACTGAGTAAAAAACGCTCATATTAAGAGAGCCCTTAAATAAATTTTCTTTCTCTTCATCACCCTCTACAATTATTTCCTTATTACTTTTTAAAGGGCCAACACTTTCAGTTTTAATCTTTTTAATATTTATATAATTAAAGAACAATCAGTATAAATAAAGGGACTGAGTTATATTCACAAGTGCAACATCTTAGTCGGAAGACCGCGTATTTCAATTAAAATTACTTGCAGATATACGCTTCCACAGAGGTCATTACAGGCAGTCATCGTGCAATCCGCAATAAAATAGAGCATGCTGCGTTTTTAGATCCGCTCCTTGAAAACGCAATGCAAATCCGCTTGTGTGCGTAGAGTGCAGCAGACTCCATTATTTTCTATGGGTGTCTAGAACCACAGATTTTAGCTGCAGGAGCCGATTGCGGATTCCGCTCTAAAATCCGCCCGTGCATGAGGCATAACGTTGGAAACTTATGCAAACAGAAAGATTACACCAGCACTTCTAATGACAAACGAGATATGGAATTAAAGGGGTTGTGCAGTTTTAAATTGTTGATGGCTTATCCTTAGGATAGGCCATCAATAGTAGATCGGTGGGGATCTGCCGCCTAGGACCCCCTATGATAAGTTGTTTGTCGAGTCAGTATGCTCATGCATTGTATAACTTATTTGAAGGAAGCAGACATCTCCGTTTAACCACAGTGGCCAAACTTCAATGGGAACTTTACCTTTAATACCAAGCCTGGCCACTGCGATGAGAGCGGAGCTGTATGCTTCATGCAGAAATCAACTAAATGCACAAGCGCACTTGCCCAGAGAGCATCTGATCAGTGGGGGTCCCAGGTAGTGGACCCACTCCAATCTACTATTGATATTCTGCAATGGAAAGTGGCCCTCAATAGTTTACATCTGGACAACCCGAGATAGTACAACAGCACACAGAATGCCCTACAGCTATGTACTAAAAAGGCACTTGGACTCTGTGTGCCACCATACGATGCTCTACTGAGGTGCAATGTGTCGTTTATCTAAGGTAGAATACTTTCATAATATGACATCCACGATTTTTATCTGATTTGTAGGGAAGCCCCCTCCTCGCACCTCTGTAGCAAATGGATCTGTAACGTGTCCGTGTGCGTGAAACGCTATTCATCCATAACATCTGTCGTTCAAAGATTCCGCATGACATATTTGTTCTCTGATTATCAGAACAGCGGGTATAAGCATTTTGCCCTATGCTTTTATTTGAAAAACTGCTGGAATGAAACAAGATGGCAATAAGTGAACTATGTTACCTTTACCTAGTAGGGTTTTTTATGTTCAGATGTTGTGTACAGGGTCAAGATGTTCACAGTTTACTTCTCTCAATATGCTTCATCAAAGAGACGTAAACTCAGCTGCCAATACAAGCTTAGCAGTATAAATTTACACACGGATAACCGCAGTTATTATGCAGGGTATGGATGTGTACGGGAGTCAACGGCGGGTCTGACACCTGATACAGAACAGATTTTCCTCTTGCACTAGTGAGGACGTGCAATGTTTTCCCGATCTCTCCTGGCCCGCCCCACCGTGAGGCTTCTGTGTTCCCGTTCTCTGGTGAAGCTGAGCATCGGATCCTAGAACCAGCTGGATCTGAAGCCGACACTCCAGTTTTTGATCTTGAAGCTTTTGATTAGAACTAATGAGCTTGTTTAATTCAAAATGGGAGCCCTGTGATAAAAGAAATAGGTTTGATTCCACTGGATTAGAGAAGAGAATTATCTGGCGTAGTGATGGATACTTAACCCCAACTCGTAGCATTGATGCTTTTCCTCCATTAACCTCTTCAAAGCTAGAATAGAAACACTTAACTCTGAGGAACAGATAGGTGTTTTATATAGAAAAGAGCATAGTAATCATGTCATTGAGCATTTCAGGATTATAAATAGGGTCTGCATAATAGTAACCAGATATCCTTGGATAATTTTCACCACTAATGTAATTATTCATCAGCATGGTATTAATGCCAAGGATGGTGTATCAAATTTTAAATGTACTTAATAGTTTTGACATGCTGATGTGAATCAAAGTAGACTCCATCTTTTCTTACGGATAGCCAATTTCTATTGTGTTGCTTAGACCGTCTTGACCTTGACTATTATTCTCGTCCTTTTTTTTTAACACCTGTCCGCTTTTTGTATTATAGTGGAATCCTCCAGCCCCGGGATCCTCCCTCAGGACAACTCTCTAGAAAGGTCTTTCTTCATTCGGATGAAGTCAACGCTGACTAAGAGAGGCGTGCATATCAAATCCTCGGGGTACAAGGTAAGTTCTGCAGGTAGGATAAATAGGAAACAAGATTTTACTAGATAATGCTTTTATTGGCTCATCAGTTTGGTAATGTCTTAAGCTGACAAATGACAATAAGAGAAAGTATGATGTCTTCTATCTAATCCATTAAGTTACATAATAAGATCATAGCGACTGTGAAGATTCTTAATTCATAGGACTGAGTTTTTATGACATTCTGTCGCTGTGATCTGATCGGCCCTTTTTCTATTACTAGTACATATGTGTGTTTTGTTCCATTTCTTTCCATTATACTGTCTCCCAAAATATAAGGAAGGTCATAGCTATCACAAGATGAAGGAGTGCCTCTATTCCGTCTCATGTAATTCTCTGAATAGGATTTTTTTCTCATAGGGAGAGTGAAGGGGACAGTTAAAAAAAAAAAAAAAAACCTTCTCAGCCTTTGTCCCACACCCCCTTCCTCTGCCCTGCTCTCTCTGTCCTCCCTCTTCTTTGCTTTTCAACTTCAAGGCCTTCATGTTGCTTCCAAATTGTGTCTGGGAGAGAATTCCCCCCCAGGCTGCCTACTATCTAAAGGTGTCTTTGAAGAGCCTCAGTGTATAAAGAATCAGGATGGTTCCTCTCTCCTGAGGCGGGGGACGATAAAAAAACGGAGAAGCACAATCATACAGTACTTGTGTCTGTGTGGAAGAAACTGGCATCGATGCTGCAGGAACACAAACTGGGCATCCTATGGGCTCTTGTAGAAAGTGATTAAGAGGTCATAGCCACTATTATCAGGAGAGAGATAGAAAGTGTCAGTATTACAAAGGCATTAAGTATAGTAGTCAGTTGCCAGCTTACAAGTCTTGGGTTAATATTAAATATACCTGCTAGGTGTCAAACAACATAAATACATAAGATTCCGTTGTGATGCATGTTTAGTATTTATGTCCGGAGCAATTCTTGATTTTTGTCTCAAGGTTTTCAATACAAGAAGAGCTTGGAAAAAAATAACAAAAAACTTATAGGGTTTTTTTTAGTCAGTTGCAGACATATTCAACTACACAGGCCTAAGTATACATAGACATAGAGTGGCGCCCTTCAGACGTTCACGCCAAGCATATCCCCCAAGCATAATTGATTGTACTTTGTGCTTGGTCTCAGTTTTTTGTATTTATATAGCTGTTTGTCAATAGGTGACTTGAAATGTATAACATCAGCTTTAGAGATGAGCGAGCACGCTCGGAAAGGTCAGTTATTCGAGCAAGCCTCGCTCATCTCGAGTAACTGCCTTCTCCTCCGAGCGTGCTCGGGGGGGCAGCGGGGGCCGGGGAGCGGCGGATGGGAGCGGTGGGGGGGAGTGAGAGAGAGATATCTCTCCACGCCACCCGCCACTCCCCCCCCCCTCCTTCCCCGAGCACGCTCGGAGGAGAAGGCAGTTACTCGAGATGAGCGAGGCTTGCTCGAATAACTGACCTTCCCGAGCGTGCTCGCTCATCTCTAATCAGCATACCTCCCAAATTTTTGGGATGGTCACAAAGGAACAATTATGGTTCCTTGTCTGACAGATTCATTTTTTCATGCATATCTATATGCTTGAATTGTTTTTATTTAAAGGGAATATGTCACCGGGTTCATGCAGGCCGAACCACAGACAACATGAACCTGGGAAATGTACGCATAGTGCCCCTATGTAAGTATCATTCTCTGGTGTTTCAGAATAAAAACACTTTGAAGTTTGCCTATTTGGCTTGGAAACGGAACTCTTGAGTCGAAGAGGTGGGCCGTGGCGGGCTCTCCCCGCCCGCAGCATATTGACTGACAGGTCTCTTCCTATATACAAGCACGGAGAAAAGTCGTCAGTCAGCATGCTGCAGACAGGCAGGCAGAAGCTGGCACAGCCCGTCTCTTTGGCTTGAGAGCTCCGTTCTTGATTCAAACAGGCGAACTTCAAAGTGTGCTTATTCTGAAAACCGCAGCGTTTCAGAATAACACTTACATGAGGGCACTGCACTGATCTGTCCGGATTAATGCTGTCCTTTAAATATCAGCACAAAAATCAGCAGAATTTCAACATTTTTAAAATATAAATCACAATTGCAATATATGATAAAGTAATATGCAAATTGGGGTCTCTGATAAAATTAGTAATCATATTAATAGTTTATAGAGCCATATGGTAAGTTCATTAATGCAGATCTATTTCCCAGGTCAAAAAGAGGGACATTTAAGGGGCAAATAGGGACTTGGGTAAAAAATAGGAACCGTCCCAAAAAAGGGACACTTGGGAAGTGCATATCAGTACTTCAATTTGGGCTAGATTTGATATATGACATTTGGGGGCCTAGCTCAATATTTAATTGTAATGGACAATGCTGCTTATGTCATATCCACTATCAACAGTAGAAGTCATACACCAGATTTTCCTATGAAGTTGAAGTTGAGTCACGTTGATTCTTCATAGTCATATATTAACTATTTAATGCTTTTAATATTACATAGTTAACTATTCTTTCCTGAATATCAGTTAAGGTCATAGGAAGGGGAGCTTGCTCGTGATGTTGTGTGTACCTCCACTCCCCCCGCCTTCAGTGTCATATTAGATTTAGCTGCTGAAATATATAAAAGTACCACAGGAGTCTCTGATGTGTTTCTTGCCACGAGCAATCCAGCAGCAAAACTCCCCACATGTGTCAGAGAGGAATCTACTTACTGTATTCTGCTAGTCTTTGGATTATTTGGTGTGCAGCACCCTACCTCCAACTGACCGGCCCTTTTTATTTCCTTCTTTACATCCTTATTTTCAGATTTGTTTTTACTTACACTTGGGTCTTTTGTATTATATCTGCCAGCTTTGCTCCTTTACTTCTTATTTATGTCTTTTTTTACCCCCTACCTAGATTATGTGAAACTGTACATTCCTTCCTTTCTTATTTTAACTGTTGTTGTTCATGTTTTTCTAATGTTTGTCAATTTTATTTTACATTTGTTTATCCAAATCTATGTACATATCTGCATCGAAAGCTCCATTCAGAGCCTCCAGTATAGATCTGGCACAAAATGTTAAACAAAATAGTATAGCATGCTGCGCTATTTTTGCCCAGTAAAATGGGCATGGTAGAAACCCAACAGCCCCATCATAAGTAATGATGTCCGTCTGATGCCGTATATGCCGTAAAGTGCACTTCAATTACTTTCATTGTTTGGTTCCTATCATGGAACTGAGCAATGAAAGTGAAAAGTGCTGGTAGCCTAACTACAGTGACACATAAAAACCTTCCTGTAAAATTAGAGTTTTCAATAAAAACACCCAAAGTATTAATCCGCCTCTAATTTTTAGACAAATTAGTTTGATTTACCAATCAATTCCTTAAATTACAGTATTTGTAAAAATGCTCTTTAAAAGTGCTTCTGACTTTTTTATAAATCATTTTTGAAATAGTTGTTGCTAATTTTAATTAAAATGTTACAAATTTTGTTATCTTTCTGTGTGTGTCCTAGGTGATCCACGTAACTGGACGATTGCGTCTCCGTGTGTCTTTGTCTCATGGTCGCTCTGGTACTGGACAGGTGATGGGCTTAGTAGTAGTGGCTCATGCGCTTCCTCCCCCAACCATCAATGAAGTCCGCATTGACTGTCAGATGTTTGTCACACGAGTCAACATGGACCTCAATATTATATACTGTGAAAATAGGTATGTAATCTAATAATCAAGAGTGGATTCTGTGTTAAACCACTCCATCCGATGTACAATATAATATTATAGGATTGTACAATACCTGATGCCTTCCTCAGTTATCTGACGTCACAAGGTAGAATACACAGTGTGGAAATTTCCAAGCTTTTAACTAGAATATATCAATGTTCCTGGCTGATCATGCGTCCATGCAAAAGCAAAGTGTTAGAGAACGACGTGAAGAGGCACATTGGCCAAAATTCTGACATTTCACATAAATAATTGCATCTCACTTCAGAAAGATGTCATCTGAAAGCAAAGCCAGGTTTATTCTCGTGGAACATAATGGACCTTTCAAACAGGACGGAATACTTCGCTACAGCGTTGTGGAATCTGCCCTCCTGCGGAACATTCAGCACCAAAATCCGCACTGCTAACATGCAGAATTGAAAATAGCAGTATCCTGCTGGCAATTCCGCAACAAAATCCGCAAGTAAGAATTTTGCTGCGGAATTTAGAGTTAGTATACTCTGCAACACTGTTGTAGAATATTCCGTCCAATTTCAAAGGTCCTTAAGCTTAATCCTTTCCAGTAGCCAGTCATTTTTAACAGAACATATAACCTTTTTTGATGTTTCTGAAAGCAGTATGGTGCGTTGTTACCCTACAAAATGCATAGTTCAAGTTTGACATGTATAGGGTACAGGAAAGGAATCACTTTTCATCGTCGCTCATCACTGTCCAGCTGTCACAAGGAGGTTGAGTAAAAGTTCATCAAGTTCAACCTATTATTTTCATGCTGTGCAGATTTTGTGTAGGCAAAAAAGAAACAAACCACTAGGGATCTGCCAATTAAACAATAAAGCTCAAAGTCTGCTCTGCAGCAGTATAGACTGCTCTATGAATATACCGTATGTAGGTAAATGAACACTAACCTGCTGCTTGTGCTTACTGAGATGCACATTCAGGCAACAAATCTCAACCTGATCAATGTGAATCCAGTAATACACTGTAGGTTTATCAAGCAGTTCTCATCTTACAGATTCTATTGTATTATTGTATAAAGGCCCATTTACACTGGATTGCTCAAAATTTGTTCAAACAGCAGTTTGAGTGACAGTTTTGAGCGATCACTTTGCATAAACTCTTAAGTAGCTAATTAGCTACTTAAGAGTTCATTAGCATGTAAATGAAGGCTCCTGTTGTATGCAGATGAGGAGCTTTGTTATCTGCAAACAGCTGCTTTGTTCTTGGAGCTGTCAGTGGTATCCTGCTGAGAACTCCAAGCCAGATAGCAGCTGAGAGAATACTATCAGGGAGAACTGCTGAGAACTCCGCGTGCGGCGCTAATAAGGCTCATTGCTGACTTCAGGCTGGCTTGAAGTCAGAGATGAACGAAAAGTGCACGATTGGCAGGAGTTTAGACACAGCGATTATCGCTCAAAAGAAATGTCCAAGAAGGTTGGGAAATATTGCAAAATGAGATTCTCAAAGCACAATCGTTAACAATCCCTAAAAGAAGGAAGAATGGGAAGCATTTAAAGAAAGCAGGATGGATGAATGCAGAACTTGCACACATGTTAAAAATGAAGAAAAATATGTTTAGCAAATGGAAAAAGGGGGGAATATCTAAAGATGAATATAATATGGTCTGTAGAAACTGTAGGGCAAGTGTCAGAAAAACTACAGCTGATAATGAATTGAGGCTTGCAAAAAGGATTTTGTGGTATGTCAAAAGCAACTGAAAAGTCAAAGATGCTATTGGATGCTTACAAGATGAAAATGGTGAATTGGTTAAGAATGATGTTGAGAAGGCCGAACTGTTAAATTCCTAGTTTGTATCGGTTTTCTCTCAGAGAGTAGATGGAACATCAGCTGATCTTCCCTGTGCTATTGGGGGAATAAAGGAATGTAGGCTATCTATAAGCAGAGAGATGATGAGGGAACACTTGGCTAACTTAAATGAATTCAAGTCTCAAGGTCCAGGTGAATTACATCCTAGGATACTAATGGAAGCAGCGGAGGTAATTGCTGAACCACTCACCATAATTTGTGAAAATTCCTGGAGAACAGGAGAAGTCCCAGAAGATTGGAAAAGGGCAAATGTTGTCCCTATCTTCAAAAAAGAGAAGAATGTGAATCCAGGAAACTACAGGCGTGGTCTTTGAAGAATTTATTAAACAATATGTATGCAAGTACTTGGATAAAAATAGAGTAATTAACCAGAGCCAGCATGGGTTTGTAACAAAAAACTCATGCCAGACAAATCTAATTTCTTCCTATGACAGAATCACTGACTGAGATGATATGGGAAATGTGGTGGATATAGTATATCTTGACTTTAGCTCTGTCCTAGCACCAGTGTTGTTTAACATTTTTATAAATGATCTGGAAGAGAGAATTGATAAGAAAATGATCAAATTTGCTGGCAACACAAAGCTAGGAGGGATAGCTAACACTAGGGAAGAGAGAGAGAGAGCATTCAAAAACATCTAGAAAAGCTTGCACGGTGGGAAGCAACTAACAGATGATATTTAACAAGTAGAAATGCAAAGTCCTACATCTGGGCAAGAAAAATGAAAAAAGCACATACAGAATGGGAGGAATTGGCCTAAGCAGTAGCACGTGTGAAAAAGACTTGGGTATACTAATAGATCATAGACTGAACATGAGACAACAATGTGATGCAGCAGCCAAAAAGGCAAACACAATTCTGGGATATAGTAAGAGAAGCATAGAGTCTAGATCACGTGAGGTAATTATCCCCATCTACTCTTCCTTAGTCAGACCTCATCTGGAATACTGTGTCCAGTTCTGGGCATCCCACTTTAAAAAAGACAGACAAACTGGAGCAAGTTCAGAGAAGAGTTACTAAGATGGTAAGCGGTCTGCAAATCATGTCCAATGAGGAATGGTTAAAAGATCTGGGAATGTTTAGACTTAATAGCTGCTGAAAATATCTGAAGGGCTGTCACAGTGCAGAGGGATCAGCCCTATTCTCGTTTGCACAAGGAAAGACTAGAAGCAATGGGATGAAACTGAAAGGGAGGAGAAACAGTTTAGATATTAGAAAAAACTTTCTGACAGTGAGGGTGATCAATGAGTGCAACAGGTTACCACGGGAGGTGGTGAGTTCTCCTTCAATAGAAGTGTTCAAACAAAGGCTGGACTAATCTCTGTCTGGGATGATTTAGTAAATCCTGCACCGAGCAGTGGGTTGGACCCGATGACCCTGGAGGTCCCTTCCAACTCTACCATTCTATGATTCTATGAACAAAAACACCTAGGAAAGGTGTCACTTACAAGTGCTCACAAGTGTACATTATATTACCACTGTGCAAGCATCAATATAACCAATAATACCATTATACAATGTCCATTCAGTGGTCAGATACCAGTTCTGCACAGGCAGTTTGTTTTATCATGCGTCAGGCTATTCAGAAGAATAAAGCACTGATAAGAGACAGTCACATGCACAATAGATAACCATTAAAGATCAGCTCTCCTGACATGTTTGTTTTATATACTGTACCTTTATTATCCACAGAGTAATAGTTCTAGAGCACTTTCTCTTACAACTCTACATTGTGAAAATCCTCTGCTGTTCCTCCTGGAAATGTGTAAGGAAATGGACGTTTGGGTGTTAAGATTTCCAAAAAGCTGTGTTTTTATACAGTCTGGCAGTATCCAATCATCACTGACAGTATCAGACTATGTAGGGACACATTGAAAAGTGGAATAGTAACACTCAGTTGTCAATGAGGCCTGGGCTGCACAAGACTTTCTGTAGCGATACTGATAGATTTTACCTATTCTAGTCCACAATATTGTATGCAACTCAATGCATTGCTATGTACTAAAACTCCATAGTTACAATAAATATAGTTGTGTTACAAAAAGCCTTCATATCGGTCATACATGCATTTCCAGGAGGGATAGCCCAGGAAACTCACATCTGCTTTAGTACATACCAGGTACAATACCATGTACAATACCATATATTGTATAGCTGCTGTGCCAGGTATGGCAGCTCAGACCTATCTTAGTCCCAGAAAACCCCTTTAATTCAGACCCCAAATTTAATTCAGACCCCAGTCCAACCCCAAAATGAATTCAGACCCCTAAATTAATTCAGATCGAATCCTTAGAATTAAAGCAGGCCACAGACCAGACTCCGAAATCAATTCAGAAACAAAATCAGTCCCTTCGTAATTTAGACCCAGACTACTAAATCCAGAGGCCTGACTAAGTCCGTCTAAATACTTCTCCTCCCCACTCCTGTCCGGGGCTTCCCTTCAGCTCCAGGTGCCATGGTCCTAACACTGGTAGCATTAGGATCTTTTTTTGTGTGCCACCTTTCTAATCCTGACTGGATGCCATTAGAACCCTGTGCATCGTCTTCCAGAGCTGAAGAGAAGCCCTGTAGCGAGGGAGTTTTATGGACTGTTACCTAATCAGTAAATCCAATATATATACAGCAGATTAAAAAATGCTGCAGTGGTGTAGGCGTTGTCCTCATCAACCTCCCTTACGTCCCTCTGCTAGCATTATGCAAAGTGAACTAAAGCTGTCTACAGAATAAATGTAGGGACGTAGACAAATAAATGTAGATTCTGTTAGGAAATGTAACATTAATCACACACAGGATTTAGGGTTTAATGCCCCTTGCAATTTCCTAAACTTGTTATGTAAAGTTGTAACAAGAGCGTGCACAACCAATCCTGTCATACTATCAATAGGGTATTTAAAAGGGATTTTCCAGGCAGTGCCCGCTGTCTCAGCTGGGATGCGCTAAGGTCTGAGCAGAAGCCGCTGCTCCAACCCCTGTGCAGTGGCCGGCGCTTGTAATTGCAGTCGCAGCTCTCATTGAAATCAACACGCCTGCTGTCTTGAGGTCATATTTGACTGCGATCTTTCCTTCATTCTCTATATTCAATCGCTTGTATGCTCCTGTCACCCTCTCCTCAGAAACATTTCCATAGCCCATCCTTTTCTTACTGTAGAATCAGCAAAACTCTTATTCTTGCCCTGAACCATTCTCGTTTTGGCTACTGTAACTCACTACTAATCTTGTTTCCCCTTACTAAACTCTCCCTTCTCCAATTCATCATGAACGTAATAGCCTTGGTCATCTTTTTGTCCAACCAAGACACTGATGCCCAGAGGTTCAATTAAGGGCTCTTGAGCCCTGATGCAATCTGTAAGAGGGCCCCTACCTACCATATGCTATTTATAATACTAGTGTCTTCTTATGTGATAGAGGGGCCTTTGGGCCCCCTAAGGCTTCAGGACCTGGTAGCGACTGCTACCCCTGCATTCCCTATAGCTACGCCCCTGCTGATGCCCCCACACTGTGCCCATCACTGCACCAATGCCTCCACCCTGTGCACTGGGCTGCACTGGTTTCCCATCCACAAAAGAATACAATTTGAACTTATCCCTCTCATTCATAAAGCTCTCTCCTACTTTATCTCCGTCTATCACCCTACCCGTGATCTTCATTCTGCTAATGAGCTTAGAATAGTTTTTGCCATATTCCAAACCTCCACTATTGTCTCCAAGACTTTTCCTACGCCACTCCAGGTCCCTGGAATGCGCTACCCCAGAAAATCACGTTGATCTCCAAATTCACAATTATATTGTGGGATATGTAGTTTTCGCACTCCCTGGCGGCCATTTTAAATAACAATGTGGATATGTAAAGCTAGCTGGAAAGGCGCGGTGGTGCAGGTCGGTAAAAACAAAGTGCTGGATGTCAGTTTAATGATTTAGATCAGGCGTGTCAAACTCATTTTTACCGAGGGCCACATCAGACTTATGGTGACCTTCAAAGGGCCGATTGTAAGGTTGCCTGCAGACGGCCGGGTCGGATCCCGCTGTCAGAATTCTCGCAGCGGGACCCGAGCCCCTGCAGGAACCAGCGCGGCACTCACCTGCTACCGCGGCTCCGGCTCTGTGATGTGCTGGCTGCCCCGCACAGTAATAGAGCATGCTGCGATTTGTTTTCCGCGCGAGATTTCGCGGCCATCTGCCTAGGATGGCGTTTTCTAACGCAATCCTATGGCAGCTTCCACAGGCGGAAATTCTGCAGGAAATCCCGCCGCAGAATTTCCGCCCGTGTGCAGGGGCCTAAGACAGTACAGTAAGGGCTCATTCACACAAGCATATTTGCGTACATAATATGCAGTGAATAGAAGCCATTGATTTCAATGAGTTCATTCACATGACGTATATTTTCACACAGCATGACCTATTATGTTACATATTACGCACCCTAATAGGCCATTGAAGTGAATGGGCTGCACAAATACATGGTGAATGTGCAGGAAACCTGTGTATTCACTGCATATTTGTGCACCATTTAAATGGGCCCACCTGCGTTCCTTTGTACGTACGAAAATATACAAGCATAAGCGATTTTCGATTGCACAAATACGCAGCGTATTTGTGTGACCGAAATACAATTACACCCATATGAACGAGCCCTAATAGTGACCCTGATAGTGGCCCCAGTAAAAATAACGACTCCCAAAGTAGCCCAATTAGTAATATTAACCCCCATAGCAACGTTATAATTATAAGCCCACCCCCAGTAATAAGCCCCCCTCAGTAATAATAAGCAGCCTCCCCCCCAGTAATAAGCAGCCTTCCCCCCCAGTAATAAGCAGCCCTCCCCCAATAATACCCCCTCCCCAGTAATAAGCGGCCCCCACCCAATAATACCCCCTCTCCAGTAATAAGCAGCCCCCCACCCAATAATACCCCCTCCCCAGTAATAATCAGCCCCCCCCAGTAATAAGCACGCCCCCCTCAGTAATAAGCAGCCCCCACCCCAACCCATATACTTACCTCTTCCTTCCTGTCAGCGTCGCTCCCCCTCTGCTTGCGCTGAGCCCAGATGCACACTGACATCAGTGTGTAGCCCGGCACGCTTCCTCCCCGAGTCCTCTCCTGCGGAACTGAAGAGCAGGGGACTCAGGGGAGGAGGATCCTGGCTGCACACAGATGTCAGTGTGCGCCGGGATCAGCGGTCACGGCGCGATTACCAGCGGGGAGCTGCGGCCCCCCAGCTGGTAATCGCTGCAGTGGTGAGCGGCGTCTGCATGCCGCGGGCCACATAACACGAGGCAGCGGGCCGGATTCGGCCCGCGGGCCTTGTGTTTGACACGTGATTTAGATGGACTTTGGAATAATAGCAATAAGTGGAAATGTTAGGTAAATTTTGAAAATGTTTGCCCGGTCTCTGGAATACCCCTTTAAGTGAACTATAATAACCTGCTGTTAAGTTAAACACATGTTCTAGATGTAATGTAAACCTTTACCACTTTTTCAACACTTCACAAATTGCAGTGTATTATAGATTATACTGCACTGAAGTGATAAACAGCATTGCTATGGGCAGTTGTGGGTGTAAGCACATATTCCTATGTCTGTTATTGTATACAGCACTGTACTGTGACTTCCTTTGTTCCATGTTGCTTCATTAGGTAGCTCATTATTCAAGCAATATAATGATGATCATTGCTATTATCACCAGGCTTATTATTACCATTATTAGTGCTATTACAGGTTATTACACGCTTTGTCATTTATATCATTCATCGAGTAATATCCGCTGATTATTATAATTCCGATACAGCAGCGCAGAAAGTGTTGTGTCGCCCGCGCTTTGGGTAATTAGTGGCCTCATTGTTTTCCGCCTTTGCGATCCGACAGAAATAATTGCTCGTTAATTACTTCCAGTTACATTCACTTTTGCAAAGTCTTTGGAAAGGACAAAAGGAGGAGATTTAACCCCTGTGAATGGGGTGTAGAAAGAAATGCTATTCTTACAAGTTCTTTACAAAGTTTTTGGCATAGAATGAGTTACATACAATATAGATTATCTCAACATACACGCAATTGACCATTTCTTCTACCAAGTGCCTATACCATTTAAGAATCAGTTTACTGCAAAAGGCAGTAATCTATTCACTGTGAGTGGAAAGCAACAGGTATATGTGGATTATTTGTGCCCAGATGCAGGATTTTACTATTATTATTATTGCTGCTGTTTCCTAACAATAAGTGCTCGATTGATATAGGTTAATAGATCAGTGGTTGTCCCTAGCCATCCACATTTTATAGCACTTGCATCAATAATACTACAATATGTACTCAACAAAATGCTTCAGTTTCATTCCAGGCAAGTAAACTAAAAAAATATATTGATTGGTATATTACAGAATGGTGTAGCATTTGCATCATTCGATCCGTTGCTAGCGACACTTAGTACACTTAATTCATTTTCTTGGGGAGCATCTACTAAAAAACACTGGAGCTTTCTGCATTGTGAAAGTTAAAACATATTTTGTCTGGCCTAAGGAAAAGTAGAATTAGACGAAAGAAGATTGGAAAAGGGTAATGTGGTCATATAAATTCTGTTTCTGATTGTAACACATAAGTAGCAAGAGAATAGTTAAGACATGATAGCAGACAAGTTTTGTATAATCTTGGCTAATCTCATTAGTAAATGTAGACCGTTTTCCATAAAATAGAAAGAGAAGGGAATTTCTTTTCTTCAGTCAACTACCTATACTTGTATGTCACTTGTATATATCTTTTTATCCATTGCAATGTGCCAATGGTAGCCTTGAGTGGTATTTTATTAATACATTTAACCTCCTTTAATATTTCAGAATCAGTGATTACATGGACCTCAATGCTGTGGATCTGATGGGCAAAAGATGCTATCACTTCATTCATGCTGAAGATGTGGAAGGCATCAGGCACAGCCACCTGGACTGTGAGTATGTTGTACAGTTACCTGCCCAGTTATCAGGCCTAACGGTTCCAATAACATGCAATATGCGTGACACATATTACATTCATGAGGCCTCTGAGTAATTTATTGTTATCCAGAGTCAAGCTTTTTCACTTATATTTATGTTTGGACATAAAACTCAGGGCTATGATAATCTGCATTTGTGCTGACATCCATACTGTTGGTGATATGGAGGATGGGACTCATTGATAAGCCTAGTTGATCCAATTGAGTGAATTATTTTTATACATTTATATACCCCACTATCTTGTTTTAGGGAAGTTTCTTTGAGAAAGCTGTTATTTTTGCTAAATCTATAATTTTAATTTTTCGTCATATAATTGGTGTTTTTTTGCAGTTTCACCAGTTTTTTTTTTATAAACCGTTGTCTAGAATTGAACTATATAGTCAAAATCAGATTAATATTTCAGGACTGGACCTGGAGAAACACCACTAATAACTGTGGGCTGTAACAACTCAGATCTCAGCTTCACCTCTAGCACTCACCTTTCCTGGGAACTAATAGTGTCTCCAAGTACTTAGATACCCCCAGAACCTAGAGTAGAGCCAAACTGCATAACAATCGGACTTCACAAGAAATATATATATGAAACACATAGCAACATAATTAGAACACAAATGCCGCTAGAGACTAACTAATAAATGACGGGCAGATGGTGATGGTAACCAGATGAAGAGAACGATGATGAATGAAACTGGCAGTTTCCCCTAAACTCTCCCTCAACCCCAGACCTCACTGTCCTTAAACAACCCTAAGTTGTCCCTCTGGATGATACTGTCTAAACACTATCCCTCAGAACAGGAGGGCACTAGGGTCCAGACAGAAGGCTAAGACAGAGGCTGGAATGACCCAAGGCAGACAGAAGCTGGTGCTACTAAAATCATCCCCTAATCTCTCCTTTAAACTGACCCCCAAAACCAGACCTCACTGTCCTTAAACTGCTCTAAGTTGTCCCTCTGGATGATACTGTCTAAACACTATCCCTGAGGACAGGGGAGAACTAGGGTCAAAACAAGAGGCTAACGCAGAGGCTGGACAAAAGACTAACCCAAGGCAGACAAAAGCAATCAAAAAAATTTAGGCAAGCCACAAACAAGAAAACACAAAGAACTAGAAAATCAAGGAACAAGACACACTGGAGCAGTTTTAATGAAAAATGTCTAGAAGAAAAAAGATCTTTGTTGCCCATAGCAAGCGATCACAGTGCAGCAAAGCAGTCTAAAAATGAAAGCTGAGCTGATATTGGTTGCTATGGGCAACCAAGAAAGTTTTTCTTTTGGACAGTTTTGATAAGTAAGACCCGCTGACTTCACAAGACTAGTCTAGAACTAGGTACTTGGAATTGGAGCTAGGAATACTGGCTACAACACAGTATCACAGCTATAAACTGCACCTTACTGCTGAAACCAAAAGTATTTAAGACACGTCTAACCAATCAGACACACCTTTCTGTAATGAGGCTAGGGTGAGCAGTGTGATCAGCTGATCTCCTCCAATGGTCAGCTGTGGGAGCAGTTACATAGCAACTGCCCCAACAGCTTAGAAAGCAGTAGATAACAATGCAGCAGTATTTCTTCCTGCTCTTCACATGGGCCATATAAAGTATGAATTATTGGCCACAAAACTCTGAATACGGGCCTTAATCCAGTTACACAATATATTAAACCATTAGACATTAATTTACAGGCTAGACATCTATACTGGACATTGTCAAACACTTCTCCAAGGACTATATCTACAGCCGCACCTCTGCAAAGTTTCTACTTACCACCTCAGATTAGATTTGTTTGACACTTTCTATCTCTCATAATACCAGCTTTGTCACATTAGCTTCTGCATGTCCTTCATTAAAAGTACCACATACATCCTTCTTACATGGAGAAGACAAATAACTTTTTTTAATACAGATACTAGATTTTCTTTGTACCAGTACATTGGTATTCAGGAACAGACGAAAGGAATCCAGTATCCCTAAAAACATGGCCTTTGTTTTGAAGTTGTCCTTAGTTGTAGTACATTGGCATTATACCACTAAGTAATCTGTATGTGTAGGAAATATGCAAAAAGAACATGAAAAAAACATTTCCTTAAAACTTGTTGATGTCAGATGCATATGATTTGCCATGGGTTTACTTTATGTTCTATTTCACCAGGTTTTGTAGCTCTTGTTAGGCAGGGTAGAGTAGTCTACACTGCACTCTTCTATCCAGTGTCTTATCTCCTTTATAAGGGAACATGATCTGGTGAAGCCCATGTCCCAGATGTGAAATGTATGTTAAGGCTGCACCATATGCTGAATTGGCACCATGATTCTGGGATGTACGGATGTCCTCTACCCTCCTTTGGTGTCATTTAGATATAGATAGTACATTGCCGTAATCCATTATATAGATGTGGTATGTAGTCACTTATGTTTTTATCTAGTCTCTAGTTTTTAAGGCTAATGTGTTAAATTAAGTGCATTGTGCATGTTTCTCCAAGTAGTTACCTGTTGTCCGTGATTGGCAGGACTATTATTTATTTGTTGTTACTATTTAACCATTTGTTACCCAATAACTGTGATTGACAGGACTCTGCTACTTAATTGATGTAACTAATATGCTGCTTATTGGAATTAGTCATGGAGAATTTACAATGATGTTGATGCACAGCGTTGTTGTGTTCGTTCTAAAGGTTTACATAATGCGTAACCCCCTTATTATTATTTTTTTTGCATTTTTCTGTCTCCTCCCTGATTTCAAAAACACCATAACTTTTTTACTTTTTCATCGGCATAGCCATTTGAGGGTTTATCTTTTGTGGGATGAGTTATATTTTTCAATATAATGTGCTGAAAAACATTCTAAATATTTCTATATGTGGTACATGGAGAAAAAATTACAATTTTGTCTTTTGGGGGGGGGGGGTAGGCTTGTTTTTACTTGGTGTGACAAAAACGACATATTGACTTTATTATGTGGGTCACTATATTTAGGACAATACCCAATTTATATAGCTTTTTTTTTTTGTTGTACTACTTCTAAAAAATGAAACATCCTTTCTTTTTTTTTAAAGCAAAATGCTTCCTGTGGGCATATTCTCAGCCCATAACTTTATTATTTTTTAATCGATGGGGTTATACAATAACTTGTTTCTTTGCAGGATGACTTTTTATTTCTATAGGTACCATTTTGAATTACATTTGGCTTTTTGATTGTTTTTCATAACATCTTTTATTGGAGATGGGGCGACCAAAAAAGCATAATTCTGGTGCTGTTATTTTTTTTTACGGCATTTACTGTATGGGAGACATAATTTAATTTTAATAGAATTTTATGAACATGGTGATAACAATTGTTTTTGGTTTTTTTAGTTTGTTAAAAATGGGAAAAGTGTTTTTTAATTATTTATATTTAACTTTAATATTTTCGTAATAATTAAAAAAAGCTTTAACTTATTTTTGCCCATTTCTTTTAGTTTCCATGGGGGACTTGAACCAGCGATCATCTGATCATTTATGCAATATACGGAAACACTTCAGTATTGCAGTATATTGTACTTCTGCAGGCGCTCTATTAAGCCCTGCCAAAGGCATGGTTTAATAGGCAGAAATACAAGACCCCAGGCTACCATGACCCGTGAACAGCACCCCGCAATCTCATTGCAGGGGGGCCGTTCATAGGATCCCTTTCCCTGTCTGGCGATTTAAATGCTGCTGTTAGTATTCACTATGGCATCTAAATGGTTAACAGCTGTAATTGGAGTTCTCTCTGATTGTATCTGTGGCAACGTCTTAGCTGTCAAAGACAACAGACAGCTTCCATATATGGAGCTGCCTGCATCATACATCCCCTGCTGCCAGAGGGGGTACATATACATGTAGGGGGTAAGGGTACAATTAAACAGCAACATTTCTCTGAAATTGAAAGGGAGGAGACACAAATTAAATATTAGAAAAACCTTTCTAACAGTAAGAGTGATCAATAGGTGGAACAGGTTACCACGGGAGGTGAGGAGTTCTTCAATGGAAGTCTTCAAACAGAGGCTGGATAGACATCTGTCTGGGATGATTTAGTGAATCCTGCACTGAGCAGGGGGGTTGGACCAGATGACCCTGGAGGTCCCTTCCAACTTCTATGACTCTCCACTGGTAAACGCAGGCAAACGTATTGATTGTGACTGGCACCTGGGCAAGTCTTGCTGTTTACATTGACAACATTGACAAGTATTTGTGCTTCACTTGACTGGGGATGAGCTACAATACAAGACACAGCCGATAGACAGACATTTGGCACTGTACCTGGAGAAACAGCAGACCCTTCTACTATCCCTCACAAAACTCTTTAAGGTCCTCCTTTCCTGTGTTGAACATAGCTTAGCGTGGTTTTCATATGTAGCGGTTTTCTTTCCTTTCAGGAGGTTAGCGCATTATAAGGCCTCATGTCCATGGGCAGGTCGGATTCCACAGTGGGATCCTACCCTGCCTGCGGCCATGGATATTTTCTTACCTGTCCGGATCCTGTGTGGGTTTTCTCTGTCCCAACTGGATCTTCCTCCTTCCACACGGCAGACGTGTGCCAGCTGGCTTGCATGCGCAGTACAATTTATTTCTTTTTTTTTTAAATCCCCTGTTTTTCCGCGAAATCAATGGAAGCCGTCAGTACAGGAACCACAGAAAAGTAGACCATGCTGCGATTTGTTTTCCGGAATGAAAGGTTTGCAAATCAAGTCCGCATGCTTTAATTTGCGGATGCGCATGCATCCCTATGGGCAGCTTGATTTGCGGATCTCCGGCGCAGGTGCCCCGCACCGATTCAGCAAATCAGATCGGCCCGTGGACATGAGCCCTAAGGCCACTTTTAGGCAAGCATATTTTAGCTCCATATGTGGACTGGGTTTTGCGGACTGTAATACGGAGCTAATGTAAGTCTATGTATCTATTCACATGGCCACATTTTTCACAGGCTTTTTAATTTTTGAAAAACACAGTCCTATTTTTTCCGGCTTTGTCTCCGTATTGCTAGTATGTGCTGTTGGGTAAATACGGCTCAGTAGGAAATAAATTCTACAGAAGCAAGTACTGATCAAATAGTGATGAAATACTGATGACATACAGTTGTAATGTCATCTGTAACACGTCAGTAATATGGACATGTAAAGGCTCATTTACACGAAGCGATGATTGCTCAAAAATCGTTAAAAAACGATTGTTTGAGTGATCATTGTTGCGTCTTAATGCGCAGCCATCGTGCACTGCTAGCTGATCATTAAATTCAGGCCAACCTAAAAATCTTCCTTCGGCCTTATCAGGAGTTCTCCACGGGTAGTGCTGATAGCATTGTTTCCCGCCCAGAAAACAAAGGAACTAAAAGCAGATAAGAGCCCTCGGGCTATTAACTGCATTCATTTGCACACTAAATTGCTATTAAGTAGCTGAGTAGCTACTTAATAGTTTATGCAAAATGATCGCTCAAAGCTGTCACTCAAACTGTCGTTTAAGCGATCATCGCTCCGTGTAAATGGGCCTTTAAGGTAGGCGTCTGGAATTGGCTTAAGGGTGGGTTTGCAGACGGATTTTTGTGGCACTTTTTCATGTGTGTTTTTTTTTCAGCCAAAGCCAGAATTGAATTCAAAAGATATGGTAAATATAAAGGAAAGACCTCTACTTCTCCTTCCTGCTGGATCCACTTTCTGTCTCTGGCTCAAAAAACCCGTGCATGAAAACATACTAAACTTTATCTATTCTTGTGGCATCTTTCCTTAATTTGGGTGTCTCTTTTTGGCTCCATAGCGATTTTTTTTTTCTAAATGCTGCATTTCACAGCAGAATACCCACAGTAATTCCGCAGGAAATCTGCAGTGGCCAAATCTGCACCATTTCGGTGAAAATGTAGCCGTGTTTTTAATTGTAGATCAGCTGTGGAATTTAACCCCTGTATTTCAAAGGTTAAATTCCACAGCATCATTCTGCAATATTAATACACATGCTGCGGATTCATCAGAGAACATTTCCGTACCATGTGAAGGTGATTTCAGCAATCTCCTCCATATGGCTTGTACTGTAAACTCTGCAGAACTTTATGGAGTGATTCCACTAGCGGAAATTCCGCAGCATTTAAATGGCTGTGTGAAGGAGGCCTAAGGCCACTCTCACACAGCAGCGAGGCAATGCGCCGCAATTTCACTTTTGTTTTCAGCCACAGCTTCCTGCGGCCGACTGCTGAGTTTAGCATACCTCATCATTGATGAGGTCCGCTAAATGCAAAAAGTAGAACAGACTCCATTTGAAAATTGCAGTGCTGGAAAGCACTGTCCAGCGGCGCAATCAAGTGCATGTTTTCAATCAGAGCATTATAACGCAATTGACACGGCATTCAAAACACTGCGTTAATTGCAGTAAAAAGTGCCTGTGTGAGGGTGGCCTTAGAGTGGGTTCACACATAGCATTTTTGGAAAACACACTCACAGTTTTTGATGTTTTTTTTAGAGCCAAAGCCAGAAGTGGATCTAGTAGGAAAGAGAAGTAGAGGTCGTCTGTAATTCTCATTCTTTTTTATCCACTACTGGCTTTAGCTCAAAAAAGTGCATCAAGAACTGTATGAAACCACCCTAAGGCCAGCTGCCCATGGCAGGGCTGGATTCCACATGTGGAATCCCATTGTGAAATCTGGCCCTGGGAGTAGCGGCGTCCGCATGTACCCGCTGTCTTCGGTTTTCATCTATACTGTGGATGGGCATGCGCAGTACAGATTTTTATTTATTTTTTTCAAACTCCTGCTTTTCCTACGGAATCTGCGATCTTTCCGCAATGTGATTGCGTAAGGGCCACTGATCTGACGGCTTCCATTGGCTTCAATGAAAGCCGATCACGCAGTATCTGTGGAAAAATGGAGCATGCTGTGATTTTTCCTCCGCTTGCGGAAACCACAATTGATTTCCCCGAGTGTGGAGGAAGAATCAATTTCCCATAGCATTCTATGGGCGCTATTTGCTGAGGATCCTCAGTGCGGACGCCCACTGTGGGTTCAGCAGCAAATATCCGTCAGTGGGCAGGAGGCCTTAGACCGCCTTCACACAGACAGTTAAACGCTGCAGAATTTCGAGTAGTGGAATTGCTGCCAGAATTCCATGGTGTTTACAGTACAAGCCATGTGGCAGAGATTTCAGAAAACTAGAGATGAGCGAGCATACTCGATAAGGCAAACTACTCGAGCGAGTAGTGCCTTATTCGAGTACCTGCCCACTCGTCTCTAAGATTCGGCTGCCAGCGCGGGTGACAGGTGTGTTGCGGTGGTGAGCGGGGGGGAAAGAGAGGGAGATCTCCCCTCCGTTCCTCCCCCCTCTCCCCCGCCGCTCCCCGTTCCCTGCCGGCACCCGAATCTTTAGAGACGAGCGGGCAGGTACTCGAATAAGGCACTACTCGCTCAAGTAGCTTGCCTTATCGAGTATGCTCGCTCATCTCTACAGAAAAGGCCTTCATGAAACTTTCCATGACGAATCCGCATTATATCTATTTACTCTATGGAATTCAATTCTTGAAATACAGGGGTAAAATTCCGCAACTGATCTGCAATTAAAAATGTAGGCAAATCTGCACTTAAATGGTGCGGATTTGGCTACCACGGGCTTCTAGTGGAAGTGCTGTGGGTATGCCTGCAGCGTTTACAGCCCATGTGAAGGTACCCTTAGACAGTATTCTAGAGAATAATATATATTGGATTTGCTTTCTTCACTTTGAAGCCTAGCTTAAACTAATTAATACAGTTTACCCACCTATTCTGTACTTTGTGCCAACGCAGATTGGGTAGCTGATTTATCTGCACAGTACAACTTCCATCTCTCCAAATACTAGTTGGGCTACTTTCCTAACTATCAGAGAGAGAAGTATTATCAAGGGTTGCAATTTCTGTGATTTGCTTGAGTGCACAGAGACCGGATCAAACCCTTCTGCCTCCTCTAGTTATGTTTCATGGGTTTCTGCAACTAATAGAAAATACCTACTGGCAGGCTCCACATCGCTAAAAATTACAAATAGTAATGTGCGCAGTTCTGCCGCTGCTGTTGTCCTCTGCCGAATCTTGTTGAGCTTGCTGGTATAAAAATAATTGATAGAAATTTGGAAATAGTGGCATTGCAGCGCCGCAGAATTTAAAATTCAAGTCCATTGCTGTTCATCGTTTCTTAACTATCCTGTTAGCTACCTGCTATATGTTGCATTCTGCTGCACAAGATTGCTAGCGTGAGATTTTAGCTGAGCCTCTGAGGTGGTCATTGTGGAACTGTTGCTCCAACCATGCATACATGTATCATACAGTGCACTGCACTCATACCATAAGCATGAAGGATCTACTTTCTTTTTCTGGATAACAACAGTCAGAGAAGCAGTGCGGCCATCTTGGTTTTCAGGATCTTGGGGTCACTTTAAATAGAGGGAACAAATGAACAGAAATTTAGGGACTGGTTTATGTAAATGAGCCCCATGTGATGCAGAAATACAGTCCTAAATTTTCGCTCATGACCTGGAGGTTTTTATTTTCCCTTTATGTTTATTCTTCTCCTTTTCTGGTGTGGTGGCTCAGTTGTTAAAACTACTGCCTTGCAGTGCTGGAGTTCTAGGTTCAGATTTGACCAACCCAACATCTGTATGGGTTTTGTGTGCTCTCTTTTTACTTATTCTTCTCCTCTGGACCAGAAAAAATAAGTGTGGTGGCTCAGTTGATGGCACTACTGCTTTGCAGTGTTGGAGTTCTTGGTTCAAATTTGTCCAAGGACAACATTTGTATGGAGTTTTTATGTTCTCTGTGTGTTTATTTCTCACCTTCTCCTCCTCTGGAGAAGAAAGAACAAGTGTGATGGCTCAATCATTAAGGCTGGGTTCACACAGGGCGGTTTTGCCGCGGTTTTGCCGCAGCAGATCCGCGCGCAGCAGATCCGCCCGCGGCCGCTAATCTCGGGATTAGCCAGCCATGTGGATGAGATTTCTCAGAAATCTCGTCCACACGGGACGGCTAATCCGCTGCGGTAAATCCGGTTGAAACCGCGGCTGCGGCCGCAGCAGGCGCGGTTTCCAAAGATTGAGCAGGTCTGTTTACCTTTCCTTTTTTGTTTATTTACATCGCGGCCCCGCTCTCCTCTATGGGAGCGCCGGCCGCAACGGAAAAGCATGCGGCCGAGCCGCTTCAAAGCCGCCGCGGCTTAAACCGCGGCGGTTCTCCCGGCGGAGATCTCGCGGTTTTTGCTGCGGCCAAACCGCGAGATTTCCGACGGGAATCCGCCCTGTGTGAACCCTGCCTAACACTGCTACTTTGAATGCCAAATTAGTGAATGTGATTTTTACTCCCATTAACTATAATGGGAATCGGGAAAAGATTGTCATGATTATTTTTGGAAAATCAAGTTGAACACTTCGACCCAATTATTCCAACAATCACTCATCACTAGAAATAACTGGTAAAGGGGCATGAGATAAATAAATTCAAGTATTTGCAGTTATTGAACTTGAACTGTGAAATATTGTAAAAGCGTATTCAAAAGCAGAATTTACCTTTAAATCTATTGTAGCCGTACTATGTAAAAGTTAACTCAAATCAGAACATTCTATTATATTCACGTAAATATGGCAGCATACATAGAAGCATTTTATATAAGGCTGAAAAAGACATATGTGCATCCAGTTCAGCCTATTTTCCTACAATGTTGATCCAGAGGAAGGCAAAAAAAAAGCCCTTGAGGTAGAAGACCGTTTCCCTCATTTTAGGGTACAAAAAAGACATTTAAAAGGGGTTGGGTTACAACAGGACCCTCCACCCACTATAAAATCCATATACCAAAATGGAGAGAACTACTGTATAAGAGTGGTGCCCAGCTGGTCCAAGCATTGTATGGTTGGGATATTCATTTACATGTCGGCCTGCAATGCTACACTTAATGTCCAGCCAGACACACTGTAACAGCTCTTCATGAAGGCTATAGATGGCAGTAATCAGCTAATGGCTGGGTCAGCTTCTGTTTGTAAAATTAATTGTAGCATTCATGGAAAGATATTTTAAAATCATTTGATATGTTATATTTCTTCCGGCATGCTATAACTCGTGTTCTGTTCCTTATTACATGCGCATTCTTATGCGGAAAATAGATATAAAGTATGGTGAAAGGTGAAGGTGGAACCTCCCTTGTGAAATTCCTGTGTTTGTTCCTGTCTAATAATATTGAGTATCCCTCCGTTTCTGTCACTACTTCAGGGACACATTCTGACTGCCATCTGATAAATGGAATATGGACGTTAGAGCCATTTTTATGGCTGTTTCATTCAATGTTAAAGTCCTAATTGAGCCCTAAATTACGGAAAGCAGAAGCTGCCAGGAGCAGGCGGGTGTCGTTCGGCTCTCAGAAAGGTCACCCTGTCTGCTTCGGGAGTGTCTACAGCTGCTAATATCTTGAATACATATGAAGGACGCAGCAGAACTTCCAGCCATCACTTAAGAGAACATAAACCACAAAAACAGCATAACTGTATAACTATAAAGCTCTATAGTACTTTTAGGTACCTGGCATTCCACAGACTGCCTATTGATTGCAATAGGTAACATGCATTGCTTCGTGTCCTCCAGTCACTCAGCAGCTGCTGCCTCTGGTAATACACACCCATAGGCAGGTCAGGAATGTGGGTTGTCCAACCCGAACCACTTTAATTTTCCACATTGGCCATAATGCTAGAGTATGGCGTCCTGGAGTACTGAGGCATTTGTAATGAAGATACAGGCAGTGAGAGTCTTGCTGAAAGATGGAAGTCTTTGTCACCCATAAGGGTAATGAAATCATCTTTTTTTTGTTATTGTGGAGACAGATATAGTCCATTATGACTTTAGTTATTACAAAGGCGCCAATGAACCTAACACATTCTGCCTTCACCCTTTTCTCCATGAATTGGTAACCCTATCCATACCATAACTGGAACAGGACTTAGATATTGTACCACTTATTAAACAGAACTTATTACATGTACAGTTTCCCATTATATATTTAGATTTGTAGATTCAGTGTCCTCATGGAAGGGTTCTTCTGCTTTATCATTTATTGTCACAATTACTCTTCTTTTCCATGATGGTAAATGAGGTAAGCATTGTCATGGCTCTTTCGTTCCAGTCTACTTGGAGTTTTTTAAGGAGAGTTGAAACCTGGAATCCCATAGTTTTCTATATCAGTAAATACTGATCCCAGAAGCTAAAACATGACCACTTATAGGAAAGAAAAAGACTTGAACACAGCATACTGGCTATGACAGTATCTCAGTGTAACTGCCTTGACATGGAAGCGGGTTGGGGCTGACATTGCAACATCAACCCGGCCCACATGACTGTAGAATCAGTGCATGTGCTCTGTCATTCAACACTGGGTGTCAGTGTGTAAACATCGTACCATTCTGTGGAGTTTGATTGTTTAACAAGGAGTTGGTTTTCCCAGGTGGCCAATCAACCTTTTTTTGTAGTGCATAAATTCTGACCCCTCCTCTCAGAGGGCGCCAGTTATTCCTTTGCATGGTGGAGTTCTGATTCAGTCCCCCTGATGTTTGCAAACATCTGGTGTTCTAACTTATTTCTTCATTTAACATTTGCGACCTAGTACTGTTGTGACTATTGTTTTTTACATCTCTCAATTGTCATCCCATTTTTCTATCTAGGGACAGACCAGGTAGCTCCCCGGTTCCGGATGTGGTGCCACCCTCTTCAGGGCAACCACTCTGCTTTTAGGCAGGGTTTTCCCGTATTAGATTGATAGGGTGTGATTTACTTTTCCCCACTGTTTAGTTTCATTATTAATAATTTTATTCTCCGAGTTTTCTAATAACGTGTATATCCATCTTTTTGGATAACTATTATGTCTGATCTGGACAAGGCACTTGTCAGGCCTCATATGGTATACTGTGTACAGTTCTGGACACCAGTACTCCTTAAAGACATTGCAGTGCTTGAGAGGGTACAAAGACTGGCAACTAACTTAATAAACGGAATGGGAGGACTAGAATACCCAGATAGGGATTATTCACCATAGAAAAAAGACTGTTAAGGTGCGACCAAATAACTATATATAAATACATTAGGAGACAATACAAGAATCTCTCCCATTATCTGTTTATACCCAGGACTATGACGGTAGCAAGAGGGCATCCTGTACGGTGAGAGGAAAGAAGGTTTCATCACCAGCACAGAAGGGGGTTCTTTACTGTAAGAGCAGTGATACTATGGAGCTCTCTGCCTGAAGACGTGGTGATGGCAAAATCGATAGAGAAGTTTAAGAGGGGACTAGATGTCTTTTTAGAGCACTACGACATTACAGGATATAGACATTAAATAACCAAAAGGCTTGTTGATCTGGGGATCTTCCAACTGCCGGACTTTGAGTCAAGTAGGAACTTTTCAAATGTTGATCATGGAATTTTTCTAACTGCCATTATGGAGTCGGGAAGGAATTTCCCCCTCAAAATGGGGTAAATTAGCTTCTGCCTGACTGATATTTTTTTTTTTTTTGCTTTCCTCTGGATCAACAAGGGGGGGGTGGAAACAGGCCGAACTGGACATTTGTCTTTTTTCAGCCTAGCATACTATGTTACTAAGGAGTATTTGGCATTTGGTTCGGAGCAGATTTTGCCTGCCTAGAGGGTATGTCCAGGCTAGTAATTTTTATTTATGGCTTTTCCAAGCTTACGTTTAGTTAGTTAATAAATAAACTGATTAGGTCATGAGGCTAACATTTTGTGATGGCTACTCGCCCATGGCTACTGATGCAGAATCATAGAACTTATAGTTTTAAAGCAGGCTGCATAGTTGTTAAGATTCTTCACGAAAGAAGTCAGTGAAATTATATGGGAGAGTAGAAGTGACTGATAACTTTTAATATTAGAACCCGTGAAACTTTTTGTTATGGATGGAGATAGCCATTCTACATGTTTACTGACAGTCTCTGTACTTTTCCATTCTCCCTCGTTATACCGTCAGGACAAGACATTTAGTGCTTGCAGCTACAAATGGTTACAGTTTCGGTTTGTGATCCATTGGACACTCAGTGCTTTAACATGCATTTTCACAATGTCGAATATTATATTCATAGAAGAAAAAAAAAATCACAGTTCCGACGCAGGAAATTGTGCAGTTTGTTCCAGGGGCAGTGTTCCCACTATATTATGGGATATGTCGTTCTTTTATCTCCCAATTTAATGCATATTAAATACTAAAATCCATTTATTGACCTTCCTAGTACAGTGAAGGACATAGTCAAACTTTAGTTTCCTAAATCCCTGAGACTTCTCGGTTTTCCTGTCCGTGTTTGAACACCCCCTCTCCCTTTACACCCCCTCCCTGCTGCGTCCCTCAGCGTTCAGGCGTCATCTGGCGTTTGTTTTTAAAGCTGCCGCGGAGGACGGAGCTGACTGTCAGGGTGCCGTGGGCGAGAGGTGCAGATTAAAGCAGTTTTATTCCTTTTCATGTTGAAGCTGCCAGTTTGGTGACTGGAGCGAGAGAAGCAGAGGGGGAGAGACAGCGAGAGAGTGAGAAAGGCTCTGCCAGTCACACTGCAGCCAAGCCTTGTTCTTTCTGGTTATTATACTGGATCACTGAGGAATATCCCTCTGTAGACAGGTGTTTGGAGAAGTGCAAGGACATGTGTAGTAAAATACAAATTGATTGTACCAAGGCAGGGTTAAGTTGCTTGCCCCCTAGCATCAAAAAACTTAATAGCAGGAAGAATGTTTTCCTGTGTGACAAATGTCAAGCATCTCCAACTTCTCCATGTCTTTCTCACTAAACCTGATGTCACATAATGTTATGGGTCATTTGGAAAATAAATTGTTGTCTAGCTACTCAGTAGAGATAACCTGGATAGGGATGGCCCCACATCAGGAACCTAGTTTGTCTAGTCTATCTCTAGATGGAGGATAGGGAATGTAATGTATATACCTTAGTATTAGGTAGAAGTTAATAAGCGCCATGCAGAATAAATATCTAAAGGTACTTGGCTGATAGGAGTCTGCTGCCTCCTCAAACATCTCAGGCAGGACAATAACTGGTGCCCATGTAGAGGCGGGCTCGTATTAAATTCACTTCCATTATGGCTGATTGGCTGGCTAGGGGAAACGTCTTCTGTTGTTGGCCAATCAGTTCATACACCACAGGATTGTGAAAATGGGCATATTATACGATGAGCCCATTGAAGGGTTTACAACAGGTGACACCTCAAGGACCTTCTGCAGTGACAGAAAGAAAGCACTCATTGGCACCAAATGCCGAATGACAAGGTGCATGCACTGACAATAGTCATTTGAGCCGGGGCTGACAATTGAGTGTCAATGCTATAGCATAGACGTACATCACATACATAGAATTATTTAATAGGAGCTATTAAACCTCTGCATGAACTATCATAATAACTTGATGGAAAATAAAGCACTGGTGCACAGTTGAATCCAGCCAGTGGTAGTGATTTGGTTCTTGGTGACAAAGTACCATTGAAATGGGTAAACCTTGGTGTTCAGCTTCAGTAATATTGCATATTAGAATCTGCGGCTAACAACAGCAGTGGAGCTGGATCTAGGTAGCCCAAAAATTGCAGATTGTCAAACACTAGTCTAATTTTGTGCCAATAAATGTGTTCCCTACAGCAAGGGAAAGGAGATATATAGATAGATATATACATACATATATATACACACACACACACACACACACACACACATACACATATATATATACATACATACATACACACACATATATATAGAGAATAATTTCAGAATGTACATTCAGTGATCCAAATGTTGGGCCAACGTTACACCATGTCTTCTGGTAACTTACCTAACAATTGCAGGCTAATGCTTTCACATAATGTAGATAATGGAAAGTGAAGGGCTGCACACCAGACAACTTGGAAAGAAAACTTTATTGGCAAGGCCCAAGTGGGAAAACTGCACATGAAGCTCTTCTTATACTTCTTTCAGTACATAATGTAGAGGTCTCATTAAAGGTTTAGGACATTTTGGCCATGTTTATTTAACGTAGTATCTTATACTTGGCAAACAAGTGATACATGCAAGTCAACGGGATATGATACATTTCCATATAGGACAATAGTGCGTTGTGCTTTCCACACCCCCTTGATAAACCTGAAGGACGTTCTGTCCTTGGTGTATTTGTCGACTTCTATGTACGATATTACTTACGATGTAATACAAAATGTCCCTGAAGACAACTTTTCAGCAGCTTTGAAAAAAATGCATCAAAATGGCCAGATGCACATTATATGTGCTAGCTGGAAGTGCACTAAATGTTCTTGTATGAACCCAGCCTTAGGCATCATGCACACTGCAGTCATGTGGAGCAGTCCCTTGTGGCCCTGTACTCCTGTGCATATTCACTTCTAAGGGAGATTAGCTTCATTATTTGTCATCTGATGGAAGATTGGAATACCTGAGTCACACTAGGACCCCATGCACCTCTATTGGTGCCCTATTATGGCTACATACAACACGGCGCAGCCATGTGCATAAGCACTAAAGGTGACTGTATACATGATTGTCATGAGAGTCAATGAATCTTATCCCTTGCTTGCCATTAGCTTTAGCAAGTTCTGGACAGTGAGAATGGAAGATAAAAAGGAATACCTTATTGCAGGGAACGAAATAGTCCATCCAAAATTTGACTATCCTTCCTCCTATGCAAGATCTAAGTATATTGTTTTACTCTAAGACTGGTTTGCACATAGCATATTTGGGTGCTTCCATGGAAGCTATGTTCATGTATGTTTTGCATCGTTCTCTTTTTGCAGCAGCTAACATGTTTCATAGACCGTGCCCCCCCCCCCCCCTTCACCTGTCCTTACTGGGTTTTTTCCTGTCCCCCTCCTTCCTTCCCTTTATACCAGCTCTCCCCAGCACACTGTGTATTGTGTAGCACTTATTAGCCACAATTAAATGGACAATATGAATTTAGTGCCTTCTCCGGAGCCTTCCTCAGCTCTGCTTTGCAGCAAGATGATTAATGCAAATACATATTACTTGAGATAACCATTTAACCACTAATTTAGCCAAATTTATTACAGCAGTTAGAAGGTTTTCCATTCCAGACAGACAGAGACAAGGACACAGTAAGGGGACATGGGGCTGCTGATGACATACTGCCCCCTTATGGTGACATAGTGGAAATGCCCTCCGCTCGCAGTTTTCTCTAGAAAGATGTGCGAGACACCGATGTAATTTCATGGTTAATTATGTTCCTCTGAACATGCTGCATTATACAGTGCTAGCGACTACCATCCAGGCAATGAAACATCATGCTCATTAATGCCTATGTGCCCCACAACCTACACATCTATATGCAAAGGCGCGCCGTTAACCATTTGTTCAGCAGCTTCTACATATACGCCTTTACTTTGCTTGACCACAGCTTATATTAATTATATGGTTTGCTCAAGCTGCAAGCACATAAGATTGAGATTCCATGTTTTCTCCTTACATATGTTTGATATGACATAACTCACCTCCAACATATCACTTCTTACCATACTTTACCTCCAAAATCATAACCCATTTCATCCTTCCAGTTAGTAAACATGTATATTTGTTAAACTTTAAACTACATTGCTTTAGTTTTCTCGCACAGGTTCTAAGTTACAGCCTACATTATAGCCACATTCCCAATTTTAGTTTTCTGTCACAGGCTTATAAACAGTGCCATGCTATAACTGCTATGCCGAGGTCCGATAATGCAAGCGATTTTCCTGCGTCAAATTACTGTACAATGCGTGATATCCGAGAATGCAAATAACCAGAGAAAGCTGCATGAGCCACATATGTGTATTGAAGCAGTTTTGTATCAAATGCATCTATTGACTGTAATACAAGATGCAAATTCCGGATCAGAACAAGATGAGTAATGCATGTTGTACCGACAGGGTAGCTCTCAAAAACAAAAGTGGATAAAAAGTGATCGAAAAGTTATATGTACCCCGAAATGGTAGCAATAAAATCCGCTGCTTGCTCTGGGTTTCAAAATACAGCTACAAAAAAGCAAAAAGACACATTTTTTAAAAGTAGTAGAACATAAAAAAATTATATAAAATTAGGCTAAACAATGGAATGAACAAGAAAGCTAGTAGTTATCAGACCTCCTTCTGGGTAACCATTTTTTCTTATAATCGAACCGGGCATTGAAAAATGATAAGCATGAATAGAGTATTTTTTTCAAGAAACTTTTATTCGGGCCTTGGATTTAAGGGGTTGTCCCACCTCTAGCTGCTTTACTGCAGAGAGCTACATACATCGCACAGTGGCCCGGGTTGGTACTGCAGGCTGACTCCTATTGAAGTGAATGGGAGTCAGCCTGCAGTACCAACCCGAGCCACTGTGCAATGCACAGAGCTGTCCATTTCCTGCAGCAAAACAGCTAGAAGTGGGACAACCCCTGTAATTAGCTTCTACCAAACTACTCTTGGGCTAGAGGCAGTACCAAACTGCATAGATACAGCACCTTCTGCAAAAAATGAAGGATTCAGAGTAAGGCATAACATTTTGGGACTGTACATCAAGTAATTATCACAATAAAGCCCCAATCCTTCACCATTTCTTCAATATGGTGTCTCTCTACCGCTGTAGTTTACATAGTTATTTTCCAGATTAGGCCACATTCACATCAGTCCTTTTTGTTTGGGGACTCCATTATGGAAACAGGGAGACAAAATCCTGTCCAAATGGATCTGTCCTCATCGAATTGAACAGTTCCGAATGGACCTCATTGACTATAATGGGTTGCATCTGGCTTCTATTATGCCCTTCACCATTTTCTGGTGGACCTTGCTATTTCATCCGAAATTTTATGCCGGATCGCCGTCAGAGGCCCCATACGAAGCCTCCAGCGCAGATATGAATGTGGCTTTAACTATTTGACTGCAGTATGGAGTATATTTTTTAATGTTTTTCTTTTCTATCACACCTTTACTATTTATTACTTGTTCCTCTTTCTCCTTCATTTCCAAAACCCCTCCCTGTGCTGTCTTCACATATTAACTCCCATGGTTTCAGGTCCCCCCATCACCCCACCCCATCTCTCCGACTGGGATTTTGTTCATCTGAGAGCTGTAAATTCTCTCTGACAAGATGAAAAGAAAGTGCTGTATTTTCTGGCCGGCTGGAATCCCCCAAAATGAGCCCAGGGATCAAAGCTGCACAAATACCTTCAAATAACCTCTAAGAGGCAGGCAGAGAGAGACTTTAGTATGTTAGCAGTAGTTCAGTGCTGTACTCCCATCCCTTCTCAGACACACTTCTACCCTGTGAGTTAAATACTATGGAATGCACCTGTCTGTTTAGCCACGAATGCCACTATTAGTACTTGCAATATTAATCTATGCATTGAGTATTATATTTAACCAGGAAAGACATATCTTTTCTCTGCAGTGTTGAACAAGGGTCAGTGTGTAACCAAGTATTACAGATGGATGCAGAAGAATGGCGGCTACATCTGGGTCCAGTCTTGTGCTACCATCGCAATCAATGCTAAAAATGCCAACGAACGAAACATCATCTGGGTCAATTACATACTCAGGTAACTTCAAGCTTCACTTCTTTCTATGACCTAACTTGCCAAATGGGCAACACCCAACATCAGCATGGGTAATCGAGTAGCTCATCAGCAGCCTACACCTTTAGGTCTTTGATATGGAGCTTTCAAAGGGACACTCCAGGCAAAACATATGCACAATTTATCCATTTTGCCCAGAAAGGTCCTTAAGATGTCTAAAATATATTACACTCATCGGCAAAAAAAATAATGCACCATGATAGAAATGTCGGATTGCTGTAACACTCAGCATGTAGTTATGTCTCGGGCAGATATGTAAAGGATTACAGTTGTGGTCTGATTAGACACTGGGTCTTGCCATTAGAGGCCATAAAATTGCTTCCCCTGTTGCCCTATAAAAAGGCTCAGAGGCTACTTTTGTTTAGTGTACCTCTTGTTGAGAGATAGATGACTGCTAGACATGTTGCCCAGTAAACAAACTTTGAAAAGGGGCGCATTATTGGAATGAGAGAAGCAGGATGGTCTTTCAACGAATTGCCTACCATCTAGTCCGTTCTGACCACGTTTCTGGGAATAGTTGGAAGTAGTGGTTATATGAAGGCATACACAGGGTGAACAGGCTCCAGGCAGACCACCAGTTGTGAAGATTGTTTGATCTGCCGACCATCCAGAAACAGGTAGCACCTTTATTGCAGGCCCCTGTCTATGCCAGGACCATTGCCAGGTGCCTAGCAGAGGGAAATTTGGTGTCATGGCATCCTCTGATTAACATTCCAACATGGTTGCCTTCGATTGCAGTGGTGTCGTGAACAAGAAACCTGGACTGCTACGGACTGGAAGCGTATCATTTTCAGTGACGATTCCAGGTTCTGTTTGGGAGTATGGCGGCCTTGTGGTGAGCGCTTTCATCCTGCCTTTGTTGTGGAGCAATATTCTGCCCCAACTGCTGGTGTGATAATCTAGGGAGACATCATATATGACAGTCGGTCACTTCTAGGGGCACTAACAGTTGAGAGATATGTGCCAAAAAATGCTATGGCCACATGCGTTCCTCTCATGGCAGGGCTATCAACAGGCATTTTTCTGTGGTATAATGCTCGCCGGCACACAGCAAGGGTTTCCCAGGAATGCCTCCACCAGGTTGCCACACTTCCTTGGCGTAAACAGTCAGTAGATGTATTACCAATTGAACATTTATGGGACCTGCTGGGACGCTAGATTCGGGAGCCAAGTGTGCAGGATCTGGAGGCCTAGTTACAATATCTGTGGACAAATGTGCCACAGGATACTAGATGGAACTTGTTTGCCTCCATACCCGAACGTATCTCATCATGCATCCAGGGCTACAAGGTACTAGAGACCCCATTATAGTCAATAGAGTGCGTTTGGCGCTGTTCAGTTCGTCATAAGACTGACCCATCTGGCCAGGGGATTCCTCTTTCCTACTCCCCAAACGAAGCAGGAAAACTGAATCGCCGCCGCTGATTTGAAAGCAGCCTTATCCTTTCGCTCTAATATTGTAATCACTTACATATATCATCATTACATTCACACATAGAAAGTTTCATTTGATTCCAACAACTCCTTCTTGGTGCATTAGTTTTTTGGCAATGAGTGTATGATGCATGTACCCCAGACAGACAAACATACATGTAAACACAGCTATATAGTAAGTTAGGGGAATCAGCAGAAACTGTCGTGTATCGCACTGCCACATAAAGCAACAAGAAGGTAATAGATAACATTGTAACCCAATAAAAATAGAGCAAAACAGGTTTTTACCAAAAAGTACAACTATCAGACACTGCGATGCATTGAGAGAATGAACAGGGCTTGTGTGCCACCTGCCGCAAATGTCAGAACTGTGCAGCAGCCGGTAAATGGTGGGAAGGCAACAGGCTGCAGCAGTCTGCACTGAAGATGCTCGCTGCAGTTTATAAAGGTTTGCTGCATAGTATTTTATGTCATATTGCAGTTTTTGATGTTTTTCTATTACGGACAGATTCATTCACAATATATCTCGGTGATTTGCATCGGTAGCTTTGTTTTCAGAGCCTTACATATACAGTAGCGCTATATAACAGCCATCTGAATATAGACATAGTAGTGTATAGTGTTCCAATCATGGACTGACACAAAGAGTGAGGCTATAAGATCAGCCTTCTGCCAGTTTCTGAACGTAGCTTATGGCAAGAAGCCGGAGTAAGAGCTCATGAGAGCCTGCACAGCGCTACAGACAGAATCCGAGACCGCCGTAGGGACGTGCGACCCGTGCAGGCACACAGTGGGCATAACCTGTCACAAATGAAAGGCTAACCACTGACCCTGATGGCCTTGGCACCTGGAGCTTGCAGCCCTCATCTCACACATTGTGCCTGAAGCTATGGAAAGGCAGATCTACAGGATGGAATTGCGTTCCCTAGTTTAGTGATTGGAAAGTGTTAACTAGGCAAATTTCGAGCACTTTTATTTGGACACCTTATGAAAATGCAGTTTCAGAACTGTATTATTTGGGCATAGTATATAAGGAGGGAACATCAATAAAAATTACTGCACAGGGCACCAATTACTGGACGGGATCACCCAAAAGTTGTTTTGGAACCTGAAAGTGGTGTTTAAAAAGAAATGCTTTACCACGGTGATGCTGCCCATCGCGCCCCTCTAGCCATGGCATGTATTATGCCGTAGCTGTAGCTTTGTCAACATATGAATGAGCCATTGCTTTTCAATAGATGCTTAGATTTTAATGATTAGCCGTATTAACGGTATATTTGCATGTTAGCCCTGCAGTCTGACACCCCTTTCTTTTGGTGACTTAGTTTGTCTGAATACAAGGACATTCCAATGGATATTGCTCAGCTGCCACATTTGCCTGAAAAGACATCAGAATCCTCAGAGACCTCCGACTCGGATTCAGACTCCAAGGATAATTCAGGTAACACAAACATTGCAATTAAAGCTACTGTATATTATTCTTCTCTTAAGTCTAGAGATAAAACGTTATGGACACTGAGATTGCAGTTATGCCTTAGAAATTGTATTTTACTCTGCTCTTGGAATGTATTGTTATTATTTGTTTAATGTATCACATTTTATAGGAAGTCTGTCAAGTAGTTTTTGCCACAAAGATGGAATGTACTGTCAGATGTGGGACTGGTTGAGGAATAAACCAGTGCCGTTATTTGAGTCAACGCAAGCTCCCACCATAGCCCTAGAAAAGCTACCTGCGCCGTATGCTAATAAGCGGCAAACTATCTGGGCAGCACACCTCCTCAAACGGTCCCTCTTCCGAACAAAAAATCATCCTCTGGATTGCTGATTGATGTCTGCAGCTCTGGCTTCTGAAGATGTCATGCGTTCCACGGAGAGTGGCCCAGCGCCGTAATGAGGATGGCATATGTCATCATTCCTGATTGAGTGGAAGTCACCACGCACACACCTGATCCATCAGTGAGGCGTAGGTGCACCTTACGTGGAACGCATGATGTTCATTGCGGACGTCAATCAGAAAGCAATGGGGTATTTGTTTGTGGAGGGAGAAGGGGGATAGCTGAAGAGGGAGGTAAAGAGCCTTGACCACTTGAGAAGATGTTTCGCCCATTGGACGGTCCACTGCTAATTAGTATAGAGGCCAACATCGGACAGTACAGTATACTTCATTTATATGGCAAAAATGACCAGATGGTCTTCCTTCAGAGGGAATCTATTATCATCTTTTTGCAACACTCTCTGAGGCCAGCATAAGCTAGTAGCAGGCACGCTACAATATGTCTGTTGTTTGAATATGTGCAGTAGTTTGGCTGAAACTTGCATTTTATTAGTTAACAGCTCCACACAGAAGACTAGTCCTTGCTATGCATGAGCTCCAGTTAGTCCAGCTCACTCCACCATCCAATCACTGATTGACAGTTATAAGGAGACAGCTGTCAATTAGTGGCTGGAAGGCATGATGGACAAGCTAACCAGAGCTCATGAACATCAGGAACTAGTCCACTATATGTTGGCTGCTACTAATAAAATTTACTTGTTAAATTGACTGCAAGGTAAACAACAAACAAAAAACACAAAAAAAATGTGACATCTGAAGGGCTTTTTTTTTGTATTTCCCCTTCCCAAAAATAATAATCCTAATCAATAAATTATCTGTATCCCAAAACTACAACTTTTCCCACAAAAAAAGCCTTTACACAGCTACAAAAAAGCTTTGACTCTTGAAATGCGACACTGAAAAGGCAAAAAAGTGGTTAATTCACTGCACTTTGAGACAGCTTGTGTAACAATGATGTCCAAAATGCGAAGCAAACGTGCAAATTACTTTATTTACCTGAAATGAAGTTTTTGTGCTGAATATCTAAAATCCTGGCCCTCAGGGTTCTCCCTTCCTTCTAACTTGCTGTCTACTGCCTATTCTCATATGAAGTAAGTCTCTAGTAAAAGAGATAACAAGACATACAACAGGAAGTGGAGAGGGGGTCTCATGTTGCCCATAGAAATTTATGGAAAGTGGAGGTGGGATGAGAAAACTACTGCAAAGGGAAAGATTGACATAGACATGCTGATAGAACTAATAGCACATGATTAACTGTCCAAAAGCTACTGTAAACCCATCTACACTGCTTAGTACTGCTGTATAATGTCATCCAAGATGCTGTTATTTCTCTGTATGCTTCAGAGAGTATTGGAGCAAAATCTGTTGTTTTCTCCATGTGCAGTTTATAGAAGACATCATAGCAGCAGTCTCCACCCACCAGCTCAGAACAAACTGAAAATTACAGGTACAGACTGCAGTACAAGTCATGTCGTATGACCCGAAATAGTGTTATTCCTTATGTACACACACAGCAACAGCTTATTCTGTAAAGTCATTGGAAAGTACTGGTATCTTTTAAGGGATTAAAATAAATTCCTTTGTCTAGATATTGCTGTTTGATACTTGTTTTACCCACTTTAGGTAAACCTCCGGATTTTCTATAAAATGGAGGTTCTGATTAAGCCAATGATGTACTTTTCAATGTACTGTACGTATATAAAGTACAGATACTGTACATATTATACTTCATTTATGAAACACAGAAATAAAATCAAAGTATTATATTATATAACTACACATATACTGAATTAAAGGATTGCACATTAAATAATGTTCTGATTTTTCATCTCCACAGAGGATAATGATAATCCGAAGTCAGATGGAAAGGGGAACCTATCTGAGCAGAGTGAGGATCCAGAGCCAGACCGTAAACAACCTGGGCAACATTCTGATCCAGAGATGAATTGTGATGAAGAAGCTAATAGCTCAAGTGATGCTTGTAGTGAGGAGAGTGAAGAAAGTGAAGACTGTGAGGTTAGGAAGGCAGCAGAAGAGATGGAGCAAGGAGGGTTAAGTGCATTAGGGAGTATTACTGCTCTGGGAGCGCTTGGTCCTATGCACATTAAGGTAGAGCGCTACACTGAGAGTGAAACAGACATGCGTGGACCGGAGTCCCTGAGCTCCGACAGCGCCAAAGACTCTGAGAGTGGAGAGGAGGACGAAGAGGAGGAGGAGAGAGTCTGTGTCACTGGTGTTCTAGGTAGACACCAACGGAGGAAAAGGAGGCGGAGAAAGAGTTTAGGACAGTGTGGTGGCCGTAGGAGGCGTCTATCTGGGGGATCCAGCCCCAGTGGGATAGAGGGCACGTTGGGGGATCCTCCAAGACTGCTTCCTTCCACTCCCCCTCCAACAGGCACTTGTTCTACTTCATCTGTGCTGAAGATTAAGACAGAAATGGCAGAACCTATCAACTTTGATAATGACAGCAGTATTTGGAATTTCCCACCTAATCGAGAGATCTCACGCAATGAATCCCCTTATAGTATGACCAAGCCTCCAACAGGGGGTGAGCACTTCTCCCCCTCCCCATCATCCTCTGCTGCTGCACCTCCTGCCCTCCATGTCTCTATACCAGACTCTGTTCTCACACCCCCAGGTGGGGCTGAGGGAGCTGGGCGCAACAAAACGCAGTATTCCGGATCCTCAGGGGGATTGGGTCCTGTCAACTCAGATCCACTTTCACCTCCACTTTCTGCCTCACCTCGCGAGAAACCTCCCCAAACAGGCGGCCCATCAAATTCTCTTCTGTATGCAGGAGAGTTAGAAGCACTACAAAGGCTTCAGGCTGGCAATGTGGTCCTTCCTCTTGTGCACCGTGTTGCAGGAACCCTTGCAGCCACAGGAAGTAGTGGACAGAGGGTGTATACCACAGGCACCATTCGTTATGCCCCAGCTGAGGTGACACTGGCCATGCAGGGCAACCTGCTCCCAAATGCCCACCCTGTGAACTTTGTAGATGTAAATGGTCCTGGATTTGGTCTAGACCCCAAAACCCCAATGGAGATGCTGTACCACCATGTACACCGATTAAACATGTCGGGTCCTTTTGGAGGAGCGGTGACAGGTGCTGGACTTACCCAGGTCCCTGCTGCTAGTGTCTTCACTACAGCTGAAGGAATTTTCTCCTCTCTTCCGTTCCCAGTGTACAGCAATGGAATCCATGCAGCACAGACTCTAGAACGTAAAGAGGATTGAGAAAAACAAAGAGGAAAATGAATGCAAGAGAAAAGGAGGAGAAAATGGACAGACTTCAGAGAGTAGAGAAAGACGTTATATAATAATTCAGAATGTAGGTGGCTATGTACCAGTGTTAGGGGCAGCTAAACCTGGCCACCCCATGTTTCCTCCACTGCTTCCTAATCCAAAGCCGCTAGAGGAGGAGGGGTTTCTTAAGACTCTATCCACATTGTTAATATCTGCCCCAAAATCATTTTGGAACCAGCAGCCCTGTCTTCCGCACCTCATACTAGCTGGGCTGCATAAAATAGATGTTCCTCCATCAGCTCCCTTTTCTGTGGCTTTGGTTTAGCTGGCAGATGCCTCTCCTGGGGACCGCTCGCACTGTGCCCGCTGCTCCATCATTTCGAGGAGGGAGCAACGGCTGCGTTCTGATCCTTTTCAACAAAGTACAGTATTCCAGCACTTTGACTCACACCTCAAATTCCCTCTTTTTGACCCTAGAAACCTTTATGGGCATCTTTGACTCCTCACCCTGTCACTGCCAAAATACCAAGACATTGTTCGCATATGTTGTAATGTTTATTTCTCAGAATGTTTGGACCTCTCCTTTTCTGCTGCTAGACCTTGGAGCCATTAACTTTTTAATTGCCAGAGGGGCAGTGCCATGCATTCTGCTCTGGCAAGCAAAGAGTTGGCAGGCGCGCACTACTGGATAATGGAGGTGTAATCCGCCTTGCATTAACCCCAAACATTGCAAAAGGGTGTTGACTGAAGCAGTCTGTACAACAGCTGTGTATTGATGTACCAAGATGCCTTGTATTTTCAAGGGAGATGTTATGGGTGTGTACTGTATATAAGGATATTGTGTCCCACACACGTCACATGCAGGAAAGAGAGATTTTTGACACCAGATTCACATACTATAAAAAAAGATGTATGTATGGATTCTCCTACCCACAAGATCTAGTTTCAGGTGTTTGATGTCCAGCTGTTACTGAGGACACCTCAGAAGGAGCAATAGGTTCTTCCGGCCCTCTTTGGGGACCTTTCACACGGGACGGAATTTGTCCGCAAGGAAATTTCTGCATCACAATCTTATGGGGCTTGAATTCCACTTAACCCACGCGTCTTTACTTGAAAACTGCAAGAGTTATGTGTAAATTCTGCTGAGAAATTAAATGAAATGAAATGTTGCGAATTTCTAACATACAGGAAATATAATTCCGCAATTAAAGTCTGCAAAAGAAAAAGAAATATTGCAAGACGTTCTTGAGAACGCATTTCATAGTTAAATATGCAACAAAATCTGCACTAATTGAAACATTCTGCATCTGTGCTGCGTCCTTTGGACAATTCCGTTCCATGTGAAAGGTCCCTTAGTAGCCAAATTGCAGTTCCTTCTGCTTCCTCTTGTCATTTTGAAGTATAAGGACTCTTTTAATGTAAGTTTACATGGAATCTATTGTTTCCTCTCCTAAAATCTTCCAACATTACACTGTTGCCCACATGTAGATGATTTTTGCTAAATCCAACCACAACACAAATGAAGAGCGTTTTTTCCAAAATGAGTCAATTTACAAGAAATTATTTAAATGGACTTGACTCATTTTGAAAAATGCTCCCCAGTGTCACCAAGACCCGTAGTACTCTTTGTATGAAGTGAGAACAGCCATTGTCTATTTTTCCAAAAACAAGCTAACCATTTGTTGGGCAGCTGTAGTTAAAGACTCCTTTATGGAGTCACCAACCGAAGAAACCGTTATGATAGAGTAGATATTTTAGCCTTTAATGTAGGTGGGACTTTCTCTTTCCCCTCATTCATAGAAGGTTAAGACTAAGTTGACATAACCTGTCTAGTCTGATCATTCGAGGATCAGGTGTTGGGGTAGTAGGCTGCAGTTGGTGATGATAGCATTAGTTGGGTTAAAATATTGGAGGAACCATCATAAAGATTGGAGGTTGGCAGAAGTTATATTGGGGGTTAGATAGATATTGCATATCTCAGATATTTCATGACTTTTCATTAACTTCTGTTAGATTCAGGGGTGTAACTAGGAAAGTCTGGGCCCCATAGCAAACTTTTGAATGGGCCCCCACCTCTTGCTTGAACACTATGAAGTGTAGGCGAGGCATACATTTGTTAAAGGGCATGTTCACATGTAACATAAATGCTGTTGATTTTCCGTGCAGAAAATCCACAGCATTTACAAGTAAATGAGATGCATCCACAAATATGTTTCTTTTAGAATGGGACTTTATGGATAATGAATGCCAATGTATGGCATCCGTTCAATGTATACGTCCTAGCATCTACATTAAATGTAGGCCATATATGGGAAATTAGCAGAGCCTTAAAGGGCTGGTCCAGTCCTATGTTGAAGGGGTTTTCGCTTTAAAAACCCTATCTGTACCCTATCCATAGTATACAGGATGAAGGCCGAAATGCTGGCAGCCCCCAGTGTTGAGATCTGCAGATTGTTCCATTTACATGGTGCATTCAAGGTGCACAAATCTCGGCATTGCTGGAGGTCACACATCAGACATTTATCCTATATCTAGTGGATAGAGGATGTCATTTGTAGGAAATCCTTTGATAAAACTTAATATAAATTTTACTCACTACAGTACCATACATACACAAAAAAACGCATATATAGTCATACACACGTGTATACACAATTATGCATTTATATACATTAATACTTCAGATCAGCCACTCAGACTGCTCTTGCAAGTTGCAACTTAGAGCTTAGCCCCGCCTTTGGCTTCACTCTACCAGATGCCAACAGGCAACTGGGATGGAGGATCCTGAAAAATGAAGAGATCTGCAGCGGGTGCCGCAGATACTTCCGCTAAGTGGGAAAATGGCTAGATCAAGTATTGACAGCAGGGCCCGGGCAAGATTAATCTTCTACATGTGTGGGCAGCACTGAACTAGAGAAGGCAGCCCAGTAAGTAAGTAACCCGCTGTGGTTGGGTCAGGAGTTGGAGCCACACACCAGTAATGCTCATACAATGTGGGGATAGTAGATCGCGTGGTCTACCTACATTGTGGGCACGATATTGGTTAGATCCCAAATCATTTGTGGGAACAGCAGTGGTAAGAGGCTATGTAAAACCATTGCTAAAGGGGGATACACAGTAAACAATTTATCTGGTGCCCTGGCATTCAAGTTACAGGATTATTAGAAATTGTTTGTATTACTTGGAAAAGTCAGGAGAGAATAATGTCCACAATTTCTGGTTTATAGGTCTATAAAACATTCCAGTTAAACTAGCTCTAGGGAAACTAGAACCCTTTCCCTAGTAGATCCGATAAACTATTAACATTTGCTTGGATAAGGACAGGGGAGTCCTTTTTACAGTACTTTAAATACAACAACCTGTTCTTTACAACCAGGGAGGCTTAGAACATGGTAACTCATAAGCCACTAAAGCCATTCTAGTGTTTCAATCCGTGCCACTAACTAACAAGTCAGGTTATTTGCCCAAACAAATTGATGATAGTGGCAGAATGATATGGAAACAGTGGGTTACTTTGCAGATTCCTTTTTTGCACAAAACACTTTACTGACCCGTCATGTTTTTGGTGTTACATGTTGCGTGTCCTCACCAGCACTGTGTTTCTCTGTTATACTTTACAGTAAATGGAGGGTTAAAAAAAGAAGACGTAGAAGTCATCTTAACCTGCATATTTTTATACATTTATGTTTTTCTTGCTTTGCTTCTTTCTATTTTCCCCCATCTTAAATGCTCAGATGGGCTTACAAATTCTTGTTAACGACTAACATGTAGAAATGTTTTACCGTATTATCAAGTCAGAAAGTCTCTGCCAACATTTTTAAAAAAAGGCAAAACAAGATTTTCGAGACGTAAAACAAAGAAGTTAAGAACAAAACAAGTAACGGGCATTGACCTTTGGTTTGGTCACCAGAAATTTGAAAGGGGGAGGGGGAATCTGAGTTATTCAGAAACCAAAAGTGTGACGTTTCATGGAGTAATGGGTTTTTATTTCCTACTTCCAGTCTGTTTGGCAGCTTATCCGTGAAACATCTATTACCAGGTGTGAGACTTTGTAACGTGTTGCTTCGTGTATTAAAAAACAAAAAAAAAAAACCCACAAATCTAAAGAGGTTTAGAGAAAAAAAAAGAAAAAAAAAAAAGAACCTTTTCCGAGTGTCTTTTAGCTGTCTCATTCCAATTTCAACGTGTGTTACAATATGCAGTATATTCTAAGCTAATGTGAGTGTTTATATCTGTTGTCTTTCTCTGTGCTTTTAAAACTGTAGTCTGGGTCTGTCACGTTCTTTACTCCCTGTGTGTCAGTGAATCGGTGGTACCTGGGGGCTCGTGGATGTTTGTATAGTGGCAACGCTGCTTTCACTGTTGGTACACCCTATGGGTAACTTTGCTCTTTCCTTGTTTTCATTTTGGCTATCGCTTTTACTGTTGTGAAATTTCAGTACTCTGTCTTAATGACTGTTCTGTAATTTTTACCTATGTTTCATGTCTGTCTTTGCTACATAAACCAGCAAAGATAATTTTTGAAGAAAAAAAAAGCAAAAAGCCGCCTACATGCTTTGTGCGAGGGAGGGAAGGACAGTTCTTTCTTCTTTTCCTACATGGAGATTAATATCTCTGCAGTTTAAGAGAAGACGCTGGAGCTGTAGAGAAGTTGATCTGACATATCAGTAGCCCAGTGTACTTTAGCATCTATTCTATCTAGAGGAGGCTCATTAATGGTGATAGAAACATTGCTGTATTTCGTACACTTTTATCTAGTCCTGTCAGTCTACTTTTACATACGCTTGCAGTCCATGCAGGTTCATCTCTGCTTGATGCCGAGTCCTAAAGCCATCAGATTTACAGTGGAGCATTGCAGTGAATGCTAGTTCATTTGATTGACTAATTACCTGCATTGTAGCCTTCCATTAACCTGTAGGGTAACCTAAGTCATCACATTTATAAGGTCCCCAAACCACAGTAGGGTACCTTATCACAACCCAGCAATACATAAACACAAGAATCTTAATTTCTCTCTATCTATTGCTGCTTTTAGATTACTACATTAGAGGCATGCATTGGTTCTACCTCCTATAATGTTGAGAGAGGGAAATTAAGAAAAGATAAATGCAAACTTCAACTTTTAAGCCTCCTCTGTCATGGTTTTTTTGTGTCTTCCTGCAGAAAAGGGGTGATGTTGACCCTGGTTTTCTGCCAGAAGATCCAGAAAAACGCTCATCTAGAATTTTCTAGAGATGGAATGAGTCAGTATGATGACTCCCTGCACATTCTTGGTGGTTACTAAACACTGAAATCTCACGTCAAAGTTTTTTTGTTTTATCCTTTGTCTTCCATTCTTGTTTTTCTGTTTGTTATTCTTCCGTTTATTTTTTTAATATTTTTTAATAAATGTTTGTGTTGTGTCGAAGATTAAAAAAAAAATAATATTATTAATAATAATAAACTATTGAAGATTTCTGGTTATTTCAACTGAGCAAGTTTAACAGCTGCTTTCAAAATAAATTGTCTGACAATTTTCAAAAATGACAAAAAAAAGTCATTTTTTTATTTGTGACGACTGTGTCTGTGTTTTTAACTATTTCTTGTAAATTAATATGAAAACTTTATGAGGTTGGTGCCACTTTCGTTTATTATTCAAATAAAAAGGGAGGGTTAATAGGAAATAGAATACAAATTGTACCTGTAAACCCAGCAGTGTTACCAACTTAAACGTTTAAAAGTATATATATTAAAACGTTAAAAAAAAAAAAAAATTGCGAAAGTTATGGGTACGTTTTATTGTGTTTTGAAGACTAACTCAGTTTTAACTCAACGTGCCTCATCTGTTGTATAAAAAAGATAAGAAAAACATTATTTTTCCATTAACCATCAAATTAATACGGTGCAGAAAAAAATTAAAAAATAAGCAAAAAAATCTGTACATAATTTCATTTTTTTAAACAAGATTCTTTTTATACTTTTCTAGGCCTGCTTACACACCATACATGCTGTCTTTTATGTAAATTAATTTTTGATTCATCCGGCAGGTACCATTTTCATAATAAACTTTACATTTTGGATTTGTTTGCAGTTTTGGCATCTTTTATTTCACACATTAACACCATCCTGATCAACAAGAATCTTATTGCTGGGTCATAGCTGATTTTTTTAAAATATTCTCTTAGTTTGGGGGGTTTTATGTTGTCAGACAAACAGAACAGAGTTAATTTCAGTGTATAGCTAACATAGGTAGACTTAAAAGGTTCTTAAAGGAAAAGAATAAAAAGCATACTAACAATGCTTATGGTATTATGTTCCTCTTCTTTGGTACTACGCTTTTAAAAAGGGAGAGAACATTCTGTATGTTAGATTTTTCCATAGGAATTAATTTTCTCTCTCTTTCCTGAGCTTAGACTACTGTCTACCATTACAAGAAAAGGTAAGTGAACTCTAAAACTAGAGGGATTTCTACATATTGTTTACTTATTACTTCTAACATTGAATACTTATTAGGCTGTATCTACATGGGTGAGAAACACATACAAGTTCTGACCGTTGTGATATGGACAGAATTTGCAGGAGTAAAGAACCCATTCACTAGAATGGGTTCATGTACATGAGTGGTTTTTCAATCGGATCAATGGTCCAAGTTTGAAAAATCAAAGCATGTCCTTATTTCATAATATGACATATAATGTTTGGATTCCCACACAGCATACGATGCAAGTTGTGCCTGCAATTCTTACAACTTTACCAATTAGAAATTAGTAAAGGCCGATATACACGCAACGATAATCACTCAAAATTCGCACAAAAGCCATCGTTTGAGCGATAATCGTTGTGTAAATGCTCCCATCTTTCACTCTTCGGCTGAACGATGATTTTTAGGTGAGCATAAAATCCATCATTCAGCCGGAGAGAAGAGAACACAGACCGCATACTGTGTTTGCTGTCCATGGTGCTGTATTCTCCATAGGAGCACTGATTACATTGTATTCAGCTTGCAGCCCTGCAGCAGAACAAAGGAGCTGAATGCAGAGAACAGACCACCTGCTGTTCTCTGCATACAGGTCCTGGAGGCTCATTTACAAATGAAGGTGATAAGCTGCTAATGGACATTAGTGTCTATTAGCAGTTTATGTAAAACAATCGCTTAAAACCTTTTTGAATGATTCTCGTCTTTGCATGTAAATGGGCCTTAAATATGGCCTAATTGTTATTTAAGTCACAATTTTAGACATACATAATCTAACTAATAACACAGACAGCTGTATCATTTATGTACAGTGGATATAAATAGTCTGCACACCCCTGGTAAAATGCCAGGTCTTTGTCATGTAAAAAAAATCTTACAAAAATGAATACTTTCAGATTTATTTCCACCTTCAATGTGACCCATTATATGTACAATTCAATTGAAAAACAAACTAAAATCTTTTAGGGTAGAAAAAAACTAAAATAATGTGGTTGTATAAATATGCACACCCTAAAACTAATACTTTGTTGTTGCACCCTTTAACTTTATGACAGCATTCAGTCTTTTTGGGTCTGTGTTTATCAACATGACACATCTCGACTTAGCAATCTTTGCCCACTCTTCCTTCCAAAAGCACTCAAAATCTGTCAGATTCTAAGGACATCTCGTGTGTAGCGCCATCTTCAGGTTAACCCACAGATCTTCAATGCGATTCAGGTCTGGGTTCTGGCTTCGCCATTCCAAACCTTTGATCTTCTTCTGGCAAAGCCATTCTTTGTTGATTTTGGTGATTTGGAGGACTGCTTTGGGTCATTGTTGTGCTGAAAGGTGAAGTTCATCTTCGGCTTTTAGCATAGGGCTGAAGGCTTTGTGCCAAAATTGACTGATATTTGGAACTGTTCATAATTCCATCCACCTTGACTAAATTCCCAGTACTAGCAGCAGAAAAACAGCCTCAAAGCATCATGCCACCTCCACCATCTTCACTGTTCGTATGGTGATCTTTTGGTGATGCGCAGTGTTGGCTTTGCAATAAACATACCTTTTAGAATTATGACCAAAAAGTTCCCCGTTGATCTCATCAGACCATATCACATTCTCCCACATGCTTTTCTCAGATTTCTTGTAGGTTTTGGCAAAACATAGCCAGGCTTGAATGTTTTTCTTTGTTAGAAAAGGCTTCCGTCTTGCCATCCTACACAATAGTCCAGACATATGAAGAATACAGGAGATGGTTGTCACATGCACTACACAGCCAGTACTTGCCAGAATTTCTGCAGCTCCTTTAATATTATTGTAGGCCACTTGGCAGCCTCCCGAACCAATTTTCTTCAGTTTTTTTAATCGATTTTTCCAGTTCTTGATAATGTCACTGTTGTGCCAATTTGAACCCACTTCTTGATGACGTCGTCACTGTGTTCCATGGTATATGTAATGCCTTGGAAATTTTCTGGTACAGTCTTCTGACTGATACCTTTCAACAGTCAAGTTCCTATGATGTGTTGTAAGCTCTTTACGGTCTTTGCTGAAGAATGCAATTAAGAAAATGTCAGGAAAATCCTCATAGAAGAGCTGAACTTTATATGGGGTAAATCAGAATCTCTGTAAATAAGCAGCCGTGCACTGACTACTACTTATCATGAGTTTCAATGTGATTTACTAATTCTGGACACAACCACATCCCCAAATACTCACACTTATGCATGACAAAAACAAGGCATTTTAACAGGGGTATATATTTTTTTTATATCCACTGGGTTATTCATTCACATTGCAGAGAGAAAAGATAAGTGAACCTCTTAATGGCTTTGCCAAAAGCTAGATGAAAATAATGGTGTGATTTACTTATTAAATAAAGCCACACAAAGCCTGGTTAGTGACAAATCTGTTCTTGATTAGTGTGAACCATGCCTTAATGCAAACAACTTTCAGAAGATCTCAGAATTTGTGTTATAGAGAAGCTGGAAAAGCCTACAGAAACATTACTAAAGACCTGCATGTACATCAATCCACAGTTAGACAAATTATCTACAAATGGAGAAAATTCACAACTATTGCTGCTTACTTTAGAAGCAGCACATAGGGCAATCCTGAAAGTGGTGAGAAAGAACCCAAGGGCAACAGCAAAAGACCTAAAAAAAACTCATTAAATTTAAAGACCTTTGTTCATGTGTCCACTACAAGGGCTCTTTCACGCGGGCACTGTGGGCGTGCTGTGAGCAGCGCACAGAACGCGCTTCTAACAGGAACCGATAAGTTCCTATAGAAGCGTTCACTTGAGAGAATGTTACGCGCTGTCCTATCTTTGCTGAGTGATTTACATAGGCTCCTATGGGAGCCCCTGAAAGCACGCAACATGCACCTCGGATAGTGTGAATGGGCTACTTCAAGTAGCTGTTCATGCGATCTTTACAGCACTATAGCCACAATCTTTTCTTACGGCTCTAGTGCGCAAAAACAGCACTCGTCTGAACGAGCCTTTAGGGTGTGTTCACTTGGCGAATTCCGCACCAGATTTTCAACACCGAATCTGCCTGTAAAACTGTGCCAAAAATCCAATGCTATTCTGACACAGTTTTTGCCATGGATCCGTACGCAGTTTTAGCCCTATCAATGTTCAGAATCCACACGTGGAATTTCCAAAGTGGCTTTGCATGGATCTACAAGAAAAAAAATGACAAGTCACTATTTCTTGCAAAATCTGCATAAAAACACATTGTTAATTCCACAAGTGGATTTTACCCATTGAGAGGCCTAAATCTGTGTGCGGATCTACGGGAGAATAGCTGTGGTTTTCTGCTGCAGTCCTGCATGCAGAAAATTCCATGGCAGAATCAGCCATGTTAACATACCCTTAGGGTGCTTTCACATGCCACAGAAAAAATCCCCATTTTTTGACATGTGCATTTTGAGTCAGATTTGCTGAGGAATTTGCAAATCTGCAGCCATTCCGTCACAAATCCGTGTCAAAGTCCATGTTAGACATGCAGATTTTTCCATGCCAGAATAATATGCCATGTTTGAATATCCCATAAAAACAGTGAACAAGATTGGTGTTCATGGAAACACACCACAAAGTGAGACATTGCTGTTCAAAAAAAAAATTTGAAGCCCATATCAAGTTTGTCTGAGATCTAGATGTTCCACACTGCTTTGGGCAAAATGTTCCATAGACAAACAAAAGTGAAACTTTTTAGCACAAATGCATGCTTAAAAGAAAAACTGCTCATCAATGTTCAGTGGAAGCAACTGCTGCTCAAGGATCTACAGATTAAATTCAAGGGTTTACTTACTTTTCCTTCTTGTAATATGCTCAATAAAAGGCGCATGTGTGATGCCACTCCATTCATTTTCAGTGGGACTGCTGGAGATAGCCAAGTACAAGCACCCAGCTGTTTGTCAGCTCCATTCAGTCTAATAGACCTCATCTGGAATACTGTGTCCAGTTCTGGGCACCCCACTTTAAAAAGACTTCAACAAATTAGAGCAAGTTCAGACAAAAGTTACCAAGATGGTGAGCGGTCTGCAAATCATGTCCAATGAGGAACGGTTAAAAGATCTGGGAATATTTAGTTTGCAAAGAAAAAGGCTAAGAGGAGACTTAATAGCTGTCTACACATATCTGAAGGGCTGTCACAGTGCAGAGGGATCAGCCCTATTCTCATTTGCACAAGGAAACACTAGAAGCAATGGGATGAAAGTGAAAGGGAAGAAAAACATTATATATTCGAAAAATCTTTGACTGTGAGGGTGATGAATGAGTGGAACAGGTTGCCACAGGAGGTGGCGAGTTCTCCTTCAATGGAAGTCTTCAAACAGAGGCTGGACAAATATTTGTCTGGGATGATTTAGTGATCTTGCACTGAGCAGGGGGTTGGACCCGTTGACACTAGTGGTCCCTTCCAACTTTATCATTCTATGATGTCACTGTGTCACAAACCCACAGTAATGAGGAGAGGGGGACATGGGACCCCCGTTCTCGGGATCGTGGTGGTCTCAGCGGTTAAATCTTCACCAATCAGACTTTTATTACCTATTCTATGGATAGGTGATAGAAGTAAATACTCGTACAACCCCTTAAGGAGATGGCCTATTTCGGGCTTAAGGACGCAACGATTTTTGGCGGATTTTCATCTCTATTTTTCAAAAGCCAAAACTTTTTTATTTTTCTGTCGACGCGGCCGTATAAGGGCTTGTTTTTTATGGTGCCATTTTTGGGTACATAGACTATTTCATAAAACTTTTATTATTTTTTTTATGATAGCAGGGAGAGAAAACGCATCAATTCTTCCATAGATTTTTGGGTTGTTTCTTTTACAATGTTAATCATGCAGCATAAATGATACAAATACATTTTTTGTGCGGGCCGGTACGATTACAACGATACCAAAATTCTTATATTTTTTTAGGTTTTTCCACTTTTCTGTAATAAAAACCCTTTTTTGGAAATCTTTTTTTTTTTCTTAAATCACTGCATTCAAAGTCCTGTAGCTTTTTTATTTTTCCATAGACTGAGCTCTGTGAGGGCTTATTTTTTGTGAGACGAGCTGTAGTTTTTATTGTTTTATTGCATTTTGGGGAATATATGGCTTTTTTGATCACTTTTATTGCAGTTTTTGTGAGGCAAAATGCTAAAAACTTGCATTTTGCCTCTGTTTAGCATTTTTTTAAATGCTTTTTGCTGTGCAGAAAGGAAAGTGTGTTCAACTTATTGTACACGTTGTTACGGACGCGTCAATACCAAACATGTGCGATTTTAGTTTTTTTTATGCTAATATGAGAAAAAGCACCTAAAAAGGTTTTTTTTTTACATTTCTCTTTTTTGTACATTTTTATTATCTTTTTTTACACTATTTGTGTCCCTCTGGGGGATCTAAAGCACAGCACTGATGATCGCTGTGATAAGGTATGGTAGGACTTCTGTCCTGCCATGCCTTATCGCTTATGCAGCAATCACAGGCTCTGACAACACAGGATGCCAGTATCTGGCGTCCTGTTGCCATGGCAACCAGCCGGCCTCTGCGATTATATCGCAGGGCCCGGCAACTTCTCAGAGGGAGCGCGCTCCCTCTGTGAACCCTTCCCATGCCGCAATGTACATAGATCGCGACAGGGAAGGGGTTAAAGGGGTTGTCCCGCGCCGAAACGGGTTTTTTTTTTTCCAACAGCCCCCTCGTTCGGCGCGAGACAACCCCGATGCAGGGGTTAAACAAGAACACCGGACAGCGCTTACCTGAATCCCCGCGCTCCGGTGACTTCTTACTTACCTGCTGAAGATGGCCGCCGGGATCTTCTCCTTCGGTGGACCGCAGGGCTTCTGTGCGGTCCATTGCCGATTCCAGCCTCCTGATTGGCTGGAATCGGCACGTGACGGGGCGGAGCTACAAGGAGTCGCTTTCCGGCACGAGCGGCCCCATTCAGAAAAGAAGAAGACCCGGACTGCGCAAGCGCGTCTAATCTGGCGATAAGACGCTGAAAATTAGACGGCTCCATGGAAACGAGGACGCTAGCAACGGAACAGGTAAGTGAAAAATTTCTGATAACTTCTGTATGGCTCATAATTAATGCACAATGTACATTACAAAGTGCATTAATATGGCCATACAGAAGTGTATAGACCCACTTTGTTTCGCGGGACAACCCCTTTAACAGCTGGCGGGGCGCATCTCTGATGACTGACATCTATGACTGACAGCCAGCTCCCACTGCCGGATAGCGCGAGATCATGACAGTAATGACGTAATTGTACGTCATTTTGCGGGAAGTACCCTGCTCCCATGTCGTACCCTTACGTCATGAGGAGACAAGGGGTTAAAAGGTCAAACATTGATTGGATTGTTCTATTCTAATAGTTGGCAACTTAGAGGCACTGTATAATCTTCATTTCCCAGAGAAGAATGCATGGCCTTATGTATCGCTTTTTAGCGATTTTTGAGTGATCATCGCTTCGTGTAAATGGGCCTTTATTGTGACTTTACTAACAATCAAAAATCAATGCAGAAAGCAGGATAGTTCCAAAGGGTTCAATTAAAGGGGTTGTCCCGCGAAAGCAAGTGGGGTTAAGCACTTCTGTATGGCCATATTAATGCACTTTGCGCATGCGCAGAAGACCTGTGCGGCGCGAGCACGCCGGAGCGGCCCCTTCAGCGGGACAGAAGAAGCAGACTGCACAAGCGCGTCTAATCCAGGCAGAAGAAGGCTTCGGTCGACACCATGGAGACGGGGACGCCAACACCGGAGGGGGTAAGTGTATAACCTCTGTATGGCCAATATTTAATGCAAGATGTATATTACAAAATGCATTAATATGGCCATACAGAAGTGCTTAACACCACTTGCTATCGCGGGACAACCCCTTTAATGTTCTTTGCGACTGTATGAGAATAGTAAGCTGGGGCTATGTAGAGACTTTTTGTAGCACAACATTCTAGTGCAAAAGAGCTGTTATTTGCTTGATCAAAATATTTCTGCTACTCTGTTGAAATGGATAGTCATTTTATCATACACAGTGAAATATCAGGACAGATACCCTGTATAATAAATGTCCTGTATAATGGAACTATCACTATGCTTGGTGTGGAACCCAGGGAAGAGGTCATTATCTCATGAGTGACCCAGACTCAGGACACTGAATAGCATAGATGCCAACATTTGATATGGACTTGTACTTGTTTTACATTTCAAGATACTCCATCCTGCTCAGAATTTCCTCCGCTATAACACATTTTTCCACATGACATGTATTTTTCTTAAAGCAAATTTTGCCCAGGGGCTGGAAGGAGAGTGAAGTTATACTTATGCCTTCCTTTATTCCCGTAGACCTGGCAATTCCTGAGACTTTGGTGATCCAAAATAGCCGCACCTCTTAGTCTACCCAATGCACATTGCATTGGTAATCGGTCACTGCATGCTGTTTTCTGATGGCCAGAGCTGCTGTAGTGAGCGGCACTGGATAATCAGAGAGTTTTGTAGTGTTTTAGACAACTGATGCACAGACAACCAGAGCGAGGCCTCAGGAACTAGTGGATCAGCAGTTGTAGATGAATAAGGAGATCACAAGGTAAGCTAACCCCTCTAGTCTCAGGACAAAATGTTGTCTCAGGACCGGAGGGTTGCTTTAAAGGAACACTGAACAGAAAATGCACAAACAAATAAATATTCCAGCACTTCCTCAGTCTTCTATTTTCTATTGAACCTATTTTGTCTCATGTTACAATTCAGCAGAGGATAAAATATAAAGAAATATCTATGTATCATAGGAGCTCGGCCATGTTTCCCTCTATGTATCACAGAAGTCAGCCATGTCCCCATTTGTGTATAAGAGGAGTCCAGTCACGCAAAAATTATAAATAAAGAATTTATACAAAAAAAGGCCAGCCATGTCACCCTCTGTAAAGTTCAGCCATGTCCTCCTCTATGCATCACAAGAGCTCAGAAATAACCCTTTCTATAAATGAAAGGAGTTTATAGTATCAGAGTAGCTCAGCCATGTCCCCTCTATGTATCACAGGAGCTCTGCCTTGTCCACCTCTATGTATCACGGAGGAGCTCAGCCATGTCCCCCTCTACGTATCATGGGGGAGCTCAGCAAAGTCCCCCTCTGTGTATCACCGGGGAGCTCAGCCATGACCCCCTCTGTGTGTCACAGGAGCCCAGCCATGTCCCCCTCTATACATCACAGGAGCTCAGCCATGTCCCCTCTTTGTGTATCACAGGAGCTCAGCCATGTCCCCCTTCGGTGCATCACAGAAGCTTAGCCATGTCCCCCTCTGTGTATCACAGGAGCTCAGCCATGTCCCTCTCTATATATCACAGGTGCCCAGCCATGTCTCCCTCTATATATCACAGGAGCTGTTAGGTGCACTGTTCAGACATAATCTTCTGCTTCTGTGTCTGGCAAATATGGGCGTTGTCACATTCTCTCTGTTCCCTGAGCTTATATTAACTTTCTTCCAGCTCTCCTAGGGTGAATATTTCTGGTCTCCTGTTCAGCTGATGCACCTTTTCCAATCACCGCCTTATATAGCTGCCCTGGGGCTTTCAGACCTTGCTGCAGTGTTGTTGAGAGTTTGTTCCCTTCACTTCATGTCCAGCCGCTGCTTCGGCAGTTACCTTGCATTCTGCTTGTGTTCTGTGTTCTTCGTTCGTGTACTCTGTGGTTTGTTATTCCCGTTGTTTGCTTCTCCGTTTATCCTCGTCAGCTCGTTCCTTCTTTGTTTCTGTACTCCCCATTGTTGTTCTATCTTTGTCTTATAGGTGTTCTGGCCCGCCAAGGTAAGTCAGCCCCTAGAGGAAGACCATGGGGTCGTCCCTATCAGGACGAGTGCTCCGCTTATAGGCAGGGGTTTCCCTCTCCTGGTTATCAGTTCAGGGCAAGATACCTTCCCTAGTTTCAATCCGTTTACGGGGCTGTTCATCTGGTATTTTATCTCCCATGCTGGGGTTGGCTGTCAGCCGTGCTGGATCGGATCTTCACCTACCCAGTAGGTTGACACAGTGGTTCTACATCCACAGTCCTTACAGTACACTGCAGCCATTGATCCCACTGACTCCAACCATGGAGGTCTTTCTGAATTATTCCAGGAGATGATGCATCAACGTGAGAGGCAAGAGCAAATCTTGGTGTATCTTCACAATGTGAGTAACCGTCTTTCTGATATTCCACCTGCCATAGCGGTATCGCAGTCCCCAGCTGTTGCTGCAAATGCTGCATCACCTTCACTAGCAGCCACCGTTTTTGGTTCCAGACCCCGCCTGGCGGCACTGCCTGGTTATGTAGGCATCGCAGACAATGTCGCGGTTTTGTTATTCAATGTTTCTTGCACTTTGGGCTTTAGTAACACATTGTTTCCCAATCAGATCGCACAAAATCGCATTCATAGTGTCTCATCTTACAGGTCAGGCTTTGGCATGGGTCAATCCCCTCTGGGAACCCAGTGATCCACTGGTTAATAACCTCGGTTTGTTCTTTGAGTCCTTTCAAAAGGTGTTTGACGAGCCCGATCGTTCATCTTCAGCTGCGTCCACCCTGTTGCATCTCCGTCAAAATAACCTTAATGTAGACCAATATGCTATCCAGTTTTGAACTTTGGCCTTAGAGCTGGGGTGGAACAATGAAGCTCTGGTGGCGCATTCTGGGAGGGACTAGCAGGTCGCATTAAAGACGAGCTGGCGGGTCGCGAGGTTCCTACTTCGTTGGATGCCCTAATTTCTTTGGCTACGAGGATTGACCTGTGGTTCCAAGAGAGATCCAGGGAAGTTATGCAAGAGAGGAGGTCAATCCGTCTGGTCCCTCTCTTCCAGAGACCACTCTTCTTAAAGCAGACTACTACCCAGTCTAGTGATGCGGAGCCAATACAGGTGGATCGGCTTAGACTATCTGAGGAGGAGCACTCACACAGACGTTCTTGGAACCTTTGTATGTATTGCAAATCTCCCAGTCACCTTGTTCGCGCTTGTCCTCTCAAACCAGGAAACTCCACTGCCTAGTGTCAGTTGAAGAGGCTACCCTAGATGAGGATTGCTCCTCTCGCAGGCTAAACTTGCCTGTAACCATGGTTCTTTCCGGTGCCTAGGTGTCAGTGGCGGCTATCCTGGATTCCAGCTGTGCCGGCAACTTCCTCTAACAGGCTTTGGTGGACCACTACCGAATTCCCATCCGGCGTTTTGAGAGGCCACTTATGGTTACTACTGTTAATGGCAGTACTCTCTCTGAGAAGATCCAGTTTGTCACAGAGCCGCTGGAGTTGAGGATTGGTGCTCTCTATTCTGAGAGGATTTCCCTGCGCTGGTGATGTCTGGGGCAACCAGCTCTCTACTTCTAGGTTTGCCGTGGCTCCAATTACACAACCCCACCTTGGACTGGAGTACTGGTGAGGTATTAAGTTAGGGCACCACCTGCTATACCAAGTGCTTGCGTCCTGTGCATCCTGTCCACCAGGTTACTTGACCATCTAACCTCCAGGGTCTACCAGAACCTTATCATGGTTTTGCAGACGTCTTTAACAAGAAAAAAAAGCTGAATGTCTGCCACCACATTGTCCCTACGATTGCCCAATTGACCTTTTGCCTGGTTCCATGCCTCTTCGAGGTAGAGTATACCCTCTTTCCCTGCCCAAGATCCAGACCACAGCCGAATATGTTACGGAGAACCTGGCCAGAGGGTTTATCCATAAGTCCTCATCTCCTACTGAAGCAGGTTTTTTCTTTGTCAAAAAGGACAGATCGCTACAGCCTTGTATTGACTATCGTGGTTTGAACATGATCACTATTAAGAATAAATACCCTTTACCCTTGATCCCTGAGTAGAGATGAGTGAACGTACTCGGTAAGGCCGATTTCGCAATCGAGCACCGTGATTTTCGAGCACTTCACTACTCGGGTGAAAAGTACTCGGGGGCGCTGAGGGGCGGGGCGTGGTGGAGCAGGGGGTAGCAGCGCGGAACAGGTGGGAGCTCTCTCTCTCTCTCTCTTCCTCTCCCCCCCACTCCCCTCTGCAACCCCCCGCTCACCCACAGCGCCCCCGAGTACTTTTCACCCAAGTAGTGAAGTACTCGAAAATCGCAGTGCTCGATTGCGAAATCGGCCTTACCGAGTACGTTCGCTCATCTCTATCCCTGAGTTATTTGATTGCCTGTGGACCGCTTGGATTTTCACCAAGCTTGATCTGTGTGGTGCTTATAACTTGATCCGCATCTGCGTGGTAGATGAGTGGAAGACAACTTTCAATACCCGAGATGGACACTATGAATACATGGTGATGCCCTTTGGTCTGGTTAATGCTCTAGGCGTCTTTCAGAAATTTGTTAATGACATCTTCAGAGATCGCTGTGTATTTGGATGATATCTTGATTTTTTTTCCCAGATATACCCTCGCACCAGAGGCAGGCTCGCACGGTGCTCCAGTGATTAAGGGAGAATTGTTAGTTTGCGAAATTGGAGTAGTGCGTTTTTGAATGTGAGTCACTTCCATTTTGGGGGTATATTGTCTCCAAACAGGGTTTGGAGATGGATTCTGAAAAAGTCTCTGCAGTAATGAATTGGCCTCATCCCTCCAGCCTTCGGGCAATCCAGCGATTCCTGGGCTTTGCAAACTACTACCGACAGTTTATCCCACACTTCTCCTCCATCACTTCTCCTATCTCTGCTCTCACACGTAAGGAAGCTGATGCCAAGCAGTGGTCCCCGGAGGCAGAGTCTGCTTTTCAAGCTCTAAAGGTAGCCTTCTCGTCTGCCTTTGTGCTGCACGGACCAGATGCAGACTCCAGTTCTTTCTGGAGGTCGATGCTTCTTCCTCAGGTGCAGGGGCAGTCCTACTGCAAAAAGGGGCATCTGGCAAGAAGGTGACATGCTTTTATTTTCTCAAAGTCATTTTCTACAGCAGAGCAGAATTACTCTATAGGGGACCGCAAGTTACTGGCTATCAAGATGGCTCTGGAATTTTGGTGGTATCTGCTGGAGGGAGCCTCACATCCCATCGTAATTTACACTGACCATAAAAATCTGACATATCTTCAGACGGCACAACGGCTCAACCCCTGTCAAGCTCGGTGGGCCTTGTTTTTTTGCACGGTTTGATTTTATATTGTATTTTCGGCCTGCCAACCAAAATATTAAGGCTGACGCACTCTCCAGAGCATTTGACTGTAACGACAGTGAAGAGGCTCCATAATACATCATGGAACCTGCCAGATTGGTGACCATAGCTCTTGTTCGGGTTAAGGATATCACGCCAGAAAAGACGTTCGTGCCTGAGGCCAAGAGGAGAGGTGTCCTATCCTAGGGTCACTGTTCCAAATTAGCTGGTCATCCTGGTCAACCCCAGACTAGCGAGTTAATTCACTGTCAGTACTGGTGGCCGTCCATGATGAAGGATATCCGCGATTTTGTGTCCTCCTGTATCTCCTGCGCCCAGTATAAACCACAGAAGCTGAGACCCACATGGCTCGTGTCCATTACCCATAGCCGAGGCTCCATGGCAGCATATTGCCATGGACTTTATTACAGATTTACCTCCATCCAGTGGCTGTACAATTATATGGGTAGTAGTGGACCGATTTTCTAAAATGGCCCATTTGGTGCCTCTGCCTGGTTTGCCATCCGCCAGTCAACTTGCCGAGAAATTCATTGATCACGTTTTCTGCCTCCATGGCTTTCAAGCATGTTGTGTCAGAGGGGTGCAATTTACATCTAAATTTTGGAGATCTCTTTGTAAATTGATGGATATATCATTAGACTTCTCTTCGGCTTATCACCCACAGTCTAATGGGCCGGTGGAGCGTACCAACCGGATCCTGACTGGATATCTCCACCATTTTACCAATGCTCACCAGGATGATTGGGTCAGTCTTCTGTCCTGAGCGGAGTTTTCTCATAACCAGCATGTCAGCGACTCCACCAAGATTTTTCCCTTCTTGATACTGTATGGTCATCAACGCAGAGTTCCCCTGTCAGCCTCTGTGACTTCCAAGGTTCCAGCAGCAGCTTCTTCAGCAGAGAGTTTTGCAAAGATTTGGCAGGAGACCAAGGTTAATCTGGAAAAGTCAATCGCTTCCATGAAGAGGTTTGCTGATTACAGGCGTCGGTCTTTCCCACAGTTTGTCCCAGGGGATAAAGTGTGGCTTTTCTCCAAACATATAAGGTTGAAAATTCCATCCTATAAGCTCTCCCCACAATTTTTGGGTCCGTTTGAAGTGATGGAGAGAATTAATTCTGTTTGTTACAGGCTGCGACTTGCACCCTTCCTGCGTATCCCCAATTCCTTCCATGTCTCTCTCCTTAAACCACTTGTGCTCAATAGATTTTCTAAAAGTCCCAGACCAGATGCTACTCGGGTTAGTTCAGAAAACATCTTTGAGGTGAAAAATATTCTTGATAAGAAGGTCAGGAACAAAATCTTTTACCTAATGGATTGGAAGTGTTACGGACTGGAGGAGAGGTCATGGGAGCCATCTAAGAACATCAACGCTCCTCCACGGATTCAGGAATTTCTGCAGAGAACCGGCTGTCATTCCTTCTTTGTTTCTGTACTCCACGTTGCTGTTCTATCTTTGTCCTATAGGTGTTCTGGCCTGCCAGGGTAAGTCAGCGCTTGGAGGAAGACCGAGTGGTCGTCCTTATAGGGATGAGTGCTCCGCTTATAGGCGGGGGTTTCTCTCTCCTGGTTATCAGTTCAGTGCAAGATACCTTCCCTAGTTTCCATCCGAATATGGGGCTGTTCATCTGGTATCTTACCTCTCACGCTGGGGTTTGGGTGTCAGCCTCGCTGGATCGGATCTTCACCTACCCGGTAGGTTGACACGGTGGTTCCACATCCACAGTCTTTACAGGAGCTCAGCCATGTCCCCCTCTGTGTATCACAGGAGCTCAGCCATCTCCCCCTCTAAATAACTGTCCTGTATGGCTGTAAGAGAACTGACTGGAGCCTTCTGCAGAAGGACAAATAGATATTTGAAAGGGTTAGCCCCTTTGCCATAACTTTCACAAATATGCTGAAAACAACACTAATGAACAACTTACGAATTGTTATAAGACGATTGGTGCGTAAATCCTCATCTGATAAGCGCTGCCCCTGTACTCTTTACTAACTGCATGGCACTCCAGGCCGAATATGGCCGCTGATGGAGGGGCATGTGACCAGACTTGTCCATTATTGGCCTCCACTGAATATTACCGCTCATGCGCTAGCTTCCAGGACATTTGTGAAAGTTATGATAAAATGGCCTTCTCCTTGACTAATCAACTCTTCTGCTGAAAGTTAAACAAATCAGTGGGAGATTAACCCATGTGTTCTCTGTCGGATTTCTACAGAACTATTTGTTTGAGGAACATGTAGACAATACTTCAGACTGACAAACAGTGGGGACAGGTTTATGTTATGTTTACTTCAATCATTCATTTCTAGGGGTAGGGCTCCTTTAACTTGTATTAGCAGTCTGTAATATTATTGAAAGTTCAGTTCACAATTCCACATGCTTCACAGCTGAAATCTTTCAGTATTCCAGCACCAATGTTGTTCTGGTGGTTTGCATTCTGGGAAATAGTAGTTAATGATCATAGAATGGTGGAATTCTCCCGCGGCTGTATATCGCAACGCCCGTGGACAGCCGGCCTAAATCATCCCAGACAGATGTCTGTCCAGCCTCTGTTTGAAGAGAATATATTATCAGAAAATGGCATTTTATTTAAACTAAGGTTTTATTCAAAATGCTCAGTGTTTTTTTATGTGAACATGAAATATTGAAATATTATAGTTTTCACAATGGCGACTATACTTCCTTGTATATGTAGCTCTCTTGTCAACTTTACTGAAAATACAGGTACAGGATGAGAAACATCATTAGAGAGTGGGTTAATTAATGACAGCTCTATTGTGCTGCTGGAAGACAAGATAAGACTCTATGCATCATTCATGGTCTTTGGAGAAGGGAATCTACTCCATCACTTTCTGGGAACTGTTATAGTCTATGAGATTTCTTTGTCAATTGATTCCTTTTCAGCTGCCATAAAGTGCACACACCCTGCTATGCTTTCTATATAAGAAGGGTGTGCCTCCAATATGGCTGCCCATAGACAAGGTTTTTCAATAAAAATAGCTATAATATTTTACCAAACATTTATCATAGATACATATATTATCTTATATACACATATTGTCATATATAAAAAAAATATATACATTTAAATGTAATTAAACAAAAATTAAAATACATGATACATTCCCTTTAAACAGGGAGCTCTTTTGAACAACAACACTCATGTTCAGAAGTTGGCACACTTTTGAAAACTTTACACTGGGCACACCAATATATTAAAACGGCCCTGAAGCAGCCAGTAGAATAAAGCCATATTTACACGGGACGAACTGTTGGGTAAACAATGCCCGACAGCATATCCCAGTGATGCTTGCTCCTATGCTGTTACAGTGGAGCAAGTATCGCTGGCATGGCTCTGTGCGCGGCTAGCATGGAGGCAGGACGGCCAGGGTGTGTTCTTCCCCCACTCGCCTCCATTCAGTGTAAGCAGCAGTCATTCAAAACTGAATGGCTGCTGTTTACACTGAATGGCTAGTCGTTCAGTCTCTGCATACATTTAAACGGGACGACTATCGTTCTAATACCCAAGGGTATTTGAATAACTCTGAACAATAATCGTCCCATTAAAAGACAAGTAATGTGCTGTATTTACATTCTATGTAGATTAATTCAGTATATAAAATGGTGTTAAAAGCTACATATGTGCTTTAATGTTTCAGTAAATAGTTTTTTTAATGCATACATATACATATATATATCGCTTTGTCCAGGTTCCTATCTGTGAGTGCTCATTTATATTGATACTTGATATATCTACTTGAGAGATGTCAGTTGGCATAAAATGTGATCATCTTTTGGAAAAGATAATGCATTCTGAGTCTAAAAATGATATCTTATGGGGAAACATACATTTATATTATACTCTTTTTATGATGTATTTATCTATAGTTCAATTATTAACCACTTCTGAACTACCGAACGTCTTAGCATGTCTGGTCAGTCCACATGTGAAGTTGCAGGGGTGTTTCTAAAGGTCCCTGCAGAGTCTGCAATTGCACGCTAATCTTTCAGCTACAGGAAAGAGGGGAATCGGCTGTCAGAGACGGTCAGACTAGAAGGCAGAGACAACTTATTACCGTCTGTCTGTCTGATTGCTGTATATAAAGCACTGTGTAGACATTTTAGCAAAGGTTCTGATTCCAATGGTCAGCCAAGTAGCTCTGCTTTGTATTTTGGGAGCCTGTGTTTTCCTGTAACTGGGATATATTTGCCCCAGGAAAAATCAACCTTAAAGAAAGGTAATGTAATGTTTTAATTCCACCCCTGTCCCCAAGGTAATTAATGACTGTACGAGGGGTACAAAGTGCAAAATAAACGTTAAAAAATCCAGACAAAATTAAATAGAGCAAAATAATACAAGAAAGAAACTCACCGCTAGCCCAAACCACAGCTTCTAGCCATGTGCCCGACAAACCGAAACTATATAACTGTAAATGAACTAAAACTGTATAAATGGAAGACTGTAATAGGAAAGGGTGCACAAATTAAGGGCTTATTCAGATGACCATATATCGTCCGGGTTTTCACACCCGACCGACATATGGTGTCCCTCTCTGCAGGGGGAGGAGGCTGGAAGAGCCGGGAGAAGTGCACTGAGCTCCCGCCCTCTCTCCGCCCCTCGCCACTATTTGCAATGGAAGGGGGCGGGGTGGGGCCAAGTTCTGGAACTTAGCTTCGCCCCCACCCCCTCCCATTGCAAGGTCTTATATAGACCGAAACGCATCCTCTTCTTGTGACTCTTGCGGTGAAACTATTAAATAAAAGCTCTATTTATTCATACTACTGATGGCTTACCTTTTTTGGAAATGTTCTGCTTGAATTTCGTGGTGGACTGCACGACCTCGCCTTGGGAACTGAATTCCAAGCCTACCACTGAAGCGGGGTGGATAAGAAGGAGGTGGTGAGCATTTTTTTCATCTTTTCCCAATCCAGCTAGGTTCGGATTCGCTCGTCTGCCCCTCCATCAACAGACTGTAAGCCTAAGAAATCACATGCTAAACTAATTTTTTTTTAAAGGGAGTGAGCTCGCTCTGCTAGGTCAGGAAGAGGGACAAGGGCATTGATATAGCTACATAATTGAAAATATTGTTACCAAGATCCAGCTGGGATACCAAAGACTCCCCCACCCCCAGGTCAGAGATCACCCTCAAATCCAGTGGCCCCATCACATCTCTGACTCTAGGGCACTGCACAATTGGGATGAATAACAGATGTGGATGTGTCAATGTGGAAGGGAACTGAGGGTTACCTACCAGGAGAGTCATGGAGCCAGGTATGGTTATCAATCTGCCTGGCTTATCTATTCTCTTCCACACCTTCAGTACGATCAACAGTAGGGCTGAAGCACCCATTTGCTCCTATTTCACTTTATAAGGAATTTGAAAATGCTCCCTGTATATGCAGGGGGTTGGGGAACTGTTTAATTGCTGCCCATAGTTTAGTTCTAGTGTGATGAAAAAGGTTTAGAACACAGTTGTAAAGGTTTAGCAGGCCCGCTTTCCTCTGTACTTTAGGTCTGGTCAAGGTCTTGTAACTTAGATGTGGCACCAAGGTTCTCCACACAATATTTGTGATCAGTTTTCTAAATGTTCAAAATATTGCTTGGATACATTCCATGGGATAGTCTGAAAGATGTATAATATTCTAGGAAGAATATCCATCTTTAATGCATTAATCCTGCCAAACCAAGATAATGTGAGTTTATGCTAGGCACGAATTTCTGCCTCAAGAGCTAGGAGTAGAGGTTTATAGTTTAGGTCAAGTCAGTGTTTCCCAACTCCAGTCCTCACGGACCCCCAACAAGTCATGTTTTCAGGATTTCCTCCGTTTTGCATAAGTGATGTAATTATTGTTAGTCCCCAGACATCGCCATAGGTGTTCTTACTAAAAGATATTCTGAAAACATGACCTGTTGGGGTCTGTGAGGACTGGAGTTTGGGAAACACTGGTTTAGGTCAAAAGCTTGATCTGGATTAGACAGGAGATGAATTCATAAATAATTAAGGCCACCCTCAAGCGAAAGGTAAACAGTCCTTTAAGGTGCTCAACTTACTTTATGAGGATGGTAACGTTCAAGATTTCTGACTTTTGTGTATTTACTGTAAAATTGCAAAGTCTACCAAATCTAGCAAATTCCTGTAGGATGACAGTCAGACCTATTCTAGGTGCAGGAGCATAAATCAATAGATCATCTGCAAAGAGATTTATGTTCCTCATCCCCAATATTTATTCCTTGGATCGAGGCGTTATGTCTAAAAGCATTAGCCAGAGATTCCATCATCAGAATAAATAAATAAGGTGAAAGGGGACAGCCCTGCCTCGTCCTGTTTCTAATTGGGATGGGATTCAACAAGAGTCCATTTATTGTATCCTAGCCGAAGGGCCATATTAGAGGCACATGATCCAGGTCAACATTCTAGGACTGAGACCTATTTTAAGTGTTCCAACTGACCCTATCAAATGCCTTCTTCTCATCAATAGAGAATAAGCATAGAGGTGATACAGACCTACGAGGTACAAAGCCAACTTTCTCCTTATGAATAATGAGGGATATGTGATTTTTAATGGAAGAGCAATAATTTTGTAGAATAACTTCATATCCCTATTTATTAAAGAGATGAGGTGAAAGCTATCAGAAGCCAAGTGATCCTGCAGGGCCTGAGGGGGAAGGGGAAACCCCAAGCAATAGAGTTGAATGCCTTCAATATTATGGCAGAGACTAAGCTACCACATAATTTATAGAATCTGGGAGTAAATCCATTCGGCTCTGGTCGCTTCCCAATTTTTAATCCCCAAATGACCGGATCTAGTTCATCAGAGTTAAAATCTTGTTCAAGACTGTGAAATTGGCCCTGGGCAGTTAAGCTCTAAATATTATGTGGTGTCATGTTGTATCCATTTTTCTGAAAAGCCATGGGGTTGTTGGAATATTGTTTAGTCTAGTGTAGTAGGAGCAAAACTCCTCCAAAATTCCTGAGGAGTATGTACTAGACCCTTAGTAGAAGAATTGATGGACTACATCTGTGAGTAGGAAGAGCGTGGATGTAGTGTTCTAGCTAGCCATCTGCCACAATTGTTGCCATACTCATACTATTCGGCTTACACTGTATTTCTAAAGCAGAGAGTTCTTTGATCCAAAAGCAATACATTTTCAGATCGAAGAGATATCAGAAGGATATTTTTTTTAGCCTCCTCCCTGATCCCCAACAGTTGTAAGAGCTTATGAAACCTATCTTTGTTTAGTCTGGTTCCATGGAAAATAAATATCCCTCTGAGGACTCCCACACACTTGCGTTTGCGTTTTTTGTTAACACGATTGTCAATGGGACTTTCTAATGTTAAAAACGCAACGCGCATTTTTGGTGCATTGCCTTACGTTGCGTTTTTAACATTAGAAAGTCCCATTGACAATCGCGTTCACAAAAAACGCAAGCACACGTGTGTGGGAGCCCTGAGGATACATTTTAATGCTTCCCACTGAATGGAGGCTGATGTGGGGTCTGATAATCCATTATAAAGTTATTTATTGCAATTTTGATTTCAGCCATAAAGGCTGCAGCTTTCAATAAATTGTCATTAACATAGTTACATAGCATGCCAGGCTGAAAAAAGACAAATGTCCATCCAGTTCTGCCTCTTTCCACCCCTCCCCCACCCCATGTTGGTCCAGAGAAAGGCAAAAAACCTCAGTGAGGTAAAAGCCATTTTATCCCATTTTGGGGGGGAAAAAAATGCCTTCCCGACTCCATAATGGCAGAATAACCCCTGGATTAACACTCTTCCGTGAAAAGTTCCTTCTGGCAGTTGGAAGATCCCCAGATCAACAATTCTTTTGACTATTTAATGTCTATAACCTGTAATGTCATAGTGCTCTAAAAAGATGCCTAGTCAGCTCTTAAACTCCTCTACTGATTTTGCTATCACCACATCATCAAGTAGAGAGTTCCAGAGTCTCACTGCTCTTACAGTAAATAAATATAGGGTTTATGCCGAAAGAAAGCCCTATGCTAAATAATAAAAAAAAAAGCAATGCAGTACCAAGCATGCGCTCTTGCTTCAGTCCTCAGCTGCCAACAGAAGATTGCTTGCTGGTAACGGGGTACGTAAACCCGGCCTCTAGCAAGCGATGGCTCTGATTGGTTCTTACCTCACCAGAAGTAAGTGAACATTGATTACATATTGTTCCCCTTTGTTCACCCCCATTAAGGAGCGCAAGGTCTAGTTTTTATTGCTGTTTTCTTAGGAAAAATGTATCTACCCTCGGTATCAACCTAGGATAATTGTAAGATTTAATGACTTATGGAAAGCTACAGAACCTCGACAGGCTATACGACTTGGATGTGGGGCATGATGCCAAGAGGTATAATATTTATTGTTACAGCAGGGAACTCCTGACACCACAAAGTACATGTCTTGAAACATGGCTATGATGACTTTCTTTTTGTGTGGCCTATATAAAATTTGTCTTAGTTCTTCCGGTTTGTTGGTACCTCTAGTGTTGTATGTGCAGAATATTTGATATGCCATGTCATCTGATTTAACGAATGGGCTGTAAGACACATAAGCCACCCCCAAGGAGACACCTGTAACGTCCAACCTGGATACGCTGGATCTGTAACTTGCAGATCAACCAAAAATGCAAATAAACGACAAAACAAGAATGAAACAAAAATCTGGGAAACATTGTCCCTATGCAAACAAACACTGGGAAGGGCCCTGCCTGAAAGCATGGTGATCGCCCTGATAAGGACGGCCCCGACTGCATACGTCAGTCCCCAGGTGACCCTATGTAGGGAAAGGGAACAAAACCAGAAAACCAAAATAACAATGCAAACAAACGCAGTGCTTCGCTTTAGATGCAGCAAGTAACTGACGATCCAGCAGGAACCTACTGACTGCTAGCCCAGTCAGCAAGAGACTGAGAATCAACCTCAGTTCAGCTCAGTCTCCAGGCAGGCTAAATAGCCCAAGTGATCATCCACAAGTGCGACCAAGCATGTCACATCCCATAGCACACCCACTGAGCCAGAAGATGTAGAAACCTCCCCAAAACCAGTACCAGACTATCAGCAAGATGGAAATCCCAGAACCGCTGCAACAGTACCTCTCTTTTCAGAAGGGACCCTAGGACCCTTATGACCAGGTCGATTCGGAATTAGTCTATAAAAATTTTTCACAAACTGATCTGCATGGACATCTGCCACTGGTACCCATGTCCTTTCCTCAGTACCCTAGCCACGCCAATGCACTAAATACTGTAGTGCTCTCCTAACCAGACAAGAGTCCACTATGCGACTTATCTCAAAATGAATCTCCCCATCAACCACAACTGGGGCTGGCGGAGATGGACCATTTCCTGAGTCAACAAACTTCTTTAACAGACCCTTATGAAACATATTAGTTATTCTCATCGAACTAGGAATCTCTAAAAGAAAAGACACAGGGTTAATTTTTCCAATGATTTTGAACGAACTAATAAAACGTGGACCTAACTTAACAGACTGTTTGATTTTTATGTTCTTAGTTGACAACCATACCAAGTCTCCCACCAAGAAATTAGTCCCCTCAGAACTTCTATTATCGGCCACCTGCTTAAAATTTTTAACCATCCTTTGAGGCAGTGTGCGAGGATATTCAGAAGAATCTTCAATGTGAGAGGAGAACTCATTCTCCTCATGTACTTCTGACACCTCCTTAGAAAAGGGACGAAAACATGGAGGGAACCCATAATTACAAAAAAAGGCAACGTTCCCTTAGGTTCGAATGATCTATTGTTAAGTGCAAATTTAGCCAAAAGCAAAAACCCCGACCAATCCTCCTGATTCTCTGAGACATAACACTGCAATTATTGTTCCAGACTCTGGTTACATCTCTCGGTTTGTCCATTAGTCTCTGTGTGATATGCCGACGAAAAAGAGAGCTGAATTCCCAACCGAGAACAAACTAAACGCCAGAACCTGGAAACAAACGACCCCACAATCGGAGACGATAATTGCTGGTAACCCGTGCAATCTCACAATATGAGTAAGGAATAATATGGACAAGTTTTTAGCATTGAGAAGACCGGGAGAAGGGCACAAAATGACACATCTTGCTAAAACGATCTATCACAACCCAGATGACAGTATTACCTTCAGAAAGCAGCAAATCTTTAATAAAGTCCATAGACAAATGAGTCCAAGGTCTCACTGGTATCAGCCAAGGTATCGACCTCGTGGCAGGGGCAGTCTAAGGCCGCCTGCAGACGGCTGGGTCAGATCCGGCTACAAGACTTCTCGCAGCGGGACCCGACCCGAGCGTCTGCAGAGAGCAGCATGACACTCACCTGCTCCCGCGGCCCCGCCTCTTTCATGTACCGGCAATCCCCTTCCCTGTGAGGCAGTAACTTATCTGCCCCCTCCGGAGAAAAAACATCAGTGAAATCAGAAATATATTCTGGTAACTCCTCAGCTTGCAGTGAAGACACCCTTGCAGGGATACAAACAGATTTACAGTATGGACTCCATTTAGAGATGTCTACCTTCTTCCAATCCACCACAGGATTATGCAAACGCAACCATGGTAAGCCTAAAACTATCTGCGTTAGAAGGGATTCCATGACATATAAAGTGATAATCTCAGTATGGAATAATCCGATATTTAAACATATATCCAGAACACAAAATCTCAAGCACTTCTGTGATAATGGAGAGGCATCAATGGCCGATACAGGAATGGGTGGATCCAGAGGTTTTACCTTTAACCCCAAGCGTTTCACCGTCTCATGATAGATTAGGTTAATACCAGCTCCACAATAACAAAAAAAAAACCTGTGATTAGGTGGCTATTGCCAAACGACTAGTATGATTGCATGCAATGCACAGCCATTTAGACTGCAACTTCTCCTCTCTCCTGATGTTGCCAACTAATGAACCCAGTTGCATGGGTTCCTCCCCACCAGTAGGCATAAAAGATGAAATAGCGGACAGGTCACTTTGCCTTTCTCTAATCCAACGGCCAACTCTGATGGCCAAGGACATAACATCATCAAGACTTTGGGAAACCAGATAAACCACCAACAAATCTTTAATTTTATCAGTGAGACAACAGGAGAACTGGCTTCGCAATGCAGGGCCATTCCATTGAGACTCAGTAACCCAGCAGCGGAACTCGGCACAGAAATCCTCACTGGAAGAGTCTCCCTGCTGTAAAGCTCTGAGCTTTCCCTCTGCCAGTGACACCGTATTTGGGGTCAAAATAGATTAAACCTAGAGCGTTGAAAAAAAGACCCACAAAGGACAAAGCTTCAGAGGAGGGAAGCAAGGAAAAAGCCCATGCTGAAATACAGCTTGCAAGTTTCTCTAAAGCAGACACATTTCTGTTTCCAGAGAAACAGTCAGGTAGTTCGAGTTTAGGCTCCTTACCTGAAGCCCCTAGGGTTGGTTGCTGCTGCTTTACCTCAGCAACCTCAAGTGTCAGCATCCTCAGCTGTTTTGACAAAGCCTCAATGGGATTCATATTAGATAAACGAAAGTATCCCACCGAGTAAGTATGGCGGTTGATTATGTTAAGTCCAACCTGGACACACTGGATCTATCACTCGCAGATCTACCAAAAATGCAAATAAACAACTAAACAAGAATGGAACAAAAATATGGGAAACGCTGCCCCTATGCAAACAAACAGTGGGAAGGGCTCTGTCTGAAAACAGGACGATTGCCCCGATAAGGACAGCCCCGACCTCGTACCTTGGCGCCTAGTTGACCCTATGTGGGGAAAGGGAACAAAACCAGAAAACGAAAGTAACAATGCAAACAAATGCAGTACTTAGCTTGAGATGTAGCATGTAATTGACGATCCAGCAGGAATCTTTATATTTAATGGGACCCTTCTCCTTAAGTGATCTCAGTATTTTCGCCTTTTCCTTGTAAAAATGGATCATGCAAATCACATTCTGTGGACGGGTGTAGTCCACAGGCCAAAGGCCTAGTGATCTATGGATCCTATCTAATTCCACCAGCTCCCATGAGGGGCATTGTAAAAGTTCCCCAAAACATTTTTGTGCCTAACTTTCCAGATGTGTAGATTCCACCTCCTCGCTCAACCCCTTTATGCAGATGTTATTGCACCTATTACAGTTTTGATTATCCAGATATGTTAAAATATCAGAAATCTGATTTGAATATTATTGTGCAATAGAATGATTAGCATTGATGTGATCGAAAATCTGATCCTGGAACTCCTCCACCTTCGTCAGGCGATGGCCTATACGTTGGCTCTCTTTTTCAGGGACGCTATGGTCTGTTTTTGAGATGTATTGAAATGAGAGAAAAAGCCATTTAACTCCATCTAGGTGGAGATCGGCCTTAAATGACCCATCCAGTCATATTCCTCTAGATCCACTGAAGCAGGTGGAGATATCAGGGACCCTCTCGCTGAGGAATATGTATTGCGTATTGCTGGCTAATGAAGAGGAAGGAAATGGGGACCACTGCAATGCTGGTTTAGATGTACATGTTTGTAAGCATGCAGAGCCTGTCTGGCTCTCACTACCACCTTCAGGGGGTATCCAGAAACGGCTGCCCAGGATACCTCATTCTCCTTAGAATGAGCCGAGGTGAAGCACAGAGAAGCTGTAGCACCTCTTTCGGTCACCTTGTGGATCAGCATACGCCATGCTTCCCTGTCTTTGGCCGCTTCCTTCAGATTTTCTACAGTCATGTTCATATCAACCTTGATTGTGTCTAGCCAGCATGATCTTTGGCATCCTTTTCTTCTGGACTCACTGACTGACAATAAGTTTGATGCCCATTATGTGTACTTTGACACCCATCCACTGTTGCCTCAGCTTGCAGTGGTGTGGTGAACGCCGAAACTGGACTGCTGTGGAGTGGAATCGAGTTATCTTCAGCAATTAATTCAGTTTTAGTTTGGAAACTAAGGACGAATGTATTCCTGTCTGGAGACCTAGAGTTGAGCGCCTCAATCCTGCCTTTTCTGTGGAGTGGAACATTTCCCCCATCCTGCAGCCACATGCAGGTGGCTTCCAAAAGGCATTTTCCAGCAGGTCAAGGCTTGGCAAGGGTGTAACAGGAATGCCTCCACAATATTGTCACACTTCTGTGGCCTGCTTTGTCACCAGATATATCGCCAATAAAATGTGTATGGTACCATTTGGAACACTAACTTCGACAGCCTACGAGTTTGCACAATCTAAAGGCTCGGTTACAGCAAATGCGATATCTTGCAAGATGCCATACGGAACCTGTCTGCTTCCATGCCTGACCATATCACATCTTGTATCCAAGCTAGAGACAGTACAACAGGGTACTAGAGCCTCCATGCCCCCCGTATCACATCTTGTATCCAACTAGAGGTGATACAACAGGGTACTAGAGCCTCCATGCTCGCCCGTATCATCTTGTATCCAAGCTAGAGGCAGTACAACAGGGTACTAGAGCCTCCATGCCTGCTCGTATCACATCTTGTATCCAAGCTAGACACAGTACAACAGGGTACTAGAGCCTCCATGCCCACCCGTATCACATCTTGTATCCAAGCTAGAGGCAGTACAGTAAGTACTAACTAATGCCTCCCTTCAAGGGTTCAGTTTTCCACAATAAATTATCCTTTTGCTCTGATATTGTAATATTATATCAATTTTACAACACCACATAATAAGTTTCACTCCATTCTGACAACACCTTCTGGGTGCTTTTTTTTGACAATGGGTCTATTTTAGGCTGACAGTCGTTTTTTGCAATAGGGTTTATTTAAAATTTTTGCACCTTTTTGTCTTCTGCAGTAGTCTATAGGAGATCCATCAGTGAAGCTGGACTGATGGTTTAGTTTCCCTCTGTTCTCTCCTCTCCTGAATGTTCTCAGCAGCTAATTTATGACCACAACAAAGTTTTTATCTTTGTTGTGGTCATAAGTTAGATGATAAAAAAATTCAGGAAAGATAGATAAGTGATGAAAATTAGGGCTTCAGAAAAGCATACTGACAGATCTCCTATTGGGACTTCATAGTCTATATAGTGATATATAGAAGCTGCAGAAGACAAACAATGCAAAATGTTTCACTAAACCCTATTGCAAAAATATACCTCCCAAAAGGTGTCCATAGCCTTTAAAGGGGTTGTCTCGCGAAAGCAAGTGGGGGTATACACTTCTGTATGGCCATATTAATGCGCTTTGTAATGTACATTGTGCATTAAATATGAGCCATACAGAAGTTATTCACTTACCTGCTCCGTTGCTAGCGTCCTCGTCGCCATGGTTCCGTCTAATTTCGGGGTCTTCTTGCTTCTTTAGACGCGCTTGCGCAGATCCGTCTTCTCCCTTAGGCTCCGCTCGGCAGCATCGGCGATTTGGCTCCGCCCCCTTGTACGCATCATCGCGTAGCTCCGCCCCCGTCACGTGCCGATTCCAGCCAATCAGGAGGCTGGAACCGACACACATCATGGGGCGGAGCTACGCGATGATGCGTACAAGGGGGCGGAGCCAAATCGCCGATGCTGCCGAGCGGAGCCGAAGGGAGAAGACGGATCTGCGCAAGCGCGTCTAAAGAAGCAAGAAGACCCCGAAATTAGACGGAACCATGGCGACGAGGACGCTAGCAACGGAGCAGGTAAGTGAATAACTTCTGTATGGCTCATATTTAATGCACAATGTACATTACAAAGCGCATTAATATGGCCATACAGAAGTGTATACCCCCACTTGCTTTCGCGAGACAACCCCTTTAATTCTAGTTAAAATATTTTCTTGTTCTGCTCACCTCAATCAATGTTTGACAACACACCAATAAGTCTATCTTTCAAGCAGCCAATTGGTGCGCTTGGCACTCTACCTCAATGCCCCCTTGACACTCAGCCCTTGCCAGTTATTGCAGTTGCTACAGCACAGTGAATCAGTATCATATCCATCTGATCTGTTCTGACTCTGCCTGTTCTGTCCTGGTTATCTTGTACTTGTCCCTTTCCCTCCTGTATTCCTGCTCTGTTCATACTTGGATTTTGACCTTTGATTAGTTTGACCACCCAATTTCCAGACATTCGTTTTCCTGTAGCCCTCGTGGTATGTGACCCTGCTGTGTCCCAGGACCCCAGGACTGTCTGTTCCCTAAGCCTGTAGTCATGCCCTACACAGATCCTTAGCACAGTAATATGCTAATATGTTAACAGTTTAAAATAAAGATTTCAACCCCTTTCTAACTGCATCACGTAAAAGTATGTCACGTGGTTGCGAAGGATATATGGGATTGGATCAGAAGTCAAGTCCACTCCTACACCATGACTATTTGCAGCTGACTACCACTAATCCTCACACAGTCCACTCAAAGACAAACAATTAAATCAATTTAGAATTTTTAAAGGTTTGGAAAAAATAAAACAACTATATAAATTTGGTATTGCTGTAATCATACTGACCAATAGAATGAAGTAAATATTATACCATGCCCCCCCTTCCAAAGCATGGTACAGTGGTTGTTTTTCTTCCATTTCACCCCACTTAGAAATTCTTTTTATGTTTGTCAGTACATTACATTGTATATTAAACTGTACCATTAAAAAATACAACTTGAAAAACCGAAAATAAAAAAATGAAATATCTTTGCTCTTGAAGGGGTTACAAAAATGTAATAAAAAATACAAAACCAAACTATAAAAAGGGATTATTTAGCATGAAACAGATTTTTTCCACATATAGTACATAAAAGAAAAAAAAAAGACTGCACATATTAGGTATGTACATGACATGATAACCTGAACAATCGTCAAAAGGTCTCTTCTGGAGTCCTGGGGCATTTGTACTAGACACCTAGAGAATTTGACATTAAAAACATAGCTGCCAAAAATTACACTGGAGAATATGGCAGTGGAATTAGAAATGTAATAGGTCCAATACTACGGTATAATAAGCATTTAGAAGTATTACTTTATACAGTATGTGACATATTGCCATTCAAAGGCATACCACTAGGGGGCAGCAGTAGCCATAAAAAAATTGACACTAATACCAGCTTGACCACTTTTCCTATGCTACTTTCCACACTGTAACACCGTCCAACTACATCCAGTACATCCAGTAAAAGTACATGGAAATTCTATAGTCTTAATACATATATGCAAATATTTTCTTCTTTAAAATCAAATCCGGTTCATTGTTTTGTAGGTTAGTATAAAAACGAACCCTTATTCTAATTCTTAGGCCGCTCTCACGGGCGTATTGTTATTGCACATCACACGCATAGTTTTCCTGCGCCCGACACGTGATGTCAATAGCTTATTCATTCCTATTTGGCCACATCTGCATTTTATCTACACACGGATTGCTCGCACAAATAAAAACGTAGCATGCTCTATCTTGGCACATATTATACGCGCATACACAGCAAGATAGTGCATGGGATTGGCGGCATGCATGTCCTTGCATACTTGTTGCATTCATGTGCGGCACGCTAATAGACACAGTCATGTGAGCCCGGCCTTACTCATATCCTTTTGCCTAATCCCAACATCTAATAACTGGAGTTCCAGCATTGTAAAACACTGTAGTTCTGTCATAACGTGTTAAATGTCAAGACAACATTTGTTACATCCGTAAACAGAGATGTAGTGACAACTTTCTAAGTATTGTGTTTCTATATGACATCATAACTTTGAATAAGCCGCCTGCGCACGGGCGGGTCGGATTCTGCATGCGAAATCCCGCAGCAGAATTCGGCCCTGGCAGCAACGGCGTCCGCGTGTACCTGCTTTCGGTTTGCTTCATCTGAACTGCAGATGGTCTGCACGGCTTGCCGTCAGACATGCGCAACCCAGATTTTTTTTAAAACTCCTGCTTTTCGATAACGCGGAATTTGCGACCTTTCTTCAAATTGCAGAAGGGCCGCGGATTGGATGGCTTCCATTGACTTCTTTGGAAGCTGCCTGCGCAGAATCTGAGCAAAAATGTAGCATGCTGCGATTTTTTTCTCTGCAAGCGAAAACCGCATTTGGTATCCGCTCGTGCGCATGAAAAATCATCCACGCTATGGGCGGTATTTGCTGTGGAATCCGGAAGCGGACGCTCGCTCCAGATTCCGCATTGCAAATTCGCCCGTGTGCAACCAGCCTAAGACTTCCTGCTATATGTCTGATCCTGCATTAGTAACAAAATCATAGAAAAGGGAAATAGAAATGCACACACACAAAAAAAAACAACAACAAAAAAAAACACAAAAAGCATCCATATGCTTACTGATCTACTGATACAAAAGGGCAGGTAAAAACACCACATCCCAAACATGCTGACAGCCAAACTGCTAAATGGAGGAGCAATCGCACAGGTGAAGGTACTGATGAGCAGCCACTCATACACCTTCCTTATATAGAGGAGGCAGCTGCTTAGTACTATACGTGCACATTGTAGGGTGTTGGACCACATAGTACGTAGTGCTCCATGCAGGCTTACAACCTACTAATGACACCATATTTCAGTCCAACTGGCTGCCCTGCAACTCATAGGTAAGGCACACTGGCACCCTCAGCACCTCCAGCATTCAAAGCCACACGGCATGTTACTGATAAATACCGATATATACGAGGTATTAGCTAATATTTTGGCCAAAATACACACGCCCACAACCCACGTCAACGGTTCTTGTGTAGTCCCTACACTAACATCAATAAAAATCACAGAAAAGGGAAATATAAATAGACAAAAAAAATTAATGAAAGCAGCCATATGCTTACTGATATACTAATACAAGAGGGCAGGCATGAAGACCACGTCCTAAACATGCAGGCAGCCAAACTGCTACGTGGAGGAGCAATAGCACAGGTGCAGGTACTAATGAACAGCAACTCACACAGCGTTCTTATATTGAGGGGAGCGGCTTTTTAGTACTATTCTTGCACAAAAAGAGGTAACATACAGGGAGTCAGACCACATGTTACGTGCAGTGCGCCATGCACCCTTACAACCTATTAACCCATATTTCAATCCAGCAGGCTGCCCAACACCTCATAGGTGAACTGCACTGGCACATAATATAAGGAAGGTATGTGAGTGGCTGTTCATCAGTACCTTCCACCTGTGTATTGCGCCTTCATTTAGCAGTTTTGCTGTCTGCATTTTTGGGATGTGGTATAAGTATATGCCTGCTCGCTTGTATCAGTATATTAGTAAGTATATGGCCACTTTCTGTGGGGTTTTTTGCATCAATAACAACTTGTATCCGTACAATATGTCCTCTCATAAGAGAATTACAATTATTCACAGCATATTTATATAATTATTGTATTATAGTACCATAGAACCTTACGGAGTAATTTAGTAGAGACTGTTGATCTTACTCCAGTGACCATAATATGATAAATTTCCACCTCCATTTCTTTCAACATGGTGTTTTGTTTTATACTACTAATAATCTTTATTTGTATAGCGCCAACTTATTCTGCAGCGCTTTCAGGCATGGATAAATGCAAAACAATACAACAATTACAATGTGAGGTACATTGGGTTTGACACAAATGGGTTGGGGGTGGTACAGGAGGTGCAAAGGGTGGGGGAAGGGAGCAAGGCATGGGGAACACAGGCAGTAGGGAATTTCATGTGCAGATCAATTATTAGAAGGCAAACAGGGTGGGGCACCATAGGGAGGGGTAGGGGACTAGGTCAGGAGATTTGGTATGCTTCCCTGAAGAGGTGCGTTTTTAAGGCACGTCTAAAATTTTGTGCATCGGGAATTGTCCGGATGCCTTGGGGTAGAGCGTTCCAGAGGATGGCTGCTGCTCTGGTGAAGTGCTGTAGGCGAGCATATGAGGTTTGTATTACAGGGGTGTTAAGTCTGAGTGTGTTAGCCGATCTGAGTGGGCTGGGTGGTGTACTGACAGGAGGGGAGGTGATGTATGCCGGCGCAGCACCATGCAGAGCTTTGTGAATGAGGTAGAGGAGTTTAAATAGTTTAGTTTTGCAGTGAATGGGCAGCCAATGCAGCATCTGGCATAGTGGAGAGGCATCTGAGTAACAACTGGATAGAAAAATGAGCCTAGCTGCCACATTTAGTATGGATTGGATTGGAGTGAAGCGAGTCTAATGCGGGAGAGGCCGATGAGTAGCGAGTTGCAGTAGTCAAGCCGGGAGTAGACGAGGGCGATCACGAGTGTCTTTAGCGTGTACGTGGTTAGGAACGGCCATATTTTAGCAATATGTCTGAGGTGCAGGTGGCACGTTTGGGCCAGAGATTGGATATGGGGGGTAAAGGAGAGGTCAGAGTCCAGTGTGACCCCAAGGCACCGGGCATGCCGTCTGGGGGTTATGATGATGCCAGACACTGGAATGGAGATGCTGAGAGGTGGTCAGTTTGAAGGTGGAAAGACAAGGAGGTCAGTTTTAGTGAGGTTAGTTGGAGAAAAAGGGAGGACATAGTGTTAGAGACAGCGGACAGACAGTCGGTGATTATTTGGAGGAATGGTCCAGAGATCTCACGAGAGGAGGTGTATAGTTGGGTGTCAGCGTAGAGATGGTATTGGAGGCCGAATTTGTGGATTGTTTGTCCAATTGGGGCAGTATAGATGAAGAGAAAGGGACCAAGGACCGAGCCCTGGGGTACCCCAACAGCGAGAGGAAGTGGAGCAGAGATAGAACCAGCAAAGGAGACACTGAAAGAGAGGTCAGAGGTAGGAAGAGAACCAGAAGAGAGCAGTGTCCTTTAGACCAATAGAGCGGAGCATAGTGAGAAGGAGGTCATGGTCGACAGTGTCAAATGCAGCAGACCGGTCAAGGAGGATTAGTAGGGAGTAGTCACCTCTAGACTTTGCAGTCATCAGGTCATTTGTTACTTTTGTAAGGGCAGTTTCGGTCGAGTGTAGAGAGCGGAAACCAGACTGGAGGGGGTCGAGGAGTGAGTTGTCAAAGAGAAAGCATGTAAGGTGGGAGTAGACCAAGCATTCTAGTAATTTGGAGATGAAGGGGAGGTTTGAGACGGGTTGGTAGTTGGCAGCATCAGGTGGGTCCAGGGTTGTTTTTTTAAGCAGAGGGGATATGATTGAGTTTTTAAATGAGGAGTGGAAAGTGCCAGATGTTAGGGAGAAGTTGCAGATTGTGGTGAGGTGAGTAATGAGAGCTGGGGAAAGGGAACGGAGGAGATGAGAGGGGAGAGGGTCGCTAGCGCAGGTGGTGGGGCGGGCAGTGGAAAGGAGCCTGGAGACTTCTTCATCTGTCATTGTTTTTAACATAGTGAGTAGGTGCTGGATGCAGTGTTGACGAAACTGGAATCGGGGCTAACCATGCAGTTTTCAGAGATTTCTTTTCGATTGTTGTCGATTTTGTTCTTTGAAATAGGCAGCTGGTTTTCCAGCAGTCAGGTCTGTTGCAGGGGCCTGTTTGGGGCTGAGGAGGGAGTGGAAGGTCTCAAAGAGTTGTTTGGGGTTGTGGGATAGTGAGGAGACAAGGGAGGTGAAATAAACTTGTTTGGCATGGTGAAGGGCTAGGTTATAAGTTTTAAGCATAAAATCTGAAGTGGAGGAAGTCGCTGGCAGCTTTGACTTTTTAAATGAGGAGTGGAAAGTGCCAGATGTTAGGGAGAAGTTGCACTGCCGGATGAAGCGCGTTTGGGACGTGAACCAAGGTTGCCGTGGTCTGCGTTTGATGTCTCGAGTCACGGGTGGTGCCGCTTCATCCAGGGCATGACTGAGGGTGGTGTGGTAGTGTTCGGCTGCCAGGTTAGGGCAGGGGAGGAGAGAGATAGGGAGGACTGAATGGTCTCGGTAAACTGTTTAGTGCAGACGGACTGGAGGTTCCTAGATAGATAGGAGGGTCAGGGGAGATGCTAGGGTGCCTGATGGAGAGAAGGTTGTGATCTGAGAGTGGTAGGGGGGAGTTAGTAAAGTGAGAGGCAGAGCAGAGACGGAGGAAAACTAAATCAAGAGTGTTGCCATCTCTGAGTGGGGGAGTCAGAGATTAGTGATAAGCCAAGAGAGGAGGTAAGCGTTAAAAGCCGGGAGGCAGATGAGCTGGGGTCATTAGTAGGGATGTTGAAATCACCAAGGATGAGGGTTGGGATTTCATAGGATAGGAAGTTGGGGATCCAGGCAGCGAAGTGGTCTAGGCGGGTGGGACCTAGGGGACGGTAAATAACTGTGACACGCAGGGGCAGTGGGCGGAGGTGACGCAGGGTGTGGACTTCGAAGGAGTGGAAGGTAAGCGAGGGAGCTGAGGGAATGACCTGGAAGGTACAGTTTGGCGAGAGGATGATGCCTACTCCTCCGCCTCGTCTGTCATCCGATCTGGGGTTGTGGGAGAACTGCAGGCCATCATAGGACAATGCAGCGGGGGAGGTAGAATCGGACTGCTGTATCCAGGTTTCCGTGAGGGCAAGCAGGTTCAATTGTTTACTGGTGAAGAGGTCATGGATAGTTGGGAGTTTGTTACATGCAGATTCAGAGTTCCATAGGGTGCATTTGAATGGGGCAGGTGGGGCATTTTGGCAGGGAGCAGTACGGGGTGGGCCTGGGTTGGGGGATATGTTCCCTGTGGCTAGGAGTAACAGGGTAGCAAGTGTGAGTGCATGGTTAGGGGATTTGTGTGGGTGGCTGAGGTGTTTTTTGGCGGTATGGGGGGGTTGGAGGTGTCTTAGGAGGTTGAAAAGTGCATGGGAGCCATACATGGGTGAGGCGAGGAGGGAGGGGCTGATGTGGAGGGAGTGTGCTGGGCCTGGGTGTTGGAAGAATATGTTAAGGCTTGAAAAGAGGATAGTGATGGAGATCAGTGCAAAGAGGAGAGTATTTTCCTCCAGACTTTGGACAATTGTGGATGTTACCTGTCTCCTGCTCTGTCGAACTGCATCATTTGACAGCATAAGACACTTGTTTTCTGGACACCTCTGGTGAGGCATGGAGGATATAACTGGCTTTAAAGTTCTGACTACAGGACTTCAGCTGGGAGTGGCTTGTTACATTTCACTAGTCATCCAGCTGACCCACCTTTGGATGGCTAATGAACAAGTTGGGGGGGGGGGTTATTACCCTCTTACATAAACAGTGTCCAGCAACACTAAGATGAGACAAAGGGAGAAAGCTAAAATACATAACAAATAGAGTCAAATCAGTTTATATAAAGCAATGGGACATAGCATTGTGCACAGATTATGACATAAATGAAAGATTTCACAGCAGATTCAGGAGAGGCAAGGCAGAGCAATCAAATTCAGATGGAGTGAAGCAATGAATGAGTGGGACATACCTGTTGGTGAAAGAGAGAAGGTAGATGATTATTAGTAACTGCGCTGTATAACTGCATCATTCGACAGCATAAGACACTTGTTTCTGGACACTTAGTGCTGGAGGCCTCTGGTGAGGCATGGAGGATAGAACTGGCTTTAAAGTTCTGGCTACAGGACTTCAGTTGGGAGTGGCTTGTTACATTTCACTAGTCAACCAGCTGACCCACCTTTAGATGGCTAATGAACAAGATGGGGGGGGGGTTATTACCCTCTTACAAAAACAAACTGTGTCCAGCAACACTAAGATGAGACAGGGAGAAAGCTATTTGGGGAGCTGATGAGGAAAATACAAATAGAGTCAATTCAATTTATATGAAGCAATGGGACATACCATTGCGCACAGATTATGACATAAATGAAAGATTTCACAGCAGATTCAGAAAAGGCAAGGCAGAGCAATCAAATTCAGATGGAGTGAAGCAATGGATGAGTGGGACATACCTGTTGGTGAAAGAGAGAAGGTAGATGATTATTAGTAACTGTGCTGTATAACTGCATCATTCGACAGCATAAGGCTGCATTCAGACGAACGTATATCGGCTGGGTTTTCACGCCGAGCCGATATACGTTGTCCTCGTGTGCAGGGAGCGGGGGGAGGATGGAAGAGCCAGGAGCAGGAACTGAGCTCCCACCTCCTCTCTGCCTCCTCTCCGCCCCTCTGCACTATTTGTAATGGGGAGAGGCGGGCCGGGGCGAAGTTCCGAGAATTAGCCCCGCCCCCGGCCTGCCTCTCCCCATTGCAAATAGTGCAGAGGGGCGGAGAGGAGGCGGGAGCTCAGTTCCTGCTCCTGGCTCTTCCATCCCCCCCTGCACACGAGGACAACGTATATCGGCTCGGCGTGAAAACCCAGCCGATATACGTTCGTGGGAATGCACCCTAAGACACTTGTTTCTGGACACTTGTTTCTGGACACATCAGGTGAGGCAGCCTCTGGTGAGGCATGGAGGATATAACATTAACATATTGTTTTGTTGGACCACAGAAATATAAACGTCAGGAAGGCAAAGTATATAGAAGAAAATCCTGGGCACCTCTACATGCTGCCAGGATTTTTTTCTACATTGCATGGACTTCTGTAGGAGTGCAGTTTGTACTCTTGTCTGGCTGTTGCATTTTTTGGCCCTACCCAGATTGGGTTTTTCTGGTGCTGCTGACACACTTTGTTATTTTGCATTAGGAAGGCAAAGTATGATCAGCTCAGAGATGCTCTTAAAGGGGTTGTCCCGCGCCGAAACGGGGTTTTTTTTTCTTCAACCCCCCCGTTCGGCGCGAGACAACCCCGATGCAGGGGTTAAAAAAGAACACCGCACAGCGCTTACCTGAATCCCCGCGCTCCGGTGACTTCTTACTTACCTGCTGAAGATGGCCGCCGGGATCTTCTCCCTCGGTGGACCGCAGGGCTTCTGTGCGGTCCATTGCCGATTCCAGCCTCCTGATTGGCTGGAATCGGCACGTCACGGGGCGGAGCTACACGGAGCCGGCATCCTGCACGAGCAGCCCCATTGAGAAAAGCAGAAGACCCGGACTGCGCAAGCGCGTCTAATTTGGCCATTAGACGCCGAAAATTAGACAGGCTCCATGGAAACGAGGACACTAGCAACGGAGCAGGTAAGTGAAAAACTTCTTATAACTTCTGTATGGCTCATAATTAATGCACAATGTACATTACAAAGTGCATTAATATGGCCATACAAAAGTGTATAGACCCACTTGCTGCCGCGGGACAACCCCTTTAACCTCTTCAATTGGGACAATGTCCTCAAAAATAAGACTACAGACAAATAATGGGGCATTTTTAGAGCATCTTAAAGGAAGATGATACAGTCTCTAGATAATCATGTGATTGATAACACAGAATAGTGAGAAAGCAGAGAAAAATCTCTGCATCAAGATGGTCCCTGATAAGTATTAGACAGGAGGCTGCACTGCATGCAAGTCTGAATACATAAGAGACCTACATGTCAGGCAATCAATTGAGGGGTGCAGTGATGGAAAAATGTGTTTTTTGCTGGAGTGCTACTTTAAAGCACTAAGCACTGTTTTGTTTAGTCCTTAATAAGTCACAAGATACAAGTTCAAGATCACATGCTGTTTATTCTTTAAAATCAACACACATTGCATAAAAATCATAAGGATTTAACCATCTAAATTCCTTACACAACACTGTCAGATATAAATATACAGAGTGATTAAACAAAGTTGGTCAGGTTTACTAGATTTACACAACAAAGTGAACACGCTCTGGCCTGCAGACATGTCTTTTGGTCAATGACCGTACCAATCTCTGCAACATTTTCTTCCTGCTGTGCTTTTATTTTACAATAGTCTTTTAGACTTTGCAATATTTAAATATTCTGTACCAAAAAAAGACAAGGTGCTCAATCCATGCATGGAGGTGCAATACGGTATTCCTATCTTATGAAGCAGGGGTGCACAACTTTTTCTGGTCTGAGGGCAACATTGCCATACTGAACCATTTCCAAGGGCTGCAGGGGTATTCCCATCTGAGACATTTATGGTACATCCTACGTATATAGTAATGCCATAATAAATCAAAGTAAGTTCCACTTCTAGGACTCCCTCTTTTGGGAGACTTCCCCCCCTCCCCCCAGCACTCCAGAGAGGAGACCAAGCACATAGCTCTCTCCATTGTAGATGATGGATATTGAGGTAACATCCTGGTATTTCATAAGTCCTATAAACTACAATGGAGAGAGCCTGCATGTATGTACGTCACCTCTATCTCATATACTTGTCTCTGGAATGGCAGACAGGTCAAGAGACTTTATTCACCTACTATAGAGGGGGCCCAGACATGACTACACAGTGTACCCTTAGTACTTGGCAAACTACTAACGACCACTTGTCAGTATGTGAGTGCTTCTGATGCTCCGCCCCCTTGTGACATCATCAAAGGTCCTACAACATATATAAAACACAGAGCCTGACCGACAGAAGAACAACACAGTTAGGGCTCTTGAAAAGGGGAGGACAAAAATAACAAAATGAGAATACAACTAAGCAGTTATTATCTCAGACACAATTCAGCGGTCCTAACAGAAGACACCAACCTACCGCCACCACAGATATCCGGTGGCTGAAGGGCCTGCGGTGACATCATTGTTGTGGGAAGAGCCATTGTGCAATTTGGTAGAAAGTACTGTATACTGGATAAACCAACAGTAGCTACTACCAGGACCTGTGATGATGTCACAGTCATGTGATCACCTGTGTAGGTGGAGTCAGGAATCACATGACCAGGGGCTCATCATTGTATCCAGGAGTCTGATGATGTCTGGAAATCAGGATGGATGTGGATATAGCATAGCTGTGTGTGTGAATCAGGATGTAGCAAAGCTGTGTATGTCATATGCGGGAATCTAGATGGGTGTAGTAAAGCTGTGTGTTTGATGTGTGGTGATCATAATGGATGTACCATGTAGCAGAGCTATGTGTGTGTAAATCAGGATGTGGCAAAGTTGTGTGTGTCATATGCTGTGTGTGTGATGTGTGTGAATCAGGATGGATGTAGTAGAGCTGTGTGTGTGATGTGTGTGAATCAGGATGTAGAAGAGCTGTGTGTGTAATATGTGGGAATCAAGATGGAAGTAGCATGTGTCATATGCTGTATGTGATGTGGGGGGTAAGGATGGATGTAGTAGAGCTGTGTGTGTGTAATGTGTGGGAATCAAGATGGATGTAGCATGTGTCATGTGCGGGGTAAAAATGGATGTAGTACAGCTGTATATGTAATGTGCTGTGTGTGTAATGTGTGGGAATCAGGATGGATGTAGTAGAGCTGTGTGTGTAATATGCTGTGTGTGTGATGCGTGGGGTCAGCATGCATGTACAAGAGCTGTGTATGTAATGTGCTGTGTGTGTAATGTGTGGGAATCAGGATGGATGTAGTAGAGCTGTCTGTGTGATGCGTGGGGTCAGCATGCATGTAGAAGAACTGTGTATGTAATGTGCTGTGTGAGATGTGTGGGAATCATAATGGATGTACAAAGTAGCAGAGCTGTATGTGTAAAGTGCTGTGTGTAATGTGTGGGAATCAAGATGGATGTAGTAGAGCTGTGTGTGTAATGTGTGGGGTCAGCATGCACATAGTAGAGCTGCGTGTGTAATGTGTGGGAATCAGGATGGATGTAATAGAGCTGTGTGTGTAATGTGCTGTGTGTGTATTGTGTGTGAATCAGGATGCATGTAGTAGAGCTGTGTTTGTAATGTGTGGGGATCATAATGGATGTACCATGTACCACAGCTGTGTGCCGCATTGCGCCACCAGAAGCACGGGTGCTATAATTTACTAATAATTACTAGTTCTAATATATAGGGGACCCGGACAGTGCACCCTTAGTATTTGTCCTAATATATATGGACCCAGACATGACTACAGAGTACACCCTTAGTACTTGTCCTAATATATAGAGGACCCAGACATGAGTATACAGTGCACGTTTAGTACTAGCTCTAATATAGAGGGGACTCAGACATGGCTATACAGTGCACTCTTAGTACTTGTCCTAATATATAGGGGACACAGACATGGCTATACAGTGCACCTTTAGTACTTGCTCTAATATACAGGGGGGATCCAGAAGTGGCTATACAGTGCACCCTTAGTACTTGTCTTAATATATAGGGGACCCAGACATGGCTATACAGTGCACCCTTAGTACTTGTTTTAATATATAGGGACCCAGAAATGGCTACACAGTGCACCTTTTGTACTTGTTCCAATATTTATATGGACCCAGATATGACTACAGAGTGCACCCTTAGCACTTGTCCTACTAAATAGGGGACCCAGACATCATTACACAGTTCACCCTTAGTACTTAGTCCCTAATATATAGGGACGCAGACTTGACGACAAAGTCCACCCTTAGTACTTGCTCTAATATATAGGGGACCCAGACATGGCTATACAGTGCACCCGTAGTACTTGCTCTAATATATAGGGGACCCAGACATGGCTATACAGTGCACCCTTAGTACTTGTTCCAATATTTATATGGACCCAGATATGACTACAGAGTGCACCCTTAGCACTTGTCCTAATATATAGGGGACCCAGACATGGCTATACAGTGAACCCTTAGTATTTGTTCTAATATAAAGGGGACCCAGACATGGCTACACAGTGCACCCTTAGTACTTGTCCTTATAGGGGACCCAGACACGGACGGCTACACAGTGCACCTTCAGTGCTTGTCCTAATATATAGGGACCCAGACATAGCTACACAGTGCAACCTTAGTACTTGTCCTAATATATAGGAGATCCAGACATGGCTACACAGTGCACCCTAGTACTTGTCCTACTAAATAGGGGACCCAGACATCACTACACAGTTCACCCTTAGTACTTATCCTAATATATAGGGACCCAGACATGGCTATACAGTGTTCCCTTAGTACTTGTTCCAATATTTATATGGACCCAGACATGACTACAGAGTGCACCCTTAGGACTTGTCCTAATATATAGGGGACCCAGACATGGCTATACAGTGAACCCTTAGTACTTGTTCTAATATAAAGGGGACCCAGACATGGCTACACAGTGCACCCTTAGTACTTGTCCTTATAGGGGACCCAGACATCACTACACAGTTCACCCTTAGTACTTATCCTAATATATAGGGACCCAGACATAGCTACACAGTGTAGCCTTAGTACTTGTCCTAATATATAGGAGATCCAGACATGGCTACACAGTGCACCCTAGTACTTGTCCTAATATATAGGGGACGCAGACATGGCTGCACAGTGCACCCTTAGTACTTGTCCTACTAAATAGGGGACCCAGACATCATTACACAGTTCACCCTTAGTACTTATCCTAATATATAGGGACCCAGACATAGCTACACAGTGTAGCCTTAGTACTTGTCCTAATATATAGGAGATCCAGACATGGCTACACAGTGCACCCTAGTACTTGTCCTAATATATAGGGGACGCAGACATGGCTGCACAGTGCACCCTTAGTACTTGTCCTACTAAATAGGGGACCCAGACATCATTACACAGTTCACCCTTAGTACTTATCCTAATATATAGGGAGCCAGACATGGCTATACAGTGCACCCTTAGTACTTGTTCCAATATTTATATGAACCCAGACATGACTACAGAGTGCACCCTTAGCACTTGTCCTAATATATAGGGGACCCAGACATGGCTATACAGTGAACCCTTAGTATTTGTTCTAATATAAAGGGGACCCAGACATGGCCACACAGTGCACCCTTAGTACTTGTCCTTATAGGGGACCCAGACACGGCTACACAGTGCACCTTCAGTGCTTGTCCTAATATATAGGGACCCAGACATAGCTACACAGTGCAGCCTTAGTACTTGTCCTAATATATAGGAGATCCAGACATGGCTACACAGTGCACCCTAGTACTTGTCCTACTAAATAGGGGACCCAGACATCACTACACAGTTCACCCTTAGTACTTATCCTAATATATAGGGACCCAGACATGGCTATACAGTGCACACTTAGCACTTGTTCCAATATTTATATGGACCCAGACATGACTACAGAGTGCACCCTTAGGACTTATCCTAATATATAGGGGACCCAGACATGGCTATACAGTGAACCCTTAGTACTTGTTCTAATATAAAGGGGACCCAGACATGGCTATACAGTGCACCCTTAGTACTTGTTCCAATATTTATATGGACCCAGACATGACTACAGAGTGCACCCTTAGCACTTGTCCTACTAAATAGGGGACCCAGACATCATTACACAGTTCACCCTTAGTACTTATCCTAATATATAGGGAGCCAGACATGGCTATACAGTGCACCCTTAGTACTTGTTCCAATATTTATATGGACCCAGACATGACTACAGAGTGCACCCTTAGCACTTGTCCTAATATATAGGGGACCCAGACATGGCTATACAGTGAACCCTTAGTACTTGTTCTAATATAAAGGGGACCCAGACATGGCTACACAGTGCACCCTTAGTACTTGTCCTTATAGGGTACCCAGACATCGCTACACAGTTCACCCTTAGTACTTAATGTATAGGGACCCAGACATGGCTACACAGTGCACACTTAGTACTTGTCCCAACACATAGGAGACCCAGGCATGGCTACACAGTGCAACCTTAGTACTTGTCCTAATACATAGAGGATCTAGACATGGCTACACAGCGCACCCTCAGTACTTGTCTGTTCCCTACTATGTGCCACTGCTCTTCACCCAGACATGGAAACCTCATTTAAGCAGCCATGCATAGAGATTTTTGTGTCCAGATGATTGGGGCCACATAGAATGGCATTGTGGCCCACATATTACGGAATCCTGTTATAAAGTGATTGCATATCCTAAGCGATATGCTATTTCTTTATGACTGATGGGGTCCAACCAATGGGATCTCCACCAATCTTGAAAATGAAAGGGCTGTAGCGCTGGTGTAGTACTGCATCGCATTCTAAATTGTCCTTGCAGAACAACAGTCATTTAAATGGAGTCACACTGCAGTTCGCTGCACAGCAGGCGGTTGGGGTGCTGCAGAGCATGGAAATATAAGGGATTCTCAGAATTGCAGGCCACTACCGATCATAGAGCAATGGTGTATTCCCAAGAGATGTACACTTTATAAGGTGGAAATACCCCTTTATACAGAGAGCAGAAGGCTCATGGACAGTCCTGGGACACCGACAAGAATTGTGTGTAAAATGCTTCCCCGCTTTTGTCTTCAGTCCCTGCAGTGCCATTGAGTGGATGGTTCAATATGTAATCCATGTTGCCAACCATGGACACGGTGTGGTCTTTGTACCTGCATCCTTCTTATGGTAGGATGGTCTTCGCTTACAGCTCATGCACTGACTTGCTATCGTCCCTTCTTTCTTCAATCTCCAGTATTTCATTATGATGGAAATATTGCCATTTCCTGAAGTGTTCATTAGTTGTCCTCGGAAGTAGGATCCTGCCTAGACTCTGCAGAAAGACAAATAAGGTTATCAGTAAAGATCAATGAACGGCAACTCCAAAAAGAAAAGCCAATGTCTACAGAAAGTTGCTCAAAAAGCTTTGTCCTATGACACTCTGATCCAAAAAGCTCCCAAAATTTGATATATGTTGATAGCAATCAATAAACGTCTTTAAGGTTTTGTTCAGATGCCGATGTGCTGTCTGATTGCATGCCCTATGCTCATCGATATGTGACAAATTGCTCATGTGCATAGGCTATAATGGTCCATATGAAGTACATGGATGGAAAATACGCCGTGGTGAATAAACCCTATCTTGCATAGTACATAACTTTTTTTTACTTTTCTTTTCCGATTCCTGCCAGACAAGACAGGCTACAAATACTGAGGGAGATTGATAGGAGGTACACGCAATAGCATTGGAGAGGCCGTTTACTACAAATCCCATAATGCCTTGCATGTGACTCTCTTTGACTGACCTACCCAGTCGTATCACTGCTGAGAAGGTTCACAGTGTTTTTCATTGTGGATTTGACACTTCAGGATGCAAATTTCATATGGAATTGGAATGGACTCTACAGGAAACCCATGGTCAAATCCGCATCCTGAAAAGTCCTATTAGTTTTATATACTAATAGAAATCTGCATGCAAAAAGAAACGGCATTTCTTGATGCAAATTCCGCATGTGGAATTTTCCCAATGACTGTGTTAAACCTGCATGTGAATCCACAGCAACAATGCAGATTTTCTTTGAAATCTGCATCGGAAGAATTTGATGAGGATTTAGGTTGTGTGAATATAACCCAAGCAAGAGGCACAGACTAGACCGTACCCCAATACACTGCTGGTATATATATATACACAGTGGGGAAAAAGTATATAGTCAGATACCAATTGTACAAGTTCTCCCACTTAAAAAGATGAGAGGCCTGTAATTGACATCATAGGTAGACCTCAACTATGAGAGACAACATGAGAAAACACATCCAGAAAATCACATTGCCTGATTTTTAATGAATTTATTTCCAAATTATGGTGGAAAATAAGTATTTGGTCACCTACAAACAAGCAAGATTTCTGGGTCTCACAGACCTGTAACAACTTCTCTAAGAGGCTCCTCTGTCCTCCACTCATTACCTGTAGTAATGGCTCCTGTTTGAACTTGTTATCAGTATAAAAGACACCTGTCCACAACCTCAAGCAGTCACACTCCAAACTCCACTATGGTGAAGACCAAAGAGCTGTCAAAGGACACCAGAAACAAAATTGTAGCCCTGCACCAGACTGGGAAGACTGAATCTGCAATAGGCAAGCAGCTTGGTGTGAAGAAATCAAATGTGGGAGCAATAATTAGAAAATGGAAGAGATACAAGACCACTGATAATCTCCCTCGATCTGGGGCTCCACGCAAGATCTCACCCCGTGGGGTCAAAATGATCACAAGAACAGTGAGCAAAAATCCCAGGACCACACGGGGGAACCTAGTGGATGACCTGCAGAGAGCTGGGACCAACGTAACAAAGGCTACCATCAGTAACACACTACGCCGCCAGGGACTCAGATCCTGCAGTGCCAGACGTGTCCCCCTGCTTAAGCCAGTACATGTCCGGGGCCGACTGAAGTTTGCTAGAGAGCATTTGGATGATCCAAAAGAGTATTGGGAGAATGTCATATGGTCAGATGAAACCAAAGTAGAACTATTTGGCAGAAACACAACTCGTCGTGTTTGGAGGAGAAAGAATGCTGAGTTGCATCCAAAGAACACCATACCTACTGTGAAGCATGGGGGTGGCAACATCATGCTTTGGGGCTGTTTCTCTGCAAAGGGACCAGGACGACTGATCCGTATACATGAAAGAATGAATGGGGCCATGTATCGTGAGATTTTGAGTACAAACCTCCTTCCATCAGCAAGGGCACTTAAGATGAAATGTGGCTGGGTCTTTCAGCATGACAATGATTACAAGCACACCGCCAGGGCAACGAAGGATTGGCTTCGTAAGAAGCATTTCCAGGTCCTGGAGTGGCCTAGCCAGTCTCCAGATCTCAACCCTATAGAAAACCTTTGGAGGGAGTTGAAAGTCCATATTGCCCAGTGACAGCCGCAAAACACCACTGCTCTTGAGGAGATCTGCATGGAGGAATGGGCCAACATACCAGCAACAGTGTATACCAACCTTGTGAGGACTTACAGAAAACGTTTGACCTCTGTCATTGCTAATAAAGGATATATAACAAAGAATTGAGATGAACTTTTGTTATTGACCAAATACTTATTTTCCACCATAATTTGCAAATAAATTTGTTAAAAATCAGACAATGTGATTTTTTGGATGTGTTTTCTCATGTTGTCTCTCATAGTTGAGGTCTACCTATGATGTCAATTACAGGCCTCTCCCATCTTTTTAAGTGGGAGAACTCGTACAATTGGTATCTGACTAAATACTTTTCCCCCCACTGTGTATATATATGTTCAAAACGGCTCCAATAGGTAAAGAAAAGAGTGATTAATTTGCACTTTGTTTCACAGAACAATCCATTTAAAAGCTTGTGTGGACTTAGAAAAAAGTGGCGATTTTAAATAGGGCCACTCTCTGCATGGCCTGTGTGCAGTATGTATCTCAGTCACTTTATGCGCATGAGCTGCAGTTCCAGACACACCAATCTGAAAAAGCACATCAGCAAGAGTGGTGCTGTTTATGGAAGAAAGCAGCCACGTTCTTCGCATATCATGCAAAACCTTTTACGGAGAAATCTGAGTCAGATTTAATGCACTGATTTATGAAGGCAGCATGTAACTCGTACCAATCAGCTACTCATATTTCAGAATGACTGACAGAATTGTATTTGTCTTTTACCCCTACTTAACAGTTGTCATTTATGAACAGCGGAAGTTGAAAGGAAAAGTTTGAAGCAGGCTCAGGAGTTGAGAGAAGGGGCTCGTTCCATCCCCCAATCACCGTGATCATGGAGTTGCAAACTGTTATCATGAAAGTTGGCGGCCTAGTGAAGGCTTCCATGTCTGTTATCATAGTGTGGCAGGGTGTAAGAGGATGACAGCCAGGGAACAATAAACTGCAACGCATAGGTGTTGCAGTGTATTAAACATGTGACCCCTTGATTGCTTCTACAAGTTGCAATTGTAGAAGTTTTGCAAAGGGGCTAAGAAAAATGTAAAAAAAAGTTTAAAAATAGAGATGAGCGAACGTACTCGGCAAGGCCGATTTTGCAATCGAGCACCGCGATTTGAGTACTTCACTACTCGGGTGAAAAGATTCGTGGGTCGCCGGGGGGCGGGGCATGGCGTGGTGGAGCAGGGGGTAGCAGCACGGAACAGGGGGGAGCTCTCTCTCCTTCCCCCCCCCCACTCCCCTCTGCAACCCCCCACTCATTCCCGAATCTTTTCACCCGAGTAGTGAAGTACTCGAAAATTGCGGTGCTCGGAAATCGGCTTTACTGAGTACGTTCACTCGTCTCTATTTAAAAATTTTAAAAAAAATTATATATAAAAAATTTCAAAAGTTCAAAAAAATAATTTTCTCAGGTTATTACATACAAATGGAAGAGATTACAAAAGTAAACATAATTGCTATCACTACAATTAAAATAGTCCAAATGAATAAAATATGTTATTCCACATGGTGAATTCCAAAAAAATGCAATGTTGGAATTGCTATTTTTTGATCACCTCACTGCCCCAAAAGAATGGAGTAAAAAGTGATCAAAAAGTCCTTACAGCTAACACAGTTCCATTGATGGAAAAAAACCCTTATGTGACTCCTAATTTAGCAAATTTTTTAATAAAAACATTTTTAATTTTTAAGTAGTAAACTATAACAAAAACAACATAATATTGATGCGAGTGTGAACTGTTTTCAACGCATGTAGCCATGGAGACCATCAAAAAAATAAGGCGAACCAGGAGGTGTAGAGCCTGTGCACTCTTTTTTTTATGAGTGAAAAATGGTTGGAAATTGTGAGTGGAAACATTTTTTAAATATATAAATTGCAGGAAAATCACATCAAAATTGTATGAAACATTAGACTAGCTGAAAAAAATGGCCATTTGCATACAGCCTTAGGGCTTATTCACACGAGCGTATATATGCCGCCATTTTCAGGGCCATACGATATACGCTACCATCTGGTGCATTGGATTCCAATGCATCAGATCACACAGGCGTATTCCTGCAGCGTAAATGACAGCGGCCAGAGAAGGGAGGTGGGAGGGAGTTTAGCAACGTGACTGCTAAACTCCCTTCCCTTTTTCTCCTCCTCTCTCCTCCCCTCCCATTGCTGGCTGTGGACAATGGGCGGGAGCTTAGCCCCACCCCGCCCTCTCCCATTGCAAACAGCTGGAGGGGAGGAGGGAAGGGAGAGAGAGATTAGCAGAGCTAAACTGTCTCCCCCCGCCCGACGGCATATATGCCGAGCCCATGCATCAGATGGTAGCGTATATCAGCCATCCGTGAAAGTGCCGGATGATATACACTTGTGTGAATAAGCCCTTAAGGGTATAGTCACTTTTTTTCCATCTGAATTTTAGACCAAATAAAAGTGTCCAAAATCAAACAGAAATAAACCAATTAATCTGAATAGCGATATTTACATAGGCTTTGCAGCATGTCCTATTTTGCTATGATTTCCATACAAGTCTATGAATGTGTTTAAAAAAAAAACCAACAAACGGATAGCACTTGCATGCTGCGACTGTGATCCATTTTTAAACACAGGTGACCATAAATGTAAAAAAAGGATCAGGAAGCTTTTTTTATATGCGCATAAAAAACGGATATAGAAAAGATGGAAATCACTTGTGTGCGTGGGGGGGAATAAAAAAAGCATAAGCGTACGAAAATCGCAAGCAAAAACGATCTAGTTTTTCATGACCAAAAAGAAACCAACACCTGTGCGCACAAGTTTAAAGGCGAGAAACTCGTGTAAGACTTGTGCGTTGCGAGACGCACAAATCTAGCGCAAGTAAGAAATGAATGCAGTCATATACATTTGCAATGTGGTGCAGGAAACAAAAACATTATTTATTTTTTTTTTTTTAAATCGATGTATGTCCATTTGTCCAATCTTCTTGTGGTTTTCGGAACGCATTGCCCATTGTTTTCAATGGGACAGTAAAACACATCGTAGGGTTTGCGATGTGCATTCAAGGTTTCTCATTGAAAACAATGGGAAATACTTGCAGATCCTCTACTGTAGCTGAAACCCGCGCCAGAGGATCGCTACTTTACATAAGTGATGGGAGGAATTCACGCATGTTCAGGCATATTGCGCAAATTTGACAGCCGTCTATGGAGACCCTTGGTGCGCAAATGTGCATAAAACTATGGCATGCCGCTTTTTTTATGCACGTGCAAAATACGGATATGTGAACAAACCTATTGAAAACAATAGGTTTTGTTCACTGCGTATTGCGCTCAAAAATGCACCCGTGAGAAGCAGCCCTTATACAACACAATTTGTGTTGGGTAAACAATGAAAGTAATGGGCAAACACTGAAACAACGGAGTTCCATAGGATAAGTGAGAGGTGTTGATGTGCGAGTATAGGAGAATGTAACGCGCTGTATTGCAAGCAGAAACCATCGTATGCCTACTCAGGGGGGCACTGTGACCTCCATAAGGACAGCTTCAGATGACTGGGAGTGTGATAAACCCTACAGATCAGGCTCCTCCCATGCTATACAGACAGGCACGTACACAGTGTCACACACGTACACAGTCACACCGCCACTCACATGTCTTCACTGACGAGGAAGCTAATGTATGCACACTGCCAGAGGAAGCGCAACTCCAACTGACTCAACCAACAATGTGGTGAAAGAACAAAAGGAGATACATTGTATCATCTCGGTGGATACACAGAAGCAACACTGTATCATGTGGAAGCTTATAGCATATGAACGGCACAGTTTATTCTAAGGTCACAATTAACACTGCAACCTAATAGAAGAAAGGCAAAAGTGGTTTAAGGTTAATTTAACCCTTCCCAATCAAAGTTCCCTGCTACCCACACACCCCAGCTCGTATTTATTTTGGGTGGGAAAGAGCATTACTCATCAGAAATACATAAAATGATGTCATGACGATTTTATTAGCAATTTTTTGAAAATTAAACATGCATTAATATGTATATACTAGGTGGTATACCCTGCGTTCCACATCGCTAAAGGGAGAGGAATTGGTTATTATAAAAAGGGTTTTCAAAGTTATTTCCCTCTTCTACATAATAACTGATGTTACTGCGCCATTTTGCAGCGATCCCAAATCATTTCTTCGTCAAAAATCTGATTATGAGGCGCTGCGCAATTGGCCCATCAACCGTTGACACAATCATCTTTAGTAATATGTCTTGTAGCTGAAATGTACATTAATGTCATTAGTTGCTACATAAGTGCCACCAGTTGGCGAAGTTACTGAAATGCGAAATGTCAGTTTTGGTGGTAAATCGCAGACCGCAGCTGGCTCTGCCGACCCAATGTACGTTCTCATGATGAGGTATAAGATCTTACAACTAGAAGTCCTGGAAATACAAAGTAGCCACAAGAATGAGGCTGGCACCACACTGTTAGGCTGGGGTCACATGGGACGTATTCCCAGCGGAAATCTCGCGGATTGGCCACAGCGAAAAACCGTGAGATTTCAGCTGGGAAGGCGCTACTTCAAAACCCACGACACTTAGCCGCGGGTTTTGGAGTGGCTTGGCTGCACGCTTTTCTGTTGTGGCCAGTTCTCCCATAGAGGAGAGTGCAGCTGCAACTGGAAAAAAAAATTATTGACATGCTGCGGCCGGGAAATCTGCGCCGCAGCGCCAGCTTGACAAATCTCGTCCACATGGCTGGCTAATCCTGGGATTAGCGGCCACAGGTGGATTTGCCACAATGGAATTCTGGACAGAATTTCTGCGGCAAATCAGTCCTGTGTGACCCCAGCCTTATGGAAGCTGTTCAAAAGAAAATCTGTGTTGCCCATAGCAACCAATCACAGCGCAGCTTTCATTTTACCTTAGCAGTATAAGAAATAGCAGCCAGTCAGTCACAGCGCAGCTTTCATTTTACCTCAGCAGTATAATATAGAACAACCAATCACAGCGCAGCTTTCATTTTACCTTAGCAGTATAAGAAATAGCAGCCAGTCAGTCACAGCGCAGCTTTCATTTTACCTCAGCAGTATAATATAGAACAACCAATCACAGTGCAGCTTTCATTTTACCTCACCAATATAGAAAATAGTAACCAATCACAGCGCAGCTTTCTTTACCTCAGCAGCATAAGAAATAGCAACCAATCACAGCGCAGCTTTCATTTTACCTCAGCAGTATAAGAATAGCAACGAATCACAGCGCAGCTTTCATGTTACCTCAGCAGTATAAAAAATAGCAGCCAATCACAGCGCAGCTTTCATTGTACCTCAGCAGTATAACAAAAAAGCAGCCAATTACAGCACAGCTTTCATTTTACCCCAGCAGTATAATATATAGCAACTAATCACAGCACAGTTTTCATTTTACTTCAGCAGTCTAAGAAATGAAAGCTGAGCTGTGATTGGTTGCTGTTGGCAACAAGAATTACAGGGGAAGTCAATGAGTTTTCGATTTTTAATTACACCAGTATTTGTTGCCCAGTGCTGAAGAACACTCAGGCAAAATGTCACTGAAATTGGACCAGAACTGTGGATTTGTATATGACACAAGCAAACAGATTTTGAGTTTTATATATATAGATTACACGATGCAGGAGGGAGGTCCAACATCAGCGCTGTCATCTGAACAGTGCTAGACATGTGTCAGACCTCGTCCAACATGGGAGCTAAGCAGGGACATCTCAATGATGGACGACATCCGACACTGGAGTAGAAAGGGTTTAAAGGGGTTTTCCAGGGAGAATACGATCAATGACCGATCCGCAGGATGGGTCATAAATAGTTGATCGACTGGAGTCCACCGTTGGGGAAATGGAATCACATGGAAATAGAATGCATTGCTTTCAATGGGGATGATGGTCACATGGCTTGTTTTTACTTTGATCAACAATCTGAGTTTCTTTAAAAAACGGACTGCAGTCACATGATGTGAGAGCGATCCGTTTTTAACCTGTTTGTAACCATGGGGACTATCAGAAACAAAAAAAAAAAGAGAACCAGGAAGTGCACAGTCTATACATTTATTTGGGTTTTTTGGTATGCAAGTGGAAAACAGATACAGAACGGAAGTAAATCATATATGAAAAAAATAAATAAATTGTAAAACTACAAAAAAAAAAAACGCACAAAAAAAAAAAATAGGATTTTTTTTTTACAGACCAAAAATCGCAATTGTTCCTCATGCACACAGGCGGATTTTTGCCATGGAATATGGAGCAAGTGTCCACCTCTGGATTCCGCAGCAATATCTCTCCATAGCATGCTATGGAAAAATGATTCTTCATGCACACGAGTGGAAACCAATTGTGGTTTCCGCACGCGGATTTAAAAAAAATAAATAAATAAAAATTGCAGCATACTCCATTTTCCTGCGGTTCCTGTACAGACGGCTTCCACTGAAGTCAATGTAAGCTGTCCGACCCGCGGCCCATCCATAATTGACATTGCGGACGGGCTGCTGAATCTGCGGGAAAAGCAAGTTTACAAGGGCAATAGGGTCCCAGTTAGACCTATGGAAAGTTTACCACTAGGACCTTCCAAACTGATAAAATTAAAAAATACCTTTTATTAAATTACTTAAAAGAAAAGAAGAACAAAACACACACAAACAATCACAAGAGGAGTTATGATGTAAATAGACACCTATAACTAGTAATCAGAAGGATGTTCGAAACGTAAATTTTACGCTCGACTTGTAGAGCAAAAACACTTGCCACTCGTGTAATATGAACAATGACAGATTAGAGTCATACGATAAGACTCTGTTGATGTAAATCATTGGTCATAGTCCAAGTGAAGGTGATTCAGTCTAATAGGAGGACGAATCCCATACTTGGTCAGGTATAACACCGTGCATCAAAGGATGGAAATGACTAACACGTGAAAAAATTAGCTCATCAAGAGCGCGTCACCCAACGCGTTTCCCCCACCTAGTGGGTTCTTCAGGGGTTACAGTACGCTAATCCCAACTGATGTGTCAGGTCGTGGCCAAAGTCTACTTATGGAGACCACATAGACGTCCCGAATATAGAAGGCACGCTAGTGGTCGCCAAAAAATGGTCTGTTTGCGTCCATTTACGGATGCTAAGCACCGAAAAGATAAAGGTGCGTTGTAGGTAAAAACAGACCAAAAAAAAAATAATAATAATTGACCCTAAGCGTGACAAAAAAAAATAAAATTTTTTTTTATTTTGTCACCACTGTGGTCATAAAAAGAGCATAACTATCCTCTTAGTACAAGAAAAGGGCAGGGAGATATATCCCAAGCCCTAAAGCCGTTAGATAGAAACACGATCTGCAGTCCCTATGGTCCTAAAGATAGAACAAAAGTACCTAGCAGATATAAACTAGCTTAGGTTGCTAGATACATGGATAAGTGCAACCAAAGTAAGTAGTAACGGGGAACTCGCCCCTAAATCAGGACCCAAAACTGAAATCAAATAAAAGAAAAAAACGGCGGCATGTCAGTCCTTGTGGTGGAGTGACAGCATGGAAAAGCAAGAGTTTAAAAAAATCTGTATTGCGCATGTCCAACGGCGAGCCATCCACACAGGCTATGGCGAAGAAGATGACAGGTACGCAGGGTCACCCGTGCGGGATTCTGCAGCCGGAATCTGGACCTGCCCTGTACATGAGGCCTTACTCTTGTCAATATAGCCATAGGGCAGCTTGATGCAGGAGTATTTGCACGTGTATTTCTGCGTACAAAACTTGCGCGTGCCATACACAGAATAGAACCTATTGATTTCAATGGGTTCGTTCACATTTCTGTATTTTGCGCAGATATTTCAGTCACACGGAAAAAAAAATTTAATATATTGTATTTTTTTTGGCGCATTTGCGCACCAAAGGTCCCCATAGAAATCAATGGGGGATGCGCTAATGTGCATGCAAGGTGATGCGTAAAATATTGCACAATTACACTGGAAAAAGAACACATCTGGAACTAATAAGCCATTTGAATTGGTGCGTGTGTTTGCAGTGCAAATTAACATGCCTTGCAACAGGGCAAAAAGTACAGCAAAATACGCCGATGCGCACGCAAAAAAGCATTGCTCATTCCACAAAAACACAGCACTGAGGCGTGCGCAAATACGCTTGCGCTCAGGTGAAGCTGGCCTGATGCTGCATATTTTCACTGAGGATTTCACTCCTTTCAAATGAGTGGAATGAGTGGAATGAAATCCGCCATGAATGCTCAGCAAAATCCACAAGTAATACATTGCATTTTACCACAGATTCGCACAATTACACAACCGATTTTTTTCTGTAAATTTACGTCTCATACGGATGACCGACAAGGTGGAATTTCACTTTGACACATCGACTTGCACTTACCACTTAATCTTTTGAACCTCTGCTTGGCCGCTGCTCTTTCTTTGGCATCGAAATACCAGACGGTTAGCGCGTATCTATAAGGACAGGGATAACCGTTATATACGGAACGCAGTAACGACCGGCACTATATACAGTCCACCAATCTGCACTCACCTGGTGGCGTACGAAGGCTGCACCTCATGCGGGTTGCGACGGTCAGACCAAAAAAGAAGCAAGCGGTCAAAAAGAGGCTCCACATCAGCTACACAAGAGCCGCCATCAGGAAAGATGCGCAATACTCCACCATGGACCTAGAGGAGAACAAGATGGATCGTCACCGAGAGTCCAAAAATACTACAAAATCATCATATCCAAAGAAAAAGAAAACAGATAGACAAATAGCAAAAAAACGGATGAAATTCTGGAAGCTTCCTCACCTTGGCATCCCAGTTCTTATTCAGATAATAAATACAGGTAATGCAGCGCCCGTCTCCGGTGGGGTTATCTACGTGCCGCACGTAACCAGCGCCATTACCGGGATAACAAGCGACCATTGCCTGGAATATAATACAGCGTCTATGAGTTTTACTGCATTGGAATTAACCCTTTAATACCACACCTTCCCGGACAGATGTTCATACTGCACTTTATTTTCAGAAGTAGTTGTAGAACTATTGCTAAGAATGTCGTCATACATGTAGGTGCGCAAAACCGTTTTGTCGTAATACAAGAAATTAGATTAATAGCGCTCTGGTGGCGCCAGTTTGAAAATTTGTAGTATGCAAGGGTTAATAAAGACAGCCACACTGACAGATGTGTGTATATTTATCTCTGTCAGAAGTTGCTCTAAAACTTAACTTTTTTGAAAACTTCTGACCTCTTTTCGGCAGGTTTAAAAAGACCACATGACCGTTATTTAAACCCAGCGCCCTCCCATATGTAATAAGCTCAAATGTGTTTTGGGTGACTGTATGAAAAACATTACTCACAGGAGGCCACCAACAGTAGCAGATCAGACCAGCATGCTGCGCAAATTGTGATATACAGTATATGGGATATTGGGGGTCAGCAGAATCAAACCATGGCATCTACTGAGCAGCTCAAAAGAAAACCTTAAAAAAGAGACCCTGTCGCCATCTTTTTTGCATAAGGTAGTAACACTGATATGTCTGTGCAGTAGTTTTGGAGAAAATGACCTTTTATCGGTAGCAGCACCTGCATAGAAGACAACTTAAAGTACCCACAGGGTGGGTGTGGCTAGGCTGCAGCTCATGAATATGCAGGACTAGTTCTGGGTCTGGCTGCTACTAATAAAATGGAAGTTTCTCCTAAACTCTTGCACAGATACATACAAGAGACACATAACTGTAATCAGTGTGAGAGGACTACCTTGAGTGCTGCAAAAACATGGTGATATCTGTTTAAGGCAAGCGTGTATTTACACAAACAATTTGTCGTCTAATTTTCAGACTTAAAAAAAGCCTGAAATCATTAGAATTAGAACATATTCATGTGAATGGGTTTATTTACCCAAAACCTTGTTTTACCTGGATTACAGTCCAAGTAAAAAAAAAAAAGTTACATATGTCCTATTTTGGTGTGATTTTCGCACAAAAATCGTGAAAAGTGTCATCCGATTTAATTGCATGTAACCATGGCGATAATAAATTAAGGTCAGAAAGCTTTTTTTTATATGCAGGTAAAATTTAGATGGAAATTATGTGAGCAAATTGTAAAACAAAACAAAAAAAAAATTACAATTTTTTTAGGGCTCAAAAAAACAAAACAAAAAGAAAACGCCATGCAGGTCCTTTTATGCGGAATAACTGTCATTCAAAAAAACTGTTCTAACGAGCAAAAATGAATGATGATTGTTCAGTGTAAATTCAGCAAATAATTGATGAAAAATTATAAATCGTTCTCACTTTTCGCTCGTTGTTCATGTTCTGCAGCATTAAAATCATCCTTCGCTCATTCACTGTTCATTCAGTTTAAATAGCGCTCATCCGGTCCATCTCATTCACTTATACAGCGAATGAGAACAACTGAATGATTTCCCATTTGAACGAGCCAACGATGTATCTGCTATATAACTAGGCTGCAGGAGTGCGAACGCCGACATCGTTCACTCGCTCAGATAATAAATCGCTGGCTATAAACGGACCCTTGGGGTATAATTCACGGAAATCATTTTTCTATCTGATTTTTGGACCAAAAAAAAATAAAAAATCAGCCTGAAATCGGATAGAAACTGATGACATTGATTACAACATGAATATTCACACGGGCTGCTTTTTTTTACTTGGGCAGTCATATTTTTGTGCAATTTTCCTACAAAAAAAATTTTTTAATCGCTCGTGCAAGGCTATGGGTGCATTTCAATAAAACGAACCGAGTGACGTGAGCGCGATCCGTTTTAAACCCATGTAACCGAGGCAATCGTAACGTGAAAAAAAAAAGAATTAGAAAGCATTTGTTTATACATGTGTGAAAAGCGTACACAACAGAAGATAGAAATCACGTGGAAAAAAATAAAATAGTATGGCAGCATGGCGGCAGCGTAGTGACTGACCGCCAGTCGTGGGCATTATGGCGGCTGGGGGTCTCACCTTGGACCTCTCTTTCACGTAGTACTGGCCCAAATGGTTTCCACACAGCGCCACCAGTCGGTCGATGACAGATAGAACCAGTCCGATGGCCTCGCACCCTTCCTCCGTGCCAGCTATCCACGCAATCTTGTCCCCTCGCAGGTGCCTCTTGGAGACCCCTCGAGGATGCCCTGCCAGCTGGCCATCCTTGAGCGCCCCTTCCTGGTGAAGACGTCTGACCTCCTCCAGCACTTGATCCCCCAATTCTTCTCCCATGATTCGGTCCAAATAGCAGTAACCGTAGAAGAGCAGGCGCGGCGCGATGTGCTGCAGTGCCAGCTTCTCCAGGTCCACCGATGGGCTGCGCTTCAGTGGCATCGCTGAGCAAGAAGTGGGCACAACCAGCTTACAACATTGATACTATCAGATCAAGCAAAGGATGGCATATGACATGCCAGGGATGCCAGTGCAGAGTCTTCCAAGCTATGCCCACACCCCATGAGGTATGTGTTATCTAAGCCCAGGATAGGAGGGCACTTGCAACCCTCTCAGCTGGTATCCCTTGCGACTTTACAGCCCTTCTCCTGTGGACGGCGCTCTATATAGCCTCAGCTACGTGTCTCCCTCCGCAGCTCCAGCCCCTTTCTCTCGCCTGCACTAGACGTGCAGGGAGAGCGCTTTCCACTAACGGGGCGTGGCTTGTGCTATCGCTTAAACAAAAAGCCAATCAGGTTGCGTAAGAGGCGTGATCTGAAAGTAGGCATCTACGCACGTGCTCAAGGAACACACGGAGCTCGTCGACCAGCGGCTTAGCCGCATGTGGGCGTGGCCAGGTAACCAGGAGACAGCGTGCTAGTGGGCGTGTTATCCGCCATTGAGGAATCCCTCTTCAGCATGTAGCTTTCTACCACCGAGCGTAGTAAACAGAGGGGAGGAGGGGAGACAGGAGAGCCGCCAGCGAGGGAGGGAAGAAGAGGAAATAAGATGGGAGAGGTGAAACAGAGGCCAGAGCAGGAGGTCAGGAAGATGGAGAGTGTGTGTGGCCACTCTAAGAGGTACACGTCTGGGAGCTTTATATACAGGGGTCTCAAAAATGTGGAACCCCCTAGATAGAATAAAAAAGGTTTGTCCGACAGTGATGCAGTTTGGCATACAGTCTGCAGGGGAAGCCGGGCACCTGTTAGGTCATGTTGCCCAAATGATGGCCATTGTGAACGTGCCATCTTGGATTCAGCTCTAATGTTTCCAATGGGAAGGTAGGGGTGTGATATATCAAACGGACAGAGAATTTCACCCGAAAAACAATGCTGCGCTTCATTTTAACATCACGTTGTTTGTTTTCATGTAAACACAGTGATTTCTTCATTGCAGGCAGTGTGAATGATGGCGTTGTTTCAAGCAGATGGTCCTTATGTGAAGTAAATAAAGCATATGTTATTGTGAAAGATTTCATTCTTTTGTCATTTCAGGATTTGGTTTATTAGTGACGGAATTTGGAAAGAAGTTTGGTAATTGCAATGTTGGGGGGGGGGGGGGGGTTGACATCTGCAGCGATATGTAATTACATTACTGTAAGAGGTACCTAGCAATTGTTTCTACAGATTACCTGCCAGGATTAATACAGCTCACTTAAACCCGGGTTCACATCTGCGCTGGAACCTCCGCCCGTTCTGTTGATGTTCCCGCACAAAATACTGGAAGAAAAAGTGCTGCATGCGGCGTTTTCTTCTGGCCAAATACCAGGCAGATGAGCAGAAACTGAACAGACCCAATTATACACATACAGGAGTTATGTCAGTAAGTACGGCCATGGGGATTCTCGTTTCTGCTTACCGAACGGAGCAGGAAAACTAAACCCCCAACACAGATGTGAAAGCAGCCTTAACCCTTTCCAATCCAATTTATATCCTGGTTTTCCTAGGGGGCTTACTCTTTTTCTGCTGTTATACAACGGCGCTATATGCTGGCTAAAGCCAGTACTGCATGAGGTGACACATTGGATAGGCTCCAACAGCAGAGAGGCTGGCAATATACAGTAAGAGAACTTACTGTGGATTGAAAAGGGTTAAAGACTCATGAAAGTGGTCAAAAGCAGGACAAGCAGCTAGAACTAGTTTATAGGGGGGGATGTGAAATGTACTAATGTATTCAAACATCATAGAAGACCTTATTTGTGATTTGCAGAAAAATGCTGCACTAACGTTACTTACAATAGTCGGACAACTATTATCACTACTCTGCATTTCTCTATATAAACTATGTAAATAATAAAACCTCAGAAACATCACCTGAGTGTCTCCCACTGTGTACTTCTCCGATGCTTCATATATACAATTAGGCACTCCTGAGTGTCTCCCACTGTGTTCAAATATACAATTGGACATTCCTGAGTGATGAGATTACCATACTCTTTGAGTATCATCTAAATTAAATCATTACTCCAAAACTAGTAAGAGCAAATGTGATCCATACAGTATATGATCCCCTACAAAGATCCTCAGTGATCCATGTATGATCAGTCCTTTAACCCCTCAAGGACATCACCACTTGTCATCTTTTGGCTTTTTCACCTACAACTTCCATGAACCATAATATTTTTATTTTAACATCAACATGGCTGTTCGAGGATTTGGTTTTTTTGCAAGGTGAGTTGTATTTTTTAATGGCACCATTTAATCTACCATGTTAAGAAAGGCTTAGGCTAGGAAACATGAAAATAACTTATCTGTGTTGCGTTCGCAATACAGGCACTTCCTCATCTTTATGTGGTCCATGCATCCGTTTTGTATTTCAGTATGCCACCAATTTTTCACGTCTGCAAAAACAAAAGAGAGAGAGAGAGAGAGAGAGAGAGAGAAAAGCTCGGCACCCGGCGTCCCACATACAAAAATGCTCCAGTCTCTCATTGTAGTCAATGGGGTTCGTTACTCGAGTAGAGTGCTCGAATTTTATGAAAAGCTTTACTCAAATAACGCGGACCCGAGCATTTGGGTGCTCGCTCATCTCTAATGATAACTTTTTTATTTTTCCGTCAGTTGAGTCCTGTGAAGGCTTGTTTATTACGGGGTGAGTTGTAGTTTTTAGCATTATCGGACATATGACTTTTTGATCATTATTTAATTTTGGGGGGGAAACCAAGGTCACTGCAAAAAAATTATAATTCTAGCATGTTTTTTGGTTTTTTTTAAAGCATTTAAAAAGTTGTTTATATTATAGATCTTTGGACTTTTAGGAAGAATAAACAAACACAATTCTTCTTATTGTTTATATTTTTAATGTCAGGGTTTAAAAACTTTTTTTAATAGGTTTAACCCTTTGCAATCCAATTTTGGATTCAGGGTTTCCTAGGGGTTTTTCTTTTTGCTATTATACAATGGCGCCATCTGCTGGCTAGAGCCAGTACTGCGGCATGGGACATGCTGGAGTGGCCGCCAACAACAGAGCAGCCAGTAATATACAGTAAGAATACCCTGCCCGACGTTTTCTGACATCGAAGCTGTACAGCCTTCAATCAAAATGTCTTTAGACGTCAGACAATGGATTGGAAAGGGTTAATTCCTTTGGTTAAAACATTTTTACAACTTTTTTTCAGTTTTTTATACTTGAACATGTGATCTCTTGATCGCACGTACAATACACTGCGATACTTCTGTATTGCAGTCTCTTTTGCTTCAGTAGTCTTCCTATTACATCTTGCCAGAGGATGGTTGTAATAGCTGCCATACCAAAACAGGCCTGGAGGCCTTCACTAAATTTCTGGCCGCCATGACAACTGTTCAGCTTCATCCCTCTTTGTAACCATGTAGTTGCTACAGTCCGCTTTGACGGAAGGCATTAAAAGGTTATTCCAATTCTGGCTGCTGCAAGTATCCGCTGTGTTCCTAAGCCTGCTCCAAATGCACGTATATGTACATGGGGTTAAATTCCTCAGTGATCACATTAATATGGCATTACTAAAATACCTGATGGTCCATTATATGCTCATACTATTAAAATCCCCTGTGATCTATATATAATCACACATAAAATTTTCTGTGAGGGATAGAAGGGGTAAGAAAAATACTATAGTAAAATACTTTATTCTCGCATTCGTCTGAATTTTAGGGATCTAGGTATATGAGGACTCAAAACAGTTACAAGTAACGGAAGTGGAATACTTAAAGGGGTGGTCTCGCGAAACCAAGTGGGGTTATACACTTCCGTATGGCCATATTAATGCACTTTGTAATATACATCGTGCATTAAATATGAGCCATACAGAAGTTATTCCACTTACCTGCTCCGTTGCTAGCGTCCTCGTCTCCATGGTTCCGTCTAAATTCGCTGGCAGCTTGCTTTTTTAGACGCGCTTGCGCAGTCCGGTCTTCTCCTTTCAGCACGAGCCGCTTCAGCGTGCTCCCCGCTACAGCTCTTCTGCGCATGCGCAGACGAGCTGTCGCTGCTCGGGAGCGCGCTGGAGCGGCCATTCTGTACCTTCCTCTGTTAGAGGAAGGTGCAGAGCTGCCGGGCTGTCCGGAGAAGCCGCCCAGCTGTCCCGCCGTCCAGCTGTCCTGGTAAGTGATGGGCCGGGGGGGCTGCCGCTGCGCCGGGGGGGGCTGCCGCTGCGATGGGGGGGCTGTCGCTGCGATGGGGGGGGCTGTCGCTGCGCCGGGGGAACTAGCGCTGGGCTGGGGGGGGCTGTCGCTGGGCCGGGGGGGGCTGTCGCTGGGCCGGGGGAACTAGCGCTGGGCCGGGGGGGGCTGTCGCTGGGCCGGGGGGGGCTGTCGCTGCGCCGGGGGAACTAGCGCTGGGCCGGGGGGGGCTGTCGCTGCGCCGGGGGAACTAGCGCTGGGCCAAGGGGGGGCTGTCGCTGGGCCGGGGGGGGCTGTCGCTGCGCCGGGGGAACTAGCGCTGGGCCGGGGGGGCTGTCGCTGGGCCGGGGGTGGGCTGTCGCTGGGCCGGGGGGGGGGGGGGGGCTGTCGCTGCGCCGGGGGAACTAGCGCTGGGCTGGGGGGGGCTGTCGCTGGGCCGGGGGGGGGCTGTCGCTGGGCCGGGGGAACTAGCGCTGGGCCGGGGGGGGCTGTCGCTGGGCCGGGGAGGGCTGTCGCTGCGCCGGGGGAACTAGCGCTGGGCCGGGGGGGGGCTGTCGCTGCGCCGGGGGAACTAGCGCTGGGCCAAGGGGGGGCTGTCGCTGGGCCGGGGGGGGCTGTCGCTGCGCCGGGGGAACTAGCGCTGGGCCGGGGGGGCTGTCGCTGGGCCGGGGGTGGGCTGTCGCTGGGCCGGGGGGGGGGGGGGGCTGTCGCTGCGCCGGGGGAACTAGCGCTGCGCCGGGGGAACTAGCGCTGGGCCGGGGGGGGGCTGTCGCTGCGCCGGGGGAACTAGCGCTGGGCCGGGGGGGGCTGTCGCTGGGCCGGGGGGGCTGCCGCTGTGTTGGGGGGGGGGGCTGCGCCGGTTACCTTCTGCCTGGCGGTGGGTGACTGGTCGGCCGTGTTCACTCCAGGGGTCTGGTCGGCGGCTGCGGGGCGTCTGGTTGCCATGGAGACACAGCTGGTAGCGTCTCGGGAGCGCGCACGTCGGGCTACAGCAAGCGATGCGAAAAGAGCTGGCGGCCATCTTGGGAAAAAGTTTTATAAGTTGCTGAAACGCTGGAACGGTAAGTAGAAACCAGCTAGGAAAGTCATTTACAGGGGTAATTAGTAATGTATGTTTAATTAGGAGGACTGGGCAAAAAAAAAAATTCACTGCTTCCTCGAGACATCTCCTTTAACACAAAACAGGCATTAAATGCACAAGCAATCCGCATAGTCAATATGGGTAATGCAAAAGCCGAAAATAAGTAAGTAATAAATAAGTAAGGCTCCTGTCTATGACTATGGCCACCTGTCCACTGGCAATATTTCACTGCGTTACCCATGGCGATAATCTGCACGCGGGTAACGCAATGAATGCTTTTCATAGGATAACTAAGGAAAGCACAGCCCGATGTACACGAACGGAAAAACGTGGCGATTTCCCGCTCGCGTATAAAAATTGCGGCATGCCACAATTTTCCGCGATGAACCTATCATAATGATAGGTTCATTACAGAAAATCGCAGTGAGATAATGCTCCCCTGCAGCGGATCCCGCGGCGGAAATCTGCGGCGGTATATCGCACAACCCGTGGACAGCCAGCCTATGGAGAAACCTCATGTAGATGATGCCTCCTTGTCATGCTAACAAGTCTAGGTATAAAAAGATAATTTATAATGCATGTCACCTGAATGCTAAATGATAGCATTCAGCTTCAGCTGCAGCATTCGCTTTTTCTTGCTACTAACCAAGCCCCCTTGAAAGCAATGGGCTGCAGGCAACCCCTGTAGCGATTTTCGGGGAAGGGCTTGAAATATAAGCCCTTCCCTGAAAATCGTCCCTAGCTTGAGTAAAAAAATAAATATATATACTTACCTTTCTGCCGCTGTCAGGGCTCAGCGTGTCTTGGCACAGTACTAAAGTTCTTTCAGCAGGTGGAGATTTAAAATCCCCGCCTCCTGAAAGGGCTGTGTGTGATTGGTTGAGCGCTCAGCCAATCACAGGCAGCTCTCAGCCATTGAATGACAGCTGAGCGCTGCCTGTGATTGGTCACAGCACTCATCCAATTACAGGCAGCGCTCAGCCATTCATTAAATTCAATGAATGGCTGTGCACTGCCTCTAATTGGCTGAGCGCTATGACCAATCACAGGCAGCGCTCAGCTGTTATTCAATGAATGGCTGAGCGCTGCCTGTGATTGGCTGAGCACTCAGCCAATTAGATACAGCCCTTTCAAGTGGGGGGTGGGGGGATTTCTAAATCCCTGCCTGCGGAAAGTGCTTCAGTGCAGCGTCAGCATGGAAGAGAGAACACGCGCCCAAGCCCCCGTCAGTGGCGGAGAGGTAAGTATATATATATATATATATATTTTTTTTTTATTTTTTTACAGCAGCTAGGGGTTGCCTGCATCAATGAGGCCAGTGGCTGAAAGCAATGGGCACGCATGTTGCTAATGCATGGAGTGCTTTTTTTTTGCGCACATAGATGCGCAAAAAAAATGCTGGTCTGACTGAGCCCACAAGGTTAAGCTTAGTACTATGGTCTGCTGATCTCTCCAGTGGGTCAGCTGTGGGGAACCATTGCATATTTTTTTCTTCTTTCATGTGTTTTCCTTACATATATAAAGAAATGGCAAGGGGTGAAAACAAAACATAGAAAAATTCATCACATAAGGGCGCGGGCAGACGAGCGCATAAACGGCGCGTTTTTGCGACCAAACGTATATACGTGACCATCTGAGGCAATGGTTTCGAATGTATTCGTTCACATGGGCGATTTTACGGCACGTAAAAACGGCAATTCGAAAAAAAACGGAACATATGCGACCGAAATACGCGCCAACGCATATTCGATCGCCGAAAAGACCGTTTGCAAAGTAGGAACAAACGAAAATACGCTTTCTAGCTCTGGTCGTGATCGGTGAAAAACAATCGCTCGGGCGAATATACGTTGCGCTCGTGCGAACGTAAATACGCCTACGCTCGTCTGCCCGCACCCTGAGGGTGCGTTCACACGAGCGTAGGCGTATTTACGTTCGCACGAGCGCAACGTATATTCGCCGGAGAGAACGTTTTTCGCCGATCACGACCAGAGCTAGAAAGCGTATTTTCGTTTGTTCCTACTTTGCAAACTATCTTTTCGGCCATCGAATATGCGTTGGCGCGTATTTCGGTCGCATATGTTCCGTTTTTTTTCGGGTTGCCATTTTTACGCGCCGTAAAATCACCCATGTGAACGAATACATTCGAAACCATTGCCTCAGATGGTCACGTATATACGTTTGGTCGCAAAAACGCGCCGTTTATGCGCTCGTGTGAACGCACCCTTAGTATGATTTTTTGGGGATATAATTAAATAGCTAATAAAAATCCTTATCTCCTAGGCTGGGTTCACACAGGGCGGGTTTGCAGCGGAATTTCGCTGCGGCGAATCCACCTGCGGCTGCTAGTCCTGGGTTTTGCTAGCCATGTGGACGACATTTGTCAAAAATCTTGTCCACATGCGGCGGACAATCTATCGCGGCAAAGTCGGCGCTATGGCGCGGATTCTCGGGACGCAGCATGTCAATTCCTTTTTTTTTTCCGTTGTGGCTTCGCTCCTCTCTATGGGAGATCCAGCCGCAACGGAAGTGCATGCGGCAAAGCTGCTCCAAAATCTGCGGGTGAGTGCCGCAAGTTTTGAAGCTGCGCTTATCCTGTGGAAATCTCGTGGTTTTTCGCTGCGGCAAAATCGCGAAATTTCTATGGTAAATCTGCCCTGTGTGAACCCAGCCTTAAGAGATATTTATATATTTGAATTTATAGTTTTTTTAATTAGGTGTATTTTATGATGATGTCACAATAATGCTCAAAGATCACTCAAGTGCGTTCCGATAGAGTGTTAAGCGAGAAATCGCTCAGTAGTTACTAGTTGATTTGTTTTAACTCAGTGAAACGAAGAGACCAGTGAGCGAGTTCTCGCCCAGTATCAACAGGCAGTTATTCATATGTGAACGTCTGCCTGTTCACAGAGACTGGAGGCAGTCGGAAGAAATCGCTGTCTCACTAAACTATTATTGCTCCTGTGTGCAATCACAGGGGTGATAGTCGTTGGGATGACTATTGGTGCTGCTGTGCCCAACAGTTGTCCCGTGTAAAAACACCCTTAGGCTGGGTTCACACGGGGCGGATTTGCCACGGAAATTCCATACGGAATTTCGCTGCGGCAAATCCGCATGCGGCCGCTAATCACGGGATTAGCCAGCCATGTGGACGAGATTTCTCAGAAATCTCGTCCACACGGGATGGCAGAAGCCGCTGCTGCAGCGCGGATTTGCCGGCCGCAGCATGTTCATTTTTTTTTTTCCGCTGCGGCCGCGCTCTCCTCTATGGGAGCGCTGGCCGTACGGAAGAGCGAGCGGCCGGGCCGCTTCAAAGTCGCCGCTGGTTTTGCAGCGGCGGTTCTCCCGGCGGAAATCTCGCGTTTTTTTGCTGCGGCCAAACTGCGAGATTTCCGCCGAGACTCTGCCCTGTGAGAACCCAGCCTGTGTATTTTCAAGTCAATACTTCATTGTGATATATACAGTCACAATAGTGTAAGTATTCATTTCTAGGCTGTGTCCCTTACTGATAGCACTATAGTCTCTATATTTATTGGTTGTGATGATGTCACAACAGTCTGTATTTTTTAATTGACTGTGTTCTTTTCTGATGCTGCCCCATTGTGATTATATCACAGTAGTTACTCTTTATAGTTATTCAAAGGCTTTATGTCATTCAACTGTTCCTAGCCCGAGTTTCATTGAGGTGATGTCACAATAGTGTTTATATCCATTTAATGATTGTGTTTTATTTTCGTGATAGTTTGGTAGCGTGTTAAGCCAGGGGAATCAATTGTTATTGTTCACATGGGTGTATTCAGTTTCATTCTTTGAAATATGCAGAGTTTTCACGGACTAAAACTGTACATGTTCCCTGTGTCTTGCTTTTTTAATTTTTTTATTCATTGCATTTTTCATGCACGCAAAATAATACAGACCAAAATAGAACATGTGATTTTTTTTTTTTTTTTGCATTGAGGTATTCAAACGTGTGAAAAATTCATGGCTGAATACTCCAATGCAAATCACTCTGTATTACATGCGTAAAAAATATGCACTTAATACACTGTGCAAATATAGCTGGGTGAATGAGCCATAAGACTGTATTCAAATGGCCGTGTACGAGTTAGGCTACTTTCACACGGGCGACAAAGTCACATGATTTTCTCGCGATGCAACAGTGCTACGAGTCGCATGTATGTGAAGCTCATGCTTTCCAATTGGTTCTTTCACATTAGCGAGAAAAAGGTTGCTGAATATTGCCGCAATTTGCTATGTTTTGTAGCCCATGTTTTCCTATAGATCCTTCCTTGTGATTAGTTCATCGAGCACTGCAGTGATTGGCTGAGCCGCAGTACTCAAGAACAATTCACAGTCAGCGCCACAAGCAAATGCCGGGGACCTGTGAGGAGAAGTGTGGCAAAGCAGAAAGCGGCTGTTAGGTGTGTTCTTTGGGGGTTTTGTTATGGAGCCAGAGCTTTTTTTTCGGGGCAGGCCTTTTTTTTCAAGCTCCCCTGAAAATCCTGGCAAAAGAGTTCTACAAAGTCGCACTAGTTTGTAGCGGCACAAAATCACGATATCTCCGTGAGAAAACGTAGCAATATCGCACAGAACAGAGATGCAATATTGCTGCGTGTTTTTTTTTTTGCGGTGATATCCCTGTCCCCTGTGTGGAAGAAGCCTAACACATGAGATTCTCAGGTGTAACTTGCATGGGACAGCACACGGACACACGCCTGAGTGCTGCCCAATACCCACCGGCAATGGACATGTCTGCTTCTGGTCTGTGAATCGGGGCAGAATAGGACATAATGCAAATTTTTTCCATGGACCATTGTTTCTTGAGAGAAAGGAAGAAAAAAAATATCAGTCATGTGAAAAGCCTTTATTCTTTTTAATGGGTGCGAGTTCTGTAAAAAAATCACCTCTGTGAATGGGCCCTTAAAGAAACAAAATAATCTTATAATACTTGAAGGGGTTTTCCTGTGAAATACTATTGATGACCTATCTTCCATATAAAAATATTTTAAAATGTAAAAACCCACATATTTTATATCGTTGCATCCGTAACGACCCATACAATAGGTTGAAAACACATTTATCCAGCATGGCAAATGCTAGAAAAAAAGAAAAGAGAAACAAAGCCAAAAAGCTTTTTTTCTCCATTTCGCCTTCTATAAATAAACAATAAAAGTGATCAAAAAAGCAATATGTACTCCAAAATGGTACTAATAAAAACTACAACTCATGTGAAAAACAGCACTCACAGAGCCCTGTCAATGGAAAGATAAAAAAAGTTATGCGACCCTGAATGCAGCAATTTCAAAACAAATTTCAAAAAGAAAATCGTGTGTATTGTGCAAAACTGTAAAAACCCAAAATAAATATATAATTTTGGCATTGTTGTAATTGTACCAACTCGGAGAAAAAAAAGTTATCATGAAATTTATGCTTCATGATGAACACTGTAGAAAAAAAACAAAAAAACCCCAAAATGTGTGACAAAATTTGTGGGGGTTTTTTCTCCCTGCCTCCAAAAAAAGTGAGAAAGTTATGGCTTTTAAAAAGTGGAGATGAAAATCCCACAAAATAGGTCATGACCTTAAGACTTTAAAGTTATTTCATGTAAATATTTTATGGCCACTGTGCCCTGTAGTAGGTATAGCACATGGGGCTGGGGGGTAGGGGGGCATATTACACACTGAGTGCACTAATGGATTTTCAACAGACAGCATTGACAGAAAGAAGCAGCACATTGTCTATCATCTATTAGTTCATGCTCTCATTTTAGTAGAGAGGGGGTATATGGGCCCTGCAATTGTGACCCATTCTGCTACGCCACTGCTCAGGGAGGGTGCTGCAACCAATCTGTACACTTGCACATTGGCAAGTTCAGTCAGTACCTTAGTTTACTTGGGGGTCCCTTTGGGGATGAGGATCCTGGGTAATTGCCCAATTCCCACCCTTAACATTTGCCCTGAGCACTCATTGCTTGCCTGCCTGTCTATATCCATTGTGATGATTTCAACATAGTCTCTATCTTTAATTATAGGTTGTTTTCTATTGTGACAATGTCACATTACTATTTGTCTTAAAAAAACAACAGGGTTCTAGTGTGATGATGTCACAATAGTCTTTGTATTTTTAATTGGCCGTGTTACAGTAATGTTTTCTATTATTCCAAGTGTGTGTCTCTTGTAATGATGCTACAGTAGTGTTACTCTTGTTTACTTGACTGTTTTGCATTTTGTTAAATACACAAAAATCTCTCTTAAAGCTGTGTCTTGTGTCACATTCTTTGATTGTGTTTTATTACGATGATGTCATAAGACCACTTTCACATTTGCATTTCGAATTCTGTTTTCTTGCTCCATTGTGAGAGCAGGAAAATGGAATTACTGCCTGAACAAATCTGTCTTATAATGGAATCAAATGGTGCTCAACGGACCCTGATGACTGTAATTGGTTCGGTCCTGCGCTCTGGCATTTCCCCAGACCAAACAAAGTAGCTTTTGCTATATAATACAGTAATTTTCTAAACAAGTGCTAAGGTATTTAATTGAATGTGGCACATTCTACTTTCATAGTATTTTACTCCTGTTCCCAAAGTCATCCCGAAATGAAACTTACACCAAAGTGAGATTGCATTTACTTGAATAACATACTTTATTCCCCCAAAAATTGAACATACAATTTCTTAGATATTCAAGGTCAAAGTTCACATCATGTGATGCTAAAATTAAGAATTTAATATTTTATTATAAAACCTTTTTTTTATGGAAAATGTACTTGCTTACTTCCTAGTGTGCTTAAAAATGAGCCCCAGATGAAAGTTCTACCAGAATTAGAAGCAAAGTTGGGATTTTTTTTTGTTGGCCTTGTAAGCATAAATCTCACATTTTGTCTCCTGTTTGCAACTCTGCTGTATTATTAGCATATCACTTAGGGCTACACTTTTGCACATTTAAGTTATGCCTTGATGCCCTCAACAGTCCTACCAAATTTCATGAACATTTGAGATGCTCGGATTTAAAATTCAGTTTTTGTGATGATTTAGCATGGAATGACCTTTCTGTGTTCTCCTGCAAAGAATAAATACTAGCACTATTTTGACATTACAATTAGAATTGAACATAAATACCATACCTATTCTGACATAATTAAAATTAACACAACCTAGGAATAACACCCAACAATAACAGCCAAGTAATAAAAACAGAAACTATTGTGACATCATCCGCTTATAAATCCAGACAGAGACAACTGTGAAGATTAAGTGATTTAAAGGGGTTGTCTCGCGAAATCAAGTGGGGTTAAGCACTTCTGTATGTCCATATTAATGCACTTTGTAATATACATCGTGCATTAAATATGAGCCATACAGAAGTTATTCCACTTACCTGCTCCGTTGCTAGCGTCCTCGTCTCCATGGTTCCGTCTAAATTCGCTGGCAGCTTGCTTTTTTAGACGCGCTTGCGCAGTCCGGTCTTCTCCTTTCAGCACGAGCCACTTCAGTGTGCTCCCCGCTACAGCTCTTCTGCGCATGCGCAGATGAGCTGTCACTGCTCGGGAGCGCGCTGGAGCGGCCATTCTTATTGAGTGTGCATGGCTAATGACTGCATTGTTTTAGGCATACCATGCGGCCATTAACCAATCAGCAAGCATACATGGAACTCATAGGGCCCCACACATTAATATTTTGCCCTAAGTGGACGCACAAAATAATATGCTCCCTCTGTAGCTCCACAAAGTAATGCACTCTTCTGTGGCTGCACGAAGTAATAGTGTGCCATCTATGATCCTACAAAGTTTTAAAGTCCCCTCTGTTGCCCCAAAATGTAATAGTTTTCCCTCTGTGGCTCTACTTAGTATAGTGTCCCCTTTGTGGTCCAGCAAAGTAATAGAGCCCTCTCTGTGGCAACAGAAAGAAAAAGAGACACCTTTTTTCTCCACGAAGTAATAGTTCCCCCTCTGTAGTCCTACAAAGTAATAGTACCCCTATAAAGTAATAGTTCCCCTACAAAGTAATAGTGCCTCTTTTCATGGCTCCACAAAGTAATATTGCCCCCACAAAGTAATAGTGTTTCCTCTGTGGCCCCACTTAGTAGTAATAGTGCCCCCAATATGGCCCAATAAAGTAATAGAGCCCTCTCTAAGACCCCACATACTAATAGATCGACTTGTGCTGCTCCAAAAAGTAATAGTTCCTGTTCTGTGGCCCAACAAAGTAATAGTGCCCTTCTGTGGCCCCTGCATTCCTCCCCTGAGTGTGGCTTGGTTTTGTGCAGAGCATAGCCTGACTACTCCCCTGTTCCCCTTCTCCAGCACATACAGAGAGCAGGAGAGGGGAGAGGACTTTGGCTCTGCTCAGCACAGAGCCAAGCATCGTCTGGCTATACTGTGAGTTTGGTTTATTGGGTGGAAGATGGGGCTGAGCCCAGTAGCAGCCGTATTGTCTACCACCGTTGGCGCCACGCTACCGTTTCTGACTATTTTGCCAACCTGTATTTTAGTAAGTACAAGCTCACCAAACGTAGTGAGGCAACTGTTGTGAAGCCTAAACATGTTTATGGCACTAGTATTTAAATTTTTTTATACTGTATTAATAAAGGTTACAGTTTATTAGATTCTTTGTATTCTAGTCTGTTGTATATTTTGCAGAGCATAGCTACAATAGTAGTTCTGCATCTAGCTTTGTTCTGGTAATCTCATCAGTTGGGGTCCCAAGTCCCCCCCAGTGAGGAGCATCTTGAATGGAGAGGCGTCTGGGCATGGACACTTCACTCCATTCATTTCAGTGGGGCTGCCGGAGATAGCTGAGCAGAGACAGCTGGTTCCCCAGCCACCCGAGCTTCTCTTCACCGCTGGGGAATGCAGTAAGGAGAAGAGGAGGACTTGGGATTCAGTGGTGAGACCATCCTGTGGCTAGGTGATAAAAGTCAATTGTGAGAATAAGCCACTAAGCTCCACTCCTGTGTTTGCAAAAAAAAAAAAAGTATTAAAATCCAAAAGCTACAAAGTGGGAACAAAATCCTGGAATGTCTCAAGTTACAAAGAAAGTATTAAGCTATATATGTAGTAAAAAGAGGATCGTTATGGTGATGAGATTCTTTAGCTGATGTGGTTTTATAGACATTTCTTTTTTTAAAACTGACATGTCTTTCTTTAGCCGGCCAAACCACAGAACAAAGCTTTGCAGTGTAATATAGTTTAGATGGGGTTAACAAAGGAGGCACTAATGTATGAGCAGTATGGGAGTGGTTTTACAGATATCTGCTTCTCATCACGTACAGTCTGAGTTATGGTACAGAGAAACTTGTAAACGTGAGAAAGCTAGTGATCAGGTATGGCGATGCCCCACCCACCTCATATAGTTCGCAATTTGCACTTTGAACATTTCCTTTCAAGTTTATTGTAATAATGCCTAGATAAAACTGGCAAAAAGCTATGAAATTCTTCAGGTCATGTAATAAGTCCCCATTCCCACTTGTGAGTGTTAAATGTGTTTAAGTCAGTGCTCATTAGAGAAGGTTCACTTCACACGTCTTATTTTTCCTGCTGCAAATTTCAGCCTTATTTTTTTCAGCATGTTTTTGTGGAATTAAAAAGAATACATTTTATTCTGCCTGCACACACCTTTCTGCAAAAATAAGATGTCAAAAAACAGTTTTTGTCCTGTATGGATGTGCCCAACTGCAGGTCTGCTGACCTGACCTCACTACATCATAAGGATCTATAGTGCAGTGAGTTCGAGTCTGTAGACCTGGGACAATCATCTATTATAAGGGCGTATAAGTGGGCTCTTAGTAAGCTTGTGTGAAGGCAGCCTAAGGGCTCACTCAGACAACAGTATTTGGTCAATATTTTTGCATCAATATTTGGAAGCCAAAACCAGGAGTGAGTCCAAAATACATAACCGATACAAATCTTTCTATTATACTTTTTCTCTGTAGGTTTCGCTCTTGGTTTACTAATACTGATGCAAAAATATTGACCAAATACTGTTATCGGAATGAGATCTTAAGCCAATTTCACACAAGCATATTAACTGGATGGCCACTTTATTAGAGACACATTTGGACTTTGGAACCACAGTAAAAGTAGGTGCGGTGAGATCCAGCTATTCAGTTGGCTCACATTCAATGCTGGAAGGGGGACAGGAGACTACGGAAGAGGAAATACCAGCAACCCGGAGCACTGCAGGTTGGTCACAACGAGCGGAGAGGTGTCCAGGAAGAGAATGTCCTTCTATAATCACCTTTATTTATATAGTGCTAGCATTAGAGATGAGCGAACGTACTCGTAATGAGTACTTACGCACCCGAGTACCGCCATTTTCGAGTACTTCAGTACTCGCGCGTAAAGATTCGGGGGGCGCCGGGGGGCGGGGAGAGGCGCGGCGGTGCGGGGGGTAGCAGCGGGGAACAGGGGGGAGCCCTCTCTCTCTCCCTCTCCCCCCCACTCCCCGCTGCAACCCCCCGCGCCGCCACGGCGCCCCCCGAATTTTTTCGCCCGAGTACGGAAGTACTCGAAAATCGCGGTACTCGGGCGAAAAAGGGGCGGGGCCGAGCACGTTCGCTCATCTCTAGCTAGCATATTTCACAGCACTTTACATCACTTGATATTGGGGTCTGTCCCCATTGGAGCTAACAATCAATATTCACATAGCTGTATGTTTTTGGAGTGTGGGGAGAAGCTGGAGTACCCATAGGAAACCCATATAAACAAGGGAGAACATACAAACCTCATGCAGGTGTTGTCCTCAGTCAGATTTGAAGTTAGGATGCCAGCGCTGCAAGGTAGCCACCGCTCTGCTGCCCCATCTCTCATTGTAATACACTGTCGGGTACTTCATGGAGTCTCCAATGATGTAACTGTCCATATTTCCCATTTCTCATTCCCGCCTTTAAGACTTCTCCAGAGCAGCACCGGTCCTCTGGAACGCACTACCAAAGGCTACCCGAGCAATCCAGGACTCGCAGAACTTCAGGCGTGCTCTAAAAACGCACCTCTTCGGGGAGGCATACCGAATTCCCAAAACAAACCCCTCTGTACTCCGCCTGATAACATGATCCCTGACCTACTGACTGCATTCCCTGCTAGCCATCATAAACCGCTCCTGCAGTCATACTGTTTCTGCCGTCACACGGCTAAATGTCTGACCATTGTCTATGTGTATATCACCCCTCACTCTCCACCTCGCCGTACAGTGCACATCTCCAGCCCCTTTACCTTCTGTATCACCCCATTACTTGTAGTATGTAAGCTCGTTGGAGCAGGACCCGCACCCCTATTGTTTCCATCAATTGATTACTTTGTAACCGTGGTTCTGTAATGTTTGTACTTTTGTCTTTCTGTATCCCCTGTCTATGTAAGTGCTGCGGAATATGTTGGCGCTTTACAAATAAAGTTTATCATTATTATATTTGGAGGTTACATCACTTAATCATATTGATCAGGAGTTTGAGTTAAAATGTCATCTAAAACTTTACCTTCACCATCGTTGCTCTGCTGCTCTCTTTCAGCCTCCATTCTTTTCCCAGACTTCGTCCTTGTTCTCTGCTTCCAAAGTGGTCCAATATCATGGGCAACTTTGGAGTCTTGGCTGCTGCCAGATATTACAGTGCCCCCCTCCCTCCTCTGTCCTGTAGGATTCCCAGATAACCTGCCATGGTGAAGCAATTTCCTGGCAACCTGTCCTATAAGGACCAATGGGCAGTGAGTGCATGACGTAGTTGGGTGTTTGTTCTCCACCTCACCCCCCAGGGAATGAAGGCTGAGTGAGGAAAGCAGAGCTAAGATGCTAAAGGTAATCTTTTAGGTGACATTTACTGTATATGCAATTAGTTTTATTGAAAGTTTATGGTAATACAAAAGGAATAAACATAGAAATCCAACAAGAGAAAGAAAACAAGAATAAACAAATCTCGCTTCAGCTTTGATTAGACATCTGAAGATCCTCGTAACCCACCCTCATTTATATCAAGCTACAATGAAAAAAGAATTTCCATATTTCCTCATATCAGAAAATCCACTAATATAGTAACATAGTATGTAAGGCCGAATGAAGACAATGTCCATCTAGTTCAGCCTGTTTATCCTCCTATGTTGTTGATCCAGAGGAAGGCAAAAAAAAACAAAAATGCAGGAGCCAATTAGCCCATTTGGCAATCAGACTAATCCCTGGAACAACCTGTAATAGTTACTACCTGCCTGTATACCCGGATTAACAGTTAGCCTAAGATTTATATCCTTCCGCTCCAGAAAGACATCAAGTCCCCTTTTAAACTCCTCTATAGATTTTGCCATCACCACATCCTCAGGCAGAGAGTTCCACAGTCTCACTGCTCTTACAGTAAAGAACCCTTTTCTGCGTGGGCGATAAAACCTGCTTTCTTCTAGACGTAGAGGATGCTCTCTTGTTATAGTCGCAGTCCTGGGTATAAACAGATCATGCGAGAGATCCTTGTATTGTCCCCTCATGTATTATACAGAGTTATTTGATCGCCTCTTAGCCGTCTTTTTTCCAGGGTAAATAATCCCAATTTTGATAGCCTCTCTGGGTATTCCGGTCCCTTCATTCCATGTATTAATTTAGTCGCTCTTCTTTGAACCCCTCAAGCACTGTAACATCTTTCCTGAACACCGGTGACCAGAACTGTATGCAGTATTCCATGTGGGGCCTGACAAGTGCCTTATATGTTGGAAGAATAATGTTCTCGTCCTTTGCCCATATACCTCTTTTAATGCACCCAAAGACTTTATTAGCTTTTGCAGCAGCTGACTGGCATTGGTTACTCCAGTTTAGTCTACAATCCACTAGTCCCCCCAGGTCTTTTTCCATATCACTTTTCCCTAGCAGTATCCCATTTAGTGTATATTGGTGACACCCGTTTCTCCTGCCCACGTGCATAACCTTACATTTTTCAACATTGAACTTCATTTGCCATTTTTCTGCCCAAGCCCCTAGCTTATCTAGGTCCGTTTGTAGCCGTACCTTGTCCTTCGTTGCCTTGATTATATTGTATAATTTTGTGCAATCTGCAAATATTGATATTTTACTGTGCAGCCCCTCTATCAGGTCGTTGATAATTATATTGAACAGAATGGGGCCTAATACTGAACCCTGCGGCACCCCACTAGCAACGGTGGCTCAATCAGAATATGAACCATTTGGATTTGATAGATGTATCCATCCTGCCAAATCCAAAGGGATCATCTGAAAAAGAGTACTTACTTAGCATAAGCTAATAACAGTAACAGTGTGCAAGTTGAAAAAGAGACACATGTCCATCCAGTTTAGCTTATTTTTCCCCCAATGTTGATTCAAAGAAAGACGAAAAACTCCATGAGGTAGAAACCTATTTTCTTCATTTTAGGGAAGGAAATTCCTTCCTGAATCAGGCAATCCGAATAATACCCGAATCAACAACCCTTCTGAATTATTCAGTAACTATAACATGTATTATAGTTGCATCCAAGAAAGACGTTTAGCCCCCCTTATACTCTTTTTTTTTAAAAATTCTTTATTTATAAAAAGGCTGCATTCTTCATACCCCACCTGTCATCATGGAGCGGGATACGGCTGAAACAATAGTATCAGCTGTATCCCGCTGTAAATCCCTGATAAGGCTCGTCATTGTGTTTCAGCACGCTGAAAGACAACGATGAGCGATGGTTTAACGAAAACTGCACAATGTCAGTGCAGTTAGACACAACAATTATCGCTCAAAAGACGGCTTTGAGCGATTTTTGAGCAATAATCGTTGTGTCTTGATGGGCCTTAAGTTTTCTATTTCTCCAAAACAACAAATTAAATCACTAAATCAGTCATTCGAAAAAACTGACAACCTGCAACCCAAACACTGGTACAAAATTCCCCAACTGGATTAAGACAAAGTGCTAAAACTTGAAGCACATACAATAAACCCCTGGAGGTCAGGCCATTCAGGTACTACCTATGGTATTGCAAGTGTGAACTGCAATTATGCTTGGTCCCGAATTTCCAACCCCTGTGAAGAGGAAAGAAGACCCTCATTAAAAGTCAATCCCCGACCCACTCCTCCCCAAACCTCTGCACATAGTTATCCCCACCCACCCCATGTACCCTCTCCATTGTCTTGATAGAGAAAAATAAGCTCCTATTTTAAACCGCCAACTATGGCGTAACAGTGGAACAGCGTAAGATGGAATAAACAAACTGTAAGAAAAGATAAGAAAGGAAAAAAGAGGAAAACAAAATCTAAAAGGGTAGGAATGGAAGAGATGAAGGGTACATTATAATGCATAGTCTTGCATTTGTCCCCATATTATTTGGTGTACCGCGGCATCACTTTCTGAACCGTACTAAGAGCCTGATTCAGCTCTTGTACTCTTTTGAGTTCACCATCAGCACATGCTCAGGCAGACAGTCCATACTCTCACTGCTCTTACAGTAAAGAACCCCCTACTATGTTGGTTTAAAACCTTCTTTCCTCTAGATGTAGAGGATGTCCCCTTGTAACAGTCACCGTCCTGGGTAAAAACAGATCATGAAAGAGATCTCTGTATTGTCCACTGATATAGCTATATATAGTTATTAGGTCACTCCTCGGCCATCTGTTTCTAAACTAAATAACCACAATTTTGATAACCTCTCTGTGTATTGTAGTCTGCCAATTCCATTTATTAACTTAGTTGCCTGTCTTTGTAACCACTAAAGCTTTGAAATGTGCTTCTTGAGTACCGCTGTCCAAAACTGTACCCAATACTTTGTGTGGTCTGACCAGTGATTTGTGAAGCAAAAGAACAATGCTCTTTTGATGTACCCCACAATTCTATTTGCCTTGGCAACAGCTGCCTGACACTGTTGCTCCAGTTAAGTATTAAAAAGAATCGGGGCCCATTACTGCCCCCTGTGGTACCCCCACTAGTAACCGTGACTCAATCAGAGTATACTCATATAACTTAATACCCGGGGTCTGCATTCTATCACTGAACCAGTTACTTACCCACTTACACACATTCTCATCCAGACTAAGCATTCTCATTTTATATACCAACCTTTTATGCGGTACAGTATCAAATGCTTTGGGAAAAATCAAAATATACAAGATCCAATGACTTTCCTCGGTCTAGTACAGAACTTACCTCCTTGTAGAAGCTGATCAAATTGGTCTGTCAGGAGCGACCCCTCATGAACCCATGCTGACATGTATTTTGCAAAAAACTCTCTTTGAGGTACTAAAGGATAGCATCTCTTAGAAACCCTGTAAACATTTTACCCACAATAGAAGACTTAATGGCCTTTTGATCCCTTTTTGAATGTAGGCACCACATTTGCTATGCACCAATCCTGTGGAACAGACCTCATCACTATAGAGTCCTTAAATATAAGAAACAATAGTCTGTCTAATACTTATTGCATTTGAATCTGGGGGTGTATGCCATCAGGACCCAGTGATTTGTCTATTTTAATCTTTTTAAGGTGGCTATTCACTTCTTCCTGGGTTTGACTGGTGATATCTAATGGAGAGTTTACGTTATCACTCTAAATTTCACCTGACATTTCATTTTCCTTATACTTCTTCACTGCCTTCTTGTATTAGTAGTTTAAATCCTTTTTTTTTTGTTCTTTATTGCCCCCCTTACATCTTTATTGACCCATATTGGTTTTCTCCTATTCCTGTAATGTATGAACTGCTCAGAGTGAGTATTTAAGATGGCTTTAAAAAATATCCCATCTACCGGTATTGTCTGTACTTTTATTTCTGAGGACATTGTCCCAATCAGTAAGAGGTAAGGGCTAAAGATGAGCGAGCATACTCGCTAAGGCAAACTACTCGAGCGAGTAGTGCCTTATGCGAGTACCTGCCCGCTCGTCTCTAAAGATTCGGGTGCCGGCGGGGGAGAGCGGTGAGTTGCGGGGGTGAGCAGGGGGGAGCGGGGGCGAGAGCGTGAGAGAGAGATCTCTCCCCCCCCATTCCTCCCCGCTCTCCCCCGCCGCTCCCCGCCTCCCGCCGGCATCCGAATCTTTAGAGACGAGTAGTTTGCCTTAGCGAGTATGCTCGCTCAACTCTAGTAAGGGCATCTCTAAGCTGATTGAATTTTGCCTTCCTAAAGTTTAGTATTTTTGTAGCTCCCGAATAACGCTCCCTATTGAAAGTCAAGTGGAAATTTATATTATGGTGACTATTTCCCAGGTGACCTGCATCCCTGTTATTCTGTCCGATCTATTGGTTAATATTAAGTCTAATATTGTCATCTCTCTAGTTGGTTCGTGCATAAGTTGGGAAAGTAAATTATCTTTAGTTGTTGACAGAAACTTGTTTGCTCTGGGATCCACAGATTTCAGCTTTCCAGTTTATATCCAGATAGTTAAAGTCTCCCATAATAATTACATCATTGTCATTTGCCACTTCATCAGTGTGCATGAGTAATACATTTTGGTGGCTTCTTTTATATTTGGTGGGCTATAGAAAACCCCTATGATGATTGTATTATTGTTTTTTCCTCCATGTATCTCTACCCATACAGACTCAACATGTTCATCTCCTTCAAATATATCTTCTTATAGTGTGAACTTTAAACAGGACTTTACGTAAAAACAAATCCCTCCCACTTTCTGTTTCCTTCTCAATTCCTTCTAAACAAACTACAGCCCTGTAAGTTAACCACCCAGTCAGAACTTCCAACTATGTCTCCGTTATTCCCACTATGTCATAGTTTTGTTCAGTAATTATTACTTCCAGTTCCTCAACCTTATTTGTCAGACTTCTTGAATTAGTCAACATACAGTTAAGAAAGTTTTGGTTATTTTATCATTTTAATTACATCCCTACTAACTATTCTGCCAGTTCTCACTGGACTAACCCCTCCTACCGCTTCACCTCCATTCTCATTACTTAGTCCCAAATCACTGTTTGTACTATCTTATCATATATCTCTATGGTTACCCTTCCACCATCCCTAGTTTAAACATTTCTCCAACCTTCTAGCAATTATCTACCTTGCAGTCTCCCCATTAAGATGCAGCCCTTTCCTATGGTAGAACTTGTAGCCAACATCAAAGTTGAACCAGTTTTCCAGGAACCCAAATCTCTCCTTTCTACAGCAAGTCTTAAGGCACTTGTTTACCTCACTAATCTTCCACTGCATTTCTGGTGTGGCACGTGATACAGGTAGTATTTCAGAAAATACGACTTTGGAGGTCCTTGCCTTAAACTTACATCCTAGTTTCCTGAAAATGTTTTTAATGACCTTTCACCTACCTCAAACTTTGTCATTAGTGCCAATGTATACAATGACCACTGAATCCACACTAGCCCCTCTCAGTAATCTGTCAACCTGATCCGCAATGTGTTGAGTTTGCGTACCAAGAAGATAACACACCGTTGGTGATCCCAGTCTTAGTGACAGATTGCCCTGTCTGACCCCCTAATAGAGTCCCCTACTACCTGGACCTGTCTAGCCTGCCCTGCGCTCCTATTCTGCTTCTTACTGGCGATCAGACAACATGTCATGTTGCAACAGTGTTAACCCTGTCACATTCCCCTTATCTGCCAAATTTGCTTACTATTTGGGGGTGTAAGTTTAGGACTAGCCTCTCTAGTCCTTTTCCCTATATCCCTCCATCTGTCATCCAGTTAGCTGCCTAATCATCCTGCACTCCCAAATAACCATCCACCCCCACATCTTCCCCAGTAAGTATCGGCCCCTTTCCATGAAGTTCAATGTTGAAAAATGTAAGGTTATGCACATGGGCAGGAGAAACGGATGTCACCAATATACACTAAACGGGGTACTGCTAGGGAAAAGTGATACGGAAAAAGACCTGGGGGTACTAGTGGATTGTAGACTAAACTGGAGTAACCAATGCCAGTCAGCTGCTGCAAAAGCTAATAAAGTCTTGGGGGGCATTAAAAGAGGTATAGGGGTGAGGGACGAGAACATTATTCTCCCACTATATAAGGCACTTGTCAGGCCTCACATGGAATACTGCGCACAGTACTGGTCACCGGAGCTCAGAAAAGATGTTACAGTGCTGGAGGGGGTTCAAAGAAGGGCAACTAAACTAATACCTGGAATGACGGGACTGGAATACCCAGAGAGGCTATCCAAATTGGAATTATTTACTATGGGGTGATCAAATAACTATGTATAAATACATGAGGGGACAATACAAGGATCTTTAGCATGATCTGTTTATACCCAGGACTGCGACTGTAACAAGAGAGCATCCTCTACGTCTAGAAGAAAGCAGGTTTTATCGCCAACACAGAAAAGGGTTCTTTACTGTAAGAGCAGTGAGACTGTGGAACTCTCTGCCTGAGGATGTGGTGATGGCAAAATCCATAGAGGAGTTTAAAAGAGGACTTGATGTCTTTCTGGAGCAGAAGGATATTACAGGATATAAATCTTAGGTTAATTGTCAATCCGAGTATATAGGCAGGTAGGAACTATTAGGGGCTGATCCAGGGATTAGTCTGATTGCCATTAGGGAGTCGGGAAGGAATTTTTCCCCCAAAAGGGCTAATTGGCTCCTGCTCTTGGGGTTTTTTGCCTTCCTCTGGATCAACAACACAGGAGGATAACAGGCTGGACTAGATGGACATTGTCTTCATTCGGTCTTACATACTATGTACTATGTACATTTGTCAACTGAACTCAGTCTTGTAGCTGCTTATTTAGATCCAGGATCTGGAGTTACAAACGTGTGACACGCTCACATGTCGTACAGCAGTATGCACCCTCAAACGGCTGTTCAAGGACTAGATACATGGCAAAAGGAGTACACTGGATGGTATTGTCAATCATGGAGCACATTCTAAATGGCGATAATACCGATAAAGATCAAGTAATTCATACAAGTTAAAATTAACAGTAAATAGAGGTGACCCTCTACTAAAGTCCCCTGTTTTTAAATCAATCACACTTCAAACAACCATACTTGAAATCAAGCACACGTCGCCACACTCCCATAGTCGCTCTGTTGTTTTCTTTAAGTAACCCTTGCAATAAATCCTCTGTTTGGAAAGGCAATTACAGATAAAGTGATTATGAAAAAAAAATTCTCATGGTAGCAAGGGCTGCAACCCGATATGCCTATACAAGAAAAACAGTAAAGAAGATGAAAAAAAGAAGAAAACAAAAAGCAAACGAAGAAATATACTGAAATTCCAGTTCAAGATGATGAATTAAACAGTATAACTCAGAAATTAAGAAGAAAGTGCTTAAGGAAAAAAGGGTTGAAAAGAAAAAGTGATAGTTCTATTACTGCAGTACTCACAGGCAGTGTTGAACTGTGAGCAGATTGTGGACTGGATAACAATCTGGATGTCTGAACCACCATGTTTAGATAAGGCAATGGCCTCTTCTGATGTAGGCAGAAACATCTTCATGATTGACACCTCCAGGGTAACTATGCCTCTGCTCCCTAAAATATTTTAGATTTTTGAGCAACTCTGTATCACAACTAGGGTGGAGTAGAGTTGCTCCAAATTTAGCGACGTTTCTTGAAAGTTGCATAAAGTATATGTGCCTTAGGCCGCCTGCACACGGGCGGAAATCCCACGGCGGGATTTCCGCCGCTCAAAGCCTGCATAGGATTGCGTTAACAAACGCAATCCTATGCAGACGCCCGCGTTTTGGCCGCGCGAAATCTCGCGCGGCAAATAAACTGCGGCATGTCCTATTTTTGTGCGGGGCTCGCAGACCCCTGCACAGAAACGTCACTCACCCGGCCGCCGGCTCTGGTCTGCGCATGCACCGGTAGCCGGCACATGAAAGAGCCAGGGCCACCGGGCGCGGGTGAGTACGCGCCCGTCCCTGCAGGTGCTCAGGTCTGGTCCCGCGGCGAGAATCCTCGCCACCGGTTCCGACCCGCTCGTCTGCAGGCGGCCTTACACTGACACAGCAAAGAAACCATGTTCCCTTTTAACTTCTTAAAGCGACTCTCCAGTCCTGGGCAAACAAAGATAGATGGATTGCTTCTCTGACTACCTGATGCACACTGCATTAGTATGCATCAGTAGTGTAAGACAGTTTATGCTGATCTGACTGGCCAGTGCTGCTCCTATAGGCAGCACTAGTCAATCAAAGCTGGTGAAATATTTAAGTCCAGAGGTTCGTAATCTTTCTTGCCCTGCAGACCACTTGCCATTTCTTTTGTTTTCCGTAGACCCTCTGCTTGCCTAAGGCCGGCTGCACACGAACAGGTCGGATTCCGCATGTGAAAGCCCTGAGTGGAATTTGACTCTATACCCAGCATCCACATGTACCTGTATTTTCTTCTTCTTTTCTGTACTGCGGATGGTCCGCACGGCTCGCCGTCGGACATGGGTAGTGCAGATTTTGAATAAATAGACATCTATCAGCACCTTGCATCAGATTGTAACAGTATTATTGCATAGTAAGTAGACAAGCCCTCACCTGGTGCTCGAGGGAATTCCTGTGAATGTTAGGGAATCCACCGGCACCTAGTATCCAGGATTGGCTTTTATCCTCCCTCTCTCTCTCTCTCTCATCCTCAATCCAGGTCGTCTGAAGAGGCGTCTCGGGGAATGAAGCCCGCTGGATAACCGGGGCTTGTGAAGAACTTGTTCAAAGAAAGAAGGAAAAAAGGTTCCCCGCGCAGTACAGATGACGCGGAATCCGCAATCGTTCCGCAATGTCAATTGCGGAAGGGCCGTGGGTCGGACAACTTCCATTGACTTCATTTTAAGATGTCCCCATGGAATCCGCCTAAAAATACAACATGCTGTGATTTTTTTTCTTTTTTCTCCATGAGCAGAAAATTGCATGACAGTTGAGAGCTGCCTCTGATTGGTCACTGTGCTCAGCCAATCAGAGGCACCCTTTTCAGCAGGTGGGGATTTCAAATCTCCGCCTGCTAAAAGCACTTCAGAGCAGTGCAGGGAGAAGACCCATCTTGATGTGCTTTAGTCCCGGCAGCTGCAGAGAGGTGGGTATATATATTTTTTTATTTTTTCAATGGGAGAACATCGCACTCCTTTGCCACTGCTGTGACAGCTGTGGCAGAGAATTTCTTCATCTCCGCGGGAAGTCCACTTGTCACTAAACGCTGTGACAATGCTTCCACAGTGTTCAGTGACAAGGGGACTCCCCGCGGAGATGCAGAAATCCTTCGGTATGCGTTTTTGCGCACATAAATTTGCACATAAAAAATACCCGTCTCACTAAGTCTTGATAGGGCTTTTTGTGGAGTGAACAATTGTTAAAAACATGTACAATCCACAGATCTTTATTGAAAAGCATGAAATGCAAGTAAATATTTGGATTTGGGACAAAACAAATCAGAACCTAGTAAAAGTCTTACATACAATGAATACACAAATAATGCTGTTAATGGGAGGGAGGAGCTGGATGGTCTGATAGCAATTGTTCAATATTTGGCTTCAAATTTGTGTGGTATAGCCTTAAATCTCCACCTCCAGTGATTTGCAATCAATTTTTTTTTGTAAGAAGATTGGCGAACGCGCAAAACCCCTTTCCATGAGGTTTGAAGATGGAAAGGCTATCAAACACTTTCTTGTGATAGTCCATAATGCAGGATAAGCAACAGGTACGAGCGCGATGCGCTGCTGCCGATATGGAAACTTGTAGAAACTTTCACATGAACATAGCACAAAGCAGATGGGGGTATAGTTCATGCAAAACCTCTCGGGCTCTGGCGGATCACGTGAAAACGATATTCCATAGAACCTTTGTAGGTAAATTGGCTACTGTGCAAGTCTGTTTTGTCTATCGCCAGAGCCTAAGAAGTGTTGCGTGTACTCTACATAGACATAGAAATGACTTACCTCTTTGGTATTTCATAAAATTGTTTATTATAAATATTATGTACACAATCTGTGTAAGGTGTATTATATCAATGGTAATGGTGCATCTTGTCTCCACCAGAAGGATGGGTGGAGACCTAGTGACACACAGTATACACCTAGTTAACAGCCCCTAGCTCCTGATTGGCTAGAGGGCAGGCTTGCCATGGCTTCACTGTTAGGCTTAGGGCTGGAGGTTTACGGTTAAAATGAGGGTTAGGATTAGGCTGGAGCTTTAGGGTTAGGACAACTGCAGTGTCGAGCGTGAAAGCGCAGGAGCAAGGAAGGACAAGGGGGAGCATCAGGGTGAGTGACAGGAGGCGTCCCGATGAAGCACCACAGGAAACTGAGCCAGGGCAAGTGACAGCGAAGGAGCATTTATCGGGCAAGCTAGAGCAGCCGGGTGAGTGGCAGGAGGCGGCACTGTGAAGTGGCGCAGAATGACAGGAGCACTAAGGTGTTGAAAGTTCCAGTGCTGGAGCACTGACACGACAAGGAAAAGCAGCAAGGTAACTTACAAGAGCTGGGAGGTGTCTGTGCTCAGCTGCTCCCCAGGGGCCTGCCATGGATGGATGGATGGTTTGCTACGGCTGTCGGACGCACACTCCCCAGCCACAGTCTCCGGCGCCCTGGTATGTCCGCTCCCAGTGCATTGTGGTCCCTGCTCTGCTGCTGACCTCTGCAGTGTTCCCCTTATTGTCCCCACCGGGAGGCTTTGCTGCACAGAGGGTGACTGCCCTTCTTCTCCCCGGCGGCACTGATAACGCTGCAGGTTCCTTACGGCCATGGCACCACACTAGAGCTGCAGGAAAGCCTGTACTCAGCCTAAGGTACAGAAGCCTCCATACACTGGCCTCAAGCAGCCAATCACATATGCAGGTGTGAGCAGGGCTGATGTATGTCTCGAACCCATTACTTCCAGTGGAGACAAGATACACCAGTACCTATATCATTTACAGAACGCCTGAATGTTGATAATGACCTGCCTATATGGAGTGTGCTCACATGAACATGGACGTTTTCTTGCTGACATGGACCCTCAGCAAGTCAAAATTAACCCCTGGGGTTCCATGTAGACCACTTTGGGAACCACTAATTTAGTCGAATGGTGCATGCTAATACAGACTGTGCATCAGGTAATCAGAGAGCGGTTCGCCCATCTTTGTTTGTCCAGGACCGAAGGGTTGCTTTAAATAGAAACTAATGTGGAAGGCGCAGGGAAGGAAAAAATAGCACAAATGATTCTTATATGAGGCACATGCAAAAAACCTGTTCTGCAAGGACCATTTTTGCTACAATTCTGGTGTATCAAGATTCATAAATAATCCCTGCTGCGCTGCAGACTGACGCAGGGATTATTCTAATTGCCAGATTTGGAGTCAGGAAGGGTTTTTTTTCCTCTTAAATGAGGAAAATTGGCTTCTGCATCATTGGAGGTTTTTTTTGGCTTCCTCTGGATTAACATTGCGGAGTAATAGACTGACATACTATGTTATTATGCTGCCTTCCTTGACTTCAGCTTGTTTCTGGTTTATATTTGTGTTTGCACTCTCCGAAAATGCACCTTGGCCTTGTGTAGCATCAGTAGCCACATTACTGAGAATATTTCTGAGAGTAACGGCTTGAGAACCCTATAGCAAAGACCAAATCCCACTTGGAGGGGTCATGGGTAAAAACTGGGGTTCCTCAAATGCTCCTCGAAATAATTCTGGACAACGTGCACCCGATGGTACAGTGCATTATCCCATGATTGTGGGCATACATGAAGTCCATAAGGGCTCCAAATGATCACCAAGCAGTGAAACATAATGGTCAATGGTCAATTACGTGTTTAGGTGGAGCAGTGGAACCAAACTGTGCCATGAGAACACATCCCACCCTTGTATAGAGCCACCACCAGCCTGCACAGTGTCTTGTTGACAACTGGGGTGCATGGATTCATAGGGTCTGTGCCACACATAAACCCTACCATAGGTCCAAAACAATTTGTACTGTGACTCATCTATTAGCAATGGCACTATGGTGGGGCTTCTGCTCCCATATCCCAGCCATGAACAAGCTGGCCAGTGTTCAGCCTCATTCACAAGATATCACCTCACAACGTATACAGGTGTGGGCGTTGCCAGGCCATTACCTGAAGTAATGCCACTTCATAATCAATTTACATACTACTATCTCATGACTTTTTGCATGTCCATGTATCCAGATTCACTTTTGTAGCCTGTTCCTCAACCAATTAGGTATTCACCTAATAAAATTGCTTTGTCTATCTATGTTTGACCTGAGAAGCACATTACCTTGATCTGTGTAGATATATCAAAGCCCTGTCATATTGCTAACTGTAATATTCATGCTTATGTGGATATATGCACTAATCCAATGCAGGGAAGTTGATTGTTCTTCACTCTTTGCATAACTCCCATAGAAGTAAATGGGAGTTACAGAAGCAATGTAGTACAGCGAGCTACACTGTTTCTGCAACTTGGGAATTATGGAAGCAGTATAGCTTGCTGTACTACTCTGTTTATGTAACTCTCATTCACTTCTATGGACATTGTGCAAACAGTGTAGAACAGCCAATTTGGCTGTTTTAGTACTCCAACTTTATGGTGGCTGCAGCATTAGGGCAGCTATTCCCATCTCAGCTGTGATTGGCTAAAATAGGAATACCCCTTTAATCAGAGGCTTCAGCTTCACTGTTTGGAACTCTTAGAATCATGGCAACCAAGATGTGAGCTTTGGTGCCAGGAGAATGGGTGGCAATGACTTTCGGTGACTTCATCTTCCATAACAAACAGGGAGGATGGCAGGGCTACATCAATAGATCTCCTTTTGTTATTTTAACACAGTTGGAGCTATAGAGGAAATGCTGTGCGGTAACCAGACAACCCCTTTAAAACAACCCTATAAATCTATCCCAATCCCAGTGGATCAAAATTAAAATGCTAGAACTGTAGTAGAGGAAACTGTAGTGGAGGCTAAAACTTCCATAGCCAACTGAACAACTCTGCCATTTAAAGGGATTGTCCCACCATAGCAACTTATCACATAGGTTATTAGTGTCTGATTGCTGGGGGCCTACTTCTGGGTCACTGACCAATCACAAGACTGGGGATCTGGATTCCCTGAGTAACCATATGAATGGCTGTGATTAGTTCATTGAGCACTGGCTCTGTTAGCACTCGGCCAATCAGAGGCAGCGCTTCCTGGAGGTGAGGATCTTCCAATCCCCGGCCAGAAAAAATGCTGAAGACTAGTTCTGCGGACCATGGAGGAGATGCAGCGTACCTGACAGCGCTTCTTGGGTGATGTATTCTTTTTTTCTGCATCTAAGACTTATTTTTGGTGTAGGGCTTATATTTCAAGCCTCCCCCCCTAAAATCCTTGCATGTGTTGTTACAAAGTTGACTACAAAATTGCGGTATTGCCGTGGGAAAACCCAGTGATACTGCATGTTTTTACTTTTTCTTTGCAAATGGGAAGATGGAACCATGCCTCTACAGCGCCACCTATTAGAAGGCACCATTCCTGCAAGTCAATGTCAGACCTTTTAACAGAGTTTGTAACGTCAGGATATCCGATCACGGATTAGCCCACTTGAATAGGGCGTATCTGTGAGAGATCTGTGAAAACTGTAATGCAAATCTGCGTCAAAAATCCATAAACATGTAGACTTCTGAGGCAGATTTCCATTGAAATTTGCATCTGATTTTCCAACTCTTGATTTTGCCATGTGAACATAGCTTTAGATGACAGTTTCTATTGACCTCAGTATCTAAGGAGTTAAATGATCAGAAACCAACTTTATTGGTTTATGATCGGTGCCCTAATGCCCAAGGCTGTTAAAACATAGTTTAAAAGGCAATGCATCAGAAGACATTCCTTGAATAGCCATTATAAAAACATTATACTACAGTCAATAAGTTATTAGGGTATGTACACACAGGGCGTAAATGCTGTGGACTTTCTGCAGTGGTATTGCATGTTATAAATATTATTTAGGGCTCATGCCCACAAGGGATGTGGAATAAGTCTGTGGATTTCTGCCGTTGGAGTACCGCAATTCAAAACAAAAAAGTGCCAGTGAGTGATCACATTTTTCCACAGTCTTCATTCCTTGATATCAATGAAGCCCTCCCATGGTGTAAATCTGTGGTAAAATAGAACATGCCACGATTTTTTACCTGCTCACGGAAATCTGCGGTAGAAATCTGCATGTGTGTGTTGGCAGGCAGAAAGCTATTAGCTTCAATAGAACCTTTCCACTGCAGAGTTCACTCGCGGATTTCCGGGGGGAAACGCAGTGCAAATCCGTCCATGGGCATTCACCCTAAATCTCTTCCACATGGTGCGGAAAAAAGTTAGCGTGAAATTATATCAATAAGCAAGTTGAATTCTGTGGCAAAACACATACAGGTTTTGTCGCAGATTTTGCTGTGAAATCATGGGAAATTCGTCACGTGTTCAATGTGTTTGTTTACCTTCTAATAAGTGGCACTGCAGAGGCTTTGTTCTATCTTGCATAAATTTCCCACAGGAACATGCATGGCCTTATAAGTCTTCTCACACCTACGGAGCGTAAGGAGAAACTTTACTCCTCCCAACTCGCATCATAGGCCTCTCACCCAGCAACCTACCCTACACTGTTGAGGAGCAAAAACCCTGTATTTAATGTGCTTCTCATTGCCTCCCAAATAGTAAACTACAGAAATAATGGTGCTATAGCTTTAGGCCTCCTGCACACAGGATTCCGCCTACTGATTCTGCAGCAAATCCAGCCTATAGCATGCTATGGCAAAATGCAATTTCCTGCCCACAAGCGAAAATCGATTGCGATTCCGCTTGTTGTTGCTACGATTTTGTGCGGGCTACGCACAGCCGGCTTACATCGAAGTCAATGGAAGCTGTCTGGCCCGCAGCTATTCTGCAATCATCATTGCAGAATGACACGGCTCCCACGACCATCGCCATTGCGACAGTGCTGCATCCTCTGTACTGGACCCAGAAGAGAAGGCAGAAGCAGTTTTTAACAGCTTCTGCCTTCTCGCTTAAAGGCTACAAATGCTAAATGAGCATTATATAGTGAAGAGAGAAAGTGGAAGTATTACTTCAGCTAATCGAGACTGCGATTATGTGACCACTGGGTGCACCCCCAGGGCTGCAGGGTCCTAGGAGATCCAGATCAGCTTTGTTAGTGACTACTGTTGCTACATGAGGATGGATGCCCCAGTGGTAGAGAAAAAGTGTGAAATAAAAAAAAAAAATTATGTGAATGACCCTTAGAGGTCTTATATGACATCATCGGGGTCATAGTTGTTAAAAAAAAATGTTACAAAAATAAGTTTTAAAAAAAATCACAAAATAAGGGCTTATTATCATTATACGATGTCCCTTTCTGCAGGGGGAGGAGACGGGCTGGGCCAGAAGCAGTGCACTGAGCTCCCGCCCCCTCTCTGCCCCGTGAAAACCCGGCCGATATATAGACGTGTGAATAAGCCCCAAGATAAATATATTGAAAAGAAAATGACCCACCACAGATGCCAAGCTAAACTGTTGCCATATGCTCCCTATTCAGAGACTGTACAAATTATATATCAAAACGTCCAAAACAAAATGAGAAACCCATTCCTGTACTTTATTTTAACATAAATATACTAATTTTAAAAATAAACAACTATAAATTTAAAAAATCGTGTTTGTAGCTTGTTAATAAAAGTAATAAAACTTTTTAAAAAACTGAAAAAAACCTATATGTCACAGAAAAAAACACGCTGCAAAAATAATTGAGGTAGCTGAAGAAAAAAATAATAGGGCAGTAAAACCACCGGATGGGTAAAATCTGCAAAAAGTATTTGGTCCTTTAGGACTGAAACACCCTCATCCTTAAGGGGTTAAACAGTGACCTGGACATTCCTTCCTTGCCTGAGCAACAAGGTTTTTAGTTTTCTACTTCATTTTGACTTAGATTGTTCTTGACTTTATTTCTTGATTGGGGTCTGCCTTGAGCAATGCTTGTTTCCTATATTTCTTTATCTCTGCTAGCTGTGACAGCCCAATTATGGCTACTCTTCTCCCTAATGCTTCTCATAACGGGTCTTAGAAATACCTCTCCCACTTATATTTTGCTTTTGCTATCAAAACTTGCCCTTGGACACAACTCCGAGAAGCTTTATTAAAAACTGTAGTTTACTGCAGTATGTAATGTATAGCATAGTGTTTTAGAGCTTTTTATGCAAATAAAAGCACCACCTATTAGAAGGCAGCATTCCTGAAAGTATGACCTTTTAACAGGCCTTGTAACAATGACCGGGAATATAAGCCAAAACCAGAGGAAGATATAACCAGGGGCGTACGTAAAGGCTCAGGGGCCCGGGTGCAAAGGTTCAGCTCGGGCCCCTCCCCCCTCCTTCCCTTTCTCACCGCGTACCCATACCCAAATAGTGCTGCATACAGCTGCAAAACGAATTTCCATACATGAATTAGCCCCATTAACGCGTTTCCTGCACTACATGAAAATTTGTTTGTAGCCCCTTGGGCCACACGCACGCACCGCTTTTTATCGCGGTACACTGCTGCCATTCATTTGAATGCGATTACTCAGACGTGACCACGGAAGCAGTGATTTTCGAGAGCCATCTGTCCTGTTTTTCCGTTTTCTAAAGCACCTCCCCACCCATCACAATAATGGGGTGCATTAAAACTGCTTTACCATGCGTTCAATAATGCTGCTCAAAATTGAGGTAAAATTTTTAGCCGTGCAGGATAATAAGCGCATTAAATGTATTGTACACGTCGTTACGGACGCATCGATACCAAATATGTGGGATTTTTAATTTTTTAACTTTTTTTATGCTAATATGAGAGAAAGCATAAAAAAAGGTTTTTTTTAACATTTTTTTTTACATTTTTATTTTTTGCACTTTATTTTACTCTTTTTTTACACAGTCTGTGTCCCTCTGAGGGACTTTTACTGCAGCACTGCAGATCGCTACAATAAGGCATGGCAGGACTTCTCTCCTGCCATGCCTTATCGCTTACTATAGCGATCACAGGCTATGGCAATACAGGACGCCAGTATCCGGCGTCCTGTTGCCATAGCAACTAGCCGGGCTCTCGCAATGTTATCGTGAGAGCCGGGCTGAAGTCACAGAGGGAACGCACTTAGATCTACTTAGATCGCAGCAGGGAAGGGGTTAACAGCAGGGGGGCGCATCTCCGATGCCCCCCGCTGTCGCAGCGGGACGCCGGCTACTAGTGACAGCTGGCTCCCGCTGTGGGATAGCGCGAGATCTGCTGTCCCTATGACGTAAGGGTACGTCACTTTGCGGGAAGTACCCCGCTCCCATGAGGCACCCTTACGTCATGGGGAGGGAAGGGGTTAAACCAGGTCAGTCATGAAGGAGTTAACAACAGGCATTCACTGCTGGTCAGTGAGGTTATAGATGGAGGGTTATTGCATGAACTACATGTAAATCTCCTTACCTCTGTAACTCCACTAGTTTGTGAGACTCCCAGCAGACAGAGAGGTCCTCCTCCCGGGAGCCGGCAGCAAGGACCTCTGATGAGGTCACACTGATGTGGCCGGTCATGTGACCAGCCTGTGGGAGCAGCCATTTAGCAGTTTACCGCAGCAAAGAAGGTTTCTGGAAGCAGATAGCAGCCTCTTGGTTCCCAGGACGTCTGGCTGGTGGCTGCCGACACGCTGAGAGGAACCCCCGAGAGGAGCCCCAGCTGCGTAGGTATGTCAGCCTCCCCTCCAGCAGCCACACACCCCAGCCGCGCCAATCACAGGGCTGCCAGCTTAATGCCGGTCGCCCTGTTCCGCCTTCTACAGAATGCACAAGTGTGCATTTTGAATATGGCGGGGCTTCTGGGCCCCCTGCAGAGCAAGGGCCGGGTCGCAACAGCGACCCCTGCTCCCCCTCACGATACGCCTATGGAGATAACCATATATAGACAGCTGTTTCGGGGGTCTTGCCCCCCATCAGTGCCCAGTAGGTTGCTGGGTGAGAGGCCTATGATGTGGTTTAGGAGGGGTAAAGTGTTCCCTTGTGGAGAGTACCTAGTGAATGTGAAGAGACTTATAAGGCCATCTTTATAGCCTTAGGCTGGGTGCACACAGGCCTGATTTCCAGCAGAATGTCCACAGCGCCCATTTAGTGTGGGTATTCCTGTGCGGAATTCACCCCCATTGAGAGGGGGATAAATTCCACCCCGAAGACGCCAATTTCCATACAGGTTTTGTGTGTGTTATTTCCGCAGCTTGTGAATGAGATTTTCAAAATCTCAGCCACATTGCTGTTACTGTAAATGCAGCGGATCCGCATGCGAATTCCGCTCTGTGTGAATTCCCCCTTATGAGTTTACTCACACCCATTAGCTGTTCTCCACCAGGAGAATGTATGAATGTTGCATTTATTGAAGTCAATGAAGCCGTCCGACCCACAGATCTTCCGCAATTGATATTGCGAAAAGGTTGCGGGACCCACGTCATCACCTAGTGGTGGCACAGGAAAATCTGTACTGTCCGGCGCATGTACAACGTCTCACTGGCCAGACTATCCGCAGTATAGAAGACTGCCTACGCATGACAAGAAATGACAGGTACGAAGGGGCACCAGCCGGGCACAGGGTCGGATTCTGGTGCGGGATCCTTCATCTGGAATTCAACCTGGTCGTGTGCATCTGGAGGGAGCCACTTCCCATAAGATGAGAGGAGATCAGAAGTTGTGGCGCGGGGTTATCGTGTAGCAGTTGTGAAGAGGAGTGGTTAGCAGCCTGCCTTTATGAGAAGACCTGGTTTAGTGCTGTGAGCATTAGTACTGTATCGGAACTGGAGCAAATGTGCACATCTACTTTTCATATGACTTGTCAATAAAGTTATACTGCTTTTACGGTGCTGGAGGTTTTGATTTATTTTTTCTTTCCCATTCCTTGGGATCCGGCCCAACTTCTCTCTCCGTGCACCTGACATCTTCTTACCAAGGCGTGCAACATTTGAATGAAGGATGGTAAGCTGCATTATACGTTTTGTTTTTCATGTTTTGTGTTGTACCATTCAAGAATATGTACCTGTGAGTGAATGTGACAAGACTTCCTTTGATTTGCTGATGTCCCATCCTAGTAAACGTGGTAGGTTGCACAATGTGGAACCCACACAAGTTCTTAAACAGTATGTTGTAAGCTGGTGCACAGGCGAGGGCCTTAAGGTTTGCCCTACCACTTAAGGAAAATATCTGGACTCCAGTTGGCCCTACATCCTTGTCTGTGGCTTAGCCTTCTCAGGCCCAGTGCTGAGAGCTAAGTTCTCCAGGACCAGAGACCCAACGAATCCTGGCCCAGCCATTTAACATACTTGAGTGTTGTACATCAGATAACAGGCAAGAATTGGTTGGGTTCTGAGATTAAAAAAAACATAACTGGATGGGGCTTCTCTTTAGCAGAAACTCTTCTCAAATAGCGTCAACCCTCTTTGGGGCGACTATAGGACTTCTTAGCCACTATGTCCTGCTTGGCTAAATGACCCATAGATGAAAAGTAAAACCAAACCAATCAATCAGTCAGGCCAAACACTCTTCCAGCTTATATGATTCTAGCAAGAAATTAATATTCCCTGCTGAAGCAGACTGACAAACTGAGCATGAAAATGGATTATCATTGTTTATCAATTACATTCTATTATTTCTTTGTGTAGAGATCTTGATTCTGGAAAGATCACTGCTGTTTTTGTATCTAGCAGTAGCTATGGGGAATATGCAGAAAAAGCAAAAAAAAAGTCATGTCAGAAGGCTCCCTGCTGGGTTTCACGAGCAATATGCCTGTTAATCATTTCCTCGCACAATAGAAAAAGAATTTCTTGAGCCTGGAAGGAGGAAGATATGAGTAAAACTCTGTCATGCAAAATGAATTGCCAACTATTGTTTAGTCAAACATTACTAGTTATATGTAAATATTATGTTTTGTATATTTTCTTAGTATATTTAGTTACACGAGAAACTTCCAGGTACTATAAGATTGTTGCCAAAGCAGTGGTAAATGGGACCCATATACCTGTCATGTGATACTTCTAGTCCGCTGTCCTAGTTTACAACATTTGTACTGAGATTTAAAATCTTAAAAGGGGTCATCAAGGTTTAAACAACACCTATCTATGTAAATAGTCCCCCAACAATGCTCTGGTCTCAGGAAGTCCTACATCAACGGTTATTGTCAGGTGAAGCGCTGGATGGTGCTTATTGTGGTGCAGAGGAAATGAAGCATTATAGATCACACAGTGAAACCGGGATTCTCCCTTATGGACACTCATTTCCTGTATTATGCCCCACATTGTGAATGCACCACTGCAGTGTGGTTCTGCCACCATTTCCAGCTTGAAGAGATGTGCAGCAGATGTAGTGATAGCCAACTGTTACTGCCAGTAATATTGGAATTTCAGTTTAAATTAAAGGGGTTGTTCAATTACCGAAAAAAAAATCCACTTCTAACCCCAACTGTGCTAAAAAAAACAAAACCAAAATCGGCTGTACTTACTCGACATCTGCTGCCAGGATCCAGAGCTGCAGCCTTACGATCCTCCTGATGTTTGTTTGTCGTTGAAGATGATGCCACTGGATATTATGTGACCGTTCCTGCCAATTAGAGGCCTCAGCGTCACTGTTCTGTATTCCTGGCATCGTTATGCCAAGGATGTGAGCGCCGATGCTAGGAAAATGGGCAGTGACACTGTAGACTATGATTAGCTGGAGCAGTCGAGTGACATCATCTTCAACAACAAACATCAGGCGGACAGCATGACCCGTTCTACTATAATGCCTCAACAATGAGGGCAGAAATAGGACCGCAGTATGTATGTATGTGTGTGTGTGTATGTGTAATAAATATATATATATATATATATATATATATATATATATATATATATTTGATTTCCCAGTGATGTGAGCTATGCAATGCTCTTGCATCATTTGTGTTTTCATGTTGCCCAGGCACCTTGGTATCCCCTTTCTTGCTGGACTATGACAACTGGACTGTGTCTTCCCACATGTTCTGCAGAAAGCTACCAGATGTGATATCACTTTACTTATAGTGGCCAGACACATTACATATGTCGACCATCTTATCTGTATAGGGGTCCCATGACTTGCTCCCAATGGCAGATATTGTAGGAAGTTAAAGGGGTTGTCCCGCGCCGAAACGGGTTTTTTTTTTTTTTAACCCCCCCCCCCGTTCGTCACGAGACAACCCCGATGCAGGGGTTAAAAAAACAAACCGCTCAGCGCTTACCTGAATCCCGGCGGTCCGGCGTCTTCATACTTACCTGCTGAAGATGGCCGCCGGGGTCTGCTCCCTCCGTGGACCGCAGCTCTTCTGTGCGGTCCATTGCCGATTCCAGCCTCCTGATTGGCTGGAATCGGCACGTGACGGGGCGGAGCTACACGGAGCCGGCATTCTGCACGAGCGGCTCCATTGAAGAGAGCAGAAGACCCGGACTGCGCAAGCGCGGCTAATTTGGCCATCGGAGGGCGAAAATTAGTCGGCTCCATGGGAACGAGGACGCTAGCAACGGAGCAGGTAAGTAAAAAACTTTTGATAACTTCTGTATGGCTCATAATTAATGCACAATGTACATTACAAAGTGCATTAATATGGCCATACAGAAGTGTATAGACCCACTTGCTGCCGCGGGACAACCCCTTTAAGGTTGAGCATGTTGGGTTTCAACATGTTTGATCCTTTTGTTCTTGTGTTATCTAGTGGCCAGAAGTAGCATGGCAGGCATACAGAATTGCAATGCATAAACAGTGCACTACCATACATGCAGTGTACAGTGGAAAGACACAACAGGAAAAGGAGAGACATATGAGTCATACGGGCTGAAGGCTTCAATATTTCGGCTTAACCCCTTGAGTGGCACGCCCGGAAAATTTCCGGGACGAGCTCCACTGCCCATAGTGATATACCCCGGAAGATTTCCGGGCTATGTATCACTATGGGAGCTGCAGAGCACAATGCCACAAGCTGTGACAGTGTGCTCTGCCTGCACAGACCCACACAGAGCAGTGCAAGGGCTTTGAAAAACCAGCAGAAGATATTGCCGATGTGTCGGCAATCTCCTGGTTTGTTTACAGGTTGCCATAGAGACCATCGGCTTGTCAGAAGCAAGCCGATGGTCTCTGTGGCAGGGAGAGCTGGTTGTTAGCTGTCAGAGGACAGCTAGGTACTAGCTCTTACAGCAGAGATCAGAGAAAACCTCCGATCTCTGCTGTGTTAACCCTTTACATGCTGCAGTCTATGTGACTGCAGCATGTAAAGGGCTGTCACTGCAGCATGTAAAGGGCTGTCACCATCGGACCCCCGGAATGTGATCAGGGGTCCTGATGGGTCCCTGTGGTAGTCCCCTAAAGGGACAAAAAAAAAAAATTTTAAAAATTATAAAAAAAATTATAAAAACACTTGTCTCCCTTTACTTTGTAAAAAAATCAAAAATACAATCACACATGTGGTATCCATGCGTCGTAATGACCCACAGAAGGAAGTTAATACATTATTTAACCCCTTAATGACATGGCCCCTTTTTTTCGTTTTTCCCCATTTTTTTTTTTCCTGTTTAAAAAATCACAACTTGTCCCGCAAAAAACAAGCCCTCACATGGCCATGTCAATAGAAAAATGAAAAAGCTATGGCTCTTGAGACGCAACTGCAAAATTAGTTGAAATTCAATGATTAGACCATTTTAAAAAACCTGCCCTGGTGGGCACGACAGGGTGGTAGGAAACCCGCCACTCAAGGGGTTAAAGGAGTATTCCGGTTCCAACAAGTTATCCACTGAGTAAGGGATAACTAGCTGATAGGTGAGGGTCTGAACACTGGTCTCTAATGAAGACAGTGCAGGTCATTTTAATGAGAGTGCTGAAGATGCCCGAGTGCTTGACGTGGCCCTCAGGCTGCGGCACGTAAACACATACACTATGCTCACTCATACTCATCCCCACATATAATAATATATAACACCACATATAACATAAAACTCAAAGGAAACATAAACATTAAAATATGTGAAAAAAAACAAAACACATAACCAACATAGGTCCATTCTGCATAGAAAAACCAATGGAGACTCCCAGCAATTGTACACCTTTGTATTAAAGAGGCACTGAAGCAGGAACTGCTCTATGGTTTCCAGCACTTCGCCACGCTCTTATACGAGGACAAACCCAGTCCCCAGAGTACCTGTACTTCGAAATACCCCTCATATACAGCAGAAAGCTAAATCCCCAAACTTCAAGGGGGTCATATCAGAATTCAACAAATGCAACGCTGCCTACAGGTCCTGACCTGGGCAATCCATGAGCGCCAGTGGTTTCTAGAAATGGAGCTTCCTTGACAGAGTCCTGATCTTCCACATTCCAGAGCCCGAAAACAATGAGAATGTTCCCCCCTTTCCCTCCAGAAGTGACACTAGCATAACTTTTGCCAGATGTTTCCACCACTGGAGATGCGACAACCCTTCTACCTCCTAAACCCAAACCTGCTGGCTCAGCAGATAGTATTGTAGAAACAGAGGCACCAAGGGTACAGTTGGTTAACATTACCAGTCCCAGGGGGTAAGTCCACCAATGCCAGGGCCCCTCCAGTAATGCCAGATGCATTCTGTACACTGAAGGTGGCACCCACTCTCTGGTGGGCACCAACATTGACTGTATTTTTTATAGAATTTCTGGGACCCAGACTGGAGACCTGCACTACGATCACCTGCACCACTTATACCATAAGTATTAGTGGCTGTAGCTTCGCCTACTTGAGCAACTCCAGGATCAGTAGTATTGCTCTTTTTCCTCCTCATATAGTTCAATTGTCTCCTCACAGGCTTTGATTTTCTGGCATATGGACGTTTTTTTTTACTACAGGAAACTCAGTCTGATTCCCAGCGGACAGATTGGAGCTCCCTTTACCACTTATCTAGATCCTTCCCAGAATCCTCATTGTCCCACATGTTGGTAGCAATACGGAATGCCAAATTCCCCACCGACTTTTCCTTTTCTCTGTTCACCCCAATTTGAGCGTCTTTTTGAAGCAATGACTTTTTTGTGTTTCTTTTTCAGGCAGTGTGTCCTCCAAGGGGGTTAGGGTAGCGGCAATGTCAGATCTCTTCTACCCTCATGGGGTTCATTCATCTCTCCACCTGACTGAGGCCGGGAGGAGCAGGTCTGGGATTCCATTGCTGGTGGAAGCCCAGTACTTGAAGCCTTTCCTGAATAAAGTGTAGAGACTTTGCCTGGGTAAGACCCACACCCAGTGGAGGTTCTCAGGAGCGCTCACTACCAAATGTCCTCTTAGCAAAAAGCAGCAGACTGAGGTTCTGGACTAGTTGGTACAGTCAGCGGACGTGAACTACATAGAAAATCTTCAGTGGGATTTGTAGAAGGTGGTGGCAGCACAAAAACCCAAGAATTTTGGTGAACTGGAGGCTCCTGCCCATGAGGAGTGGGCTAAGATTCCTCAGAAATGCTGTCAGGATCTGGCTACGCATCATGTTTGCAACAGGTCATAACAACAAGTACTAATGATGGGTGTCATGGAAGGGGTTGAATAATTCTGAGACCGCAGTAATCATTTAAAAGTGGCATTTTGCGTTGATTTTGGAGAAACCACTTGTTATGAGTTGTGTTGAGGTATTTAAAGGGGTTGTCTGAGAAATGGAAAAAAAACTGTGAAAAACCGGTTGTATGCAGTAGTATAAATAGACATATGAAAACCTTTAGTTATTTCTAACTGCTTATTTTGTCTAGGGGACAATCATTAGGGAATACGTCAAAAACAGCATCGGGACAGAGAACGTAAGAGCTCTCCTTGCTTCCCTGCCTGTCAGTAATCATTCAGTGTGCTAGTACCCCTGTGAAAGAGGACAAAGTACAGTATACAGTAGGGGCGAAACTATAGGAGATGCGGTTGCACCCGGGCCCAAGAGCCTTAGAGGGACTATAAGGCCTCTCTTCTCCATATAGAGAGCCCAGTACTATCAATAAAGCATTATAGTTGGGGTCCTTGTTACAGATTTCACACTGGCGCCCAGGAAATTCAAATTATGCCTCTGGTATACGGTATATGTGTGGCTATCACTGCTGAGATGAAATCTCATTTGTGTCAGTGACCCAGAGGAGAAATGAAGGAATAGAGCTTTTACCTTATGTGAAGAGGTAGAGAGCACAGAGGAGACAGGCTGCTGTGGGGAAGGTGTCTGCTAACAACATGTGACAGCAATAGTAGCGCTGGTATTCAAAGGCTGTAACGTAAAAGCTCCATTCCTTTATTCCTCCCATTGAAATCAATAGGAGCTGTGCTTGCAGTTACAAGCGCTGGCCACTACACAGGGGTCAAAGCAGCAACTTCCAATCTGACACTAGTGTATTTGTAGTGCTGTCAACAGGTGCACAATCAGCTGATCCAAAAGAGTCCTAAACGGTGGACCCCAGTCAATCAACTATTGATGACCTATCCTGAGGATAGGTCATTAACAGTATTTTCATTGAAAAACCCCTTTAATGATTTAGTTCAACTTTGATTAGATCATAAATCAGTTTAGAAGATTGTTCAGGAATGGAGAGAGGGAAGCTGGAAACTGCAGTGTTAGACAGTTGGATTTGCCAGTGAATGGCATTCTGCAGCTTGCTATCCTCTCAATTATATTACAATTTTTCTTATCTTCAATTATAATATTCATTTATTGGGGGGAAATAATTTAGTTACTCTTTTATACTATGGCTGCCTACAGCCACCACTAGGGGGAGCATGGGAGCTTACTGCATACTATTTCATTATTGAGTTCAATGTTACATAGTTCTCCTGCCTATGTGCATAACCTTAACCTTACATTTATAAATATTGAACTACATTTGCCATGTTTCTACCCAAGCCCCCAGTTTATCTAGGTTCATTTGCAGCCATACATTGTCCCCTTTTGTATTAATTACCTTGTATAATTTTGTATCATCTGCAAATATCGATATTTTACTGTGCAGTCCATCTATCAGGTCATTGATAAATATAATAAACATAATAGGGCCTAGTACTGAGCCCTGTGGTACCCCACTAGCAATAGTGGCCCAATTAGAGTAGGAACCATTTATTACCACCCTCTACTCTTTTTTTTTTATATCTCTGAGCCAGTTATTTAACCAGTTATTTACCCACACGTTTTCACCCAGACCGAGCTGTCTCATTTTATATATCAATCTATTATGCGACACAGTGTTCAATGGTTTAGAAAAATCCATATATATGAAATCAATAGACTCTTCCAGGTCCAGCCAAGAACTTAATGCATTGCAGAAGCTCATCAAACTTGTCTGACATGATCGAGACCTCATAAACCCATGCTGATGAGAGGTTATACTTCATCAATACCGTTGTTTTCCTTCAGGCATTCCAGGATAGCATCTCTCAGAAACCCCTTGAATATTTTTCCAATTATTGAAGTGAGACTTACCGGCCTGTACTTACCAGGTTCCCTTCTTGACCCCTTTTTGTATATTGAAAGCACATTGGCAATACACCAACTCCAGTGGTAAGAAATAGTGGTCTGTTTATCACATCACTTAGTTCCCTTAGAACCCTAGGGTGCATTCCATCTGGGCAGGAGACTTGTCGATTTTAATCTTTTTAACCGTCTCTGCACTTCCTCCTGAGTTAGGCAGGTGATATATTTGTAGGGGGTTTGTTTTATCATCTGCATCTCATGTGACATTTCTTTTTCCTTCATGAATACACTTGAGAAAAAAACTATTTAATAGATTTGTCTTCCCCCATCATCTTCTATGATTTCCACTGCATTATTTGTTAAGGGGACAGTGCTCTCACTGCAAATCATTTTACTGTTTATATAATTGAAAAACAGTTTAGGGTTATTTTTGCTCTCTTTGGCAATCACTCTCTCTGCCTCCTCCTTTGCAGTTTTTATCTTTTCCTTACATAATTTTCCCTGTGTGTTTTTGGCACTTCTTTGCTGCCTTCTTGTTTTAGTAATTTAAACGCTTTCTTTTTTTCGCTTATTGTCCCCCTTACAGTCTTGTCTGTCTCCTTTTGTCTTGGTTTCCTTTTACTTGTAGTTCTTTTATTTTCAAAGGGTATGGACTGCTCACATGAAGTATTTAGGATGTCTTTAAACTTCTCCGATATGTCGCCTGTACTATTATTTTTGAGGACACTGTCCCAATTAATGTTCTGTATAAAAACATGTTGTTAGCTCCCAAACTCTGCCTGGCGACGACTGGAGGTTGCTAGCATGTTCTCTTTTAAACCTATAACTATGCAAGTATTTCAGAGCACTGTATTAGAACAGCAAAGCTCTGAATAAGGCCTTGTTCACATGAGTGTGTGGTTTTAGCGCATTATAGGCATGTGAAAAGATCGAGTCTAGTAGTACCAATGGTTTCCTATAGAACCATTCAGATGAAGGAATTTTAGATGCGCAAAAAACTTGCATTTGACAGATAGGACATGCGTGGTTACAATGTCCGCATCTAAGGACCGTGGTGCGTGAAAAGATAGAACCTGGTGCTAGCTGTGCGGGAGTTTCCATAGACTCCTAAGGGAGCTGGATAGCAAGCATCTCCTGATTGTGTGAACGGGTAATTTCACTACTAATTAAACTCGAGACTTAATAACTGGAAATCACCCGTTCACACTATTTTTAGTGCAGTACAGCCGCGATCTTTTCATAAGCCTATAAAGCGCTAAAACCATGCTATTGTGAACGAAGCCTAATATAAAGATTTATTAAGGACTTAATCAGCGCAGATTTTTGATCCTATTTAGATTAACAAAAATTGTATTCAAGTGTGGACATTCCTTTTTAGAGTTCTGAGCCTAGATGGCTTGCTATTGCCATTGATAGTCTTGATAGGCTTCACATGCATACGGGTGGAAAAATGTGACATTGCCTCATGTTGAGTGTCTCAAAATAAAGGAAAAAATGTTGCGCCTGGAGCAGTTTAGACTTCATTGTCAGCAGGCAATTAGAGGTACATAGAGGGGCTTTTTTATGGAAATGTAACCTTCCTCAAAAATTCCACAAGATTGAAATATACAGAGATGGATGCAGCCTTTCAGCCTTACAAAAGAGGACATAACAGAGAAGCAGCAGAGATAAATAATGCAATTTTTTGGCATTCATACAGAACCCTGGGTGGAACCATAGGCTTGTGTTAGTCAAATGGAGACCAAGGATGCAAACTTCATTCTCCAGACCAACCAAGTCTCTGTTCATTTGCTGCATTTTAGTCTGAAAAAAAAAATAGAATAGTCGACAGGGTTGCCAATCTGCATTTTTCTTTTTTATGGATAACATATCCAAAGATCACAGGCAGCCAACAAATGTCTATAGCTCAATATACCCAGAATAACACATTATCAACAATGTGTTGATATATTGTATTGGTAGGCAGGTCATGCTCTGCTATATTTTATTTCAGATCAATGCTTTAATTAACTTTGTGTCTGTATATACCTTTTACACGCCACTATACATATGATTATACAATTATATCTCTCACTACTTACCTGTAGGACATCTGTAAACGGCACTTGTCTCCATGGCAACGCGGCACCATGTAATCTACGCTGGGTTAAAGACGATACTGACGTACCTACGTCACTACGCCATCCCACGGCGCCGGTCGCCATAGTTACACTCAACAATACATCGACAGACACCAGCGCACCATACGTCCTCACGTCACCGACGGCGGGACGTAACTCCGCGGCATGACGCTCTGACGCCGGTCGCCTTGGTTTCCTATCAATAGGCACCAGCGCTACTAAGAGTCCTCACGTCCTCGGCGTCATGACGCACTCTGCGTCATGACGTCCGGCACCTCTATGCCGACAACTCACACCGGAGCCCATAATACACCTTATCCACCGCCTGCATCACACCCATACATGGTGTTATACAGCGGTATATACATAAAGCTATAAAGCTCTATGTATACATACAACTACTCGGGTCACGTGACCTCCGCATACCCGGAAGTAGTTTCAGTTTCGTTTTTCCACCGGCAACAACTATGCTGACGTGGCACACATGACGTGGAGGTCATGTGAGCTACTCACAACCGGTTACTCACCTAATTAACACCACTACATACATGTAAGTTCCTATATAAGTATGCATTGTTATGTTATGGTTTATGTACTTGATAAAGTCGCTTTTGCGCGACGAAACGCGTTGTACTTCATTAAATCTTTTAGACAATATTACATTGTCAACTCCAGTTGTTTGTTGAGACGGCGCAAGAGCTATTTTTCTTACTTTTTTCATCGCTATCACATTATCAACAATGACTATCAGCTATAAAATGATAATTCCAATCTCAGTAATCTGCTCATGTACCACCAGGCTCAAAGAAAAAAATCACAGACACATATATTGTTTTTAGCGGGCACTAGAAAACACTTCATTATTTTTAAGGACTGTCCTGGAAATTACAGACATTAGACAACCCTACATGTGGCACTGGTTTGTCGCCTATGCACATAAAAAGTCTACACGCCCCTGTTAAAAGGCAATGTTTTGTCATGTTAAAAAATCCGACAAAGATGAATCATTTCAGATTTATTTCCACCTTAAGGGTTCTTTCACACGGGCGGTGCGATTTTCGGTCACACTCAGACACAGCGCGACCGAAAATCACATGAACGAGAGGCAGCCATGACCAAGTCATGCTGCATCTCCCATTTATGCTCCCGTTCAGACGGCCCGGGTCGGGTAAGTAAGCCGAGCCCAGGATACCATCAGGTGGGGGAAGCGAGAGCTAAACTCCCAGTCCCTTCCCTCCCCCCTTTGCTGGCTGACTGCAATGGGAGGGGGTGGCATGGGGCGGGAACTAGTTTTTCTAAACTCCCGCCCCCTCTCTGCCCTTTGCAGACTGCCAGCAATGGAAGGGAGCAGGAGCTAGTGTGCTAACCTCCCACCCCATCCTGCCCCCGCCCTTCTCCAACAGCCGGAAAGGGGGAGAGGGGGAGGGAAGGGGAGTTTAGCAGAGACGCTGCTAAACTCCCTCACATCTCCTTTTTCGGCAGCTCCCATAGGAGTCTATGGGATCGGCCACTGTATTCCGGCCAGAAGATAGTTCCGGAACTATCTTTTCCGGCTGGCGTAAAAACGGCCGACTGGAATGTACACCATATATGCTATCTTTACCGACTGGCCGTTTTTACGCACAGTAAAAATAGCCATCTGAACTGAGGCATTGGAAACCAATGCCTCAGATGGGTAGCATATATTGGCCGGCCGTGAAAACGAGGCCGAAATATGCTCATGTAAGTGAAGCCTAAATGTGACCCATTATCTGTACAATTTCATTGGTAACAAAACTTAAATCTTTTAGGCCGGCTGCACACGAGCGTGATGGGCTCCGCCGCGGAATATTCCGCGGCGAAGCTCGTCACGGCGCCCCCCAGAGACCCCATACTTACCAGCGGATCCGTCGTTCTGGGTCCCGCATGACGCTTCCCCGCCCACCGCCGCCGCCGCGTCATATGACACACCGGTCGCGTCACATGACACGCCCACCGCGTCATATGACGCGGCCGGCCGTGTCATGTGACGCGCTGGCCGCGTCATATGACGCGGCGGCGGTAGGCGGGGAAGCGTTTTCACGCTATCTTCCGCTGTGCTACAGCGGGAGATAGCGTGAACGGATGGCTTCCATTGACTGCAATGGAAGCCGTCTGCGCGTACACCCGCGGCAAATAGAGCATGCCGCGGGTGACGACGGGAGATTTCACAGTGCGGGATTCCGTGATGGAATTCCGCACTGTGAGCACTGTGCTATTAGGTTCAATAGAACCTAATAGCTGCGGGCAACGCAGCGGATTTTCGCCGCGAATTACGCGGCGGAAATCCGTTCGTGGGAAGGAGGCCTTAGGGTGGAAAAATAAAAATATCTAAACTAAAATACTGTGGTTGTATAAGTGTGAACACCCTCTTATATTTGGGGATGTAGTTGTGTTCAGAATTAGCCAATCACATTTAGTCCTTTTTCACATGGGCGACAGCGATCTCGCAGCTGTGTTTTGTGCAATACCACTCCGCTTTCTAATAGCGATTTTGTGGCGCTTTTTTGCCGGGATTTTCGAGGGGGCTTGAAATATAAGGCCTACACCAAAAAAATGCCTTGGCTGCATAAAAAAATAAATAAAAACAATGCATTACCTAACAGGCGCTGTTCGCTCCGCCGCACTTCTCCTTTGCAGCTCCGGCACTTGTTTGTAGTCTTCAGCCAGCGCTTCCTGGTCAGGGGGTTTAAAAATCCCGCCTCCAGGAATCACTGTCTCTGATTGGCTGACCCGCAGGGCTCGAGAACCAATCACTGCAGCGCTCGATAAACTAATCACAGGCATCGTACGATCTTCCGTATTATTGATGACCTATCCTAAATATAGGGCATCAATAGTTTACAACTGGACAAACCCTTAAAGCAACAGCCATTAAAAGCAAGTAAAATTAAACTGTACCTACACTTTCAGATGACTTCAAAATAAGATGTCACGTTTGTATTGAGTGGTAAGGTTATGTTCATGTTGATCAGTGCATTCCAAAGAGCTGCTGCCATCCTGGAAAATTCTTGAAGATGGAAGTGGGAGGTTGGGATTAAAGGGGAATTTAGTCTACGGTCGTTAGTAAAGCGGAGAGCATAGGTAGGGTGGTAGGCAGAAAGGAGGGAGGAAACATAGGGCAGTGCAGCACTGTGGAGTGTCTTGTGGATGAGATGAGTTTCAATTGTATTCTATGTTTGATGGGCAGCAAGTGCAGTGACTGGTACAGGGTGGGCTGGACAAAAACATAAGCATGGCTACTGCATTCAGAATGGATTAGAAAGGGGAGAGCTTAGTGAGGAGAAGACCAATCAGTAGGGAGTTGTAGTTATCAAACCGAGAGTGGATGAGAGCAACAATAAGGCTGCCTGTCCACGGACGTTGCAGTATCCCGCGGCGGATCCCATGGGGAGATTCCTAAAATTTCATCAACAAATCCTTGGTGTTTTTGAGAAATGCACATTCTAAATCTTAGAATCATGCCTATTGATGCTGCGAATTTCAACCCTTGAAAGACTGTAGACTCCGCAGTAGATCTGCTACAAAAACGGTCATCAAATCCCTGCTCTTTAGGTGCGGCTTTAGCCACTGTGCTTTACCAGCGTATTTGCTGCTGTTTTTCCGCTGCGGGAAGCCTACAGAAGATATATGGTGTGTGCAGCCGCTTAACGGAATTTTGGGGGGATTACAATGATAGAGGAGGGGACTAGACATCTTTTTAGAGACTACGACACTATAAGATATAGACATTAAATAGCGAGAAGGGTTGTTGAGCCGGGGATCTTCCGACTGCCAGGCCTGGGTTCAGGAAGGAACTTTCTCTGAAGAGTGTTGATCCAGGGATTATTTTGACGGCCATTATGGAGCCGGGAAGGCATTTTTTTCCCCAAAATGAGGTAGATTGGCTTCTACCTCATTGGGGGTTTTTTTAACATGGGGGAGTAGAAACAGACACAAATGGATGGACATTTGTCTTTTTTCAGCCTAGCATACTATGTTACTAAATTATAAGGCCATCAATAGCTACAAAAATTATTCAGAGCAGCATAGGCCATGAATATGAGATCAGTGGGGTTCAACTCTCTTCATTGTCCACATTGCTCTGTACACTCTGCTCTTTGTACATTTAGTAGTGGTTGTGCTGGCAATTAAAGCATTGTCCCAGTCACTCCTTTTTGGGATTTGAAAAATTACACTAAATAAAAAAACTCATATTGCACTTTAAAATGCATGAAAATAGGCTGCATTTTTTAAAGTGGCAAAAATGAAGCCATGAAATTAAGACGTTTGTATGTTCTCCACGTGTCTGCATGGGTTTCCTCCGCCTTCTTCCCACACTTCAAAACCATACAGATCGGTGATTATAGTTTGTGAGCCCCGATGTGTTATATAAATAGAGGTGATTGTTATTACATGTTTGAACAGTAAAAATGTTTTTCAGGAACAGTTCAGATTCAAAGTTTACACAGGGCAGAAAAAAATCAGCTTTCGTTAGTAAGGAAGGATTACAAATTTACATGCAAAAAAAAAAAAAAGGATTTATATATAGATAAGGAATCCCCAAACAGGATACGAGGCCTCTTTTAGCTTCGGCTATTGCCAAATATCTGCAGCAGGTGTCTAGATGCGAGTGCTGGAGTGCACGTCTGAGGAAGCAATGCCAAAGGCTGGGTGTGACTCAGTTTGACATGAGGTGTAATTCATCAGCAACAGCCTAATCCTACACATTGTGCCCAACACCTCTATATTACCTTCTGTCCTTTAGATGTAACATATACAGGGAGTGCTACCAAAAAGAAAAGTCATGTGCGGAAGGCGGGGAAAAAAAAGAGATATAATAGAAAAATACAGGGGTTATTTCTTGTATTCATGGCTATGTATGTATGTATGGCTATGCCTGAGCCTGTTCACAACACATTTTTTTCCTTTCTCTACATCAGTCATGTATGTCAATGTACCAAAAAAGAAAGACGTTACTTTGTTACCCATAAGCTACCATTGTGCAGATGTGTTTGAAAGTTTGTGAACCCTTCAGAATTTTCCATATTTCTGCTTAGATTTGACCTAAAACTCCACACAAGGCCTAAAAGTAGATAAAAAGAACCAAATCAAACAAATAAGTACAAAAATATTAGATCTGGTCATTTATTTATTGAAGAAAATGATCCAATATCATGTCTGTGGGTGGCAAAAGTATGTGAACCTTTAGGATTAGCAGATAGCTTGAAGGTGAAATCAGAGTCAGGTGTATTTTAATAAATGAAATAATCAGGTGGAACCTGTTTTATTTAAAGTACAAGGATCTATCAAAGATCTTCACAACACATTAATGGAAGTCTATCATGGCACAAACTAAAGAGATTTCTGTGGACCTCAGAAAACGTTGTTGATGCTCATCAGGTTGGAAAATGTAAAGAGAGAATTTCTAAAGAGTTTTGAATCCACCAATCCATAGCCAGGCCGCCTACACATGGGAGGATTTTCGCTGCAGACTCTGGATCCGCAGCAATTACCGGCCATAGCATGGGAGAATGCGTCTTTCTGCTCACGATTTCAGAATTGTGGAGGAAAGCAGCATGCTCTATTTTTGTCTGGATTCCACGTGGACAACTTCCTTTGAAGTCAATGAAAGCTGTCTGACCTGTGGGAAAAAAATAATTTGAAAAAAAAAAAAATCTGTACTGCGCATGTCCAACAGTGAGCCACAGGGTCTATCCGCAGTATAGAAATGACAGGTACGCGCAGATGCCGCTGCTGTCAGGGTCGGGTTCCGTTGCAGGCTCCCACATACGGAATCCAGCTCTGCCTTGTTCAGGCGGCCTCAGATAGATTGTGTACCAATGGAGGAAATTCAAGATCATTATCCCCCTCCTCAGGAGTGATTGACCAACAAAGATCCCGCCAAGAGCAAGGTGTATAATAGTCCTCTAGGTCATATAAGGATCCAAGGTAATCTCTAAGCAATTAAAGGCCTCACATTAGCTATTGTTAGTGTTCATGAGTCCACCATCAGGAGGACACTGAACAACAATGGTGTATATGGCAGGATTGCAAGGAGAAAGCTGCTACTCCAAAAAGAACATTGCTGCCCATCTGCAGTTTGCTAAAGATCACCTGGAAAAACCAGAAAAGTATTAGAATAATGTTTTGTGGACGGATAAGATCAAAATAGAGCTTTTTGGCTTAAAATTAGAAATGTTAGGCTGGGTTCACACAGGGCGGCTTTGCCGCGTGGCATTTGGCAGCGGCAAATCCGCCCGTGTCCGCTAATCTCGGGATTAGCCAGCCATGTGGACGAGCTTTCTCAGAAACCTCGTCCACATGGGACGGCCAATCCGCTGCGGTAAGTCCGGCTGAAACCGTGGCTGCGGCGGCCGCAGCCGCGGTTTCAAACGATGCAGCATGTCTATTTACTTATTTTTTTTTATTTTTGTCCCGGCCGTGCTCTCCTCTATGGGAGCACTGGCCGCAATGGAAAAGCAAGCGGCTGGGCTGCTTCAAAGCTGCGGCCAAACCGCGAGATTTCCAACGGGAATCCGCCCTGTGTGAACCCAGCCTTATGTTTGGAGAAAGAAAAATACTGCATAAAAACCTTATACCATCTGTGAAACACAATGGTGATAGTAGCATGATTTGGGCCTGTTTTACTGCATCTGGGCCAAGACAGCTTGCCATCATTGATGGAACAATGAATTCTGAATTATGTGGTGCTCACAATTTAGGCCAAGATATTTTGGTATAGCGCTGCCTTGTATTATTTTTGATGGAGGCATTTTGGAATGGAATATTACACTCCAGCCAGAGTATCTTATTATGCTATAGCGTTATCTATACTATGACAGACTATTGATTTGGGTCTACATTTTCTACTTTTTTTTGCTTTTGTTCTTTTTCTACATATTTTGGTGGGCTCATATTAATGAGGTCAAAGTTCCCTATGTGCACATACATACCAAGATAGTGTATGGAGATTTGCTGCACACAACCAAGTACGCATGTCACGGAGTACTTGCTGTGTTTTCATGCATGAGAGATACACGTATGGCACGCCGGCCAACACATTCGCTTGAGTTCAGCCTTCGAGTTTTTGCTGGAATGTGTGATGACAACTTAATTTGAGTAGTTTGGATAGATTTTTATGAACATGTGTCTGGGATCTATACATGTGATGAACTAATGGTCTGTGTTGGATTTGATGCAAATTTGGCTTGGAGATGACTGCTACTATTATTTCCTCTCTCTAATTTACAATCCCTTTTCACCTACTCTTTGTCAGGATCAGTGTATTGTCTTCTAGGGAGAGGTTCGGGAATGGGGTTGTCCTTCTTAGAGTAGCTACCCTTTTGAGGTAGGAAGTTAATAATAGGAATTGGATATGGTTCTTATTTAGCAATTTACTGTACAAACATAACAAAAGACATTTTCTCCACTCCTTTGCCATCCTCTAGTCCCTGCTGGTCTTCGCTTTCGTGTGCAAGGAGCCAGCGATAACATCACTGACACCAAGGCCATGTGACTGCTAACTGCAGTTACTGATTAGCTGCAGTGATCACATAACCTGGTGTCGGGACATAGGACTGGTGTGCGGACATCAGAAGCCATTGGATCACATGCTGTGGGGAAGTAGGAGAGGCAAGTATGGTTTTTATCTTTATACAGAAAATTTGGGCAAATTTTTCAAAAATAGATGGTCCCACACTAGGTTTTCTTTAATTTGTTCATCATTGCATTGTGAAAGTCATATATATTTTTTATTATTCCTTCAACACAGACATATGAAGACTTGTTTCTTGGGGATGAGTTGTAATTGGCAATGCCATCACTTTATGGTACATATAACTTATAAATTAACTTTTATTAAGTCCTTAGAGAATGAAAAATATCCAGTAAATCCACCCATCTTTATTTACAGTTTAAATTTTGTGCTGATCACTATGCAGCATAATTTCTTTATTTTGTGGGTCACTACGATTAATGCAACAAGTGTGTGTGTGTATGTATATATATATCATTTTATGGGTTCTCGGAGAGAAAGAAATAAGCTACTGTGAAACTCCGGTAATGGTGCATCTTATCTCCACCGCAACTATGGGTGGCGACATGGGTTGGCAGGGTTGAGTTTTAGGGGAGGGCCAGGTGACGCCCGCAATAGTGGATTAGCTTATGCACCCCAGACGGAAGGCAATGTCCACTCCTGACCCCGCTGTAATCTTCCCCAGGTCTGCCATTATCTCCCCTCTCACGGCTCCTGTCACTGTCCCCGGCATACTTTCATCATTTTCCCTTCCGGCTCCCATCACTCACCCCACTGCATTCCAGTCCACCTCCTGATCTCTACCACTTATATACAATACCAGAACAGAGTTTATTACATAGATATGGTACCAAGACCAAGCCTACTACATAGACATACAGTAGCAGAACCAAGCTTACTACATAGACACAGTAGCAGAACAGAGTTCACTACATGGACAATGTCACGACATGCTTCTATTACCTGCTCCTGCAGTCGCAAATGATCACCGCTGTGCTCCATCTCCTTTCTTCTTCTCTGCTAGCTCTCTGTTTTCTGCCCATAGGGCTCACACACACTCTTGTTTAGTCTCTTAAAGGGTTAGTGTGTGCTTCCATAACTTGTCCCCCTCTAATCTTGTTCCTACATTCCCTATATTAGCCATCCGCACCCTAAGGTGGAGGCCTAAGCAATTGGTCTCCTACTGCCATTTGTAGCAAAGTCCCTAGCTGTGTTTGTTCTGGTTCTAACCCTTGCCTGACTTTGACTATTCTGACTTCTGTGCTCCCTGACCTTCACTCTGTACAAGCTTGGACCTTGTTACAGCAGCTGTGCCACCAGCTATAGTGTGTTTCTCTACTACACTCCTGTTCAGATCTTCAGGTACCTCAACTCAATGTAGTCCAACATCAGCAGACACATTACCAGGACTATCTGTGTAAAGGCTTGGGGTCCCTGCAGCAAAGACTGTAACCTGCTTGGAGGGGTCAAGTGAGAAAACTGGAGTAGCCCAGGTGCTACCTCCACAAATAGCCCAAAGTCAAACCAGTGTGTGACAAGGTGGATCAACATTCACCTGTCTGACAGATATGGTACCAGATCCAAGCTTAATACATACATCTAAGCTTTTTATGTGACCCCCTCCCCCCTATAAAAAAAAGCCATTGTGACTGGTCCCTTTACCTTGAGGGGCCTAGAGACAGCCCCCCCCCCTCAAAGTTCCAACCATGAAGATTACATCTTGTTGCATTGCTCATGCTGGCATACCACGGTGTCTCTGAGAGCATAGCACTAACAGACTCCATCCCCCCTACTCTCCTGCTCTCAGTACAGTGTATGTGCTCCAGAGAGGAGGCGATCAGTGCTATGCTCCCAGAGTCACTGTGACAGGTTGCGGGCGACAGCGTGAGTAATGCAACAAGATGTAATCGTCCTGGCCTGAGCTTAAAGGGGTTGTCCCGAGGCAGCAAGTGGGTCTATACACTTCTGCATGGCCATAATAATGCACTTTGTAATGTACATTGTGCATTAATTATGAGCCATACAGAAGTTATAAAAAGTTTTATACTTACCTGCTCCGTTGCTGGCGTCCTCGTCTCCATGGTGCCGACTAATTTTCGCCCTCCGATGGCCAAATTAGCCGCGCTTGCGCAGTCCGGGTCTTCTTCTTTTCTGAATGGGGCTCCGTGTAGCTCCGCCCCGTCACGTGCCGATTCCAGCCAATCAGGAGGCTGGAATCGGCAATGGACCGCACAGAAGTCCTGCGGTCCATGAAGACAGAGGATCCCGGCGGCCATCTTCAGCAGGTGAGTATGAAGACGCCGGACCGCCGGGATTCAGGTAAGCGCTGTGCGGGTGGTTTTTTTAACCCCTGCATCGGGGTTGTCTCGCGCCGAACGGGGGGGGGGGTTTAAAAAAAAAAAAACCCGTTTCGGCGCGGGACAACCCCTTTAAGGGGGCCTGTGTCACTACAGGGGGCCAAACAGAGCATAAAGGGGACACAGAAGGGGGGCCACTAGGAGCAGGGCATGGGCACAGACGTGAAGCCATACTGAGCATGAGAGAGTATAGAAGGGGGGTCCACACAACATGAGGGGGCACAGAAAGAGGGACACCCTAATAATGAAGAAGACACGGAACGTGCGGCCATCCCGACTATGAGGAGAACAGAGGAGAGGGGCCACTCTAACCTTGAGGGGGACTAGGAAGAGGAATTAGTTCTTATGGTGGGTACAATGGAATAAATATTACTGGATTGAGGCAGTACAGTCATACTACTTTCGTTGCCTTCTTCTTTTGCTGGTTTCCAGTTTCACCAATTCTTCAGTGCAGAATTGCTTCTCTACTTACATTCCCTCTTCTAGTTTTGCCGTTGGCAGACGTTACCTCACTGTCCAATCACAGCCATTCAAGGATGAATGACTGTGATTAGAGCATGCAGCGCTGGCTGTGATTGGCTGAGTGGGCTGTCACTCAGCCAACTCAGCCAATCAGAGCAATCTCCTGCTGGGGGTGGGGATGGGGCATTTAATCCCCGTCACTAGCAACAGATGCTCTGCTGGCTTGACAAGCGCCCGGCAGCCAGCCAGAAGCTCCAAAAGCTGTTAGGATCACGACGACACCTGAAAGGTGAGTATTAATACCCCCCCCCCCCCCCCACAGTTAGTGTTGCTAGGGGGTATAGCACTGCCAAAAATGCGGTACCAAGTTGTGCAGCATTTTTGGAGGCGCAGGGTCTGAAAACGCTTGTGTGAACAGCCCCATGGAAATGAATGGGAGCTTTGTACGGCATTTAGCGCTGCACTGAAAAAGCTCCTCGGATTTACATTGATTCCTATGGAAATAATTGCCTCTAGTTTCATTGGTTTCAAGTTTAGTCGATTGCTTTCGGACGAATTACCAACTAAACTAGAGGTTTGATTGTATTTGCAGGTCACAACAGAGGACACTAAGACAGTTTTGGATACATTACTATAGCAAGGCACTGAGAGGGGCATTGGGGGTAGCGGTAGCATGAGGAGGGTGTGCAGAGACATTGTTTTTACAAGAAGTCTGGGTGGTGGTCTGGATTGGACAACCCCCACTGAGGAACTCTGGCGCAAAAGTCAGGACCACCCCCAAGGGCTAGAGCCTCATGCTAGAGAGGAGCCCCTGGAGATCTCAATTGAGAATGCATCCAGTTATCCGGGTGAGAAGATGTTTTCCTCGCGCAGGGATCTCAGGCTATGCCCAGTACAAGGAGCGCCCACGGGATTCCCTACATGATAGCCCCAATATTACTGGGGAAAGGATCCACAACTATTGCCGCTGTTGCCCAGGGACTCACCAACCTCCTCTCCACCAGAGGAGTACCTGGAGGAGCATTTGGAGGAATCAGGAGCCAGTGCAGCTGCAGGGCCTGTCTGCCCAATGTGCACATTTAAAGTGCCTGAGACCATTGCACAAACGGACCACCGGCCTTGGATCTTGATTCATCTAAATAATTTAGCGGTGAAAGACTGCCTTCCGGATCTACTAAAACAGTTCGCATGTGAGTACGGGGATCAAACTTTTGCCTTTTACTTTATGGGAGCTCGACCCAGAGTACCGTACCCTCCACTGAGACAGCCGCATAGTGGACTTGCAGAATCACCTATCATCTTTAGGGACACTTCTTCCTTGGAGGAATCACTGGCTGTTTCACATTCTACTAGTCATGCCCAACCAGATTCGATGGATGAGTGTGATGAAGAGGTGCGCAGTCTCACACAAGCTAGCCCTTCTGAGAGTTCAGTCATTGAGATCAGTTTGGGAGAAAGTCATCCGACGCCGCCCAGTTTCACAACGGACTCAGAAAATTAATACCTGCATTTCTTGGTGTTGCGCTCCAGGAACTGTTGCAAATATTAATGAAAAGACTCTTTGCATATAAGACATTTGCTTGTTCTGTTTATTATGCCCCTTAAAAAAAAATTAAAGGGGTTGTCCCGAGGCAGCAAGTGGGTCTGTACACTTCTGCATGGCCATAATAATGCACTTTGTAATGTACATTGTGCATTAATTATGAGCCATGCAGAAGTTATAAAAAGTTTTATACTTACCTGTTCCGTTGCTGGCGTCCTCGTCTCCATGGTGCCGACTAATTTTCGCCCTCCGATGGCCAAATTAGCCGCGCTTGCGCAGTCCGGGTCTTCTGCAGTCTTCTATGGGGCTCCGTGTAGCTCCGTGTAGCTCCGCCCCGTCACGTGCCGATTCCAGCCAATCAGGAGGCTGGAATCGGCAGTGGACCGCACAGAAGAGCTGCGGTCCACGGAGGAAGAGGCCATCTTCAGCGGTGAGTAGAGAAGTCACCGGAGCGCGGGGATTCAGGTAAGCGCTCCGGTGAGCTTTCTTTACCTCCCTGCATCGGGGTTGTCTCGCGCCGAACGGGGGGGGGGGTTGAAAAAAAAAAAAACCCGTTTCGGCGCGGGACAACCCCTTTAAGGACTCTTATTTTTCCTGCCGGACAACTAACGGTGTGAAGGAATGGTGGTGTCACATTTGACAACTTCTTCAGTCCTTTACACATCTATACAGGTAAGCGTTTTCCCAGCGTTGCCTGGAAGAGGCCTAGTGGTGCCTTGGCTTAGGTTATATGTGTCCCTCCGGGGAGGAGTCTGGTAGAACCACCATGACAAGTGCCATCTCTACCCCCGCCAACTCCTTAGCATGTGCCTCGTGTCTTGGTTGCTGCAGGACACCACACTAGCCTTTAGCTACACCCCTGATAGATATGGTACCAGGACGAAGCTTACTACACACTGTATAAGAAAATATATCTGCCATCATTGTAAAAAGAAAAAAAATGCATCCATCGAAAACACCATGTAGCTGACATACAGTTGCAGTCCCTTTCTTTGCAACACACCTGGATACATTTGATGTCGCAAACACACACAGTCATAATGCTTTTAGGGGAATGCAATGACACGCACAAAATTGCGTCTCACAAACACACAAATAAGCTTTTATTGTACGTCCATATGGGGTATATATACTATAATGTGCATGAGAATCCAAGAAACTCATCCACACACTGTGGAAAAAATCTGCAGTGTAAATAATTGACCTGAGGTCAATGAATTCACAGCTTGTCAAGTTATGTTGCAGATTTTCACTGTGACTTTAACTTCTTCAAAATTAAGTGAAATATGCAGCACATCTGTAGGGAACGGAAGGATTTTGTTGTGGATTCTTTGCTGTGGGATCACGGCAAACAAAGCAGGGCCTATACTGCTGAGAATAATACACCGTGTGGACATTTATTCACATGGCCATTTTTGATGCGGTGAAATTTAACATTGGCAAAACTTTGTCCATTGTCCTGGTTGGCTCCGGGCTGTCCAGACCTTTTAGTATCAGAAAGGCCACATCTTTTATGTAAGAGAAAGGAATCTGAAGATACACAGCGGCAATGGAGAAAAAAAAGGCACCAACCTGCTCCAGCATCCTCTCAGTCACACACTTCCTCTGCGGACGGCAGAAGGAGATGGCAAATATGGCCATGGATATATTACTACTTTGTTCAGTGTGTATGCATCCGTTAAACCTAATTCACAGTGTCTTTTATTCTTCCCCTTTTTTACATAGCTAGTTTAGCAAGATGAGAAGGGTCTTTGAGCGGCGGGTTGCTGCAGTAATTAGTAAAAACTTAAATTTAACTTCAAAGCGGGCAGGAGGGTGGGGAGGTTCTCCACAGGTTTCCACGTACCCAATTAAGATAGACAGCATAGTTGATAGCTGTCAACTGCCTAGATTAGGCAAGTTATAGTTAGGAATAGGGGCCCAGGCCCCATGTGTTTTGTTATGTCTTGTTTGATTATTCGGTTATGTCCACCCCCGCCCCTAGTCAGACCATACCTAACCCTCTAACCCTCCACCTCCCTTGTGTGTCTTCCCTTACCCACCCCAGTCGTGCCCAGAGAAATGGGATAACAAATTAGGACAGCAGGCCCGGGAGCAGTGGTAACCATGGTGGCACTAACTTTCTGCACGTTTAACGTCAAAGGGTTAAACGTCCCTCAAAAAAGAAAGCAAATCCTATACCACCTCCATAAAAAGGGGGTCATGGTGGCCCTGCTTCAGGAAATGCATTTCAAATTGGGGGTAGTTCCAGCATGCAACTCACAAAACTACCCACACTGGTTTCATGGGCCCGACCCGTCGAGGAAAGCAGGCGGAGTGTCAATTGCACTCCACAGAACCCTACAACACCAGGTGGTCTCTTCCTGTACAGACCCGGAGGGCAGGTTCCTCTTTCTTAAACTAGAAGTGACGGGGAACATACTAACAATTGCTAATATTTATCTCCCCAATCAGAACCAGGTTCCACAGGCCTCCAGGATCCTCAGAAAATTATCCGAATTTGCAGACAGCTCAAAGATCATTTTGGGAAGAGACTTCAACCTGGTGATGGATCCCGCCCTCGGCACGTCGTCGGGTAAGTCCTCTGTCTCCCGAGCAGCAATTCAGGCCCTTAGAAAAACACTAGATGCATTACACCTGGTAGATCTATGGCAAATACTTCATCCGGCGGTCAGGGACTATTCCTTCCACTCGGCGCCACATAACTTCTATAGCAGAATAGATCACATCATGGTCTCCCATGGTCTCCTGGACTGCTCTCCCAGCTGCTCACACGGGAGTTTCCTGTGGTCAGACCACTTCCCTGTGTTCGGAGAGCTGACCCCAGGGGGAATAGCCCGTAAGAATCACACTTGGAGGTTAAATGATAACCTTCTCAGAGACACTGTCTGCATTGCGGACATTAAAAACAAAATCCAGGACTTTATAGAGGTACACCGCAACGACACCACCCCCTCCCCTGTGAAATGGGAAGCCCTAAAATGTGTCATAAGGGGAATCCTGATCTCCCATGGCACACGCCTCAAAAAAGAAAGATCAGTCACCTTAACCACCCTCCTGACAGAGTTAAACGCCAAAGAATCAACCAACAAACGCAAACAATCTGACACACTAAAAGCCCAAATCTCGACCCTCAGACAGCAAATCCTTACCATCCTAGACCAAAGATCCCTAGCTTACAGAGATAAACTAAGAAGAGGGAAATTCGAATATGGTGATAAATGCGGCAGACAGCTAGCCAGAAACCTACATCCTAAAACGCCATTAACCTATGTCCCTAAGCTACAATCACGTCAGGGACACCTGATACATAGGACAGAAGACATCCTAGAAGAATTTAGGACCTTCTACAGCAAACTATACACTATCGAACCCGAATCTCAAGCAACAGGGATAAACAGAAACCCAGAGTTAGAGTCATACCTCGAAGCCAATGCCCCAGGAAAAATTTTAAATAACGAGAAGGAGGACTTGGAACGGGATTTCACCACCCAGGAACTGACAGAAATAATCCAAAACCTAAAAATAGGCAAGAGTCCAGGGCCAGACGGCTACACAGCCAGGTTCTACAAAATATTTCAGAAGGAACTATCCCCCCTGGCACTAGAAGCATTTAACGCAATTAGCAAGAGTCAACCCTTTCCCCAACAGGCACTACAAACACACATAACGGTCATCCCCAAGCCAGGCAAAGACTCTACACTCTGTGGGAACTTTAGACCCATCTCATTAATCAATCTGGACGTTAAAATGTTTGCCAAACTCATAGCTAACAGATTCCAGAGTATTATACCGAGAATTGTACATAGAGAGCAGGTAGGCTTTGTCCCAGGCAGAGAGGCTAGGGACAACACCATAAAGACACTGTCCCTAATCGATAGAGCCAAACGAAATGGAACCCCTGTTCTGGATTATGATTTTCTCCAGCAGGCTTTGGGGTATTTTGTCGCTTCCGAATTATATCGTGTGCACACATCATCGAACCAGATCAGACACAAGTGCTGGTCTAAAACTGGGAGAGTCTCTACAATGTGTAGAGGCTCAGGCTTTTTATTATAACACATGACAACCGCCCTTCAATGGGCGTGCAACAGATTACATCAGTAACATATAAGATTCTCATTTGTCGGATCATATAGAATCTCCCACCTCTCTGCCCACCCTCCCTCACGTCCGCCATAGTATGGACTTTGTCTTCTTTAGCATGCAGACAGCCTTAAGCAGTTTCTGTGTATGTGGCAACCCATTGTTTAACTAGCTTGTATGAGGAGTGGAAGGGGGCCTAGGTAAACACTCAGTATTAAACACAGGATATACACATAACACTATAGCCCTTAACTCTTAGAGGTCTCTTGTGCAATCCCTATGTACTTAGCTAACATTAACATCAGACATCCTTCACCATCCCATTGTCTAGTAAATACTATGATTAGATTGTGTGTCGATCAAACTCCAGAGCTAAAAGTCATTACAACAGCAAAATACATTTGGGTTATATAAATCGATAGACATTTTATACCAAAATAATCATCATGTCTATCACAATCCCTCCCTTAAAATGTCTATCCTCTAACTCTCTATCTAATTTTCACAGTTCTCTGCGCATGAGCCTATAACTGGAGCGCGTTGAAGGTTCGTTTTAGGGTCTTCAAGGGGGTGTAGGACTTGTCCACTCCTTCTGGGGATGCATCCAGCAAACTCATGGTGGGAGCGGCTTTTCCAGCATCAGTTTCACAGGTCTCTCTGACACAGAGGATAACACAGCAGACTAGAACAGAAAAGGTAACCATCAGTTCACATACAACAGCGACGCCCAACTGTGCCAGGATCCTTTACCACCCGCTCATCCATGGCGAGTGCTGGTCCCAAAAGTTAGCTCTTTTTAGTTAGTGCGGTCAGCTTCTTAATGGCAAGTGCGCCTTTACCCGCGGGTCATGTGTCGTCTAGGATGTAGGTACAACAAGTCTCCCCTATCATCTTACAGACACTCCCCTTTTTAGCTAAAGTCATATCTAAGGCCATTCTATTCTGAAAAGTCAGTCGAGGTAGGTCCTATTGGTCGACTAGTCCCTATAAGGCGTCTCTAGTATAATTTATAAACCACTGCTAACTATAAAAAACATAATTAATCCAATCAACATTTATTTACCATAATGACCAGGAAAATGGACTCGATTCTAGTTCTAACTTGGTCTCTAATTTTTAAAACTTGTCAGGTACCCCCCTTGGCTATCCTATGATGTCAATGTATATGTGTAGATCAAAACTACCACCAGGGGTCTCTCTTCTCGCTCTAGCATAATGTTACAATACTAGTAGCGTGCACAGGTACGCACGGCGTGGGACTCCCTAATCTTCACCCACACCAATGTCCCTCCTGGAGATAGTCCTAATGGTGAACACGTCCAGGTCGCCTCACCCTTGCGTCAGGGTTTTCCCACTGCCCGTAAGTCCCTACTCCTAGGAGGGGGGGATCCCTACCTCACCTCAGAGGGAGGCCATGGATTCCCTGGGCTCATTTCCGGGCATCCATACCCTCTATCTGTACAAGTTAACACCCCACAGGGTGTGCCCTCGCCGGAACCTAAGGTCTTCTGCACTATCCCTTGGCAAATGGGAATTCCACTGACAATCCATCTTAGGAGATCGGGGCAGGCACAGTACTAGTACATTTCTCCTTTTCTTTGGTAGCGTATGTGGTTGGCATTATCGGAACTGGCTCTTCATCTTTTTTAAACAAGGGAAATATTGGTGAGTTCCCCAAAAATCTCCCTCTACCCTGCCTAATTGCCTGGCAGGTGTAGTTTCCAGGGTAGTCAGTAATACTCTCTCCGGTGCAAAACACTTAAGTAGTTAGAGTATTCCTTCTTCCATTTCTCACGGACAGTGTAATTAGCGGAAATGTTCGTGAAGAGACTAATAAACCACTCTTCAGCATCTACAGGGAGATTTAGGGGGACCATCCCCGAGTGTAGTCGGGCACTACCGCACACGCAACAGTTAGACTTGTTGCTCCTGTTAGCATTGTACCTCATCAACTCCAACCAGAGATTCTGGTCAGAGTAGCCAGTCGCTACTGTCAAGGTGTCCACAAAAGGTAGGGTCGGCTATGATCATCATGTTCGTCAAGGTCTTTATCTTACGGCGGAGGGGGTTAATTATGGGCACGGGACTAAGTGAAGGCTTCCATTCGGCTGCATCTACCATACCCCTTATTTTAAACTTCCCTAAGGGATCTGTCCTCCCGTACCGGTATGTCCCCAGACTATAAGTCCCTCCGTCCCCCGGGCTTGGATCTCCCATGGTTAATGTAAAAACCGCATTAAAACCAAGCAACATACTAAGTTCAGCCTTCCAATACCTGCTGTCCTTATTATTCTCAAGGAGGGTTATACGACTAATTAGGGATTTCCCGCTCCTATCTTTCTTATTTAAGGCACTTCGCGGTTTATAGGACTAGTCTGTTCCTGCGTTACATCCCACTAATCCCCAATAACGGCAGTCTTCTCCCCAGACGTTATCAGTGGCGCGTACATATTGTATTCCCCGGGTATATAAGTCATATAACCAGCTGGACTGAGCTAAATCTGGCCTGCGGTGGGATCTTGCGCCTAGACACGGGACCACAGTACAATAGTCGAAGGAATATGCGGCTACTTGAGCATTGGACGAGTTATACCAGAAGGTAACCATACCCCCATATTCTTCCGACTAAGGATTCCAGTTGCCACCCTCCTCTCTCACTAGCCCTAACCAGAGTAATGTCCTTGGCACAACTAAGACTGGTCTCCCGGATCTGAAGCTTTCTTACAGTATGAAGCATGGATCCATGTAAGTCTTTCGGCTAGTTTCACAGCTGTGGCAGTAGTCAGAAGCACCTGGTAGGGGCCATCAAATCGGGGCTCAGGAGGGTGCTTCCTGGGGAACTTCTTGATGCACACCCAATCCCCAGGCTGCAAGATATGTGTCCCAGTGTCTGCCTCTGAGTCTGGAAGAGAACACCTGTGCATAGGCTTTGGTTAGTTCTTTAACAACGAAAATCACATACTTAGTCAACACATCAGATTGTAATTGTAACCACTGAGGATAGTAACGACCTAGCCTTGGGGCTAGCCCAAACAATCTCGTAGGGAGATAATGTATAATCCCCCCTGGGTTCATATCTAACCCTGTATAAGGCTATTGGATGACAGTCTTTCCAAAGTGGCGTCATTTTTAAGTATCTTACTTTTAGCGTGCCACTACGTCTCTCCACCTTTCCATTACTCTAAAGATGGTAGAGTATGTAAAAGGCCTGGGATACACCCAGAGCAGACATGACATGTTACATTCACCTGCGAAGTTTATACCTCTGTCTGACTCTGAATCACTTCTGGTACCCCATATTCACAGTTTACCTCGTTCATGAGCTTCTTTGCGGTTACCTACTTGTTTACCTTGGTAACAGGGTCGGCCTCCAACCTGCAAAGACATCAACAACAACAAGCATGTATTCATACTTCCCAACAAGTGGGAGCTGAACGTAGTCAATTTGCAATCCCTGAAATGGGTAGAGTGGTCCCGGCAAGTGTGATGTGGCAAATTTACTTCTGCCCTGACTCACCTATGGCATAGATCATGCTAAACTGGACAAATGATGCAGCAGCTACAGAGAACCCAGAAGTCACCCAACCTCTTTCAAGCGTCGTCGTCATTGCTGCTTTACTAGGTGGGTCTTTCCGTCCATCAGCTGGGCCATCATGGGATACAGGAACTGTGGTGGGCAAGTGCTGTTGACCATTCACCACACGCTGTCCTGTTTCTGCTGCTCCCATATTAGTCCATTTATTCTTTTCTTCCTTGCTGGCTTGTAACTGTAAAAGTCTTTTAGCATATCAAAGTCCAAATTTTTGTCAATGTCCAAAGTTTTTTACCACTGACTCATGCTGTCAGTATCTTTTCTTCTTTCTTCCACGGCTTGAGGGCCGCTGCCTTTGCTATGCTGTCAGCGAGGGTGTCGTCTCTCGCCTCTCCAGTGTAGGAATCGGTGCGAACTCTCAACTTTGTCAGGTAGAAGCAGGGCCTCCATGCGACTCTGTACCGCTGCACCATTCTCAATTGGTTGTCCTGCTAAGGTAAAAACTGTCTGGCCTTCCATATTGGGCCGTAATCATGAGCTATGCCAAATACATACCAGGAGTCAGTGTAAAGGATTGCCGGTCTTACCTCTCGCCACTCTACTCGCCTCAGTGAGGGCCTTCAATTCCGCTTCTTGTACTGTGACATGCGGAGGCAGAACTTCTGCTTCTAGGACATCTTGTTGTGTGACCACTGCATATTCGATGTGGAGTCGTCAATCCTCACCCTGATACCATCTGCAAAAAGCTCAACATATGCATTATCAACAGAGGTTCTGATAACTGTTTGCATACCTGCAGTTTCTTACTGTATTAGTACTAAATAATCGTGCTGATGTTCTATTTCACATGGCTCGGAATCTTGTTATCTTATTCCATTTATTTATTTTTTTTCAAACCCAATCGCTGATCTACAACACCTAGATCATCTATGGCCCAGATCACCTGTGCCTCCCCCCTTTTGAACCGGAATACTCAATGGAAAAAAAAGAGTAATTGCGTTCAAACTAGTAAACCAAGAGGCACAAAAACAAGCACCTTGTAGGTCAAGGTGACATTATATGCAGCGAAGTCTGAGCGAAAATATCCTTTAGATTTTTTTTTTTTTTTCAGGTTGCAGTTAGCATTTTTTAACACAAGGGGGCGCCACACAATTCAAATTTTACGTCACCCAGTGTAATAGTATTTTAGGGTATGGCCAGCGTTTAGCTTTTACTCTCCTGTCGGAATATAATTATAGCTTCAGTGTAGACTGACACTAGAATATACAAAAGACTTAAAGAATACGGATGAATTAACATCCTACTCTGGGCAATTCAGTCCCTCTTTCTTCACATAAAAAGTAAAATTACTTCATCAAATTGCATGAAAAAGTTTGCTGGGTGACTATAGGGAAATTATTCCATCTGTAGGAGCCTTCCATAACATCACCTGTCTGAGTATCCATTGGAGAAGCGGGCAGTGGAAAACAAAGCCCCTGGGAACATGAGAGAGCGTCCCCTGTCATGTATTCCCGGTCTCTGCCCCCCATGCATCAACTCCAATCTTCCATGCACTATAAACCAGCTTAGTCATCTACTATGTCCTAAGCTGCATCTCCACAAAGGTTTGTTTCCCTGAACTTATCACACATCCAAAGTGGCCACATCTTGGAGTGTAACAAAGGCCGGTCAAACAAAACCTTACTTCAGACAATCATGATGTTAGCACTGGATACAGTGGCATTGGGGAATATAGGCCTCCCAAATGCAGCAAAATGGCCGCCAGAGGCAGAAGGGGGCGGGGCTACAGATCTCCCAGGTGAGGCAAAATGGCTGCCAGAGGAACGGGCGGGGCCAGGGGCAGCAGCACTTCCAGGTGAGGCAAAATGGCCGCTGGAGGAGGAAGGGGCGGGGCCAGGTCCTGTCCCGGATGGGGAGGGACCGGAAGTAACATCACACACCCTGAAAGTGAGCACATGGGGGGAAGTAACTTCAGGGTGGGGGCAGGCCTCACTACATTTACTGCAGAGTCACACTATGTTGGATTGTAAACATTGCAAGCACGGCCGCCATTACAGGGAGGGGCTGTCGTCAACACAAAGGCATTACATTGTTCATAAGCAATACACATACCCCCCTACATGCTTTCCCCTCTTCAATCTCTTAACTACATTATACCTCCTCCTAGCAATCTAAAAACACCTTTCTTTCTGCTAGGCTTCCTGCTCATCTTCTGTAAACTTTCTACAGTCTATCTTATCTGTCCATGACCTGACATTTCTTTCTGCAACTTTTCCTGGTCCTTTCCCATTGTTCAGTAAACTCTGCTGCCTTCAGCAACCAGATCACAAGCTCTATGACCTTTGCCCTTGCTCACTTTGCTCCCCATTCTCTAAACAACCTGCGTCTATGCCTAACCTTCTCATTCTATCTTCAAATCCTTCCAATATAACCTCTCTTTCCCACTCAGATTACAATGCACATTAATTCTACAAAACAAAGACAAAGGCAACAGAAAGGGTTAATTGGAAAAAGCTTTCAGTTCACTCTTATCAGCAGCCCTCCCCCCAATAATAAACACTGCACATTCTTTCTATAATACCAGACAGACGGGATTACTGGAGAATACCCACAACGGCTCAAGGTATATATCTCATCTACCTTTAGAACAACCAACCTCTGCTAGTAATCCGTCTGGACAGGACATTTTAGCTATACACAGAGACTGACGATTATTTTAAATGACCAAAACCTCAATAATATTCTGGAGACATCAGCCGTCACACCACGGCTATATTCACACGTATATACTTTTCCACATATGAGAACATAACACGCTCAATCATAAAGGTAAGTATACGTATCATAAATCTTCCTAACCTCACACTAGTTTTACCTAGGAGTAAGTGTCTCCAGCGTGCTCCCTCAGACTTAAACAGCCGAGTCCGCCCTTCTGACACATTAACCCTCACAGAATTTATCTCTTGGTCTTGTATACACAGTGTTTAACCGTCTCAGACACAACAGCATACAAAATACCCCTAGACAGGTAACATGGTGATTTTTCGAGTGGACAGACCTGTCTTTCAGTGAAGGTCCAGTCTGGATCAGATACAGGCAGATTTAGCAGTCAGAACCCAGATCACATCGGTAGATTTACATAAAGCAATCTTACCGTGTTCTGTAGATTTTCGGGCCCCTGAGTTCTGCGTGCCATCTGCCGATCTCTGTACGTTCCAGGCTGTGACCTCACAGATCCACTCGCCCAACTAAGGACGACACTGTTCTGGATTATGATTTTCTCCAGCAGGCTTTGGGGTATTTTGTCGCTTCCGAATTATATCGTGTGCACACATCATCGAACCAGATCAGACACAAGTGCTGGTCTAAAACACATGACAACAGCCCTTCAATGGGCGTGCAACAGATTACATCAGTAACATATAAGATTCTCATTTGTCGGATCATATAGAATCTCCCACCTCTCTGCCCACCCTCCCTCACGTCCGCCATAGTATGGACTTTGTCTTCTTTAGCATGCAGACAGCCTTAAGCAGTTTCTGTGTATGTGGCAACCCATTGTTTAACTAGCTTGTATGAGGAGTGGAAGGGGGCCTAGGTAAACACTCAGTATTAAACACAGGATATACACATAACACTATAGCCCTTAACTCTTAGAGGTCTCTTGTGCAATCCCTATGTACTTAGCTAACATTAACATCAGACATCCTTCACCATCCCATTGTCTAGTAAATACTATGATTAGATTGTGTGTCGATCAAACTCCAGAGCTAAAAGTCATTACAACAGCAAAATACATTTGGGTTATATAAATCGATAGACATTTTATACCAAAATAATCATCATGTCTATCACACCCCCTTACGCCTACTGGCAATAGATGCCAAAAAGGCCTTCGATCGAGTAAGTTGGCCCTTCCTCTCTGCCACATTGGACAGCATAGGACTTGGGGAACGGATGAAACAGAGGATAATGGCACTATACCATAGCCCCACAGCCAGAGTCAGGGTAAATGGGGCGCTGTCGGGGACCTTTAAAATTAGAAATGGAACCAGACAGGGCTGCCCGCTATCACCATTCCTGTATGTCCTAACCATGGAGTCATTGGCCAACTCCATCCACAACAATAGGTCAATTAAAGGTATTCAAGTAGGAAACACAGAACATAAAATGGCCCTCTTTGCGGACGACCTGCTCCTTTACATGTCCAATCCACGTGTGGGCATGCCGGTCCTCCTCGAAGAGTTTAAAAAATTCAATAAGGTCAACAATTACAAAGTCAACACCCAAAAATCTGAAGTACTGAACATTACACTCCCACAGAAGGAGGTGTCCCACTTAGAAAAATCATTCCCCTTTCGTTGGCGCAAAACCAGCATAAAATACCTAGGTATCCAACTCCCCTCAGAGGCATTTAGACTCAACTACCTTCCGTTCGTGGAGAGAACGGAGAGAGACCTAAACAAATGGGGGCCCCTGTTCCTTACATGGAGCGGAAGGGTCAACGTGATCAAGGATGGACATACTCCCTAAATTCCTTTATATATGCCAGACTATACCGATCAAACTCCCAAGAGCATATTTAAAAAAATTGAGAACCCTAATAACAATGTTTGTGTGGAGAGGGCGTAGACCCCGCATGCGCTTTGCACTCTTAACAAGGAAAAAGGAATCAGGTGGTCTAGGCCTCCCAGACTTTACACTTTACTATAGGGCCAACATTTCGAACTGTATAATAGACATACTAAAACACAAATCTACAAAACTGTGGGTGGAGGCGGAACATGAAGGGGCGGAGGGATACTTACAGGCAGCCGCCTGGATTCCCTCTAAACTGATCAAAAAACTACCTATCCCATCTCCATTCTGTATTCAGCGTCTCGAAAACTGGATCGAGTTTGCAGTATCAAAAGGCCTCGTGGGAATTCCAGGCCCACTTACACCCTTAATTTGTAACCCCCAATTCGAGGCCACCTTCAAGGATTCCCGTATCTTGACACTATCAGACGACCCAATCCCAAGGGTGAGAGATGTGATGTCAGATTCGGGATTGAAGTCGATGCAGGAGATCCTGGGAAACAGCGAGACTAGACCAGGGATGTGGAAGCAGTACCTCCAACTGAGGAGTTTTATAAGCACATTGACACCAGGAATGAACGAGTTAAAGCCCCTAACAGAATTTGAAAAAAATGTTCCTTTTCAACACAACATCTAAACATACGATCTCCAGACTCTACGGGTTGCTGCTGTCTCGGAAGGCAGAGGGCGAAAGCCCTGGCTACGTGTGAGCGTGGGAAAGGGAACTGGGTAAAAGCCTCCCAGCGGAAAGCTGGAACAAGGCATGGCTCTTGACTCATAAGCTCTCCTCGGCGGGTAAAGTCCAGGACCTGAATTTTAGAATACTATCAAGGTGGTACAGAACCCCAGATCGACTCCAGAGGATGTTTTCCCAGATCTCTCCTGCCTGCTGGAGGTGCAACGACAGCAAAGGCACCATGCTACATATCTGGTGGGAATGTCCTCAGGTGTCAAATCTGTGGAAAGAAGTGATAGAACTATACAACCATGTCTGCCATGGGAAGGTGTCCCCTACCTCGGAAATAGCGTTACTCTCTATGCTACCCCGATCAATAAGCAAACTTAAAAAGGGCCTCCTCCGATTTTTTATCATTGCAGTAAGGAGGATTATCCCAAGACTGTGGAAATCAAATGTCGCTCCAACGCGGATAATGTGGGTGGAAGAGATCCACACATTAATGCATTTCGAGGAAATAGGAGCAGACGAACCAAAATCCTGGGAGGAGTATCACCACACATGGCAGGCATGGATAACATTCAGGTCTTCAGACTCATTTATAAAATGGCTGGAAACCGGGACCCCCTAAAATCAAACTAGTAAGAAACTGTGTGGAGGGCACTAAACGAAAATCTTTAAGCAAATTGACCTATACACGAGTCATTCATCCCTCCCCCCACATCTCTATGTGTTCTCCTCTTGTGTCTAACCTCAGGTAAAACGCTCCATAGGAATAAGATGAGTTGAATGGGTCCGTTACGAGTTTACACATCTACGTGCTTTGAGCCCGGCCCGAAAGCCAGACCAGATAGAAAAATTAGGAACATGTGAAGAAAACAAGGTGAGAAATACCCTAAGATACCAGAGAGAAATGAGGCAATAGAAAGCAGACAACAAAGGGGTAACTAGAGCCAAAGGCTGGGATCAACCCCATCTCAAGGAAGGGAGCCTTTCCAATAGCATCCAGCGAGAAAAGGCAAAGACAAAGTCCCCACGCAAATAGTGACTCCAGGGGGCCTAAGGTTTGGGCCTAGCTCGAGACAGTGAGTTGGTCGAACTACGGAACAAAGGAAACAGATTCAAAGGACAATCCCATAACCCCATCCATCCACTTTTAATGGACAATATAAGCCACGACTACCCTTTCCCTCCTTATCCCCCTGACCCACCCTCATCCCCCCCCCCCTCCCTGAAAAGCCTTGTTACGTTTACAAAAATGTATACTTATCTGGAAAATGTTTAATAAAATCTATTTAAACATAAACCTAATTCACAGGTTGGGTCATTACTGTATTTTAGGCATCACACGTTTTTGTAAGGAAATGAATAGATATTTAATGGTAGAGGTTGTGTTTTTCGATCTTTGGAGTGGTACTGCTGTCCTTCTGTCTCATGTTATGACGTTGAGTTTATTCCATTACCAAATGATAAAAAGTTTTGATAAACAAGAAATAATGCCCAGACTGTTGGTAAAAACCAGGCCTCCAAAATCACAGCCCCTCTGTATCCGCATAACCCTCAGACGAACTTTAAGAGAAAACGGTAGCAGCCCAAATTGTAAGCCTTCCTGGGCAGAATCCTCTCTCACTCTCTGCCAGTATGTGAGTCATTTAGTTCAGGTCTATTTTTCTTGGTTTGCATATAGAGCATACTTATACCCCTATTTTCATATTACAGCACCTTGGAATTAATAGTGGTTTAATAAATAATAATTTAATCTGTTTTCCTTCCTTTTGCAGGTCTAGTGCTGTTCATTACGGTTAATCGCTGTCAATTACTGATGCTTTACTGACATCTAGTGGCCACTTTGTGCTCTTCAGCATATTTTTTTTTATAATCGAAACACAAAACTTAGTGTTTTTATTTTTCTATAGATGTCAAATGCGAATTTTGGAGTGTGCAAGTCTGCATGGAAGATACATCAACTTATTGCTAGCCCTTCCTGTATTATACTATACATTCAATATGAGTGCTGTATTGAGAGGTTTATAGGGACAGGGAATTTATTTCAGTTGACTCTAGAGAACAGGATTGGGCTGTCATTGCAGGCAGTGCCATTAAAAATGACATAGATTATTGGGCTTCTTACATGGGGACCATGCCGTTATCCATTTATTTATGTGCGGCAAGTAGTTAAATGAGTATTCCCATCTTGGGAATCCATGTCAATGTGTTCAAAATCAGAAGACAATGCATTTACTCATAAGATGTTTATTCCCAAAATACTCCATTCTCCAGCTATTGATTCCTCTGGCCGACGGTTGTTTACTGCTAATTGACAGGAAAACAAACCGCCTTCTCTATGGAAAGAAATAGAATACAGAGGTAGCAGGTCGTCGGGCTAAAATCTCAGCCACTATATTTAGATGACAGTGCCGGCCTCCTCGGCTATTTTTTTCCATAGAAGAAGTGGTTTGTTTCCCTGACAAGAAGCCATAAACAACCAGAGGAATCAATATCTGTAGGAGAATCCGACTTGCCCAGAGTCAGCCATGTTGTTCTCAGACCATGGTTCATCAGGGAGCACATAAAATTGAAGCTATATCCATAGATCGATGAACATAACAAGTAACTATTAGTTTGATGATAATGTGCAGATGTGACATGAGGCAGCAAAGGCGCACCTGGCTACACTGCTGCCTCTTATAAGATACGCATAGCCGAACATAAGAAACTGCCCACTGCAATCTAGAAGCATGACCAATTACATGTGTGGTCACAGGCCATATTCCGGTCACATGACCGTCAGTATATTATAGACATCTGATAAATAAGTCAGCTAACTTATTCTGAAAAGTCAAGTAGGCTTTAACCACTTAACGTCATAGGATGTACATGAATGGCATATAATGGGTTCATGGAGGGATCCCCCTCCAATGCAGCTTTCAAAGATGGCACTGTTGTGCTGCCTTCCCACAATGCACTGCGTTCTCCCCCCTCTGTGTGCACGCTCCCAATGGCAGAAAGACATATAGACATGAAAAAGCAGGGTTTCCTGTCCTTGCTCAGCTCCCATCCTAGCCCCGCCCATGACACGCCCACCGCGATTGAACCAGTCTACACTCACCTGCCCCCTCTAAAGTACAGCATGTTCTGCTGTACAGTGTACTTAGAGTGGGCGGGGCCAGGAGAGACCGTCTATACACACTTATCCTTCAGGATAAAATCCAGAACCATGAGAGTTCAGTGTAAACAGCAGCCGTTCAGTAGTGAACAGCCGCTGCGTAAAGTGAATGGAGAGGGGCAGGGGAGAGAACTCTCCTACAGCCGCCCCACTGTGAAACAAGGAACACAGTCCCCCCACACCCCTACACCCACGCAACAAGTACACTGACAGCCCCCCCCCCTGTGTGACAAGTAACATGGACAGTCCCCCTTCCCCACTACCACCCCTCCAGCATGACAAGTAATACTGACAGCCTCCCTCCCCCCCCAGTTGTCTAAACCCCCCATAATCCCCACTGCGACAAGTTGTCAGCACCCCCAACCCTCGCGGCAACAACTTGTCACAATAGTCACAGCTCACCTCCTCTCCGCCCTGTACAAGCAGGATTACACTGAGATGAGACACATATATAGATAACACAGGACCACCATTCACAATAGTCACAGCTCACCTCCTCCCCTCCCTGCTCAGGCACAATTACACTGAGAGGGGATACCTATGTATAGATAACACAGGAGCCACCATTCACAATAGTCATAGCTCCCCTCCTCCTCTCTCTACCCAGGCAGGATTACACTGAGAGGTTACACCTATATGTAGAGAACACAGGACCCATGATTCACAATATTCACAGCTTACCTCCTCCCCTCCGTGCACAGGCAGGATTACACTAAGAGCTGACACCTATATATAGATAACACAGGACCACCATTTACAAGTCACAGCTCACCTCCTCCCCTCCCTGCACAGGCAGGATTACACTGGGTGGGTACGGTGGCTGGCTGGGTCGGTCGGTGGCAGTGCCAGTAATACTACCCCACCCCCCACCCCTGTGCGACAAGTTATGACAGCCCCCCTCCCACTTCCCCCTGTGCGACAAGTTATGACAGCCACCCCTCCCCCCACCCCCATGCGACAAGTACACTGACAGCCCCCCCCCCCCCTACCCCTGGCGCGACAAGCACACCAACAGTACGCCCCCCCCCCCCGTGCAACGAGTACTCTACCCCCCCCCCGACAAGCACACTGACAGCACCCTGTAACCCCCCACCCCACGAGTACACTGACAGAACCCCCCCCCCCCCGACAAGAACATTGACAGCACCCCCAATCCCCCTGACACCCCTTTTCCCTGACAAGTACACTGACAGCACCCTCCTCCCACGGTGTGGCAAGTACAGCAACAAGTAAACTGACAGCACCTTAATCCCCCTCCCTCCCAGTAACAGTTACCCTCTGCTGCTTTACAGTCACCGCTAGATGCTTCTGATCTTTGCCACGGCTGTCCAGGAATGAAGAGCGATCATGACCTGACTCCGGCTACTGCGCATGCGCAAACTATACCAGGCTCGTCCACAGGCCGACGATCTCTAGTGCGCATGCCTGACGAGTGGAGAAGCCAGCTGCAAGAATTTGTCAGATCCAGGGACAACAGGATCGTCAAGACAACTTTCCTGTTTGTATAGTAAACTTGAAAAAAATCCCACATCTTTGGTATCATTGTATCCGTAAGGACCTGTACAATGAATTGTACATGCTAATTATCCTGCACAGCAAAAAACGTTAAAAACAAAACTAAAAATGGAGGCAAAATTATTTTGTACATTTTGCCTCCTAAGATATGCAATAAAGATCAGAAAAGCTGTATGTACCCCAAAATGGTAGCAATTTAAAAATTAAACAGAATAGAATAGAAACTACAGTTTGCCATGCAAAATTCAAGCCCTCATACAGCCATGTCGACAGAAAAATAAGTTCTGGCTTTTGAAGTGAAGATGAAAAGTCCCCAAAAATCGTTGCGTCCTTTTGGTTAAAACAGGCCGTGTCCTTAAGGGGTTTTGTAATTTAAAAAAAAAATGGATTATACCTACCTGATAATTAGGTTTCCAGTAGTCTCCACGACAGCACCAATTGAGATTGCCTCCTCCTGGTAGGACAGGAACATACTGAGAGGTTAAAAGCTCCCCCCCTTCCCCACTTTCCTCAGTGGATTCTAACGAATTGCCGGGGCAGGAGCTCAACTTAAAATTCTTCCCTTAACCGGGGTTTTTTTCTTTTTTTTTGGAAATTATATACTATACTGCTTTCTTAGGGGGAAAAGGTACGGGTGCTGTCGTGGAGACTACTGGAAACCTGATTATCAGGTAGGTATAATCCATTTTTTCCCCAGTCGTCTCCACGCCAGCACCAATTGAGACGTACCAACTAAAGTTTTCTTAGGGTGGGATTGCTGCCGAGAGGACCTTGCGGCCGAAGGCCATGTCCTCGTCCTGCTGCACTTTTACCCTATAGTGTTTCACGAACGTATGGGGTTTCTTCCAGACTGCGGCCTTGCATATCTGTTCGACCGAGGCTGAGCTGTGTTCGGCCCATGAGGATGCTACTGCCCTTGTGGAATGGGCTTTAAGAGCTAACGGGATTTCCTTCCCGAGGGCCATATAGGATTCTATGATGGCCAGGCGGATCCACCTGGCTATGGAGTTTTTTGCTGCTTTGCTACCTTTATTTGGGCCACTGAACTGGACGAACAAGTTGTCGTCCCGTCTCCAGTGGCTTGTTGCATCTATGTAGCCTAGGACTGCTCTCCTAACGTCCAGGCAGCTTAGGGTTTTTTCTTCCTCGTTCTTTAGATTACTGAAAAATGAGGGGATTATTATATCCTGGGACCTATGAAAGTCTGATACTACCTTTGGCAAAAAAGCAGGGTCCGTTTTAAATACTAGTTTGGTGTCTGCGATTCTCATGAACGGGTGGCGGATGGACAAGGCCTGTAGCTCGCTAACCCGTCTTGCGGAGGTGATGGCTACTAAAAAGATGGTTTTGATTGTAAGCATTTTTATGGGTAGTGCCTCGATCGGTTCGAACGGTGCCGCTGTCATGGCCCTTAGAGCCCAATTAAGGTTCCAGTCTGGAAAAAGGTTTATGGGCCTAGGTCGCAATCTAGTTGCTGCTGCTAGGAACCTGTTGACCCATCTGTTGTCTGCGAACTTTGTGTCACATATGGCGCTAAGGGCTGAGACCTGGACCTTTAGGGTGCTTGGAGAGAGGCCCATCTCTAGGCCCTCCTGCAAGAACTCTAAGATTAGCGGAGTGTCAGGGATAGACTCCCCGCGATCCCTTCCCTGTCTCCATGAGGAAAACCTTCTCCAAACCTTCTGGTAGATCCGGTGGGTCGTCTTTTTTCTACTGGACATTAAGGTTTCTACTACTCTCTCTGAGAATCCCTTCTCTCTTAGTGAGGATTCCTCAAGAGCCATGCCGTTAAATGGAGTTTGTCTAGGCCTGGGTGGTTCAGTGGCCCCTGCGATAGGAGATCTGTCCAGGTAGGCAAGGTGACTGGGTCCTGGACGCTCAATGTTGCTAGAGGACCGAACCAGCTTCTTTTCGGCCAGAAGGGGGTCACCAGGACTAGTGTGCATACCTGGGTTCTGAAATGCTGTATAACCCTGGGGATCAGTGGTATAGGAGGGAAGGCGTACACCAGCCCTTGTCCCCAGTCCTGGCCTAGGGCATCTACTGCTGTCGGACGATCCCCTGGCCGGAGGGAGAAGAAGTTGCCTACTTTGGCGTTCTCCCTGGTTGCGAAGAGGTCCAACTGTGGGGTCCCCCACCGGTTGGTCAGGATTCTGAATGCCTCTAGGGAGAGGGACCATTCTCCTGGGTCTATTTGCCTCCTGCTGAGGAAGTCCGCTTTTTGGTTTAACGTCCCCTTCAGGTGGGTTGCCGTGATCGAGAGGATCCGGCCTTCTGCCCAGTGAAAAATTTTCTGTGTGATGCTTTGCAGGGCGGGAGATCTTGTGCCCCCTTGGTGTCGTATATAGGCGACCGCGGTGATATTGTCTGACAGTATCTTTATATGTCGCGAGTTCCCCAACTGCTGTAGAACCTGCCATACTGCCTGTAGTTCTCTGTAATTTGAGGACTGTTCTTTTGTCCTCTGAGGCCAGGGGCCCTGAAAGAGCTGGTTCCCCACATGCGCTCCCCATCCCAAGGCGCTTGCGTCCGTTGTGATGTGGGTGGCTGGGTTTTGTAGCCAGTGAACTCCTTTCCGCAGGTTCTCTGGGGATGCCCACCAACGCAGGGATGTTTTCACCCCGCCTGGGATGTACATTCTTGCTCCTAGGGAGGACTGCCTTTTGTCCCACGAGGATAGGACTAAGGCCTGCAGGGCTCTGGTGTGGGCCTGAGCCCATGCCACTCCTGGAATGCATGATGTCAAGCTTCCCAGGAGAGACATTGCTTCCCGAATTGTGCAAAATCGTCTTCGTAGGAAGGTTTTGACTATTCTTCGGATTTTTTGTATTTTCTCCCCGGGCAGGTAGGAGCATTGCGATTCTGAGTTGAGCGTTATTCCCAGAAACGTCTTCTGCTTGTCGGGATCTAGGCTGGATTTTTCCCAGTTTATGATCCATACTAACGATTGGAGAAGCTCTAGCACTATCTCCAGGTGTTTTGTTAGGAGATCCCTGGACTCTGCTATTATCAAAATATCGTCCAGGTAGGGTACTATTAGGATCGATTTTTTCCTCAGGTAGGCGGCTACCTCTGCCATAATTTTGGTAAAGATTCTGGGTGCTGAGGATATCCCGAAGGGCAGGCATCTGAATTGGTGGTGCTCTATTCCTTGGCCCATGTCCACTGCGAACCTTAGGTATTTCTGAGACCCCTTGTGGATCGGTACGTGGAAATAAGCGTCCTTTAAATCGATGGATGCCATGTAGGCTCCTCTGGCAATCAACTTTATCGTTGAGGAGATGGTTTCCATTTTGAATTTTCTGTATCGGACGCAGGTATTCAGGGGTTTCAGATTTACTATCAACCGATGTTTTCCGCAGGGTTTTCTTACTAGGAAGAGCCTGGAATAATGGCCCTGGGTTTCCTCGTTTTGCGGTACGGGGGATATTGCATTTAGTTGTTGCAAGTCGCGCACGCTTCGTCTTAGTAGGTGTAACTGTCTTTTTGAGCCTCCCGTGATAACAAATTTTCTTCTGGGGAGGGACACCAGCTCTATCTGGTATCCCTGCTGTAAGATCTTTGGGATCCATGGGCCCTCGCAGATTGCGGCCCATTGATCCACAAAGTTCCCCAGCCTTGCCCCTACGGGGATGGCGTCAGGGTCTTTGCTTCAGCTCTCCCTGGTGGGGGTTGAAGAGGATATTCCTTCCTCTGCCCCCCTTGGGGTAACTCCAGCGGCCTGTCTTGCCCTTGCCTCGGTAGGCCTCGGGCTGTTGCATTGGAGCCCGGAAGAAGGTCTTCCCTCTCTGTGGTTTTTCTTCGGGGAACCCCTTCTTCATGTCGGCTGCTTTCTCTAAAATTTTGTCTAGGTCCGGTCCGAACAAGAACTGGCCGTAGAACGGGAGGGCGCATAGCTTATTTTTTGAGGCCAGGTCGCCTGACCATGATTTCAGCCATAACACCCTTCTGGCTGAGTTAGAGCGGACTGAGGCCTTCGCCGAAAGTTTAACAGTTTCGGCCGTGGCGTCCGCTAGAAAGTTAGCTGCCATGCGCAGGATCGGAAGGGAGTCTAGGATCTGCTCCCTCGGCGTCTTATTGGTTAGGTGAAGCTCTAGCTGTTCTAACCATACCCCCAGGGTCCGCGCCACACAAGCGGCTGCAATCCCTGGCCTAAGTATGTTTGCCGCTGCCTCCCATGATTTCTTTAGAAGGCCCTCCGCCTTGCGATCCATGGGGTCTTTTAACTGTGCGGCGTCTTCAAAGGGAAGAGTCGTCCTCTTGGCTACTTTGGCCACCGGGACGTCTACCTTAGGTACCTCTTCCCAGCTTGCGCAAACTTCCTCTTCGAGTGGGTATCTTCTTTTTATGCCTCTAGCGGAGAAGGAGCCTGCATCTGGTTTCCTCCACTCTTTCTGAATTATTTTAGTGATATTCTTGTGGACAGGGAAGGTATGCTTGCGCCTCTCCCCTAGTCCACCGAATATCTCATCTTGCAGTGTGCGTGGTTCTCTGGGCTGTTCCATTTTTAGTGTAGCCCTGACCGACTTAATTAATTCCGTTAAATCGTCCTGACGGAATAAATATCTTTTTTGGCCCTCCTCGTCTGAGGACTCCTCGGCCGCCTGTTCCTCTTGCTCCGATCCGATAGAACTCTCGGAATCGGAAAGCTCATCGGGAACATACGCCTTTTTCTGGCGTTTAGCTGGCGGCGCCGACTGTGACATTAGGGCTGATCTAACCTCTTCTTTCACCAGCTTCCTAACGTCCTCCAGGAATCCCCCCGATTCCTCTCTGACTAGCCTAGCCATGCATGCCTTGCATAGAGGCCTCTGGTACGTGGCTGGCAGTCTCGTCCCGCATTCCACGCATTTTCGCAATTTTGTTCTGGGGGGGGGGGGGGATGTCTTTTTTATCCCCCTGACAAACAAAGCATTTTTTGCGGGTAAATATGCAATTTTTCCATACACAACATACTGGATATTTGCATTGTGTTTTTGCCGCACTGGCTACTTACGGCCGCTGAGGCTGAAGTTTCAGCTATCTCTGGGGCTGGAGCACTCATTTCTGTACCGGTGCTGCAGACACGCTGAGACCTGTAATGCTGGTTTGTTCTGGCTTCTCTCAGGTTCCTTATTTTTTAAATTTTCGCGCTCCTGCGCTAAGCCCCGCCCCCTCCGCTCCTGATGCAGGCGCGATGACGTGGCGCCCCGCCCCCTGCCGTCAAAGGGCTTCCTGGAGCGCCGCAACTTCTGCCTGGAGGACGAGGGGGACTGAGGCTCCCGCTTTGTACCCCCCATGGGCCACCGCGGGAGGAACCTGGCCCGGGGGTTACCACCCCATGTGGCGTCCCGGGAGTCATCTGGCTTGGAAGGGAGGACAGGCTGAGCCACTGCCCTCTGATCCGCCGGTAAGTAGTTCGGGCTGGCTTCTCCACCAGCTCCTCTCAGCAATCCTGCCTCCTGGTAGGACAGGAAGACACTGAGGAAAGTGGGGAAGGGGGGGAGCTTTTAACCTCTCAGTATGTTCCTGTCCTACCAGGAGGAGGCAATCTCAATTGGTGCTGGCGTGGAGACGACTGGGGAAAAAAAAAAAATTCTATACTCGCCTATTCCTCCCCCATCAGTCTCCTTAGCAGATCTTCTTCTGGCCAAGCTTCTGCAGTGTCCCAGGTCAACTCACCACATGCTGGCTGGCTTGTTATAAAGGCTGCATTCCTCGCTTTCCTTCGGGCCGGGTTAGTGATGGTCAAGTTCCTGTGCCGGAGCGTTCACTGCCTAGGAAGGAATTCTAATCTATTTCAGAGACAGCTCGCATGAGCAATCTCTGAAGCAGGGGAGGTGAAGATCTGGTAAGGAGACTGACGGGTGAGGAATAGGTAAGTATAGAATCCCAAGAACATTTTATTAATTTCAATGACCGCTCTAGAAATTGCTGAGTACAAGCGTTCAGCAATCTCCAGCGCTGTCAAATGATTGTAGTGCAAGGACCGACTGGACCACCGTTCTTGGGATCAGTGGGGGTTCAACTGATTGGACCCACACTGATCATAAAGTTATTCCCCATTCGTAGATTTTGGTACAACCACTTTAAAGGGTTGATCAGTGACAGTATTTAGAAATGTTTGATTAGACACTCAGAAAGCAGCTGTAATTAATAAGAATTGTAAGGCTGGCTGCCAGTTGGTCCATTTGCCAAATGTACAGCCCACCTTGTGTTCGTTTCATCACTGCTTCTACAACTGCCACATTTATATATGGCACCCTCCATTCCACCCCTGTAAATTATAGACACCCTACACATGTGGAGCTAGGTCCTGTATAATAACATAACACAGAGCAGGTTGTCGTTTCGCCTTAGGCAGAGGACCTAGGTGTTGTGTGGAGACACCTGGGAAGTGAGTGATGAGACGTATAAGGCCATGCATGCTTCTCTGTGTAATATATGCAAATAAGGAAGATGAAACAATACCTCTGGTGTCTCCACACACCACCTAGGTGCTCTCCGTAAGGATGACAACCAGCCCCAACCCACGACACAGGCCTCTCACTAGCCAAGACAGAAACCTACTGCACATTGATGAGGAGGAAACACCCCGAAACAACGGTCTGTGTATAGTTTTTTGGCTTGGCTTCCTATTCCTAATCCTTGTTTTAAAGACTTGTTAAAGAGTCAAACATTGATTTGAAGGAATGCTGCCATCCAATAGGTGGTGCTGCAGAGGTATTGCTCAATCTTCCTTATTTGCAAACACAGAGCAGAGCATGCTGGAACACTGTACTACACAACCTAATCAAATAAAGTAGAAAATGCAGGATGGAATCATGGAAAGCATAAACCCCAGACCTCAAAATAAATTCCGACCATCACACTGTAAAATAAACTCAGAACCCAAACTATATTCCTAAATTAGGAGACCCAGAAATAAATTCAGACTCTCAGACAACTCAAAATAAAAGCAGAACACATAAATGCTTAAAGGGGTTGTCCGGCGCCAAAACGGGTTTTTTCTTTTTTCAATAGGCCCCCCGTTCGGCGCGAGACAAACCCGATGCAGGGGTAAAAAAAACAAAACCGGATAGTACTTACCCGAATCCCCGCGCTGCGGCGACTTCTTACTTACCTTGCTAAGATGGCCGCCGGGATCTTCACCCACGGTGGACCGCAGGTCTTCTCCCATGGTGCACGGTGGGCTCTGTGCGTTCCATTGCCGATTCCAGCCTCCTGATTGGCTGGAATCGGCACACGTGACGGGGCGGAGCTACGAGGAGCAGCTCTCCGGCACGAGCGGCCCCATTCAGAAGGGAGAAGACCGGACTGCGCAAGCGCGTCTAATCGGGCGATTAGACGCTGAAATTAGACGGCACCATGGAGACGAGGACGCTAGCAACGGAACAGGTAAGTGAATAACTTCTGTTTGGCTCATATTTAATGCACGATGTATATTACAAAGTGCATTAATATGGCCATACAGAAGTGTATACCCCCACTTGCTTTCGCGGGACAACCCCTTTAATGCAGACCCAAGAGTCCTAAAGTAATTCAGAATCTAGAATGCAGACCCAGATCAGATCTCAAAAGTAATTGAGGCCCCAGATCAGACTCATAAATTAGGACTCCTTCACACGGATGTATTTGCATGCAAATTTTACGCAAGCAATATGCAGAGAATAGAACCCATTGATTATCCGTTAATCTGGGTAACAAAGGGGTATTTAAAAAGTTTAAATTGAATACATATCAGTAGGGTTATTTTTATGTACTGCACATCACATTAGGTGTAAAATAGAACATGCTGTTTTCTGTGAGTGGATTACGTAATTTCAACCAGCAAATGCGAGCATATTACAAACGCATGTGCAATCTGCAATTTCTATCTGGTCGCGTGAGACTGGCCTAATGGTAAATTGCTACATTTTATCACGTGACCGGGGACTGCTCAATGAGGCCACCGGTCACTGTTCCAGGCTCTCTTCTACCTTTGGTAGCCGGGAGCCAGGAGATTTTACATTTCCAGGGCCCTCCCTGGCTCCTGCACGTGTCACATATTTTGCCGGCGGGCGCATGCACAGAAGCCGGGTAAGGTCCATGGAGGGGGTTCGCATCAAGTTTCAAATGTGGAGGCCTCCGGTAAAAAGTTTCATCTTCCCTCATCAATCGCATCAGAGAGGGGAAATTAAACTTCAATTTTTTTTTCAATTTTACGTGATCGCTATTATCCATTGGATAATGGTTATCATGTGACTGGGGACCACTCACCACGGCCCCCGGTGAGGATGGCTGTAGGGGTATGAGCATTTCCTGGACTACATATATAGTCATTATATCCACATTTTTGTGATTTTTGGATATATGGATGTGTCTTATGTATTTATCAAAGTTCTTATGAAAGAGCTTTTACGTTACTCTGCCCCTAATAAACCCTGGTAATGCAGAGAATGGGAGAAAGTCTTGAAAAACAGTTTTTTTTCCTGAATACATAAAATACTTACCAAGTTTCATCGCTTCAAAGGCTTCTCCACCAGACATATTTTTGCACGCAATACGTATGGAATAGAACCTATTGATGTCAATGGGTACTTTAATATGCTCTATTTTCCTGCGTATTTGTGCACCAAAGAACCCCATAGAAGTCTATCAGAGGAACGCAATATTCAAGGGGATGCGTGAAATACTGCACACAATTGTGTGGAAAAGAACACCTTTGGACCTCATTAGGCTAACTAGCCTTTATAATTAGGCAGGTGTGTGTTGTGCATGCAAACATGTACAGGGCTATGTGCAGACATATGCCCAAATAAACCTCTTTCGCTGCGCAATTATACTGCGCTGAGGTGAGCGAAGTTGTGCATATACTCATCTGAAGAAGGCCTAATAGATGTGTTCATATTCAAGAAAATTATTTTAAGCTGCTCACAAAATGGTTCAAAACTCTTGTTAACCTCCCCAAACTCACTCTCAGGCTGGATTCAGACGAACGTATATCGGCTGGGTTTTCACGCGCAGCCGCTATAAGTCGTCTCTCTCTGGGGGGGGGGGGAGCCTGGAAGAGCCAGGAGCAGTGCTCTGAGCTCCCGCCCCCTCTTTGCCTCCTCTCTGCCCCTCTGCACTATTTGCAATGGGGAGAGCCGGGATGGGGGCGCGGCTAATTCTTGGAACTTAGCCCCGCCCCATCCTACCTCCTTTCATTGCAAATAGTGCAGAGTGGCGGAGAGGAGGCAGAGAGGGGGTGGGAACTCAGTTCCTGCTCCTGGCTCTTCCATATCCCCCCCCCCCCCCCGCAGATGAGGACACCGTATATTGGCTCGGCGTGAAAACCGAGCCGATATACGTTCGTCTGAATCCAGCAGACGGTTGCTGGTGTGGCTTCCTTCTCCATATCTGGTGAGACATTAAACACATCTCAAAAGCTATCCGTTTATGGAGCCCCTTCTCCTATTTTAGGCCCTCTGTCAAGAATCTCCCCACTTTTTTAATCTCTGCAGCCCCAAACTCCTCATTCCAATTAAGTGGCAAAACGAACAAACAGCCCAGGTTTATCGCTTTGAAGAGATTGCAAAGTGGGAAAAAGGGCACAAGATATCATTTTCTAGCCAACTGGAAGCCCTGGTCTGACTTTATTAAAACTCTACATTAATCCCCCAATTTCCCCACCCCCTCCCTTTTACCAATCTCAATACTCCCTCAATTGATTGGAGGGAATCACCTGGTAGGTAACCAGCGTGTGGTGACAGGTGGTCTGTATTATATCCAATACACAGAGCCCTGGTAGAGTCTTCAAAAAAACACACAAGGAGAGCATCGAAGAGAGGAGCACACAGGAAAAGGAGTATCTCGATTGTATAAACACAAATAAACAAATCCTCATGCTCCTACAGAGCTGGACAGAGCGGCAGGGATTTGATTTTATTAGCCCATTGGGTTAGATTAGTGATATTTAATGGAGAGTTTACTTTATCACTCTGCATTTCACCTGACATTTTATTTCCGAGTGAATACACTGACGAAACACTATTTCACAAGATTTGCTTTCTCCTCATCCCCCTCTACAATTTATTCCTCATTACTTTTTTAAAAGGGCCAGCACTTACCGTTTTAATCTTTTTACATAAACCATTTAGGGTTGGTTTTTCTCTCTTTGGCAAGGAGTCTCTCAGTCTCCACCTTTTTTTTCCTTTATAGCTCTTTAATGCTTCATCACTGCCCTCTTGTTTTAGTAATTTAAACGCTTTCTTTTTGTTATTGATTGTCCCCTTTGCATCTTTATTGAGCCACATTTGTCTTCTACTATTTTGAACTCTTACTCCTGTAAAGGTATGAACCACAGTATTTAAGATAGAATGGTAAATTTTTAAAACTTTGTCTATCCTCTTATTTCTAAGAACATAGTCTCAGTTAATAAAGTTAAGGGCATCTCTAAGCTGATTGAACTTTGCCTTCCTAAAGTTTAGTATTTTTTGTAGTTCCCTGATAAAACTCCCTATTGAAAAAGGCAAATGGAAATTTATTATATTTACGGTTACTACTTCCCAGATACCTTCCGACCTGCACACATTAACCAATAGACCTGACATAAGTCCAAAATGGCGGCCTTTCAACTTGGGTACAAGTTAGGAAAGGTAATCATCTTTTAATTTCCCAGTTTATATCCATATTGAAGTCAATGGAAGCCGTCCAACCTGCAGCCCGTTCGCAATTGAAATAGCGGACAGGTCGCGGATTCTACGTCATCACCTAGCGACACTGCGCGAAAAATAAACATTTAAAAAATGAAATTTGTACTGCGCGTGTCCAACGGGGGTTTGCCGCAACCATTCACAATACAGATGGAGAACAGAAAAGACAGGTACGCATAGATGCCGGCTGTTGTCAGGGCTGGATTCTGCTGCAGGTTCCGGCTCTGCCATATGCAGTGGCCTTACACACCAAAACTTACTGCACTGACACCAAGATGAACAATTTACTACAGGAGCTGCAAAAAATGTTTTCTGGCATTCAAGGAGATGTCCACATTTCTCCATAAGTGGAAAGACTGAAAAAGTCAAGAATCTGCACAAAGCCTTTAAGTTAAACCTTAAAAAAAAAAAATTGGTTGGCTTCCTTTGACTTCAATGGAAACTGTACGTGAAGACATTGCACGGAAATCGCAATTGGTTTCCTTGAGTGTGCAGTGAGAATCTATTTCCTATAGCATGCTATGAGCAGTATTTGCTGCAGATCTGCGGTGCGAATGCCTGCCGCAAAAATCCATTTGTGTGCAGGTGACCTAAAGGGGCCTGAAATGATGGTAATTCAAATTCCTTTTGTGGAATCGCTATCTTAACATTGAGGGTGGGTTTACACCTTCACTATAACATCATCAGGCATAAATTGGTCTTTGCTATGTTTTTGAGCAGAGAAAACGAAATTAAAACCAAAATAAAATGTTTGTTTTCTTCCCTATTGATTTCAATTGGTTTAAAAATAAATAAAAAGGAAATAAATCATGCAGTCTGCAGTGCTATTTGTTCAGTTATAATTTAAAAAAAAGAAAAGGAAACTAATGGAACGGACACAACAAACGGAAAGCTTTCTGTTTCTTCTGACCCCAAGAAGTTGGTCCCATGACAGTAGCTCGACTTTCTCTTCGCACATCTTCCATTCATCTCTATGATGCACAGCTATGGAACAGAATTGGGCACTGATCCCAATCCACAGAAGGAGGGGTAGAGGGAAGAGTGTCAGGGATGTTAGTCCTGTACCAGCACACTCCAAGAAGTTGGCAGATGAGGGGAATGTTATTACAGGATTAGCACTGCTACAGTAGGACATGGCTTCCGCCTGCCAGGAGGATGTCTGCTCCAATAAGAAGGGGAACAGGAGTGCAGGGCATACTAGACAGGTCCTGGTACTTGGCAATCAGCTACAAAGACCGGAAACGTTAAACAGTATGTAGTCTTCCTAGCGGTTGAGTTCAACACATTGCGGATTGGATTGAAAGATTACTGGAAGGGGCTGGTGAGGACCAAGTGGTCACAGTACACATTGACACCAATGACAAAGGCGTGGGCAGGTGAATGGTCCTTAAAAATGATTTCAGGAGGGGGGGGCGTGGCTAACTGCCGATGGAGTGAGCCGCGTTTGCTCTGAGCTCCCGCCGGACCCGCCGACAGAACGGACCAGTGTGCCGCCGCAGACCCAACACTGACCGGGCATGACGAAGAGGAGGCTGGCCGAGACCCCTAAGCACCCGCGGAAGACATCCGGACCCGGAATGGAGCGCTTCCTCCGCTCCCCCGAAGAGATCCCCACATCGAGCGGGAGAGGCAAGATGGCGCCCCGCAGACCGACCAGAGAAGTAAGAGGGGGGAGGGAGGAGGAGGTGCGGAGCAACGCTGCAGAAAGGTCCCCCACCGAGCACCCCAGGGATCCAGGCAGCCTAGAGGGAGACGAGACGCCGGCAGCAGCAGCCCCCAGCACCGATCCAGCCCCACAGGGCAGACTCCTGGAAGACGGAGGGGGAGGGGGGGGGGGGGGGGGAGAGCGCGCCAGGCAGCGGAGAAACAGAGGCTGCATCTCACATCCCAGCTGCAGGGGCTCACCCCTCCCAGAAGGAGAATAAAAGCGTCAGGGGACATAACGAGCCTCACATAAAGGCCACCCCAGAACACAGTTACATACAGGACAGACTCCTGGAAGATAGAGGGGGGGAGGGGGAGAGCACGCCAGGCAGCAGAAAACCAGAGGCTGCATCTCACACTAGTATCCCAGCTGCAGGGGCCCACCCCTCCCAGAAGGAGAATCAAAGTTGCAGGGGACATAATGAGCCTCACATAAAGGCCACCCCAGAACACAGCTACCCACAAGAGGACTCTCTGTTAACCCCTCATTACCCCAAGAAACAGGGGAGTAAGAAAGGGACTCTGGACCCCTGTACATCCACAGCAGGCACAACAGGGATGACCAAAGCTGCTACCCCCCTTCCGCAGAGACCCCCCAGGGAACCAGGAGGGCAAACGCCGCATCATACTCCAGCATCACTCGGCGAAACAAGACCCCTCGCAGAAAAGGGCCAAGACACTCCTCCCGCCAAACTCAGACAGAAAGAGTCAAGACTGGTGACCCCAAACCCTTACACAAAACAAGTCCCTAGCTCCGGGGCGACCCAAACCCTGCAGACAAGTGATGAAGAATGGGACTGGAGGGCACACTTGAGGTCTATCCCCACAAAATGAATGATTTGCTGTTAAAGCTGGACGCTGCACATAAAACAAGACATCGCCGTATTACAAGAAGACATCAGAAGTATAGGACAGAGAGTGGTTGAAGTGAAAGAAACCCAAGACAAGTTTCAAAACACCCTAACCGAACACGCGCACATCATGGAAATGCAAGCTCACCAAATTGCGGAGCTAACAAACCATATCGACGATATCGAAAATAGACATAGACGCAACAACCTCCGCATTAGAGGTCTATCAGAAGAGATCGACAACAAACAACTGGAAGACTGGGTCACAGAGCTATTCAATTATTTACTGGACAGACCACCGGACGCAGTTCTGGAGGTAGACAGAGTACACCGAGCCCTGGGCCCGAAACAGCTAGACCCTACTAAACCCAGGGACGTGATATGTCGGGTTCATTTTTATAAAGAGAAAGAGCAAATTCTTCAACGCTCACGCACGATGGAAGACTTACATTTCAAGGGCCGCACGGTAGCCATATACCCGGATTTATCCAAACGCACCCTCCAGCTCCGCAGAGCCCTCAAGCCACTGCTGACAGCCCTGAGAGAGAAAGACATCCCGTATAGATGGGGATTCCCTTTACAGCTACAAGCCAAAAAAGGAGGGAAACTGGCCACCTTCAGACACCTGGGCGACCTCCCTAAATTCCTAGGAACTTTGGAACTTCCACAAATAGCAATCCCTGACTAGCCCAGGATCGGAGGGATGCCGGTTCCTCCACCCAAAACAGACTGGCAAACCGTAGGCGCCCCAAGAAAAAGGAAGAAGAGCAGAGTACCAAATGATCAAGATGCCGATTAAGACCCGCAGAGCAACACAAACCACAGGCGGCTCTACCCCGGTTCGCGTCTCTACGAAGAACACCCGGGACGGAGTCCCTGGCGGGCCATCTCCCTCTTGCTTGAACTCAAAATCGTGATCCTGAATCTGACTCCCTCTTACCGCAAAGATAATTAAGGGTCCTGCGGCAGACATGACTGTAGTCTGCAGATAAGCAAATTCTCTCTCCCCCCCACCTCCTCACCCCCCTCTTCGCTCTTACTTCTCTCCGCCTTCTTCCCCCTCGTTCTGTCCACCTCTTTTGCCCACACACCAACCCCTTTCTCTCTCTCTTCGCTCCACCTTACCTCTTTCTCCCCAGGAGAAAACAAAAGATACATATGCTCGGCGGTGAAGGCGGGGGCAGACCTCTGTTGTCGGTCTCCCCTCTCCTCCACCTAGATTAGGCAGCTCAAAGCTGCATCTACGGATAGCGTATTCCACTTTATTTTACTTCAGTTAATTTAGTATTTTTGATTTGAGTGGCCTAACTAAGGCCAATTAATGTTTTTGGTTTGCATCTTCCCCTCCCAGGCCCTCCCCAGACACTACCCAACCCCCATCTCTCCCACCCCTACCCAACAACGACCTCACTTACGCCATATAGGAAACCTGCATAACATCTGGGCCTATGGCTAGCCTAACGGTGTGCTCCTAAAATGCCAAGGGGTTGAACATACCCTCTAAAAGGGGGCAAATCCTGTATCACATGCAGAAAAAAGAGAGAAAGGTACTCCTCCTTCAGGAAACACACTTTAAGACTGGGGAAATCCCGTCTTGTTCCACGAGAGCGTACCCCACATGGTTCCATAGTCCTAATCCAAACCGCAAATCAGGAGGAGGAGTATCCATTGCTTTACACAACTCCCTGCAAATTCAACCCCTTGGCATGAAGAGTGATCCTGAGGGCAGATACCTCTTCCTCAAAGCTGATGTCGCGGGCAGGATAATTACAATAGCTAACTTATATTTCTCAAACCAGGGACAGATCGCCTTTGGAATAGGCACCATGAGGGAATTATCGGAATTCGCGGACGGAACCGCTATTATTCTAGGAGGCGACTTCAACCTGGCGATGGACCCCGAAATCGACTCGTCTTCAGGTAAGTCCTCGGTCTCCCGCTTGGCAGCACGGGCCCTGGTTAAGGAGCTGGGGAACATGCACCTGGTAGATCTGTGGCGCTTGCTCCATCCGGGCGCCAGGAACTACACATTTCACTCAGCAGCCCATAAAAGCTATGGCAGGCTTGATTATATTTGGTTCTCCCACGCTCTCCTAGACTTTAAGCCGGCATGCACATTCGGACCTTTTATTTGGTCAGACCATGCCCCGGTATACGCAGACCTGGACAGCCCCCTCAGGGACCCCCGGGCACGTGGGTGGAGACTCAATGATAATATCCTAAAAGACCCCACATCAAATCAACCATAAATAACTTCCTAATTGACCACAATAATGACCCCACACGGACCCCACTTAAATGGGAAGCGCTAAAATGTGTCCTGAGAGGCACCCTAATCTCACAAGGGGCCAGGCTAAAAAAAAGAACGCGCAAAGGAACTGGGAAACCTACTTACCGCACTACAGGAAAAAGAAATAGCAAACAAAAGGTCCCCAAGCGACACACTACGGGCAGACTTATCGACACTTAGACAAAAAATAATATCAATCCTAGATCAAAAGACATTAGCGTTTAGAGACAGAATGCGGAGGGAAGTGTACGAGACCGGGGACAAATGCGAGTCCTCCACCCTAGAACACCTCAAACACATGTCCCCAAAATCCAGAGGGCGGCGATCTCCACTAAAGACATCCTAGAGGAATTCCACATGTACTATAAGAAACTATACGACATAGATAGGCCCGCTCAGGAAGGAGAGGGGGAGCAAAGTGAAGAGAGAGCCTTTCTAGATAGATATGGACCAGGACCCCTGGGAGCGGAGGAGTCTGAGGCAATGGAGGCGGACTTCACCTGCGAGGAGATAACAGACATAATCAAAAACCTAAAGATAGGGAAGAGCCCAGGCCCGGATGGCTTCTCAGCCAGGTTTTTTAAGCTCTTCGCGGAAGAAGAGTCTTTAACGATATTTCCAGGGGAAGCCCCCTACCCCCCCACAGGCCCTTCAAGCACATATAGTGGTAATTCTAAAACCAGGCAAGGATCCCTCCTCATGCGCTAGCTATAGGCCTATCTCCTTACTGAATTTAGACATAAAAATGATGGCGAAACTCTTAGCAAACAGGCTCAGTAGACACATCCCTGACTTAATACACAAAGATCAGGTAGGATTTGTTCCGGGCAGGGAGGCGCGAGATAATACCATCAAAGCCATCTCCCTAATCAGGCACGCAAGATCGACGGACAAACCGCTATGCCTCTTAGCAGTAGATGCTGAGAAGGCGTTTGACAGGGTCAGGTGGAGCTTTTTGGAGGGGACCCTCTGCCGAATGGGATTGGGGCAAAGGATGAGAAAGTGGATTATGGCGCTGTATAACGGACCCTCCGCAAGGATACGAGTAAACGGTGCCTTGTCGGTTGTGATAATGATAAAGAATGGGACGCGGCAGGGCTGCCCTCTATCGCCCCTGCTGTACGCCCTCACTATGGAATCCTTGGCCAATGCCATCAGGGAAAATGGATCGGTTAGAGGTCAGGCGGAGGGCCCCTCCGAACACAAGCTAGCATTATTTGCGGACGACCTTCTCCTGTTCCTGTCAAACCCTAGAGTGGGGTTACCGGTGGTGATGAAGGAGTTTGAAAGATATGGCCAGGTCAGCAATTTTAAAGTGAATCTCCAGAAATCGGAAATTCTTAATGTAACCCTCCCTTGGGAGGAGGCCGAGGCACTCGCTGCTTCCTTCCCCTTCAAATGGAAAGACTCCTATATAAAATACTGGGGGGTTCAATTACCGGCGGACCCGGCACAGATATTCGAACTAAATTTCCTCCCCTATGCAGATAGGCTGAGGGCAGACCTAAACAGGTGGAGCCCACTGTATGTTTCGTGGACGGGGCGGATTAACTCCATAAAGATGGACGCCCTTCCGAAGTTCTTGTATCTGTGTCAGACTATGCCGATACACCTAGGTCGTCAATACTTACTCAACATCTGCTCCCTAATAATTAATTTTGTATGGGCAGGGCGTAGATCGAGGCTTAGCTACAGAGTGCTCACCCGAGCCAAGGAGGAGGGAGGGCTGGGGCTTCCAGACTTTGCGCTTTACTATAAAGCAAGTATAGCCAATTGCGTCCTCACACTACTACAAGGGAGGGCGACAAAATTGTGGGTGGAAATGGAACATGAATCAGACGCTAGGGCGATACAGTGGGCCCCATGGATCCCAAGACAATACATGGGAGACCTCACCTCCCCGTCACCCCTTGTCAAGGGGATTCTCAAGATCTGGGGGGGGGGACATTCGCATCAAAGCTAGGTCTAGCAACAGTACCGGGCCCCCTTACACCACTACTGGCCAACCCTCAATTCCCAGCAACTAGAAGCACTATATCGATACTATCCCTCCCTAGTCATCCAATACCGAGAGTCAGAGATGTACTGACCCAAAATGGAATGAAGTCCCTGACGGAGATTCACGGGAACTCCATCCCACACCCAGGAGCCTGGCTGAGATACCTTCAAGTTAAGGAGTTTGTGGGGTCCCTGGCGCCTGAGGGGTGTGGTAGTAAGCAGTTGATGCCGTTTGAGCACCTGTGCATGTCCTCGGCTCCTACCGAACATGGAATATCAACTATTTACAAGTTGCTGCTGACACAGGAGACGGGGGACGAACCACCCAGTTACGCAGCCCAGTGGGAATCAGAACTGGGCAGTAGCCCAACGAGGGCAGATTGGCAGAGAGCGTTCCTTCTATGCCACAAAAGTTCCAGATTTGGGAGACTCCAGGAGCAAAACTATAAGGTCCTATCCAGGTGGTATTGGACACCGTCGAGACTGCATCAACTCGATAAACAAATACCCCCAACCTGTTGGAGGTGCCAGAAAGGCTCTGGGACAATGTCGCACTGCCCCCCAGTTAGAGAACTCTTGTATAATATAGAAACATTATACAACGAAATGACCAGGTCGGCGATGTCCCTGACAGCTGAAATGACCCTGCTCCTGATGCTCCCCGGACCTATAGCCAAAGTCAAGGCGGACTTATTGAGGATGGTGATACTGGCGACAAGGATGTCTGTCCCTGGGCTGTGGAGAACCACGACCCCTCCCACTAGAATAGTTTGGGCTGAGAAACTGAACCTCCTTATGAGGAGGGGGCTGATTGCGAGCAGGAACGACTGTACTCCCACGATTTCTGGAGCCCTTGGATCGCAATGAGAGACTCAGACCAATTCAAAAAATGGCTGGAAACAGGTCGGTTAGGTTGATAACCTTTTGAAACGGGTAAGCGAGGCTGATATTCTTCCCTTACCCCCCCCTTCCCCTACCCCCGCTTCACCTCTCCCCTCATCCCCCCCCCTTCACCCCCCCAGTTATGTTCATGATTTGTTATAATCTTACATTGCGTAGTTCTCCATTTCTGATACGAGACACAAGAGATTAAGCTATACAATCTAGTTCATGCCATAAGTATTATGAATCCATGATATGTTGATTGTTGTGCTTATACGGACACATGTTGATATCAACGATGTTGTGCAATGTCTACATAATACTTTTCTTTGAAAACCAATAAAAACCGATTGAACCAAAAAATGATTTCAGGAAACTAGGATGTAAGCTTGGGTTAAGGACCTCAAAAGCAGTATTTTCTGAATTACTACCTGTACTTTGTGCCATACGAGAAAGGCAGCGGGAATTTAGGGAGGTAAGCAAGTGGCTCAAGAGGTTTATTTAGGAAGGTAGGATTTGTGTTCCTGGAGAAGAGGGCCGCCTTTGCTGTTGGCTACATGTAGGGATGGGCTGCATCTCAATGCGGTGGGTGTAGCTATGCTTGGGGAGATGGCTAGAATGTTGGTGAAGTATTTAAACTAAGGACTGGGGGGAGGAGCCTATCATATAGAGAGGGGAAAATAGTGTAGACAGTGATCTGAGACTAAGTAATAAAAATGAAGGTGGAAAGGTGGGAGGGTTTAGTACAGTTAGAGTAGTTAATAGGGCTAAAAGTAAAATAAAAAATAACTTCTAAACTGTATCATAACTAATGCTAGACATCTGATCAATAAGGTTGATGAACTAGAAGTAAAAATGTCTGGGGAAAACTGAAATATTGGGAATAACTGAGCCCTGGTTGAATGAAAACTGTGATTAGGTGGTTAACGTACAGGGTTATAGTTTGTTTAGCTAATTCAAAAATCCCGCCTCGACAATACGATGGTTGTTGATTGGTTTCTAGAGCACTGCTCAGCCAATCAATGCAGCGCTTGATGTACCAAATCACAGCCATGGCATTGTTTCATTGAGTTCTGCATTGATTGGCTGGTAGAGCTCAAGAACCAATTAGCGCCATCGCTTTCTGGAGGCAGGAAGCGATCTTCTGTCGACGTCTGAAGGACTACAAGCAAGCACACCACAGCTCCGGAGACCAGTGGGAGGGCATGGACCGCTGCTGCTAGGTAAGTATAATAAGACATCCCTCAAAAAATTAGACCTAGTGCCTTTTAGTGCAAAAATTTATATAAGACAAGGTTTTATCTTTGGGGAAACACGGTATATAGTGAATAAAGCCCTCCACAGCGCAGTGCCACCCTTATCTCAATCCATCACTCAGCCTGGGCTCTCCGCTCTGGTAACGAAACTAGACTGAGCGCCCTTTTAATTCGAACCTCTCATTCCCGCCTCCAAGACTTCTCCAGAGCAGCACCAGTTCTCTGGAACGCAATACCAAAGGATACCCGGGCAATCCAGGACTCACAGACCTTAGGGCGTGCTCTAAAAACGCACCTCTTCAGGGAGGCATACCGCATTCCCTAAACAACCCCCCCCCTTGTACGCCGCCTGATAACATGCTCCCTGACCTACTGACTGCAATCCCTGCCAGCCACCATCAACTGCCCTTGCAGTCATACGATTCTGCAGTCACACGGCCTAATGTCTGACCATTGCCTTAGTGTATAGCATCCCTCACACTCCACCTTGCCATACCGTGCACATCTCCAGGCCCTTTACCTTCTGTATCATCCCATTACTTGTAGTATGTAAGCTTGTTGGAGCAGGACCCTCACCCCTATTGTTTCCATCAACTGATTACTATTAAAGATGAGCGAACGTGTCCGTTACGGACACATCCGCACCCGGACACCGGCTTTGCCGAACACTGCAGTGTTCGCGCGTAAAGGTCCGGGTGCCGCCGGGGGGCGGGGAGATGCGCGGCGGCGCGGGCGGCAGTAGCGGGGAACAGGGGGGAGCCCTCTCTCTCTCCCTCTCCCCCCCACTCCCGCCGCACCCCCCCGCGCTGCCACGGCGGCCCCCGAACTTTTTCGCCCGAACACTGAAGTGTTCGCAAAGTTCGGTGTTCGGGCGAAAAAGGGGCGGGGCCGAACGTGTTCGCTCATCTCTAATTACTATGTAACCGTGGTTCTGTAATTTTTGTCTTTCTGTATTCCCCCTGTCTATGTAAGCGCTGCGGAATATGTTGTCGCTATACAAATAAAGATTATTATAAAGCAAAACTCCAGCATTAAAAGCATCCCTTAAAACTATATATTTCCTTAAAATAACATCAAAAATGTGCCACAAGGGGTACAGAGGCCTGTGTATTTCAGAAGTTAGTCCCTGGTCATGGCATATACTATTGCAGATTGGCATTCGTTTTATATTAAAAACAGCCAAGCAGATTTGCAAAATCCAATTTACATTCCCTACAAAATTACTACATTCTTAACATATAGAAATCTCACCATTTAGATAATCAGCACCAATATTAGTAATATAATGTAATAATATCATGTTTCACATTTAACCCTGTAGGAAAGGTACATTCTAGTAAATGCATCCACCTTGCTTCTCTATTCGAAATGTATTCCTTTTGTCTCCACATCTCCCAGGCTAATCAAGGTATAGAAAGAATACATCAGTATTCTCATTATGCACTTCAAAAAAAACCATTGCGATACCATGGAGATGTGCATTGTACCTACATGACTGACATCTGAGAGGGGCCATTATATCCTAGTTTCCAAAAGGACAAGATGTGCAGTCAACATACTGCATGTCGCAGGCTGTACAGGTTAGCAAATAAACAAGTTTCCATATATGGAACCATAAAAACAGCTCGCTTTCATTTCTGCATTCCTTTTGAATAAAAAATTGGTTTTGACTTTCCAAAATGCACTCAGTGAGAAAAGCCTAAGCTCTCTGCTTTCCATATAATACGACAGCATTCATGGGGGTATTAAATATAAACCCACTTTATTCCTCCACTATAAAAATGCAATGTTTTGACCCCAACTGGGACAAAGAGACCCAGTCAAGATCATAGTAACAGTGTGCAAGTCTGAAAAAAGACATATCCAGGAGGACTGCAAGAAACACAACATGAGTTAGAAGTTTATTGTCCTCATTTCAGGGAAAACATGCATTCCAAATGCCAAATCCTGTAGGGGGGGGGGGGGGGGGGGGGAAATCACTGCATCACTGATCCTTCTGAAGCAATCAGTTATATAACATGTAATTGTTCTCAGTAAGAGAAACCAAGTAATCTTGTAGATATGATACCTTGTAATAGCTAACAAAAATACAAGATGTAATAGAGAGCTTTTGAAACTACTCAGGGTCCTCAGACTAAATGAAATGGATTAAATGGTACCAATAAAAAAAGTGGATTATACCCACCTGATAATCAGGTTTCCAGTAGTCTCCACGACAGCACCAACTGAGATTGCCTCCTCCTGGTAGGACAGGAACATACTGAGAGGTTAAAAGCTCCCCCCCTTCCCCACTTTCCTCAGTGGATTCTAACGAATTGCCGGGGCAGGAGCTAAACTTAAATTTCTTCCCCTAACCGGGGTTTTTTTATTTTTAAATTTATTATATTACTTTTATAGGGGGGGGGGAAGGTACGGGTGCTGTCGTGGAGACTACTGGAAACCTGATTATCAGGTGGGTATAATCCACTTTTTCCCCCCAGTCGTCTCCACGACAGCACCAACTGAGACGTACCAACTAAAGTTTATTAGGGTGGGATCGCTGCCGAGAGGACTTTGCGGCCGAAGGCCATGTCCTCGTCCTGCTGCACTTTTACCCTATAGTGTTTCACGAACGTGTGGGGTTTTTTTCCAGACTGCGGCCTTGCAAATTTGCTCGACCGAGGCTGAACTGTGTTCGGCCCATGAGGACGCTACTGCCCTTGTGGAATGGGCTTTAAGAGCTAACGGGATCTCCTTCCAGAGGGCCTTATAGGATTCTATGATGGCCAGACGGATCCACCTGGCTATGGACCTTTTTGCTGCTTTGCTACCCTTATTTGGGCCACTGAACTGGACGAACAAGTTGTCGTCCCGCCTCCAGTGGCTCGTTGTATCTATGTAGGTTAGGACTGCTCTCCTAACGTCCAGGCAGCTTAGGGTTCTTTCCTCCTCGTTTTTTGGGTTACTGAAGAATGAGGGGATTATTATATCCTGGGACCTATGAAAATCTGACACTACTTTTGGCATAAAGGCCGGGTCTGTTTTAAATATTAGTTTGGTGTCTGCGATTTTCATGAACGGGTGGCGGATGGACAAGGCCTGTAGTTCGCTAACCCGTCTTGCGGAGGTGATGGCTACTAGGAAGATGGTCTTGATTGTAAGCATTCTTATAGGTAGCGCCTCGATCGGTTCGAATGGTACCGCTGTCATGGCCCCTAGAACCCAATTAAGGTTCCAGTCTGGGAACAGGTTTATGGGCCTAGGGCGTAGTCTAGCTGCTGCTGTTAGGAACCTGTGGACCCATCTGTCGTCTGCGAATTTTGTGTCGCAGATGGCGCTAAGGGCTGAAACTTGGACTTTTAGGGTGCTCGGGGAGAGGCCCATCTCTAAGCCCCCCTGCAGGAATTCTAAGATTAGCGGAGTGTCGGGGATAGAATCCCCGCGATCCCTTCCCTGTCTCCATGAGGAAAACCTTCTCCAGACCTTCTGGTAGATCAGGTGGGTCGTCTTTTTCCTACTGGACATTAGGGTTTCTACTACTTTCTCTGAGAATCCTTTCTTTCTTAGCGAGGATTCCTCAAGAGCCATGCCGTTAAATGGAGTTTGTCTAGGCCGGGGTGGTTCAGTGGCCCCTGCGATAGAAGATCTGTCCAGGTAGGGAAGGTGACTGGGTCCTGGACGCTCAGTGTTGTCAGAAGACCGAACCAGCTTCTTTTCGGCCAGAAGGGGGTCACCAGGATTAGCGTGCATCCCTGGGTTCTGAAGTGCTGTAAAACCCTGGGGATTAGTGGTATGGGAGGAAAGGCGTAAGCCAGTCCTTGTCCCCAGTCCTGGCCTAGGGCGTCTACTGCTATCGGACGATCTCCTGGCCGGAGGGAGAAAAAGTTGCCTACTTTTGTGTTCTCCCTGGTTGCGAAGAGGTCCAACTGTGGGGTCCCCCACCGGTTGGTTAGGATTCTGAATGCCTCTGGGGAGAGGGACCACTCTCCTGGGTCTATTTGCTTCCTGCTGAGGAAGTCTGCTTTTTCGTTTAGTGTCCCCTTCAAGTGGGTTGCCGTGATCGAGAGGATCCGGCCCTCCGCCCAGTGAAAGATTTTCTGTGCGATGCTTTGCAGTGGGGGAGATCTTGTGCCCCCTTGGTGTCGTATGTGAGCGACCGCGGTGACATTGTCTGACAGTATTTTTATGTGTTGGTTCTGTAGCGAGTTGCCCAACTGCTGTAGAACCTGCCAAACTGCCTGTAGTTCTCTGAAATTTGAGGACTGTTCTTTTATCCTCTGAGGCCAGGGACCCTGAAAGAATTAGTTCCCCACATGCGCTCCCCATCCACAGGCGCTTGCGTCTGTTGTGATGTGGATGGCTGGGTTTTGTAGCCAGTGAACCCCTCTCCGCAGGTTCTCTGGGGATGTCCACCAACGCAGGGATGTTTTTGCCCTGTTTGGGATGTACATCCTTGCCCCTAACGAGGACTGCCTTTTGTCCCACGAGGATAGGACTACGGCCTGCAGGGCTCTGGTGTGGGCCTGGGCCCATGCTACTCCTGGGATGCATGATGTCAAGCTCCCCAGGAGAGACATTGCCTCCCGAATTGTGCAGAATCGTCTTCGTAGGAAAGTTTTGACTATTCTGCGGATTTTTTGTATTCTCTCCTCGGGTAGGTAGGAGCATTGCGATTCTGAGTCGAGAGTTATTCCCAGAAACGTCTTCTGCTTGTCGGGATCTAGGCTGGATTTTTCCCAGTTTATAATCCATCCCAACGATTGGAGAAGTTCTAGCACTGTCTCCAGGTGTTTTGTTAGGAGTTTTTTGGACTCTGCTATTAATAGAACATCGTCCAGGTAGGGTACTACTACGATCGATTTTTCTCTCAAGTGGGCGGCTACCTCCGCCATAATCTTGGTAAAGATTCTGGGGGCTGAGGATATCCCGAAGGGCAAGCATCTGAATTGGTGGTGCTCTATTCTTCTGCCCATGTCCACTGCGAACCGCAGGTATTTCTGAGAATCTTTGTGGATCGGAATGTGAAAATAAGCGTCCTTTAGGTCGATGGACGCCATGTAGGCTCCTCTGGGGATCAACTTTATTGTCGAGGAGATGGTTTCCATTTTGAATCTCCTGTATCGGACGCAGGTGTTCAGGTCTTTCAGATTTATTATCGTCCGGTGTTTCCCTCCGGGTTTTTTTTACTAGAAAGAGCCTGGAATAATAGCCCTGGGTTTCCTCGTTTCGCGGTACGGGACATATTGCGTTTAACCGTTGCAAGTTGCGCACGCTTTGCCTTAGTAAATGTAGCAGTTTTTTTGGGGCTCGCGTGGTAATAAATTTCCTTCTGGGGATGGACACTAGCTCTATCCGGTATCCGTACTGTAGGATCTTTGGGATCCATGGGCCCCCGCAGATTGCGGCCCATTGATCCGCAAAGCTCCCCAGCCTTGCCCCTACGGGGATGGCGTCAGGGTCTCTGCTTCGGCTCCCCCTGGTGGGGGTTGAAGAGGATATTCCTTCCTCTGCCCCCCTTGGGGTAACTCCAGCGGCCTGTCTTGCCCTTTCCTCGGTAGGCCTCGGGCTGCTGCATTGGGGCCCGGGAAAAGGTCTTCACTCTCTGTGGCTTTTCCTCAGGGAACCCTTTTTTCCTGTCGGCCGCCTTTTCTAGAATTTTGTCTAGGTCCGGTCCGAATAGAAATTGGCCGTAGAATGGGAGGGCACACAATTTGTTTTTCGAGGCCAGGTCGCCTGACCATGATCTCAGCCATAACACCCTTCTGGCTGAGTTAGAGCGGGCTGTGGCCTTTGCTGAGAGCTTGACGGTCTCGGCCGCGGCGTCCGCTAGGAAGTTAGTTGCCATGCGCAAGATGGGAAGGGAGTTAAGGATCTGATCCCTTGGTGTTTTGTTGGTCAGGTGTAGTTCCAACTGCTCTAACCATACCCCCAGGGTCCGCGCCACGCAAGTGGCTGCGATCCCTGGCCTAAGGATGTTTGCCGCTGCCTCCCATGATTTCTTTAGGAGTCCCTCTGCCTTGCGATCCATGGGGTCTTTTAGCTGTGCGGCATCCTCAAAGGTAAGAGTCGTCCTCTTGGCTACCTTGGCCACCGGGACGTCTACTTTAGGTATTTCATCCCAGCTTGCGCAAGCTTCCTCTTCCAAGGGGTATCTCCTTTTTACGCCTCGAGCGGAGAAGGAACCTGCGTCTGGTTTACTCCACTCTCTCTGAATTATTTTAGAGATGTTTTTGTGGACCGGGAAGGTATGTTTACGCCTCTCCCCAAGTCCACTGAATATTTCATCCTGTAGAGTCCGCGGCTCTCTGGGCTGTTCCATTTTTAATGTAGCCCTGACTGATTTAATTAATTCCGTCAACTCGTCTTGATGGAACAAATATTTCCTGTAGTCCTCCTCCTCTGAGGACTCCTCGGCCGCCTGTTCCTCTTGCTCTGATCCGATGGAATTCTCGGAATCAGAAGGCTCCTCGGGAACATACGCCTTTTTCTGGCGTTTTGCTGGCGGTGCCGGCAGTGACGTTAGAGCTGATCGAACCTCCTCCTTCACCAGCTTCCTAACGTCATCCAGGAATCCCCCCGATTCCTCTCTGACTAGCCTAGCCACGCATGCCTTGCATAGAGGCCTCTGGTACGTGGCTGGCAGTCTCGTCCCGCATTCCACGCATTTTCGCAGTTTTGTTCTGGGGGGGGGATGTCTTTTTTATCCCCCTGACAAACAAAGCATTTTTGCGGGTAAACATGCAATTTTTCCATATACAACATACTGGATATTTGCATTGTATTTTTCCCACACTGGCTACTTACGGCCGCTGAGGCTGAGGTTTCAGCTGTCTCTGGGGCTGGAGCACTCATTTTTTATACCAGTGCTGCAGACACCCTGCGACCTGTAGTGCTGGTGTTCTGGCTTCTTCTTTAAGGTCCTATTTGAATTTTCGCGCTCCTGCGCTAAGCCCCGCCCCCTCCGCTCCTAATACAGACGCGATGACGTCATCGCGCTGGACGCGAGACGCGGCGCCCCGCCCCCTGCCGTCAAAGGGCTTCCTGGAGCGCCGTGCTGTAATTTCTGCCGGAGGACGAGGGGGACTGAGGCTCCCGCTTTGAACCCCCCATGGGCCGCCGCGGGAGGAACCTGGCCCGGGGGTTACCACCCCATGTGGCGTCCCGGGAGTCGTCTGGCTGCGAAGGGATGACAGGGTGAGCCACTGCCTTCCGATCCGCCTGTATACTTTCGCTGGCTTCTCCACCAGCTCCTCTCAGCGATCCTGCCTCCTGGCAGGACAGGAAGACACTGAGGAAAGTGGGGAAGGGGGGGGAGCTTTTAACCTCTCAGTATGTTCCTGTCCTACCAGGAGGAGGCAATCTCAGTTGGTGCTGTCGTGGAGACGACTGGGGGAAACTATAGTTCACCACGCAAAAAAACAAGCCCATATATGGCTAAAACGACGGAAAAAGAAAAAAAAGTTATAACCTAAAAACCAAAGATGCAAAATCCCCCAATAACACCGTGCAACACAATTTTTGTGACAGATAAGCAGCTTATAGTAACTTTGTGTGTGCGCTGAATTCAAATATGATATCCGTTTTTTTTCTGCCACGTAAGGTTTTCCAATTATGAAGTAAGGAATCCAATTGCCGTTCTGTTGTATTGCATTTTTTCGGAAATATGCCTATACAATCTCGCCATTTAGGCTACTCACAGTCACCGCCTATTAGCGTAGCAACCCAAGCTAACTGCAGTAGAAAGCAGCCATTGATTTCAATAGGGCTTCGCAGACCGGCGCTTCTAATGCCACGATTTGAGCACTGTCTGTAAGTGCTGTATCATGCATTCAAAACCCCTGCTCAAAATCAAGGTAAAATGCCACGGTTTCAAGCGGAGTTTATCTGATCGCATGTGCGAGAGTGGTCTAAAGGCCCATTTACACGAGACGAATGTCAGGCAAACAAAATCCAACACTCGTCCCTGTGTGGACTCACTCCTGTGCTGCTGCATAGATGCGAGCATCGCTGGCTCACTCACAGATTGACCAGCAGGGGGCCAGGACGGCTTCACTTAACATAGCTGCCTTTCAGTACTGAACAGCTACTATTTACATTAAAACGATCATCGCTCATCGTTTAAGCTGCATAAAATCCTGAATGATGATCGTTTAGTGTAAACAGCAGCCATTCAGTACTGAACAGCCGCTGTGTTCAGTGAATGGAGAAGGGCAGGGGAGAGCAATGGGAAAAATCTCCTGCAGCCGTCAAACCCCCTGCTGAGCGAGCCAGTGATACTCCTGTGCAGCAGCATGAAAGCAAGTACACACAGGGACAAGCGTCAGGCATAGTTTGCCTGACATTCGTCCCGCGTAAATAGACTTTTAGTGTGTAATGGTGACACGCATTTCCCCTGCCCCTGTGCACAAGCTTACATTTATCAGTGTTAAACCTCATTTACAACTTTTCTGCCCCCAACTTATCCAGAGTCATTTGCAGCCATCTACAATCCTCTCTTGTTAAATTACTTTACATAGTTTTCTAACATCTCCAAACAGCTATATTTAAAGGCCCTTTAAGACAACGATTTTCGCGCAAGACCATCTTTTTAGCGATAAAGTGTCTAACTGCACTTACGTAGTGTTGTCGTTAAGCCGAACTTACAGCATTCCAGTTATCAGGAATTCACAGTGCGATACAGCTGATACTATTGTTTCAGCTGTATCCCGCTCGCTGAAGACAAGCTGGGTATGAAGAACGCAGCTGTCCAGCTCTGTTTTCCATACCCCGCTCGAAGCGCCCGGCTGTTATACAGAGAACAGTTGGATGCAGAAGACAAGCGGGGACACCCCCACTTTTCTTCTACATCCTCCGCTCGGAGCGCTTGGCTGTATAACAGCCAGGCTCTTCGAGCAGGGAACAGCTGGATGCCGAAGACAACAGGGACACACCGCTTGTCTTCTGCATCCTCTGCTTGATGCGCCCAGCTGTATAACAGCCTGGCGCTCCGAGCAGAGAACAGCTGGATGCAGAAGACAAGCGGCCCTGATCGTCTACCGCATCCTCCATTCGGGGCGCAAGGTGATCACTCAACGTTTGAGCAATCACCTTGCGCTGTAAAAAGAAAACAACGATTATCGCTCAAAAGATTTTTTTTGAACATTAACCGTGTGGCTAAACCAGCCTTTACTGTACAACCTCTATATGAGGTTAAAGTTAGAAAAAAAAGGAATAGGGCCTAGTACTGACCCCTGTGGGATCCTCCCCACCCCCCATTGTATTGATAACCCAATCCAAGTTTGTGCCATTAATAACCACCCTCTGCTTTCTATGACAGACAGCTATTTACCCATTGACACTCATTTTATATACCAACCTTTTATGTGGCACATTATCAACCGCTTTGGAAAAATTGAGATCAAACAAATCTCCCAGTCCAGTCTAGAACTTACCTCTTCATAGAAGCTGATCAGGTTGGTGTTAAAGGAGCGATCTCTCACAAACCCATGCTGATACGGAATTATACAACGATTTTCCTTGAGGTCCTCCATGATAGCATCTCTTAGAAACCCTTCAAACATTTTACCCCCAATAAAAGTATAGCCCAATGTCCACGTGCAGATTTTATTTAGAAAATAAGCACGTGGCCCCCGCATGGGAGATCAGTGCATCTTGCTGCCCAGAGGGATGCATTAGCATCTGTAGGTCAGCTAAAAGCATGCCGATGTGATTTCTTCCCGGCATGCGGGTCGCACGCACAGGAAAGAAATAGGAGCATGCTCCATTTTCCTGCGGATCTCCCATTAAGGTCAATGGAAGCCGTCCGTATCCGCAGCACAGTCGCAGCTGTTTTTGGGCTGTGCCGTGGATCCGCGGGAGAGACTAAAAGAAAAAAAAAAATGTGCACGGCCCGCTGCTGACATGCCAGGCAGGGAAAAGAAGATCAAACCTGCACAGATGAGAGCCCCCCAGCGTCCTGAGAGGTAAAGAAAATGTATTTACCTTCTCCATGGCCGCAGGCACGCACAGATACCACTGTGGAATTCAGCAGTAGCATCCATGCGTGCAAGTGAACATGAGGCCTCAGACTTTCCCGCCTGAAGTTTTTGAGTTCACCTTTTTGAATACTGGTACCACATTTGCTATACACCAGTCCTGGGGAACAGGCCCAGTCACTATAGTCAAAATTTAAAAAAAAGATGTATCACATCACTTTATTACTTTTAAGGCCGCTTTCATACGAGCGACAAAAAAAATAAATAAATAAAAAATAGAAATCACACGATTCTCTCACAATCCAACAGCGTTAAAACTCGCATGTAGGTGGAGCCCATGCTTTTCAATGAGTTCATTCACATTAGCGATGTTGTGTGACTTCTACATTGCGAGGGGAAAAAAAAATCACTACATGCTTAATTTTTCCTGAGATTTGCGATGTTTTGTAGCCCATGTTTCCCTCTGGAGCCTTCCTTTGTATTGCATAAAAATGCGTTTTTTGTGTGATGAAGAAGTGCAGCGGAGCAGACAGTGCCTGTTAGATAATGTATTGAGTTGTTTTGGGTTTTTATGCAGCCAGGGCTTATTTTCAGGATGGGGATTATATTTCAAGCCCCGACCCCCCCAAAAAAAATCCCAGCAAAAGAGCGCCACAAAATTGCGATATTGCTACAAGAAAACACAGAGAATTCACACAACACACATTTACGATAGCGCTGTTGCTCCGTGTGAAAGAGGCCTAAAAGGTCAGGAGTGCATGGCATGAAAACAGAGCAACTTGTCTATTTCAAGCTTTTCAAAGTAAGAATAAGCACGGATCGAGTTGCTGCATTATTGATCAGTGCATGTTTTATAAGGCTATTCTGCACATTTTTCTTACCAAACCTTTCTTTTTGCTATGTGGCTAGGCGGAGATGGGGCTGCAAAATCAGTCTTCACCTAGGTGCATATGGTATTAGTGTATCTTGACACCACCAGAACTGTGGGTGGGGTCATAATACAGCCTGCTTGACAGGCTAGGCACCTGCCCCCCCCCCCCCCCCCCATCAATCTTGACTCTACCAGGAATTACTGGTGGCGTCAAGATACACTAATACCGGTGCAGGTATTAGTGTAGCCAAATCGGGTACAGGGGGGCGCCACCCCGTCAATCTGGACTCCACCAAGAATTACTGGTGGTGTCAAGATACCCTTATACTGGTGCATACCAGCAGAGGGTGCTCTCTATAGAACAGTTTCAGACACAAGTGTTGTGTTTCATATTACAGTTTATTAACTGTCCATTACATGTAATATTTAATAGCCCTATGCCCCAATGCTCTCCCATCCCACTCATATTCCACCGGCCCTGGGAGCAGTGAAGGAGAAGCTGTTCTATGGTGTGGATGGCTTACATATAACAGTATATTAGGATCACATATTCACTTTAAACCACTTCCTACTGTCCCTCTTAGAGGCTCTTAACCCAACTTTCTTCAGCATTATGCCCGTCCTTGACTCCGCACCTTCTACAATGTTCCTTGGCTACTCGCCTCCTGTCATCTCCACATTGTGTCTGCCCCAAGAGCCAATTCTATATTGCCCACACTGTAGTGATCCTTAAATTCATGCTAATCTCCCATATTATACCCTTTTGAAAAAGAAATCAACTTCATCATGTATTTGACCCCATTGAACACATACCTCTTACAATTCTATCAGCTTTCTTGCCAGCAGTTAAGCATATTGGCATACATTTGAAGTGCGTCTTGTTATATGTATAGTACATTTACATTGTGACACCAGTTCATTCTTCATTTATTATAGGGAGCCTGTCACCAGGTTCATGTGACTTGAACCACAGGCAGCATGAACTTAGGACAGGTACGCATATTGCACCCATGTAGGTTACTCTGAAATGCTGTGGTGTTTCAGAATAAGCATATTATAAAGACTGACCCGAAATGTCACTTAAATCATGGGGGCTGGCATCCTTTTCCCACACACATCATGCATAATGTCAGTCCGCTCACATTGAGCGTACAGGAAGAGAGCCGTCACTATGATGTGAGTGAGGAGAGGTCGGCATGGTGACGTCCCTGTGACTCGGAGTGCTCATAAGAGTCAAACAGCCACGTATGCTCATTCTGAATCTCTGCAGGGTTTCAATATAAAGGGTCATGTCCAGTCGTTTTTTCACTGCGTATTACGTGTGCGATGCGCGGCGGGGTGATACGTGGCTAATGGAGTCAATGAAATTAAATAAGACATTCATAGATCCATACACGTGTGTGTGTAAACACTGCATGTAGATATGCCCAAGAGATAGATCGCAGCGTGCTCTTTTTCAGTGCGTACCAGGCAGCGTGAGCCCTATACATTTGTATAGGCAGCATATGCAATGCTGTCCATATGTGATATGTTGCATTTTGGCACAGGGTTCATACACAAACTCATTATGAAACAGAGCAAGGAATAGGAAAAAAAAGGCACAATGCGCACAGTGTGTGAGATACACGGGCAATACACTAGCAGCCATACGTGGTCTCTAGCGGTAGACCCGCTATTTATAAATACTAGCAAAATGCTGCGGGGTGGTGGACTCAGCGTTTTACTGATACAGCCGTGGACATGAGGCCTAACGCATCCTTGGATGCAATGTACATACATGTCCTGAGCTCATGCTGCCCGTGGTTTGAGCCTGGTGACAGCTTCCCATTAAGGGCTCATTTAGATGACCCCGATTTCGGTGCATATTATGCCCGTGACCCGCGGTGAAGACAGTCAATGAAAGTATATGGCCTTTCAATTATGTATTTACAGTGTGTAAACACTGGGTGTAGTTATGTGCAGGAAAGATCACGCAGCATGAGCCCTGTACTTTTATATGGGCAGTGAATTATACACAAGCCCACGATGAAACAGAGTGGGATTTTATTTTTAAGTGTCACTGCGCATGACCGTGTGCGTGAGATATGAGGGCATGCGCAGTACACTTGCTGCTATGCATCAAACAGACCGGAAGAACGCTGCGGGGGACACACAGTGGTTTACATACGGTCGTGTGAATGAGGCCTAAGAGCCTGAAAATGAAGGATTCAGTTTATACATTAAAAGATTAAAAAAAACACACCAAAAATCAACAAGAATTTGTTTAGTCACAAAATATTAATTTTAGCAGAGAATAACTGAATAAAGGTGTGGCATTTGTTTTTGCTCTATAATTAACAAAATTAAGTGTACAAGCTTGTGTTTCAACATATGGCTAAGTGAAATCAGGTTCAGCCTCACAAGCAGAAGAACCTAAGACGATGCACAAAGCTAGCACTGCTTTATGTAAACTAGGTAAAAAAAAAACACAAGCAACCAAAAAGTTTAACTAAAAATACAGTGCAATATTAAAATAGCGGTTTCAACAACGTATGTGACACACAAAGAAACAACTGCCCTTCACCCCGCAGAATAGCATTAGCAGAGCTCTTTGGTAATGGATCCGGTTGGTTGGTTAAACAGGGCTTGGCTGTTGTAAAGAACTTCAGAAGACCTTGCCAATCAGGAAAGAACTATGGCAGTTTCACTAAAGATTCCGGCCATCCAATTTATCATCTTCTGAGCGTGACATGGCGATGCCAACTTCTAAGTTCCGGTTTGCTACCAGAAATGCCCAAGAGTGATGCTTTGTCCTCATGTTTCTTGCCATGCAAGGCTCCTGTGTGTCACTGAACAATCTCAAAGTAGTGCAAAATGGCAAGGATGTGTTGAGGCATAAAAATATATCCTGTATACAAAGCCATTCCGATGATGGAAACCAACATGGAGTCTAAGGAGAATTGGTTAAAGAATCTAACATTATATGCAGTTTTATGTAATGCAATTAAAAACCCATATTAGAAGGGTCCTTCAGTTGTAAACTATTGAAGGCCAAACTATCAATAGTAGATTGGGGAGTGGGGTGGGGGAATGATTTGTTGTAAGGGACCCTCACCAATCAGCTGTTCACCCAGCCATTGCACTAAGCAGATTTCTGCAGGTAGCTCTGTTCCAGCTGCAGTGCCCACCAGGCTTAGTAATACAGGCACAGCTCCCATTGAAATGAATTGGCACTTGGTCTGCAATACCAAGACTGGCCACTACAGTGTGAATGGAGCAATCAGCTTCCTACAGAAATCAGCCTAGTAAACAAACACATTGGCCTGGTGAACAGCAAACTCATGGGGCCGTTAGCACCAGACCTTCACCGATCTACTATCCTGCAGAAAGGCAATCAGTAGTTAACAATGGGACAATCCTTTTAAATAATGAACCATTAGTATAGGGTCTACTATAGAAAAACTTGTCATATCAAGCAACAGTCACTTAGGCCTCCTTCCCACATACAAAAATCCGCAGCGTTGCCCGCAGCTATTAGGTTCTATTGAACCTAATAGCTCAATGCTCACGGTGCGGAATTCTGCGCTGGAATTCCGCACCGTGAAATCTCCCGTCCTCACCCGCGGCATGCTCAATTTGCTGCGGGTGTACGCGTGGCTGGCTTCCATTTCAGTCAATGGAAGCCATCTGTTGACGCTATCTTCCGCTGTAGCACAGCGGAAGATAGCGTGAAATCGCCTACCGCCGCCGCATCATCATATGACACGGACGGCCGCGTCATATGACGCTGTGGGCGTGTCTTGTGACGTGGCCGGCGTGTCACATGACGCTGCGGCGCGTCACGCCGAAGCGTCATGCGGGACCCAGGACGCCGGATCCGCTAGTAAGTATGCAGTGTGCAGCCGGCCTTAATGTTTTACAAGGTTGCCAAAACATTGCCAGATAGATGTGCGCCCCTTTGTGGCCTTATTTACAATAATGATATAATAAATTCTTCTGAGTCACTGATGAACCACCTGTCCAAACATTGCCTAATTGGGATAACAAACAATCTTTGTGTTGGCTAAACAGTGAGGGAGCTTTACATTGAACACAAGTCGGTTTACAGAGCCAGTAACCTGTCCACGGGCATTTTTGCATTGCGCTCCCCGCGGCAAGAATACAGCCGCGGGGAACGCGGTGCACACTTTCCATTGGGTTGCTATGGAAAGCGCAGCCCCCCTGTCCACAAGCAGAGATCATAACGATTCTCCACTCGCGGGCGGCAAATCACAGCATGCTGCGAACTGCCACGATTTTCTCTGGTGAGCTCATCCGTCAGATAGGCTCACCGCAGAGATCCATCTGCTGGCTCCTGCTCCCGGGAGCGGGATATCGCAGCGTCCGTGGACATGCAGCCTAAGGCCCCAGGTCCACGGGGAAAATCAGGCCTGCTACGGATTCTTCATGGAGAATCCGTAGCGGGTCCCTCCTGCCCCGCTGACATGAGGGCTGAAAATAAGAATAAACTTACCCGCAGCGGACCGGGCAGATCTTCTCCTCTTCGCGGCCGGATCTTCTTTCTTTGGCCGGCGGATGTGCTCGGCACGCCGGCTGCGTTCTGCGCGCATGCGCCGGGCACATCCGCCGGGGCCGAAGAAAGAAGATTCGGCAGCGAAGAAGACAAGACCTGCCCGTTCCGCTACGGGTAAGTTATTCTTATTTTAGGTCTCCCGCGGATCCGGCCGGCTTCCATAGGCTGCAATGTGTCCCTGCGGGAGACCCGCACCTAAATGGAGCATGTTTTTTGTTTTTTTTCATGCTCCATATTTTTTTTTAAATTCACTTTTATTGACCATCTGTGGGTATTTATCTACCCGCTGGTGGTCAATGCATCCCTATGGGGTGCGGATCCGCGTGTGGGAGAACAGTTAAAATCCGCTGCGGATTTTAATTCTTCTTTTACCCGTGGACATGAGGCCTAAGGCTAGGTTCACACAGGGCAGATTTGCTGCATTTTTAAACCTTAGACTAAAGCAACAAAGTGGACAAAATTAGCAAAAAAAAATAATAATAAAAATCTCATTTACACGCTGCCGACAGTTTGCTGCGGACAAGACACACAGAAACTGACATGCGGCATGGAGTTCAAATCCACGACATGTCAATTGTATCACCGTTTCCGCTTTGGACGTTCTTCTCTCCATGGGGAGAGATTTCTGCAGCGGAACACAGGCATAAAAGTCTATTCAAACCCGCACCATTTTGAAGCAGCCTTTTGACTGTGGAAAGCTCACAGAATTTCCGTGCGGTCCACGAGATTTCCGTCACATGGGAACCCGGCCTAAATGTGGACATACACATTAGATAGCAGTAGTGCGATGGTTGAACAAGTCACTGGTGAACGATCGTTCTGCAGCTGTAAGCCTTTGTCCATATTGGCCGTTATAGCTGTTCATACACGTTCGATTACACAGTGCGATAGACCAATCTTTGTGTGCTTGTTCGTTTGTCATCCCTTTTACACGGCATAAATAGGGGACAACTAAATGAATGAACATTTGTGACCAATAATCGGGTCGTGAAAAAGGGCCTTTTTGCAAAAAAAAAAAATGTTTCCCAGTTGCTGGACAACATCCCTTCAATAGGACTTGCTCTAGTAAAATAAACTGAGGTGTGGTGATCCCGCCACACGATCCAGGGCTGTAGCCCCGCTCCGGTCCAGGCATTTGCTGCTACAGCTGATGTCACCAGAAATCAGGTGACTGCTGCAGCCAATTAGAGGTAGCAGCATCACATCCCCAAACTCCTGGCAACATGGCGCTCAGGATGTCAGTGCCGATGCCGGGAGAACGAGCGGTAATGCTGCAGCGGTCGCCTGAATTCCAGTGACGTCAGCTTTCACTACAGACATCAGAGTGCGGCTGGAGCGCTGGATCCCAGCAGAGGGGCGAGTACAGCTTGATTCATTACTTTACTACAGCCAACTCTATTAAAGGGATGTTGTCTGGTGAGCGGACAACCCCTTTAATGTATATGGGCACCTTAATTGAGAAATATTGCACAAATGATGAAACATGCTTAAAATGCAGTGAAATCTTATTTCATTGTTGCAGTCTCCCAGTTTGTGCTTTACTACCAGGACTTGGAGGGCATTCATATATGAGGAGGGGAATCAAAACGCTTCTGGATAAGCATACAAAGGGGTAAGAGCTGCCTGTGGGTGGAAACACTGTAGAGAAGATGGAGAGGAGGAGCAGCACTGAAGACAGCAGCTAACGACAGCAATGAAAGGCCTAGAAGAATCTGGCTGCACCAGCTAGGATCAGAGAAAAACCTGATCCCAGCCGTTTAATCATTTAACTACTGATAGCATTTAAATAGACTGACAAAGGGGAGGGGCTCCCTCAGTGTCCCAAATGGCATGCCATGGAAGGCATCCTAGAACGCCTTTAAGAGACCAGGATATTACATACGGAAGGAAACAGCACGCCTTCCTCAAGTGTACAATGTCAGGTGAAACAGCATAAACATTTATATTACACATGTAGCAATAACTCACTAGATCTAGACAACTCATATGGTGAGTTATTGCTACATGTATAATTGTTTATGCCGTTTCACCTGATATTGTAAGCTTGAAAAAGGCGTATAGTTTCCTTCTACAATTATTTGGAAGCCATTTGCCATAGGAATCCATTGGTTCTACTAGCTGCAATTGTTTTGTGCAGGTAACTTCGGCGTGCGTCTCACATTTGTGTGAATGAGGCCTTAATCTGTACTGCTGTGGGAGAGGAGAATCAACTGCAGACCTCTCCGGAGCGCTAATATCTGTCTGCACCTCCAACTAAACAAACCCGCAATGCCGCCGGCTGGCACTTGTGCTGCCCCACGAGATTAGCGACAGGAAGGGTCTAATGATCACGGCAGACAGCCCTCATACAGGGTGTAGATCGGCTGATAGCCGTTCAGTGCCATCCGGGAAGCTACTGTTTACTTGAGGTTATTGCTTAAAATTTGTTCAAACTAACTAATTTGAGCGATAATCATCCCGTGTAAACGCAAAATCATCATTTACTTCTCCTTCACTTCTTATCGCTGACTTTCAGTCATCTTAAAAATCATCACTGGATCTCGGGCCTCTTGCTTGCGTGTAAATGCTCCCCACTTCACACAGAATGTGGCGCTCTAAGTGAGAAGCCCGCGATCCAGGGGCAACATCCCTTAGTGTAAACGCTCTGCACGAGCGCTAGGGACTTTAGCAGTGACATCAGCACTCAGTTACATGACTGTCGGCCCGTGTAGAAGGGACATCACCCAGGCAGGATATTTACACGCAAGACACACCATTTAATGATAATCGTTCAGTGTAAACGCAGCCAACATCCAAATGAGACAACAAGACTGTTTGCACGGGTGGATTCCAATAGCAGAATCCGAAGGCACTAAAAAGCATGTTTAAGCACTTTTTCGCTTACACTCGCTGATACGAATTAGGTTTTCCACAAGGAGGAAAAACTGCAGCATTTTCTATTTTGCTGCAGATTTCGCAAGGACAGCCTCCATTGAAGTCAATGAAGGCCATCAGACTCGCAGCCTGTACACAATAACATTGTACATGGGTGGCACGTACCTGTGTCATCCCTAAGTGACAGCGTGGGACCTACAAACATAAAAACTACTGTGCATGACCAACGGCGAGCTTACAGTATGACTTATGACTATCTGCAATACAGAATCCACAGGTACGCGGCGGCGCCGGACGACCTCACAGCCGGATCCCACTGCAGGAACCTGCATGCAGAATCCGGCCCGGCCGCGTGAAGCCAACCCAAGTCGGTCGTTCATTTATTTCACACAAACATGAAAATTGACGCTCGTTCACTAATCGTTCGGTTTAAATACCGACTATTTCTACAGTGAATGAGAAGTGAATGACCGCCCCTCCACCCAGTGGCCTCCGTGTGACCTGAGGACCTGAAAGTCACCCACAACCCTCACAGCCGGGTCACTGCTCCTCTCCAGCTACCTGCGGGCCGGCCAGGGAAAGGATACTGAAGATGGTCCTCTCCCAGGGCTCCAGCATGTACAGCGCCGTCACCAGCAGGTACTGGTAGTACAGCCACGACATCTGCTTCCAAGCGCGGCCCAGCGAGCCCGGAGCATCCCCTTCACAGGACACCTTCATCCTCTCACAGCCGAACGGGAAAGTCCGGCACGCAACCAGTCACGCCACTGCTAACCCGGCACTGAAACTCCAGTCCCCGCCTCCTCAGCTCCTACTAAGGGAGTGACGTAACGGTCACCATAGCAACACCTCCGGGCACGTACGACGTTACGCCCAGAGAAGCCACGTTACGGCCGGCGTCACGTGACTTTGGGAGGGGCGGCTGAATGTGGCCTGATCCTTATGGAAGTGGGTGGGACTGCAGCGGGCGCTGGTGTCACGTGGTTTCCATGTGCCTGAATGATGGACGTCTTGTTATGTCAGTTTTGTTGTTGGACAGTCCGAGCTGCGTATAACTACATTCCACACCACTTCTACACCATTCGCAACCTGATTGGTTGTTTGGATTAACGTATTCACGGTGATTGGTTATTTGGTTTGGCTGATTCACGGTGATTGGTTATTTAGGTTGGCTCAAGTAGAGGCGGTGTTGAATAGGGATATATGCGGGCTGAGACCCTACACAGGAGGCATATATCTATATTACACTCAAGTTCGGCACTATGGAGCAATTCCAGCAACCTCATTGGTTCTGATTCACAATTCCAGCAACCTCATTGGTTGTTTGTGTTCCCTGATTCAACCTGATTGGTTGTTGGTGCTGAACTCGAGTATAATATAGATATGTGCCCACAGGAGCCCAAGTGCACACTGCTGAGTGTATAACGCGCTGCTCTACCTCGGTATGAGTTGGCTGACGCTGTGTAGGGCAACCTTTTGTTCAGTCGATTTTTGAGAGTCAGCAGTGCTGTTTCTTGTAAAAAAATCACGCATCGCCGCCACCCACTATTTTATTGCGCGGAAGTCAATAAGAGTTTCTAAGGTCAAAAACAAAATTCACAAGTTTGTATGTTGAGATGCAATAAAAGGGAGGCTCCATAGGGAAAATGGGCTGGAAAAAAGCGCAGAAAGATAGGACGTGCTGCAAATTTTTTTACACGTAACATCGCAGGAGTGAAAACATCACAAATGGGAATGAAACCATTGAAAGTCATTGGTTTCATAATTTTGTGTTTTCATTCCCTCTCTTGCATTGTGTGATTACAGTGACCCATATGGACATCAGTACTGACAGGCTGCGCTATCGGCACGCAGGAGGGGGCCCGTCCAGTAAGATGAAGGGCCCGCCTCCGATTTACACCAATAGGAGGAATCGATGGTGATCGCCATAGAAAATACAGTTTTTAGTGGCTCAGTTTGTAAGTAAGGGCAGTCTCACACGGGCGAGAAAGTCGTGTGATTTTCGCCTGATGCGAGAGTCAGTAAAAAAACAGATAATGAAATCAATGATTTACAATGCTTTCCTTTCCATCGGCCATGTTTTCACTCATGCCATGTTGAGAGCATAAAAAAATCGCGGCATGCTCTATCTTTCTGCGATGTGCAATTTTGCTTATCTCCCATGTTTCCCTATGGAGGCTTCTTTTTATCGCATCACAATGCAACAAATTTGCGCGTTTTTAACATTATAAAGTCCTATTGATTTGCAATAAAAAATTGTGCGTTTTTATAGTGCGATTGTATCGCAGGCGGCAGCAATGCAACGCAAAATTATTCTTAAAAAAAGCATTGCTGACGCCCAAAAATGGTCGGAACAAAGACGCAATTTTGCTGCAATTTTATCACGGCAAATTCACAATCGCCCCCGTGTGAAACTAGCCGAAAGGTAATGAAAGTGTAATCATTACGTTTATTTACAAAATAAGCCGCTAAAAACCTATCTTTGGCCCCAAGATGTTTGCCTATCTTTAATCTTGGTCTTCACGTGCTGCGGAATTGTAGAGGCCTGGTATAACTGGTTAAATGCCGTCCAACTATGTATGCGTTTGACTGCATTCAGCCTGGCATATGCTTTTATACATTTTTTTTGTGAGATCCAAAAGTGTAGCCTGCTACGCCTGTCTGTTCCACAAAAAAGTACGGAAACGTATACCTTTTGGTAACATTGCAGTCAATGGAAAACACGTTTGCTATATGTTTCCATACGCTTAACATATACTTTTTTTATGATCAAGGAAAAAAGTGTTGAATTACAGAACTTTATTTTAAAACATCATGGCTGCCTTCTTCCAAACACAGTGCCACACCTGTCCATGGGTTGAGTGTGGTATTGCAGCATAGCTGTATTGAAGTAAATGGGGCAGAGTACCAGCCACAACCTATGTACAGGTGTGGTATTGTTTTAGAAAGATGGCAGCCATCTTTTTTTCTAATCTTGGACAACACCTATAAGCTTAAAGAATTTACTTGTATGCCCTGCGGGGAATCGCAGGGGCAGAATTTGTCTCAATAATCAAATCGAAACCCTTCACAGTATAAGACAACTAAAATATAACTTTTATTTAAGAATATTTATAAAACAATTAGGGCTAAGACAAACCAGACATACATAGAGACAGAGAACAGAGATGGTCAGCGTGGGTAGATAAAAAGGTAGTAGTACCCAAACTAAACTTGTAGATACTTGAGACTAGGTGGTCGCTAATATGATGCGAGATGATCTTAGATTGTGACAGTAACAATCATTGATACGTAAGCTACACATACATGTGGAGTATAGATTACTTAAGATAGTGTCACAGGATAAATTCATTCAGTAGTCAACAGAGCTCAAGCTCCAAAATTAGAGGTATGTGGTTTATGTGGCTAGGTGCGATACCAAGCAACAATTCATAAGCCACTCACCACATAGGTAAAATTACCCTCAAAGAGCGTGCCCTGCGGGGGTGGGGTTTGTATGGAGCGAGCGGGGTTACTGATGAGGGCATCACTACTACTTAGTGGGGCCACAGATGGGGGCATTACCATGACTTTGTAGGGACACAGATGGGGGTGTCACCATTACTTCGTAGGGCCACAGATGGGGGTGTCACCATTACTTTGTAGGGCCACAGATGGGGGTGTCACCATTACTTTGTAGGGCCACAGATGGGGGTGTCACCATTACTTTGTAGGGCCACAGATGGGGGTGTCACCATTACTTTGTAGGGCCACAGATGGGGGTGTCACCATTACTTTGTAGGGCCACAGATGGGGGCGTCACCATTACTTTGTAGGGCCACAGATGGGGGCGTAACCATTACTTTGTAGGGCCATAGATGGAGCCGTAACCATTACTTGTAGGGACAGAAATGGGGGTGCACCATTACTTAGTGAGGCCACAACGTTCACATTGTTACTTTAGAGAAGTTAAATTCTATACTGTACTATAATATAGTATAATATACTTTTGAAAAGTTAATTAACGGTTATGGTGACAGGATAGGAAATATGCAGAGGCAAGTCATGGCTGGCGTAAATCTCAGTGGGGGGCCCAGAGAGAAGAAAACTGAATACGGACGACTCCAAACAGTAATGGCATCACTTGTGATCACTGCACATAGAACTGATAGCTGACTATTATATGGTAACTGTATGAGCTGCTATACAGTATCTAAGCCTGTCACATTATAAAGGTTGCTCTATAGAATACTGATATATATATATATATATATATATATATATATATATATATATTTTTTTTTTTTTGGTAGGGAGCAAATTCTAAATATTAATGTAGATTCCTATGGATTCTTTGTATCCCTTGCTTTTACTTTCATCCCACTTATTTCATACATCCATATCATGCTATAAGTTCAGATCAGTAAGCCTTTCATCGGGCTGGGCGCTCATCTATAAATTGCACCTATGATACACTTATTTGAAACTGGTCATATAACCAGAAAATATAGTTATTGTTTCTTGTGCTATATTTAAATTATGACTAAGGCCTCCTTCCCACGAGGGTGACGGGCTCCGCCGCGTAATATTTCGCAGTGAAGCCCGTCACGGCGCCCCCCAGAGACCCCATACTTACCAGCGGAAGATAGCGTGAAGACGCTTCCCCGCCCACCGCCGTCGCGTCATGTGACACGCCCACCGCGTCACATGACGCGGCCGGCCGTGTCACGTGACGCGCCGGCCGCGTCATATGACGCGCAGCGGTAGGCGGGGAAGTGTTTTTTCACGCTATCTTCCGCTGGTTGCAGCGGGAGATAGCGTGAACGGACGGCTTCCATTGACTGCAATGGAAGCCGTCAGCGCGTACACCCGCAGCAAATAGAACATGCTGCGGGTGAGGACGGGAGATTTCACGGTGCGTAATTCCGCGGTGGAATTACGCATCGTGAGCATTGTGCTATTAGGTTCAATAGAACCTAATAGCAGGGGGCAACGCAGCGGATTTTTGCCGCGGATTTACGCGGCGTAAATCCGTTCGTGGGAAGGAGGCCTTAAAGGGGTTGTCCCGCGGCAGCAAGTGGGGTTATACACTTCTGTATGGCCATATTAATGCACTTTGTAATGTACATCGTGCATTAAATATGAGCCATACAGAAGTTATTTACTTACCTGCTCCGTTGCTAGCGTCCCCGTCACCATGGTGCCGTCTAATTTCGCTGTCTTCTGGTGTTTTTAGACGCGCTTGCGCAGTCCGGTCTTCTGGCTGGTGAATGGGGCCGCTCGTGCCGGAGAGCTGGTCACCGCATCGTCATCGTAGCTCCGCCCCGTCACGTGTGCTGATTCCAGCCAATCAGGAGGCTGGAATCGGCAATGGAATGCAAGGAAGGAGAAGAAAATCCACGGTGCACCATGGGAGAAGACCCGCGGTGCACTGTGGGAGAAGACCAGCGGCACCATCTTTAAAAGAAGAATAGAAGAAGCTGCAGAACGCTGATGCAGGTAAGCGCAATGCCATTTTTAAAAACTAACCTATGCTTTCTTTTTAACAGGGCAGAATGCGGGGGTAAGTGAAAAAAAAAATTTCCGCTTTTGCCGCGGGACAACCCCTTTAACTTAGTTCTGGAGCTGTATTTATGTTGCGAGCTTGGCTCTGGTACTGTAGTTATGTGCTGAGCTTGGTTCTGGTGGTCTATTTATATTTTAGCCTCCTGCAGACGGCCGGGTATGATCCAGCTGTGGGAATTCTCGCACCAGAATGCGAGCCGTACCTCTGCAGTGACCACTGCAGTTCCCCTCCTCCCCGCTTTGCTATGTACTGTCTGACACCCAGCCCACACATGCGCAGAGCAGAGCTGGCGCATCACCAGTGACGTTTCTGTGCAAGGCTCGCACAGAAATAGAACATGCCGTGAGTTGTTTACTGCACAGGTTTTCACATGGTCAAATCGTGGCTGTCTGCATAGGATTGCATTATCCCCGTCATGGAATTTCTGCCAGTGTGCATTTACCCTATGAGTTTGTTTCTGGTGTTTTGTTTATTTTATGCGCTTGGTTCAGGTGCCTTATTTATGTTTAATAGATAAACAGGTTAAGGATGGAAGTATACTTTGTGGCTGGCGTACACAGGCAAATCAAGCCCACCAGTGGTGATCAATGGCCACACAATTTTGCCACAATTTGTGTGGCAATGATCTGACTGGGTGCCCATCCTGTTTTACTCTTAGTGCCCCTCTCAGTACCTCCCTCCATAGTAATAGTGCCCCCTATGTGAACGTATTAAATTTCAGTGACTCCCTTTGTGGCCCTACTTAGCTATAGTTCTCTGTGGGGCCCCATAAAGTAATAGCGGCACCCTGTGGCTTCTCTTATTTATAGTGGGACATTACAATGTATAGGGTGGCAGCCGAAAGAGGACATTACAATGTGTAAGGGGCAACACAAGGGGGACATTACTACTGTAAGAGGGCCCTATTGCTATGTGGCAACACAACGGATATTATTATTATGTAAGGCCCTGGAGGTGGGCATGAATACTGTCTAGGACACTATTAATGGAGTGTTTGTGTAGGTGAGGAATAGGTAGCACAGATTATGGAAAAGTGAGGAGCCAAAAGTGCAGAGAGTTTGGACTGGAAGAAATCTACATGGTGATCTGGACTGAATGGTGGACAAAAGTGAACAATTCCAGTCAAAAATGACGTCAGTGATCACTGGATGTAGTGGTACGACAATGACTTATACAGTCTGTAGAGCATCTGTGTAGAACTGGTATCTACCACTATGTACCATAGTCACTATATATATTTATTGGTCTTTATACACTGGTTTTATACAGTAACAATATGGTGGTATTATTCTGTTATCATATAGTGGTAATGGCAGAGCTCATGATGTGGTGGTATTTTTTGATCCATGTATAGTGGTATTATTGGCCTTGGTATACTGGGTTTTGTTCAATAACAATATTTGTTACTTGCATAGTGATGTTATTTGCTAAATGTACGGCTTTACTAGTTACAACTACAACAAAAATCTGTCTTTGAGATATACGTATATGAGATATTTGCGATATATGTATTTGTGTTATTTTTTGAGGAGGGGGCATATATCTTTATAAAACATAGCAAAGCCACTGGGGCCTGTACATCAAAGAAACATGGTGGGTGTGGGTGGGTGTATTAGATGCCAAATTTGCCCTGCAGCTCATAGGATACTAGTTACACCTCTGACTGTGACCCACAGCAAGCTGCAGTAAGTAGTGCTGGCTTATATTCCCTTGGACTTTGTATACGCAACCTGTCCAGGCCTTACAAGCTCTACAGCCTAAGAGACCCCACCAAAAGAGAGACATAATGCCAATGGGGATAATGGACTACATCCCCACTGGCATTACAGCTCTCCCTTGGGGGTGAGAGGGGGGAATCCCTTGATTTGGAGACTCTTATTCAAGTAAGTGTATTTATCTACATTTGCAATTGTTATTTTTAAGTAGCGCAGACCCTCAAATCATTCTTCTTTTGCCTCACTTTTTTTCTGTGGCCACCTTGATCCACAGTAAACAGGCAGCTAAACTACTTACTAAGAAACCCTCTTGCTTGAGGTTGCAGACGGGAGTCTCCTACCCTATGAGCCTGGGCAGGGAGCTATTGGAGCAGCTTCTGCTCTGATGGACGTGACTCAAGCATGTACATCACAGTTGTCTGTTCATTTAAATGAGTGCTATGCAATACTACACACCCTTAAAATGAGCAGCTGCATACAATTACAGATGCTGTTTCCACTGTAATCAGCTGAATATTGGTGTGTTCTCATTACAAGAAAAGTTTCTCAAGTTGTTGCACCCTCCTCATGCTAAATTCCTGTATTGGGAAGGGCAGAGCTCATTCACCAGTGAACCCTCAGCTGCTATTACATGAGCATCTCTCAGCTGCAGAAAGAAGGGGGAGCTACATTATTTGCAGCCGCCGCCTGGACTCATCAATTCAGTCACTTTGACAAATCTAGGTGGCCGCCTCAATCAGTGTTTCTCCACCTGCGTTTTGAAGGGCAGAAATGTTGACATTTAATAACAGCCAGAGGCCTTTTTTACACGAGCGCTGCAATTTTCTCCCGCCTGCATCGCGGACAAAAATCGCATGAACGAGAGGCAGCCGCGACCAAGTTGTGGCTACATCTCATGTTTTCTCTGCAGCCCGGAATACCATCGGCCGGGGGGAGAGAGTTCAGTTCTGCTAAACTCCCTCCCCCTCTCTGGACTTTGTCAGCTGACAGCAAAGGGAGGGCGCGGGAGCTTAGCAGGGCTAGTGTGCTAAACTCCCTGCCCCTCTACGCCCATTTTGGGCTGCCAGCAAGGGAACGGGGCAGGAGCTTTGCAGAGCTTGTTGTGCAAAACTCCTTCACTTCTCAACCTATGGAAGCTGCCAGCAAGGGGCGGGGGAGGGACTCCCTCCCCCTTTTCTTTTCTGATGGCTCTCATAGGCTCCTATATGAGTCTATGGGAACAGCCGCTGTATTCCTGCAAAAGATAGGATAAGTTAAATCTTTTCCGGCATTGCGTAAAAGCTATCTTTTCTGTCCAGACAATTTTACGTACCGGAAAATCACCCATATGAGCAAATGCATTGGAATCCATTGCTTCAGATGGGTGCGTTTTTTAGCCGGGGTTTTATCGCAGCAAAATAGTCGCGATAAAACTACACAAGCGTATATGGGCTGGCCGATATACACTTCCAGCTAAGCAGTTCCCTACCACTCACAGGCTCCCTGCCTCTCTCCTCCACTGCGGCATTTGCAATGGGAGGTGGTGGAGCTAAACTCCATTCTGTCCTGCCCACTGCCATTGCTGGCTATGAACAAAGGGCAGGGAGGGGCAGGAGCTTAGCTCTGCCCCCATCCCGCCCACTCCCATTGCAAACCGCTCAGAGTGGAGGGGAGAAGCAGGGAGCTGGTGAAGGGGAGGGAAGGGGGAAACTGCACAGATGGAAGTGTATATCGGCCGGGCGTGAAAACGCCGGCCGATATATGCTCGTGTAAATAATCTCTTAGGGCACATTCACATGGGCGAATGCTATATTGGTCTGAGAAACACTTACTGATTTCACACTTGCAAACCTACGATTTCTGCTGCATGTGCAATGCATTTTGCGAGAAAAATGCATCACATTTCTGCAACATGCAACGTGAAAATTGCATATGGTTTACATAGGAAAAATACCAAAATCGCATCTACATGCGAGTGCTTTGTGTTTTTATTTTTTTTTGGTGCCTTAGGAAATAATGCGCAATTGTGTTTCAGATAAAATTAGACATTACATATAATAATTTGAACAGTAAGAGTGAGAACTTTGCTCACAAGAGAAAATTAGCGCAACTCTCGAGGTAAAAGTGCTTGTATTGTACAGTTGTCCAGCGATCTTTGCCATGTGTGAACGACAGTGAATAAAGGTCGATCAACCGGCTTTTTCAATCAGCACTCATTACGGTCTTTTTAAAGGTCCTAAAGGCCCATTTACATGCAATGATTGTTGCTTGAACGGATGCATGACTCAACGACTTTCAAATGTTGAGCATTTACACGTAAAGATAATCGTTTGAAATTTCCGCCATTTTCCTCATTAGCTATGTGAATGCTGTATATGTTTGCTCAGGTGAGCGTGTGTTTATGCGAAGAATCTCTTAGTAGGAGGTTTTTTAATTAGTGCTAAGAAAAAGTCAGTGTCCACTGTGGCATGAGTCATTGTGTTTAGCGGGGCAAACAATCGCCCCTCCCCTCAAGTTGTTTGACAGACTAAACAAATGCCTTTTAAACCTAAGGACGAGCTAATGAACTAACAACTATTTTTATGCAGGCTGAAACTCAACAATAAACGACAAGTGAACGAATAGTGCACAATGGCCTCACGTTTACACGTAATGATTATCACTCACTTTTGCTCGTTTTAAAGAATTTTGAGTGATAATCATTGCGTGTAAATGGGCCTAAAGTTATATCTACTTCCAACACTGACAATTACTTATCTCACAGCCTCACTTTAGTTTTTTCGAATGCTTCATTTTGGCTGTGGCTTACATTTGCACATTCCTTGTATTGCTTAGTTAAGTGTTTGCTCTGCTCATTACAGGGGCATACTTAAAGGGGTTGTCCGGGTAAAGGTCCGCCATGGTGTAAAATAACAAATGAGCACTTTCTCACCTCTCCCCACTTCCCCGTTCATTTACTGCCACTGGCCCCAGTCTCCTTGTGACATCACTCTGCATGCAGAGTCCGTCTATAAGAAGCTGCAGCAGCGATCAAGGCTGAGTGCCGCCACAGCAGAGCTGATAAACAAGCCACTATATAAACGACTGCCTGTTTGCAGTAAATGGAGGCCGGGCAGCTGGAACAGATCTACGACAGCTCTGTCTCCATTCTCTGAATGGCTATCTCTCTTGTGTGAGAGCAGCAGTAGTTGGATGACTGTCGGGCACTTATGGGTCCGCTACTGATTGGATTATAATAATTTGTGCTAAAATTATAGTGCCCACCATTAATAAACTTGGCAAATTTTAAGACGTGTCTTAGTTAAGCCCCCTTTTCTTGACAGTTTTCAAAACTGTAGTGAGGCACAAAAAGTAATAAATTGACTATATGCATACTTGGGCTCAAACTCCACAGAGTAGAACATAGACTTTAGTATCCTGGAGATATGATGGCCACCAATAAGTGCGAGATAGCAGTCTACATGTGTTTGTGATGCTAGGGTGAGCTGCTAAGAGTGTATTCACACGAGCAAGTAGGATATCAGCCCAAAAAACTTGACTGATATCAGGATCTTAATCTTGTGTGTTTGGTTGCGAGCGCAATACATTTTTCCTTAAAAACCGCATCTCATCTATATTCTTGCAATTTTTACACGTGTGAAAAACATTGCAAGTGCTTCCAATAGCTTCAGTGGTAAAAATCGCTAGGATGCAAATTGCATGGCATGCAAGTGTGATGCCATTTTTTTTAAGATTCCAAAGGAAATAATGGGAGATTCCTTACAAGGAATCACCCAAAAATAGGTCATGCAGCAACTTTTCAATCTTGCAGCATCGCTGCGAGGGAAAAGTCACTCATGTAAATAAACACATGAAATCAATGTGTTATTTTCACGAACGAGTTCTGTCCATATAGCTATTGGACAGACATCATGTGTGAAAATTTTCTGTGTGAATGAAACCTAAAGTCCAATGTCCCCGGGTGGATTTGATTTGCGGAAGATCCGTAATTCATGCCACCCATAGAGAAGCATTGGCATCCACACCTGAATTACAGCATACGGATTTGATTTGCGGATCTTTTAATGCGGAAAACAAATCGCAGCATTCTCCATTTCACTGCGGTTCCCGCACAGACAGCTTCCATTAAGGTGAATGGAAGCCGTCCGCTCTGCGGGAAAAGCAGCAGATTAAAAAAAAAAATCTGTACTGCGCATGTTCAACGGTGAGCTGGATGTCCTGGAAGAATAGAGTTCCGCATGGACACCGCTACCTGCAAACACAGATACGCATGGTCGCCAGCAGGGGCGGATTCTGCTGCAGGCTACTGCATGCGGAATCCGACCTGCCCATGGACATTTTTTTTCCTCTCACTAAGAGCAACTGGTTGCTGGCTAACATGATACTAAACTTTTGTCTTTTTAAGCTGTGGAGGAACAACTAATTTCCTTACAGATAACTAACTCAGGAGCCAAAGGTAAGGGATACTGATTCTTTACATTCATTTTTGTTGAGCTCACAGAAATCAATGCAAGGTCTTACAACCCCAACTTTCTTCTCAATGGAAAAAGATACCATCCCTACTAGTGAATTGGATGGTCTGATGAAACCTATGCAGAGACAATCTATAATACAATCCTTCAATGCCTGACAAGCTGAACTAGAAAGATTATAAATTCCACTTTTAGGTAAGTGAGAGTTTATCAGACAGTCATAATCCACACGTGGAGGTAACCACTTAACACATGAGGTTTCAGAAAACACATCAGTGAAGTCCCTGAAATGTACAGACAGAGCATGAGGATTGCAAGGACTGAATTCAGTGATAAAGACAGACATAGAGAATGACAGCAAGAATGCCACTTAACAATAACCCCCAATCGCCAGTCAATGACACAATAATGCCTCACTTTGTGCCCCTACACAGTAATAATTTCCCCTTGTCACCCACATGAAGTAATAATGCTCACATTCTGCCCCTGAAAAGAAATAATGTCCCTCTGTGTCTCCAGAAATTAAAAAATCTCCCTCTGTGTCACCAGAAAGTTATCGTGCCACTGCACTGCCAAAAAGTTATACTGGTCTCCATGTACTCTCACAAAATTATAATGGCCACTGTGCGCATCCACACAAGTACAGATGCCCCTCTGCAGCTTTTTACACAGGTACAACAGACCTTTGTGCACTCACATAGTTATAGCAGCCCCACAAACACATAGTGACCCCTCTGCAACCCACACAAATATAGTGGCCACTTTGTGATCCCTCATGTTTCTCCACACACTGCAAGTCCAGCCAGTGTCTCCATTCACATTATCACTCATACTAGCACATGAACGGCTGACTCCTTTTCTGTCCAGCCAGTATCTTCACTGACTGCTTCACTCACGCTGCCACCTGAGTGGCTTGGTCCTTTCCCCAGTCTCTTGTTTTCACTGCAGTAAGAGCCGGGGGCATGTGTTGGGTCGCTCAGGCCGTAGTGTGAGTGAAGCTGTCATTGAAGATACTGGCCAAACAGGAGACTGAGGGGAGGAGTTGGTGGCTCAGGTGGCAAAGCAGAGTGAGCAATGATGTGAGGATATTACAGGATATAGACATTAGGTGATCAGCGGGTTTGTAGTTCTGGGTCTTACAGTCAGGTAGGAACTATTAAAGGTTGATCCAGAAATTATTCTGATTGCCATTATGGAGTCGGGAAGGAATTTTCCTCCAAATGGGCTAATTGGCTTCTGCCTCTTGGGTTTTTTGCCTTCCTCTGGATCAACTAGAGGGTGGATATAGGCTGAACTAGATGGACATGGTCTTCATTCAGCCTAACATACTCTGTTACTATGTTACTGGACAGAGTTGTGTTGTAGAGGTAAGGCCATGGGAGGGCATGATGGTGCTGACACAGTGGCAAGAGGGTCTGGTCGTAACTGTGACTACCTATAGCTACTCTACAACTCTTACCTTTTCTACACTTAAAAGTTGGAGCCCCATGCTGGTAACCTGAGCAGTAAAAAAGACAGCTTTCTGGATTGTATTTCCCTGTTGTTTGCAAACATCCTCCTGCTTTTGCCTCTCCTGTTTATCCCTATCAGAGCTCCGAGCTGCTGCCTATATCAAGTTATAAAACTAGTATGGAGAAGAGAAAAGGGTGGAGCAACCCTGAGTTGGTGCGTTATGATTTGAGGCCTCTTGCTGTCCATGAATAAAGAGTAGAGGTTGAGTTGGAATGGAGGTGCTGACAACCACGTGATCGCCTTGCTGCAAGGGTGGACATGAGATACTGTGCAGAACAACTGTAAAACAACAGGTATAAGGCACAACTTTCCCACAAAGAACTATTAACCAATGAATAAAGATTGATAATTTTGTTGTGTAAAACACCAGCACAGAAACGCATTTCGAAGCTAATGGCCTCTTCTTCAGTCAAGCTGGGATACAGACAGTGTGGATGGTAGTCAATGCATAGTTCAATAGTATTAGAGATAGTGAGTTAAGCACCAATAACAGACAGTGCAGCTGCGTGGTGCTGGCTACTTGCACCATCTGTTATTGGTGCTTAAAGGGGTTGTCTCGCGGCAAGCATCAAAATTTTACATTACTCCATTCCCCCTGTCACCCCCCTGGCATAAAATAGCAATTTAAAGCGGTTTTTAAACCGCTTGCTACTCACCGATCCGACGAAATAAGGAGTTATAAAAATCTTCTCCCTAAGATGGCCGCCGGTCCTTTCCCAGGGATGCACTGCGGTTTTCTCACATGGTGCACCGCGGGTCTTCTCCCATGGTGCACCATGGGCTCTGTGCGTTCCATTGCCGATTCCAGCCTCCTGATTGGCTGAAATCGGCACACGTGACGGGGCGGAACTACGATGACGACGCGGTGACCAGCTCTCCGGCATGAGCGGCCCCATTCACCAGCCAGAAGCACGGACTGCGCAAGCGCGTCTAAAAACGCCAGAAGACATCAGAATTAGATGGAGCCATGGCGACGGGGACGCCAGCAACGGAGCAGGTAAGTGAATAACTTCTGTATGGCTCATATTTAATGCACGATGTATATTACAAAGTGCATTAATATGGCCATACAGAAGTGTATAATCCCACTTGCTGCCGCGAGACAACCCCTTTAACTCAGGTCCTATTACAATCAGTAGATTTTATTCATTACATAACAAATAAAACATATTAGAAACGGTTGTTAGCAAATATTACTTCACTTAAACATATCTGAATTTTTAATCTTCACATTGAGTCACTCTGTGTGTGATCACCCTACAATGGGCATATTCATCATGCACCCCAAGCGTACTCTGAGCATGCTTGCAGCTTGGAAAGCATGTTTGCTGTCAGTTCTCTACCTACCACCCCTGGCTGGCTGTACTCTGCCTCTCCCCTGACATCACTACCATTAACACTCTCCCTAACAAAATTGCTCAATGGACTTGTGGGGATTAACCCTCTGAAAGATACATGACCGAGTGCATTTATACAGGTCACAGAACTCTGAATGTGTATTTGCCTTCAGAGAATTAATCTCCACAAGTCCAGTGACCACTTTTGTCAGTGGGAGTGTTAATGGTAGTGATGTCAGGGGAGAGACAAAGTATAATCCATCAGGAGTGGAAGGGTAAGAGCTGACAGCAGTCACTGCCTAGTACTACAGTTTAGATTTCTACATTTTCCACACTCCGAGCATGCTTGGAGTGCAATCATGAATGTGCACATTGAAATGAATGGGGTAGAAAACACTGCTATTCAGGGGCGTAACTATAGAGGATGCAGGGGATGCGGTTGCACCCGGGCCCAGGAGCCTTTGGGGGCCCATAAGGCCTCTCTTCTCCATAGAGGGAACCCAGTACTATTTAGTAAAGCATTATAGTTGGGGGCCCTGTTACAAGTTTTGCATCGGGGCCCGGGAGCTTCAAGTTACACCTCTGCTCCTATTGGTAGTACTTCAAGCATTTATTAAAATTAAATAATTTAAAATGCAATTAAATTAATATCCAACACCAATTTTGTACAATGCCCATAGTTTTTGTCTTTTTACAAAGAAAATGATACCAATAAGAACAGGAGTCACATGACACAAATACAGCAGTTCTATTTTAATTTGCAATATTTTAGTTTCAGTAGAAGACTTTAGCTGAAGGCATTTTTGAGTTTCCGCTGATCCTAGCCATTACATGTGGATTGCAGCTGTCAGTCATAGCCTTGCTTTCAACACTGTGATACTCATATCCTACCATCTCCTTTCCCTATTGAGAAAGTCTCTTTTAATCTTGGCTTTCTATGAAAGCTAATATTTGGTGTAATTGGGAAATAAAAGCCATAAAATGTCTCTGCTATTCATTGGGATATGCACCTAATTAAAAGGATAATAAATTGACTTTGTTAGAAGAATTAGATAAATTCTGACTATGCTAAATTCCCTGCAGCATCACACTAGGAAATCTCAGCGCAAATATCATTTTATGTGAATCTCCCAGTCCAAAGAAACTCCTAGGGAAATGTTCTTCAGGCTCAGGACACACAGGTCTTTGTTGTAGGTGTAGGCCAGCTTTTTCTTCTTCTCTCCTGCAGTGAAATATAAGAAAGAATGGATACTACTGAAGGTTTTATACAATGAAAGAGATCATTCTAAAAAATGTTTACTATTCCTTACAACTATAGCATCTCACAATAAAAAATAAAGCAGTATATTATGTGCATAAAAAGTGATCCAAAAGTTGGAAAGAGTACAAATGAAAACTTCGACTCATCTTACAAAACATAAGCCCTCACACAGCTCTATTGACGTAATGTTAACACAAAAATATGGTTCTTTCATAAACAGTTTTTATCGTGTAAAAGTTGTAAAATGTAAAAAAATCTATAGAAATTTTGTATCTTCATAATCGAAGTAACCCACAGAATACAGTTAACATGTCATTTATACAGCATGGTAAAAACCATTAAAACTAAACAAGCCCTAAAAAATAATGGCAAAATTGTAGTTCAGGGTGTAATAAAATTAATAGAATAACAGGACTGGAATCCCAACTAGAACAGTACACTGCAATCATGTCATGCGGTGGTGTTTCAATTCTCCCTATATTCAACCACTTAGATGCTGTAGTCAGCATTAACCGTGGCATCTAAAGGGTTAAATGTCGTGAATCTGCGTTATCTTCTGGTTGCTGTGTAATACAGCTGGCATCCACTTTGTATAGAGTGAGCTTGACTCTCTGCAAGAATCCATATATCTTACCAGCTTCATGCACAATGACTTCAGATGGCGAATTCTTTAGACCCATCACATAAACATTTTCCAGGGTGGATTTCACTGGGTAGCAACCCATTTTGTCAGCAGTGCTAAAATGACAAGCAAAAACACAAAATAAAAACAAAACCTTTCTTTCTTTGAAGATATGTTAATCATAATTTAAAGAAATGGAAATTTTGCATATATTGTGTCATAAATATAACTGAGCATTAGAAATTCACTGTATATTATCACACAATGGTGGTCCTCATTGCACAGATGGTCATGCTGTAGATACCCCCCAAAAAATTATACATTGGATGATATATAATACTGTGCAAAAGTTTTAGGCAGGTATGGAAAAGAATGCTTTCAAAAATAGAAGTGTTAATATACCCTGTTTCCCTGAAAATAAGACAAACCCTGAAAATAAGTCACCGATGGTTGTCACAGAGACGGAATAAGTCTATAAATTATAGTATAGGGCCCGAATCACAGTTATAGACTAAAAATTACAAACTTTATTGGAAAATATCTAAAAAACATGGGCTGACACACACACGTTACATATAGACAAACAAAACATCCAAAATTATCACAAAAGGACGCCTCATCCTTAAAAAGGAAATAATTAGAGGCTGAAGATAATCGGTATTGCCAGAGGACAAATAGCGTTAGGACCTCTGTTTTATCAATCACAGGGGGGGGTTTTGGAAAGTGACTCAAACTGCTGTAAGGGCATAAAAATAGTGCCCACAGTAGAATGATAATTTTCGTAAGAAGTCACTTCCTACCAGAATTAGCCCCTATATGATAGAGAATAGAGCGCACAGCGTTCCATAAAATGGTCTAGGTATCATACACTACAAGAACAACAGTTCTCGCTTGCGCGATGTGTATAGCGCAATACGTGGTCATTCAATTGTAGTAGACTTGGCTCACAATATGGTCTAGGTATCATAGACTACATGAACAACAGTTCTCGCTTGCGCAAGGTATATGGCGCAAAGCGTGGTCATTCAGTTGTAGTAGACTCGGCTCGACGCGTTTCTCCACACGAATGTGGTTCATCAGGAGCACTTGGATTATTTTAAGAGGACAAAGACCGATCTGACTTTTTGCTGTCAGTATTTGTGATAGACAAGAGTTCGGTAAATATTAGAATAATGAGGAGCAATGATTTGGGAACAACAGGCAAACTGAATACTCTGCCAAAACGTATCTATGTCCCGGCAAATGGTTTATATTAAGATCCAAAATAGCCAGGATATCATAGTGTAGTTTTGTCCCTTAATTGAGGACAGTGGCAAGAGTAATGCAGTAGGCTAGATAGCCTCAAAAATTCTATCTTAGGAGAAAATTGTTTTTCTGCCAGAGGATAGATAGAGGTTAGAGTGGGTAACAAAGGGTTACTAAAAGAATTAAGACAGTCCCCCTGAGTAATAGGTAATAGAGTCTAGTAGCCCTTCTTTTTCCGATATGTCTGGGATGATGCAGACAATCCGGAGGGTCATAGACAGAGACAGAGGACAGCAATTCTACTAAATGCCCGATAGGCATAAGAGGAGTGCTATCTAGGCCTGTAGATAGTTTAGCCTAACAAAGCTTTCCCAAAGCCCCCAAAAAACATAAAGCAAATAAAGCAAAAAGATAAAGCCTGTGGCCCTGATGGTGAGCCACAGGAGTAGTGTGAGGCTGAATAGCAGTGTGCCCATATATTGCTAGACTGGGCCATCCCCTGGGAGGGGAATTCAGACACAGCCCAATCAATGAGGTCCGGGGAGTAGAGGGGCCGGACTAGGATCATTAAGTGCTCCAACTTAGAAGTTCAGCACTTGGGAGATTCCTATTATGAATAGACAGGTAGCGAATCAGTGCAGAGAGCTAAGAAGCGTCTCTGATCGCTTACCTGGAGTCCCGATTGTTGTGTAGTCTCCGGTGTAGCTCCGAGCGGCAGACCGGAAGTTCGCGCATGCGCGTGACGTCATCACGCATGCGTCGGTCGCCGGTAGCGTCAATACGCCGGTCATGTGATCCCAGAGTTGGTCACATGTATGGGAAGAAAGTCCCATTGCTGTTAAGGGCAAAGGAGCTTAGAGCACTGGCAGCTAGTACAGCCGTCAGTGCTGGAGAGCGACGAGAAGGAGCAAGCAGATTTTTTTATTATAGTTGATACAGAATATGTAAATCTACTTATTTAGCTTATAGATTAAGGTAATATAATCCAAAAAAAGTTGGGGATATCTTCGTGGATACATTGATAAATGAGAGTCAAATTAGAAAAATTCTGAGACTTCATATCGTAAACTATATCTGTGTATAATAGACAGACAAATATAAGTTCTCACAATAGAGAATAGAGTGGCTGTCAAAAAGCAGAGGCGGTTGAGCACATCAAAGATATGTCAGTGACAACAAGGACTTTTTTTCATGATTACAAAAAGCAATTAAAACATAAGCTTTCGTTAAGGCCTGATGGACTAAGGCTATTGAAACGAAAGATCCAGGAGGCTTCTTTTTGCAAAAGGCGTTGATCTATGTTCCCTCGTCTCCCGTGCGTGCGCAAAAGTTCAATGCCCTGAAATTTTAATAAGTGCGCATCGCCGTTATGTACCAACCACATGTGATCCGCTAGGGGGGTGGATTCGTGTCTTTCGATGTTCCCCACATGGCCAAGAATCCTCCGGCGAAATTCCTGGATTGTCTTGCCAATGTAGTTTTTTGGGCATGGACATGTGGCCATGTATATCACATTTCTGGTCTTACAATTAATAAAATCGTGACATTTGTATGTGCGATGGGAAACAGCACAGGTGAAGGAACTTGATTTCTGGATGAAGGGGCAAGCAGCACAAGAGTGACAGGGAAAAGTGCCTTTTGGACGATTCGATCCTAGCCAGGTGATTTTGGATTCGTCCGGTGGTAAATGGCTTTTGACCAAGTGGTCCTTTAAATTATGGCCTCGTCTGTATGTTATACAGGGTTTTTGGGAAATGTACTCACTGATATCATGATCATTTTTCAAAATGTCCCAATAGTGAGAAAGAATATCACGTATCTGGGGACAGGCTGTATCATATGTACCAATCACTCTTGGAGAGTGGTCGGTAGGACGTACTTTTGGTGTTAATAAGACGGTACGTTGTTGTTTGGACGCATATTGATAGGCCTGGAGAATTGTTTCCTCTGGGTACCCTCTTGAACTGAATCGTTTCATCAGTTTTTTGCTCTCTGAGAGAAATGTAGTTTCATCAGAGCAATTCCGACGTAACCGAAGAAATTGACCCTTCGGGATACCACGTTTTAAAGGGGTCGGATGGTAGCTCTGCCACCCCAATAGACTGTTGGTAGCAGTCTTCTTTCGATAAAGAGTGGATGCGATGGTACCATCCTCATTTTTGACAATCTGGATGTCAAGGAAGGGTAATGTCGTAGCACTAATCTCGCTAGTCACGCGTAGGTTTAAGGTGTTGGTATTTAGTGTCTCGACAAAGGTCGCAAAAGAAGAAGATGTACCCTTCCATAGGATGAGGATGTCATCAATGTAACGTAACCAGAGTACAATATTGTCAGACCACTGTGAGTTGTTGTATATGACCTTTTCCTCCCACCAGCCCAGGTACAGATTAGCATAAGATGGGGCACAAGGCGTCCCCATCGCTGTACCCCTGAGCTGGTGGAAGTACTCAGAGTCAAACACAAAATAATTGTGTTTAAGGATAAACTCCAGTAGGTTGACAACACACTGGTTATGACTTTCAAATTGCACACCTCTTTGCTGAAGGAAGAAAGATACTGCCGCCAGACCCCCCTCATGGGGGATTGAGCTATATAAAGCTTCAATGTCCAGTGATGCCAGTAGGACGTCTGATTCGATGGTGATACCTTCAAGAATCCTAAGAACGTCCATCGTATCTCTTACGTAAGATCGTAATGATAGAACGTAAGGACGTAGGATCTTGTCAACATAGATGCTGATGTTTTGGGTAAGATTACTAACCCCAGAAACAATCGGGCGTCCCTTGATTGGGTTCGTCCCCTTATGTATCTTCGGTAATGCGTAAAATGTCGCAATGGTGGGAGAAGAAGAATACATAAAGCGATATTCGTTGGTATCGATATTGCCATTGGTCAATTCATGTTGTAACAAGTCCCGTAATTGTGTCAAGAAACTAACCTATTCTTGACACAATTACGGGACTTGTTACAACATGAATTGACCAATGGCAATATCGATACCAACGAATATCGCTTTATGTATTCTTCTTCTCCCACCATTGCGACATTTTACGCATTACCGAAGATACATAAGGGGACGAACCCAATCAAGGGACGCCCGATTGTTTCTGGGGTTAGTAATCTTACCCAAAACATCAGCATCTATGTTGACAAGATCCTACGTCCTTACGTTCTATCATTACGATCTTACGTAAGAGATACGATGGACGTTCTTAGGATTCTTGAAGGTATCACCATCGAATCAGACGTCCTACTGGCATCACTGGACATTGAAGCTTTATATAGCTCAATCCCCCATGAGGGGGGTCTGGCGGCAGTATCTTTCTTCCTTCAGCAAAGAGGTGTGCAATTTGAAAGTCATAACCAGTGTGTTGTCAACCTACTGGAGTTTATCCTTAAACACAATTATTTTGTGTTTGACTCTGAGTACTTCCACCAGCTCAGGGGTACAGCGATGGGGACGCCTTGTGCCCCATCTTATGCTAATCTGTACCTGGGCTGGTGGGAGGAAAAGGTCATATACAACAACTCACAGTGGTCTGACAATATTGTACTCTGGTTACGTTACATTGATGACATCCTCATCCTATGGAAGGGTACATCTTCTTCTTTTGCGACCTTTGTCGAGACACTAAATACCAACACCTTAAACCTACGCGTGACTAGCGAGATTAGTGCTACGACATTACCCTTCCTTGACATCCAGATTGTCAAAAATGAGGATGGTACCATCGCATCCACTCTTTATCGAAAGAAGACTGCTACCAACAGTCTATTGGGGTGGCAGAGCTACCATCCGACCCCTTTAAAACGTGGTATCCCGAAGGGTCAATTTCTTCGGTTACGTCGGAATTGCTCTGATGAAACTACATTTCTCTCAGAGAGCAAAAAACTGATGAAACGATTCAGTTCAAGAGGGTACCCAGAGGAAACAATTCTCCAGGCCTATCAATATGCGTCCAAACAACAACGTACCGTCTTATTAACACCAAAAGTACGTCCTACCGACCACTCTCCAAGAGTGATTGGTACATATGATACAGCCTGTCCCCAGATACGTGATATTCTTTCTCACTATTGAGACATTTTGAAAAATGATCATGATATCAGTGAGTACATTTCCCAAAAACCCTGTATAACATACAGACGAGGCCATAATTTAAAGGACCACTTGGTCAAAAGCCATTTACCACCGGACGAATCCAAAATCACCTGGCTAGGATCGAATCGTCCAAAAGGCACTTTTCCCTGTCACTCTTGTGCTGCTTGCCCCTTCATCCAGAAATCAAGTTCCTTCACCTGTGCTGTTTCCCATCGCACATACAAATGTCACGATTTTATTAATTGTAAGACCAGAAATGTGATATACATGGCCACATGTCCATGCCCAAAAAACTACATTGGCAAGACAATCCAGGAATTTCGCCGGAGGATTCTTGGCCATGTGGGGAACATCGAAAGACACGAATCCACCCCCCTAGCGGATCACATGTGGTTGGTACATAACGGCGATGCGCACTTATTAAAATTTCAGGGCATTGAACTTTTGCGCACGCACGGGAGACGAGGGAACATAGATCAACGCCTTTTGCAAAAAGAAGCCTCCTGGATCTTTCGTTTCAATAGCCTTAGTCCATCAGGCCTTAACGAAAGCTTATGTTTTAATTGCTTTTTGTAATCATGAAAAAAAGTCCTTGTTGTCACTGACATATCTTTGATGTGCTCAACCGCCTCTGCTTTTTGACAGCCACTCTATTCTCTATTGTGAGAACTTATATTTGTCTGTCTATTATACACAGATATAGTTTACGATATGAAGTCTCAGAATTTTTCTAATTTGACTCTCATTTATCAATGTATCCACGAAGATATCCCCAACTTTTTTTGGATTATATTACCTTAATCTATAAGCTAAATAAGTAGATTTACATATTCTGTATCAACTATAATAAAAAAATCTGCTTGCTCCTTCTCGTCGCTCTCCAGCACTGACGGCTGTACTAGCTGCCAGTGCTCTAAGCTCCTTTGCCCTTAACAGCAATGGGACTTTCTTCCCATACATGTGACCAACTCTGGGATCACATGACCGGCGTATTGACGCTACCGGCGACCGACGCATGCGTGATGACGTCACGCGCATGCGCGAACTTCCGGTCTGCCGCTCGGAGCTACACCGGAGACTACACAACAATCGGGACTCCAGGTAAGCGATCAGAGACGCTTCTTAGCTCTCTGCACTGATTCGCTACCTGTCTATTCATAATAGGAATCTCCCAAGTGCTGAACTTCTAAGTTGGAGCACTTAATGATCCTAGTCCGGCCCCTCTACTCCCCGGACCTCATTGATTGGGCTGTGTCTGAATTCCCCTCCCAGGGGATGGCCCAGTCTAGCAATATATGGGCACACTGCTATTCAGCCTCACACTACTCCTGTGGCTCACCATCAGGGCCACAGGCTTTATCTTTTTGCTTTATTTGCTTTATGTTTTTTGGGGGCTTTGGGAAAGCTTTGTTAGGCTAAACTATCTACAGGCCTAGATAGCACTCCTCTTATGCCTATCGGGCATTTAGTAGAATTGCTGTCCTCTGTCTCTGTCTATGACCCTCCGGATTGTCTGCATCATCCCAGACATATCGGAAAAAGAAGGGCTACTAGACTCTATTACCTATTACTCAGGGGGACTGTCTTAATTCTTTTAGTAACCCTTTGTTACCCACTCTAACCTCTATCTATCCTCTGGCAGAAAAACAATTTTCTCCTAAGATAGAATTTTTGAGGCTATCTAGCCTACTGCATTACTCTTGCCACTGTCCTCAATTAAGGGACAAAACTACACTATGATATCCTGGCTATTTTGGATCTTAATATAAACCATTTGCCGGGACATAGATACGTTTTGGCAGAGTATTCAGTTTGCCTGTTGTTCCCAAATCATTGCTCCTCATTATTCTAATATTTACCGAACTCTTGTCTATCACAAATACTGACAGCAAAAAGTCAGATCGGTCTTTGTCCTCTTAAAATAATCCAAGTGCTCCTGATGAACCACATTCGTGTGGAGAAACGCGTCGAGCCGAGTCTACTACAACTGAATGACCACGCTTTGCGCCATATACCTTGCGCAAGCGAGAACTGTTGTTCATGTAGTCTATGATACCTAGACCATATTGTGAGCCAAGTCTACTACAATTGAATGACCACGTATTGCGCTATACACATCGCGCAAGCGAGAACTGTTGTTCTTGTAGTGTATGATACCTAGACCATTTTATGGAACGCTGTGCGCTCTATTCTCTATCATATAGGGGCTAATTCTGGTAGGAAGTGACTTCTTACGAAAATTATCATTCTACTGTGGGCACTATTTTTATGCCCTTACAGCAGTTTGAGTCACTTTCCAAAACCCCCCCCTGTGATTGATAAAACAGAGGTCCTAACGCTATTTGTCCTCTGGCAATACCGATTATCTTCAGCCTCTAATTATTTCCTTTTTAAGGATGAGGCGTCCTTTTGTGATAATTTTGGATGTTTTGTTTGTCTATATGTAACGTGTGTAAGTCACCGATGGGAACCACTGGTAATTAAAATATAACTTTTATTAAATTTTGTTAAAAATGCGCGATCAAAAAAACTATAAAGAATGTGTGCCTGTATTTTAGGACAGCACTGGTATCTTTTTGGTGCCTAAAGTACTTTATAGTTGTGTCCTTATCAAATTACTGACAATGGAAATAATTTACCAATCCTAGAACATATGTTCATTCAGTTGCAGCCAGTCATGCTGCTTACTACTTGCTGTGGCTCTACATAAATTTATGCATACTACCCTGATGAAGCAGCTAACTCTGTATTAGCTGCGGAAACGCGTTGGTAGAACCATGTTGTACTCTCAAAGGGGTCTCTTGTAGTTCGGTTGGACGTTATAATCTAAGTCCTGGCTGGCTATGATTATACCTATATACCTGTTAAGAAAATTGTAGATCAATGTATCAGTTAATTGTTCTTTTATTGGATTGTAAACTAAGAAAGATATAGCCTGTTGCTAGTATGAGTAGTTAAAGGGTTAAACGAAAACTTTTCTATACCATTACGGGGTAGACAGACAAGATAAGAATCTCCAGACTGCCTCCCTTGCATTCCTTTTCACTGAATTCATAACGGTCTCATTGTATGTTATAGTAGCGCCTTAAGAGGTGTAACTTATGTTAATCATTTTTATTTCAGCCTATTATGTATTGGAGGTATACACTTTTGCTGTGATGTCATTTATGCTATATATGCTCTGACCACCTTAGAATAAATTAGAAATCATCTGATATAGCTCAGGCTGATTGATGTGTTTCTCCTGGGCCCAGACTTCTGCACGGGATCTGGGACCGTCTTCTCTTTGATAAACACATAAATTCTCCTTACAATACCCTTATCCTTGAGAAGCTACAACAAAACAATGAACAGGAGCTAAATTGCCTCCACCCAATAACATTGGTGGGGCAGTCTCCAATACATCGCATAAGTCACTTGTTAATATACATCTAACGACCATAGCGATGCATTGGAGTTGAACAAGGGACTTTGAGGAATTTTTGTGGTTATTCAAATAGACAAATACACAATTACTTATACATAGCTCCTTTAATACTAAGATGGCAAACATCTATGTAGAGTGATATAGGGGTGGAGACATTTACACAGCAAACTAAGTGTAAACCTCCAATACCTCTATACTTTATTGTCCACCAAGGACTAATGAACTAATATAAGACATATATATCAAAGTGTTAAACAGAGCGCTTGATTATATAACAACAGCGCTGCACACAGAGATATATATATTGTCTTCTTTCGTGTCAAAAATTTTCAAATCTGACCGGATACCAATACACTTTGGGTTTGATTTCAGTAGGTTTGTGTTACGCTAACTTACAAACTACTGATTTTGGATCAAACCATACTGTTAGGAGTGATATATATATACTAAGATGGCAACAGGCAAATGATTGCCGTATGAGATTTCAACCTATGTCATACACTAGATATATCCTGAAAGGATTCTAGGATTGGTAAATTATTTCCATTGTCAGTAATTTGATAGGGACACAACTATAAAGTACTTTAGGCACCAAGAAGATACCAGTGCTGTCCTAAAATACAGGCACACATTTTGCATAGTTTTTTTGATCGCGCATTTTTAACAAAATTTAATAAAAGTTATATTTTAATTACCAGTTGTTCCCATCAGTGACTTAGTTCTGTGAGATATTAATTGGAATATTCGCCTGTTACGGTGATATAAACCCTGAAAATAAGACATAGCATGATTTTCAAGATTTTTTGAGGATGCAAAATGATTTTTCAGGCTTTCTGAGGATGCTTGAAATATAAGCCCTACTCCAAAATTAAGCCCTGCTAACAGTTAAATAAAAAAGTCAATTTAAAAAGTGTCCAGGCAGCTATACATGTAAAAAAGTTAAACCTTTTTGAACAAAAATTAATATAAGACACTGTCTTATTTTCGGGGAAACACGGGTAATTTATTTTGTCAATTAACAAAATGCAAAGTGAATGAACAAAAGAGAGATGTGAATCAAATCAGTATTTGATGTGACCACTGTTTGTCTTCAAAACAGTATTCATTCTTCTAGGTACACTTGCACAACAGTTTTTAAAGGAACTCGGCAGGGAGGTTTTGCCAATCATGTTGGAGAACTAACCACAGATCTTTTGTGGATGTCGGCTTACTTAAATCCATCAGTCTCTTCACATAATCCCAGACAGATTTGATGATGTTGAGATCAGAACTCTGTGGGACCATATCATCGCTTCAAGGACTTTCTGTACTTCTTTACTCTGAAGATCGTTCTTAATCACATTGGCTTTATGTTTAGGGTTGCAGAATAAATTTGCAGTATGATGGATAAATATCTGCCTGTATTCCTCAGCACTGAGAACACCATTAATCCTGATCAAATCCCCAACTCTATTTGCTGAAATGCAGCCCCAAACTTGCAAGGAAACTCCACCATGCTTCACTGTTGGCTGCAGACACTCATTATTGTACCGCTCTCCACCATGCTTCACTGCTGCCTGCAGACACTCATTATTGTACTGAACTCTACCATGCTTCACTGCTGCCTGCAGACACTAATTATTGTACTGCTCTCCACCATGCTTCACTGCTGCCTGCAGACACTCATTATTATAACAGTCTCCACCATGCTTCACTGCTGCCTGCAGACACTCATTATTGTACTGAACTCTACCATGCTTCACTGCTGCCTGCAGACACTCATTATTGTACTGCTCTCCACCATGCTTCATTGCTGCCTGCAGACACTCATTATTATAAGTCTCCACCATGCTTCACTGCTGCTGCAGTCACTGATTACTGTACTGCTCACCACCATGCTTCACTGTTACCTGCAGACACTCATTATTGTAAAGCTCTCCGGCCTTTCGGCAAACAAACTGTCTTCTGTTACAGCCAAATATTTGTAATTTTGACTTATCAGTCCAGAGCACGTACTACTATTTTTCTGCACCCCAATTTCTATGTTTTTGTTTCTTTGTTGAAGGTATGGCTTTTTGGCTGCAATTTTGCCCTGAAGATCAATTTTGGCCAGACTTCTCCAAACAGTAAATAGGTGTATGTTGGTCTCACTGGTTTCTGACAGTTCTGAGTGGATGACACTGCTGGACATCTTTTGATTTTGAAGGGAAGTAATTATAATGTGTCTTATCTGCTCCACTGTTTCCTATCCAACCGCTGCATCTACAGTTCTCAATGTTGTTGTTTCTTTGTGCTTCTTCAAAACAACTTGAACAGCACATTGTAAAACAAAAACTCTGCTTTGAAATCTTTTCCTGGGAGAGACCTTGCTGATGCAGTCTAACTCTACTTTTACATGGGATGCTTGTTGGACGCCCAACAGTCGTCCCAGCTATAATCACTCATCTGCCTTCACAAAGGAGTGATCATTGCTCACTGAATGGAGGTGGATCAGCGCAGAGATCACTCCTACAGCCTTTCTCTATTCACAGTTAACAGGCAGTCGTTCATAGATGAACAACTGCCAGCTTACACAGGCCAATCATCATTCGATTTTTATACCTGCATAAACTGAACAAGAGATGATAAGTAAATTGATTATTATTCGTCGTTCAGTCGCTGGCATAATTTACACTGAGTAATTATCCTCACTGTCATCCAGTGAGAATCTGAACGATTGTTCTGTGTAAAAGGGCCCTTACTTTTCCACACGAACCGTGTTTCCCTGAAAATAAGACCCTGTCTTATATTAACCGCCCACAGAAGATCCCTTCCTGGTTACGGAATTCATAAATCCTGCCTCCAGGAAGCGATGGCTGTGATTGGTTTTTAAACACTGCTCAGCAAATTAATCAATGCAGTGCTCGGTGAACCAATCACAGTTATCGCATTGTGGAGGCAGGACTTATGATTTGCCTGGGTCGCAGCATTGATTGGCCAATTCATAAATCCCACGTCCACAACGCAATGGCTGTGATTGGTTCTCAAGTGCTGCTCAGCCAGTCAATGCTGAAACAATCACAGCCATCGCTTCCTGGAGGCAGGATTTATGAGTCCCGTAACAAGGAAGCGATCTTCTGTGGACAGGCAAGGACTGCAGCAAGCGCGCTGGAGCTCCGGAGAGAGCAGCAGGAGGACCTGGACCGTGTCTGCTAGGTAATGTTTTCCTTTTTTATGTAATGCAGCTAGGGCTTATTTTCGGAGTAGGGCTTATATTTCAAGCCTCCCCAAAAATCAGGGTAGCTAAAAACTGTACAGGACTTCTATAAATCACAATTGTGTCAAAAGGAAGAGAATAAACATCCCCTAAGGCAATATTAGGGAATGTGACGTAAGCTTAGCCTTATATACTGGTTCCAAAGAATATAATCCCATTTAGATTTGATCATTCTCTTACCTTGAGCACAAAATATTTTTCTTAAATGTGAATCTTCTGTAGCTGAACATGCGCTCATGGAGATACTGAAAAGAGTGACCATCATCAATGTAGATTTCTCCCACAGCTGTGCCCTGTAAATGAATGCAACCTTCTATTACGTGGATATAGTAAAGGAAACCAAAAGTCTAGGATTTAGGTACAGATCTGTATAAAGCCCAGTTGAAGAATGGTGAAAAGAGCATTACTGGAACCAGTATGGTGACATGTTTTAAGGCAGAGAGCACCTTTCTCAAAAAAACTGAATTGTGAAATCCAAATAGGAAATATCAACACATGTAGTCCCAGCAAGAAAAGCCAACCCATTTGTAAAGCCATTAGTAGTCAGTCGGAGAAGGAATAAAATTTAGCCATGGGTTGCATGGAGAGCTATTCCCTTGGCTGTGATTTTTATTCTGATAAATGTCTGATGGCCGGGGGGGGGGCCTACCACAGGGACCCCTCGTGATCTTCAGACCGGAGCACCTATATGCCCCATGTGAATGCAGTGGTGGTGCGCATGCTAGACCAACACTCAATTCACTTTTATGGGACAGGCGGAGATCAATGTACTCGACAATCTCCCTTGGTCCCATAGAGGTGAATTAACTGCATTCCAGCATGCGCACCTCTGCTCTAAGTAATGATACATTTACATGGAACAACCATCGCTCCTGTGCTTTCAGTGAATGGAGGTGGAGTGCGCCGAGATCTCTTTCAGCCATCCACACCTATTCCCTGTGAACAGGCAGTCGTTCAAAATGAACGATTGCCTGTTTATACTGAGCGAGAAGTTGCTCACTAGTCATCTCATTTCAGTGAGCTGAAACAAAGACATGCAAATAAGGAAGATGGAAAAATACCTCTGCAGCGCCACCTATTGGATGGCAGCAATTCTTTGAATTAATGTGACTTTTTAAACATGTTTTAACAATGATTGGGAGTAGGAAACACATTTTTTGGGTGCTCTCCTTAAGGAGACACAACACCCCTCTTGACCCACATTACAGGCCGCTCTCTTTGGGGAGAGACTATGCCATTCCCTTACCCACTCACGCCCTAGGTGACTCCACACACTTTTTGGATGTTCTTCTTAAGGAATACGACACCCCTCTTGAAACAAAGACACTAATGATTAATGAGTGATGTATCACTTAGGGCCCCCCAGGTGCCATGTTTACACAGGACAACTATGGCTGAAAATAAAAATCACTTTTTAGAGTGATTTTTTATCCAATAGTTGGCCCATGTAAAAGCACCCTTAGTGCATTTAATAAATTGCCTAAAGCCCCATGTAGACACACTGATTGTCGCTCAAAATTTGCTCAAAAACAGCCTTTTGAACAAGAACTGTTCTGTCTAACGTGCGGCCATCGTGCAGATTTTTTTAACGATTCACTCATCGTTGTCTTTCAGCAAGCTATAAGACAACGATGAGCCTTGTCAGTGCCACGCGCTGAGTTCTAAGCGGGATACCGCTGCTACTATTGTTTTAGCTGGTATCCCGCTCGGAGAACACAGCAGGTGTATGCAGAAGACAAGCGGTCTAGCTGTCTTCTGCATACCCCGCTCGGAGCGCTCAGCTGTATACCAGCTGAGCGTTCCAAGAAGACAACAGCTGTATACAGAAGACAAGTGGCCCTGCTTGTCTTCTGCATACAGCGTGAGCCTTCACTTACAGACTTATGCAAAGTGAACACTCAACACTGTCATTCAAACTGCCGTTTGAGCGAATTTTGAGCGATCATCTTGCCATGTAAATGCACACAACGATTATCGCTCAAAAGATGTCTATTGAGTGAATTTTGAGCGATAATCGTTGTGTTTAAATGTGCCCTAAGTCTACAATGCCATTCCCACTAAAAATGATAACACTGACCTTACGATCTAATGCTATATGTAGCTCATATGGAGAATTATCCATCCAGCCTGTTGACTTGCCAATTGTTGTATATACAGGAATGATAGATCCTCCCCGTTGATAAACTGGAATCTGCATGAAATATAATGTAATTATATTATACAATCTACAAGGGTAGCCATGCTTACCATTTACCCCTTAAGGACGCGGCCCTTTTTTTGCATTTTCGTTTTTTCCTCTCCAGTTTTAAAACAACATAACTCTTTTATTTATCCATCAGTGTAGGTGTATAAGGGCGTGTTTTTGTGGGATGAATTGTATTTTTTAATGGTACTATTTAATGTACCATATAACGTACTGAAAAACTTTTAAAAAATTCTAAGTGGAGTGAAATAGAAAAAAAAAATTGCTGCTAACTTTGGAAGGGGTTTTATTTTTACCGTGTACACACTGGAAAAATAATGACATGGGTCAGTATGATTAAGACAATACCAATTTTATATTGTTTTTTTTGTTGTTTTTTGCTGTGCTACTTTTATAAAATAAAATATCTTTGGAAAAACAAAATTATTTTCTGAGGCCATCTTTTGACAACCATACCTTTTTTTTCCCGTCGACACAGTTGTGCGAGGGCTCATTTTTTGTGGGACATCTTGTAGTTTCTATTGGTACAATTTTGGAGCTCATATAACTTTTTGGTCGCTTTTTATTTTATTTTTTTCTTGTAGATGGTGTGACCAAAAAAAACGCAATTCTGATACTGTGTGTTTTTTTATTTCAGGCGACGTGCACAATGCACTTTAAAAAAAAATCCCTATAGGGGACTTAAACTTGCGATAGTTTGATTGCTCCTAAAGTCTAATGTAATACCATGGTATACCACGATCTGACAAGCAGTCTATTAAGCCATACCTGTGCCATGGCAGCACTGAGAGATTTCACAAGGCCCCAGGCTGCAATCACAACCAAACGGCAAATTGCGATCTCATCACCGGAGAGCAGTCCGAGACACCGGAAGACCGATTGGGGGATTTAAATGCTGCTGTCAGAACTGATAGAGGTGTTTACAGGGTTAATAGCTGCGATTTGTCAAACTGATATACAGTATGCCACCAGATTATATTCAGGCTGTTAAGTTACAACTACAACAATTCCCATAGCATTCTTGTAGAATATTCACATAAAGTGAATTCAGAAATATGCCCAATCTCCTCTCACCTCCTCTATTGTTACGTCCACTTTTTGTTTGTGGGAATCTCCAACACAACTGAAGTTTCGAAAGTCATACCAACGCTGTAGAAGAAACATAGTTAGTGGGATGAAAAAGCATACATTCATCAAGTGCACAAACACAAGTTGATCCAGAGGAAGGCAAAACAAAACCACCCATGAACTGCATAGAATAATTTGCCAAAGGATAGGAACATTGCTTTTTTAGCCCATATTGATGAACAGATAGTACATACTGTGCAAATCAAGGTCCTTTATTTAGTGTCTGTCTACTATTTTGCACAGTAAAGGAATAGAAGAAAAATCCTCATATCTTGGTTAAGTCATCAGCATCAAATTGGTGGGGTCCACCACTTCGGATCCCCATGATCAGCTGTTTAAAGAGACTGCAGCGCTCACATGAGCACCACGGCCTCTTCCTGGATTGACTTAGCCGTATAAAGGCTTGCTTCGTGCAGGAACAGTTCTTTTGGTACCATTTTGGGTTACATATAATTTATTGACTAATCTTGATACATTTTTAGGGAGGGATAAACAACAAGAAATCTGCCTTTTTTGCTTTTAACACCAAGTGTCATGCAATTTAACTTTATTATACGGATCGTTATGATTGTGGCAATAGCAAATATGTAGAAGACTAGGGAACATAAAGTAGCAATCATTTGATACCTTAGATGTCGTAGTTGCTACTGACCATGGTGTCTAAGATATAATACTGCGGGAATTAGTGTTATCTCCAAATCTGGCAGCTGTAGCAGAAGCAGGCTGTGTAATAAAGCCCCTCTCCTGCTTCTGATCTTGCAGGTGCACTGAAAGAATCTGAGAAACTACCACAATGAAAATGCAGAGTGGGAACTAACAATCGACTGTGACATACATTTTTCATCATTAGTAGTTAACAGGATTAACAGAAGACTATATATCTATATATCTACATTTATAAATATATATATATAAATATATATATATATATATATATATATATATATATATATATATATATATATATATATATATACACACACATACAACCCCGAAACAAAACTTGATAACTAAACATTACAACTAGGTGCAAGAAATAAGACTTGCATTTAGGGTTGTTTCACACACAGCTTTTTTTAGGGAAAAAAAGTTTCAATTTTTCAGCCGTAGCCAGAAGTACAAGGGGTAGACAAAAATATGGAAACACCATATTAAATTACATGGGACTTTTAAGTGGAGGTAATATGACACAGATGCTGCCGGGCAGATGTGAACATCTGCCCAAGCAACAAGGTTCCATTGGTCAGGGGTTTGAGCCACTCAGCTGCTATTACCAGTTGCTTCCAAAACCACGCAGAGCAGGGCAAGAGGTAAAGTAAACACAAATTTGTGGAAAAACTTCTCAGCCAAGCAGGGCTTAAAAGGGCAGCTCAGTGCTAATGATTAAAATCCCATGCATTTCATTTGGTGTTTCTATATTTCTGTCTACTCCCTGTAGATCCAGCAGGAAGGAGACATATCAATCCTTCCTATATATTTTGCATTCTTCAAGAATTCACTTCTGGCTTTGCCTCAATAAGATCCAAAAAAAAAAGGAGTTCTGTGTGGAGCCACCCTTAGGGCTCCTGCACATCGACAATTGCGATATGGCTGCATTTTTTAAAACATGAATGTCAACAGGACTTTCTAATGTTAAAAAACGCATCGCACAAAAATTGCAAGTTTGTGCCTTGCGATTTTTAACATTAGAAAGTCCTATTGACATTTGCAGTAAAAAAAACGCTGCGATACCGCGATCGCCAGTGTGCAGGAGCCCTTACAGACTAATTTCATTGTTGGTTTTGAGTGATATACCTCTCCAAGGCCAGGAAAGAGCACATCAATGGAAGTGACTCCAGAGTCTAAAACTGGGGCAACTAATAAAGCATTTCCTAGGAACAAAAATAATAGTTGTTACGTTTATATTGGGCAGTCCTCATTTTAACAAATGTCACTGTAATTTGTAGCACTAAATTTTGGACTCATTGAAACCAAGTAAATCAGTGACATAAAAGTGTAAAGTCGGCACTTGAAAGGGTTGTCTAGGACTTTTACTATTGATGACCTATTATCAGAATAGGTCATCAATAGTACATTGTCGGGGGTCCGCTGCTCGTCATCCCCACTGATCATCTGTTTGCCAGGCTGCCGTCACTGTGGACACAGCTGGAAGCGGATAGCACTGTCTGTATTGCAGTGGCCTGACCTGGTACTGAAGCACAGCACCTATTGAATTCAATGGCAGTTGTACTTGCAATACCTACCTGGGTCGCTGCAATACGGACAGTACTAACTACTTCCAGTGCTCTCCTCACTGACGGCATTCCTGAGAACAGCTGATTAGTTGGGATTATGAGTCACAGGCAAACCTGTTAAGCTAAACTAGGTTGCATTCACACAAGCGATTTTCACGAACGATATCTGACTGATTTTTTTGTGCTCCCATAGGGGATAATGGGCGATTCTTAAACAGAATCGATCAAAAATTGGACATGCTGCGATCCTTTTATCTTGGACTATTGGACTGAGAGAAAAATCACTCCTGTGAATGAAAATTTAAATTAATGTGTTCTTTTCACACGCAATATCTGACCATATCACAATAGGCTGTAAAAATTGACTGTGTCAATGCACCCATATTTAAATCTGTTTATTCACATGAGCGATCTTTCTCTCGGACTGATATAGACCAATCGCAGAATGTCCTATTTTTGGGCAATTCTGTTTAAGAATCAACCATTATTTCCTATAAGAACAGCAAAAAAAATTGCATGCATATGTACATGCCTGTTTCATGTGATTGCAATGTTCTATTTTTTTACTATTGAAATAACGTGAAAAATGCGTATGAAAATCGTACATGCAGCTATGCAATGTGTTTTTCTTGCAAGAATCACAGCTTTGCAAGTACAAAATCAATATCGCACTCGCCCCAGTGAAAGCAGTCTTACACTTTAGATATCTATTCCTTCTGACTCCACCATAAATATGCCAAGCTGGGCAATGCTTGTTTTCTCAATGGTGCAGTGGGCACTTGTAACCAGGCGTAGCTCTCATAGACTATAAAAAGACTGCCGCCTGCAATTATGAGTGCCGGTCATTAGACAGGGTTAGACATAGCTCTGCTCACCATGTGTTGTGGCGCTGAAAGCAAGTGCCTGATCAGCTGATCAGCCTGGGTCCTGAGCGGCGGACCACAGCCTATCAACAATCCTGAGGATAGGTCAGCAATAATAATTACCTGAAACACCCCTTGAATTTCTTGGCTGGCTTGAAAAGTTTTTGTTGAAGTCAGCTGAGTTAGTATTTATTTACAGTATTGTACAAATGTTTTAGGCCTCATGACCATGGGCAAAGCTGAATTGTGGAATCCGCCTGGATGATCCGCAGTTCAGTATGTTTATAGACATGCCTTTGGCATCCGCAGGTAATTAAATACTTGTGAATCGCAAACACAGGGATAAAAATCACAGCATGCTCCATTTTCTGTGGTTTTCCTGCACGGACAGCTTTCATTGAAGTCAATGGAAGCCGCCCGCTCTGTGGCACAGACGCAGCTGACACTGCGTCCATCCTGCGGATCCGCGTAAAGCAGGAAACTTGAAAAAAAGCACAGCACAGCACGTACCGAGCACATCCGCCGTGCAGAAGTAAGAAGATCTGGCCGCGACGGAGGAGAGCCCCGCTGCGTCCAGACAGATGAGTAAAATGCATTTTTGGCCTCATGGTTGCGGGCATGGCTTGAAACCGCTGTGGGATTCTTTCCCCGGAATCCATTCGTGCCCGTGGACATGAGGCCTTAGGCAGGTATGGAAATTATGCAGCAAAGAAAGAATTTTTTTCAAAAATAAAAAGACATCTGATTGGCTCCAAAGTTATTCTGCAGCAGGACAACACCCCCAAACATACAGCCAATGTCATTAAAGGGGTTGTACCAAGATTGCAAGTTATTCCCTATCCTTAGAATAACTTACTGATAGGTCGATACTGCAGAGACCCCCGCTGATCTTGAGGGTGCCCTGTCCCTCGCCCTCCTCACTTTCAATGGGGCTGCTTGGATATTTCCGTCAGCTCCATTGAAATAAATGGAACGTTGACCATATATATTTGAGCAGCGCTCTCTTCATGCTGATGTCACTGCTGGGGAAGAAGCAGCCATTGCAATGGCAGACAGAACAGGGCACAGGAGTACTGTTATGGAGATCAGGGGGGGTTTCAGCAGTCCTAGAAGTGATAATATGGCCCTCACAGAGCCCTGATCTCAAAATCATTGAGTCTACATCTCTAAAAGATCTGTAATTAGTTCTTTAATATGTCTGAAGAAACATCCTGCGAGTTCCTTCACAAACTGTGTCCAAGTGTACCGAGAAGAATTGATGCTGTTTTGAAGGCAAAGGGTGGTCACAAATTTGATTTAGATTCCTCTTTTGTTCATGCACTTTGCATTTTGTTGTTATTTGAAAAACAAACTATTAATACTTCTATTTTTGAAAGTATTCTACATGCACTCGGACGTGTTTTTTATGTTTGAAAATCGGACCCTGCTTTCTATACTGGGAAAGATCTTTGAACAAATTATTAAGCTGCATGTATGCAAGTGCTTTGATGAGAATGAAACAATTAACCAGAGCCAGCATGGGTTTGTAATAAATAAGTTATGCCAGACTAATCTTATTTCCTTCTATGACAGAATCACCAACTGGGTTGATCAGGGAAATGCAGTGGATATAGTATATCTTGACTTTAGTAAAGCATGTGACAAAGTATCTCATACCATACTTATTGAAAAAATGACCAAATATGGGATTGACCAGGCAACTGTTATGTGGATTCACAATTGGCTGAGTGATGGTACTCAAAGAGTGGTCATAAATGGCTGCACATCCAAGTGGAAGAATGTATCTAGTGGGGTACCACAAGGCTCTGCCCTAGGCCCAGTGTTGTTCAACATTTTTATTAATGATCTGGAGAAGGGAATGCATGGAAAACTGAAAAAAATTGCCGATGACACAACGCTAGGAGGGACAGCTGACACTATGGAAGAGAGAGATGATTCAAAAAGATCTAGACAAGTTTTTGTTCATTTGTGTGGCACATGCATATTCCATAGAATGGATCTGAACCTAGGCCCTCAGTGCCATGGTACTGGCCACCAGATCACAGTGCCATCCAGATCTTTGCAGCTGAGTACTCCCAAGTATTCCATTTGCCATTGCTTCTACACCATATGTAATAACCAACTTTCTACCTTTTTATTCACACCATATTCGCAATTAAGCCATAGAATATCTGATGATACTCCTTTGAATATTTTTTTGAGCTTGGACTAACTACAATGTGCTTCAAATGGAAACCTTTTAGTTGCATTGTCTATGTTATGAGTAAGGACCTAGGACCTAACATCAGTTATTTCCCCAATGTATTTTCTTGTTCAAATAAAGCCAAGGACTTTATTATTTACAAGAGACTGCTGGACACTTTCTTGTATGAATGGTGAGAACAATAGGGGCAGGCATGGTGGGGGATGTAGGATTTTACGTTGCAGCTTGATTATATCTGATGTATAAAGAAACGGAGACTGGCTTATGTAAAGCAGTTTTATTGTTCAGACAAAGATGTTTGATGATAACAGTGAAGCCAATGGTTTTATGTGAAATATCTCTGTTAAAACAAAATAAAATACTTTTTGCACCTTAACTTAGGGGCAGGGTTTGTGCCCAAATTTTGAGCAAAAACCAAACCAAAAAGGCCAGTTTTTACCTAAAGGGTCACTTTAATAGCCTATAGTTGTAGTATAATATAGTTAAAGTATATGAACATCATAGAGGGAAGCCTCACATTTGGACCCCCCATCAGCCAGAATGGAGACTTCTTTACAGCAAGACAAGATCTGAAAACCCGTTAATTTCCATTTTATGTAAGTTATGATGTGTATTATGCTTTTCTTTATGAAATTTTCAACAGGCAGATTACACATTCTATATCCAGTTACATTTGCATCCAGTATCAGCACTTAATTTAAGTTTTTCTTACAGCTGCATTAACATTAGCTACAAGTCACTAAAACAGCATTTCTAGTCATAGGTGTCTCACCTAACATGTATTGCTCATCTATTCCAAAAGTTTCAGGATACTTGGGAAATTCAACCCACAAAGGCCTAAACAAGAAAAGAAAATATTATAGACTCATTTTTATACCTCATGAGCAAAACAAGAACTAAAGTATATACATTCTTTTTGATCCATCTGCCATCTAAAACTGACTGACAGCAAGGAACATTTACCAATAGTGTCATAATAAAGTCATACGAAGCGATACAAAAAGTCACACATTACATAATATATTTGGTAAAAGTCACAGCATAATAGACACAATTATGCTACCTTTATTGGTGTCATAAATGAACACCAGTATTTTTCATCAAAAATGTTGTAACTCAATAAATTTGGCATTCTTCAGCCATGCCCTTTTATGCATCTTTTTTCAAATCTGATGTACACAGTGAAGAAGGTTAAAAATGAAGCATGACATTCATAATCAATGCACATGCCACTTTCTTACACACTCCACTTTTCCAGAGGGTTTTTTATATGACTATGATACACTATCTGGCCCAAAGTATATGGATACATAGTAACATGGTATGTAAGGTGAGAAAAGTCATCCACCCATCCAGTTCAGTGTCTATTATCCTGCAATGTTGATCCAGAAGAAAGCAAAAAAAATAAAACCCATCAGGTAGTCAATTTTCCTCATTTTTCAGAATAAAATTCCTTCCCTACTCCAAGTCTGGCAATCAGAATAATCCCTGGATCGCCGACCCTTCTGAAGTAATCATTGACTTGTTGTAGTCTTATTGCATTGAAGACAAGTGTACAGGCCCCTCTTGTACTCTTTTAGTGAGTTCCCTGTCGCCAAGTGCTACATCGTCATTTAATCTTTTTGTGGACTTCCAGGTGCAACAGCTGTTGTACCATTTATCTGCACCTAATCATGGTAGCATAGTATGTTAGGCTGAAAGAAGACAGTGTTCATCTAGTTCAGCCTGTTTCAACATCCCCCCACCCCCTTGTTGATCCAGAAGAAGGCAAAAAAAAAAAAGAGGAAGAAGCTAGTTTAGCCCATTTGGGGGGAAAAAAAATCCTTCCGACTCCATAATGGCAGTCAATATAATCCCTGGATTAACGTTTGAAAGTTTCTACCTGACTCCAAGACCGGGGCCAACAACCTCACTGATTATTTAATATCTATATCCTTTAATATCATAGCGTTTTAAAAAGACATCAAGTCCCCTCTTAAACTCCTGTATTGATTTTGCTATCACCATATCCTCTGGCAGAGTTCCACAGTCTCTGTGCTCTTACAGTAAAGAACCCCCTTCTATGTTGGTGTAGAAACCTTCATTCCTCTAGATGTAGAGGGCGCCCCCTTGTTACAGTCACAGTCCTGAGTATAAATAGATGATGGGAGAGATCTCTGTATTGTTCCCCAATGTATTTATACCTAGTTATTAGGTCGTCCTTCAGATGCCTTTTTTTCTAAACTAAATAACGCCAATTTTGATTACTTCTCTGGATATTGTAGACTGCCCATTGCTTTTATTACTTTTGTTAACCCTCTTTGAACCTGCTCAATTTCTGATATGACCTTCCTGAGTACTAGTGTCCAAAACATGTATTTCCCTACTCATGTGCTTAACTATACACTTATCAATGTTAAACCTCATTTACCACTTTTCTGGCCAAGCCCCGAGATTATCCCCATCCATTTGCGGCTGTATACTGTCCTCTTCTGTTAACCACTTTACATAGTTTCATACACCTATATGAGTTGGTGGACAGCCCATTCCATAACAACAGGCATTCATACTGAATTGGGGTTCTGTTCTGCAGCTATAACAGACTCCAATCTTCTAGGAAGGCGTTCCACAAGATTTTTAAATGTGTCTTTGGGAATATGTGCAAATTTAGCCGAAAAAGCATTTGTGAGATTCTGCACTGAGCAGAAGTTCTCAACTTGAATGTGGGGCACAATGAGGTTCAGAGGAAATAGTGAAAATAAGGTGTCATTGGTAAATTATTTCATATTTCCACACAAACACGGCTCCATATTTTAACTTGATTAGAAAACTCCTTTAATTTACTTAAAAAAAAGATCCTTCAGTCAAATGGCATCCCTAAACACCCTTACGGTGGAACAAGAACTGAAAGTAAATCTGTCACGTCCCCACAGGCCCATGAACTAAGTTATGGTGCTGTTAGGGAATGTGACATTGAGCTGGGTGGGGTATTTTGTATACTTACCTGCTCCCTGGTTCCTGCAGTCCCCGTTGCTGAAGATCGTGCCGGCAATGCAAATCCAATTCTTTTCACAATGCTGTGCACATGCTCATCTATACAGATACAGTATAATTGGTATCACTGCTTCCATAATGACAGAAATGTATAAAAATTGTCACATTATTTGCCCATATCTGCAAAGGGGTAACATGCCAAAGAATGTCTTAGAAAGGTTGAAAAAAAACCGAAAGATGAAAAAATCAACCTCACCTCATCACTGGCTCAGCAAATATGTGTGCACGATAGAACAAATGGTACCAAAAAGGAAGCAGAGCATAGCGTTCCTTTATTGCTCTCCTGATTATAGAAGTGTTGTCTTCACCAAATAGCCAAGGCTCTCTGCGCTGTGTGTCCTGCATTGCATGACCGCGAAAAAAGGGTTGGAAAGAGCCGACCTGGTACCATCGGACAAGGAGCTCAGTGTCTGGGTCTCCGACAAAGCCTCCAACATCAGCTGGAATACAACAATGGAAAAAGAATCTTATACACATATTTCTATTGTTGAGGACTGTTGTGTCCTTCTGCATTTATTCGGCAAGAATAGAAATATTCTGATTTACACCATCAGAATATTTAGGACTTTTTTGGTAAGATAATTAAAACTTTACAATACTCTACCACAAGCTATAGTTATGGCAAAAACAATAAAAGAACTTTTTTAAAAAAGGGCTAGACATTTCTATGACAACTGATGGTCGAGTTGGAACTTACCTCAAAAACATGAAGTTTTTTCTGATAAATTCCATGTGAAACCGACAGAAAAAAAAAGTATCATGGTCTATGGGATACCTTGGCACAGAATTCACGCTATATATCCAAAATACTTCTTTTTTTAAGCAATCTGTTCTTCAACAGGTTTTCCAAGACATAAAAAGTATTACAGGCTTAAAATGAATCAACATTGAATACTCACTTATCCTGGCGGCATCCCATCCAGCATTGCAGCCCCAGTACCCGCTACATGGGGCCTGAACGAAGCAGTGAGTGGGTGGTCACGTGCCGTTCATTGTGCATGTGTCCACACAGCCACTCACAGGCTTCAGCGGTGATTCTTCTATGGCTGCTAAAGCCTGTGAGTGGCTGAGCAGTCATGTGCAGAATGTACGGCATTTGACGCTTCTCCTAGGTTTTGTGAGCACTAGGTAAGCATTCAATTTTGATTTTAAGCCAGTTTAATTTTTCTTTAAGTCGTGGAAAACCGCCTTAGGGTGGCTTCACATGAGCGTGTTTTTGTGCGTGTGTAAAATACACGTCTATTACATCCAATGCATGCCCTATGGTATGTTCACCATGCGCCTGTAAAGATAGGACATGCGTGCACCATAGGGAATGCACGCATTGCCTTGATTGGAGCTGCGGCTGCTGCCGGCGGCTCCATTGAAGACAATGGTCTGCCGGCACCCCTAATTGTTTTTCAGGGAAGAGCTTTAAATATAAGCTCTTCTCTGAAAAACAACCATTTTAGTGTAAATAAATATATACATATATATATATATATATATATATATACTTACCTGTCCACTGCTGCCGTGTCCCCCGTAGAGATGAAGGACACATCTGCTGCATGCGGCAGATGTTTTTTCATCACTGCGGGGAATAAAGAATTCCCTACCACAGCTGTCACACATGACAACTGCGGTAGAGGATCCAGCTGCCGGCACCCCGAAAATTGTTTTTCAGGGGAGGGTTTTAAATATAAGCCCTTCCCTGAAACACAAGGCAAATAAGTGTTAAAAATAATAAAAACCACATACTCACCTTTCTTCAGCTGCCAGGGCTCAGCCGCGTCCTCTCTGCGCTGTTCTGGAATCTGCTATGCAATTCTTCCAGCAGTCAGGGAATTAAAATCCCTGCCTGCTGAAAGATCTGCTTGTGATTGTCTGAATAAATGACAGGTGAGAGCTGCCTGTGATTGGCTGAGCGTCTCTTTATTCCCCGTGGGGCCACGGCAGCAGCGGACAGGTACGTATATTTTTATTTATTTATTTACACTAAAATGGTTGTTTTTCAGGGAAGAGCTTATATTTAAAGCTCTTCCCTAAAAAACAATTAGGGGTGCTGGCAGACCATTGCTTTCAATGGAGCCACCGGCATCAGCTGCGGCTCCATTGAAAGCAATACGCGGACCTGCATTCACACGTTTGTGCACGTACGTGGGTGCACACTATGTACGGCACACGCACATGCTTGTGTGAAGCCACCCTTAAGATGTTACTCTATATAACTTGAAATCTATGTATCCTAATAGGTTAAACGAAGTGAATAATTTCCCAGTATTTATGTAAATTTAGGAGGCTATTCAACTTAAAGGGGTATTTCTATCTTTACTTTTCATAGCTGAGATAGAAAACCGTTGCTTAAAGGGGTTGTCTCGTGAAATCAAGTGGGGTTCAGCACTTCTGTATGGCCATATTAATGCACTTTGTAATATACATCGTGCATTAATTATGAGCCATACAGAAGTTATTCACTTACCTGCTCCGTTGCCATGGATCCGTCTAAATTCGCTGTCTTCTGGCGTTTTTAGACGCGCTTGCGCAGTCCAGTCTTCTCCCTGGTGAATGGGGCCGCTCGTGCCGGAGAGCTGGTCCTCGTAGCTCCACCCCGTCACGTGTGCCGATTCCAGCCAATAAGGAGGCTGGAATCGGCAATGGACCGTACAGAGCCCACGGTGCACCATGGGAGAAGACCCGCGGTGCATCGTGGGTGAAGATCCCGGTGGCCATCTTGGTAAAGGAAGAAAGAAGTCGCCGCAGCGCGGGGATTCGGGTAAGTAATAAACTTTTTTTTTTTTAAACCAATCCCTTGGGTTTGTCTCGCGCCGAACGGGGGGCCTATTGAATTAAAAAAAAAACCGTTTCGGCGTGAGACAACCCCTTTAACCCCTTGAGTGGCACGCCCAGAAATTTTCCGGGACAAGCTCCACTGCTCATAGCAACATAGCCCGGAAGATTTCCGGGCTATGTATCACTATGGGAGCTGCAGAGCACAATGCCAAAAGCTGTGACAGTGTGCTCTGCCTGCACAGACCCAGAGAGAACAAAGCAAGGGCTTTGAAAAACCAGCAGAAGATATTGCCGATATGTCGGCAATCTCCTGCTTTGTTTACAGGTTGCCATAGAGACCATCGGCTTGTCAGAAGCAAGCCGATGGTCTCTGTGGCATGTAGAGCTTGGTGCTTGGCTGTCAGAGGACAGCTAGGTACTAGCTCTTACAGCAGAGATCAGAGAAAACCTCCGATCTCTGCTGTATTAACCCTTTACATGCTGCAGTCTATGTGACTGCAGCATGTAAAGGGCTGTCACTGCAGCATGTAAAGGGCTGTCACCATCGGACCCCTGGAATGTGATCAGGGGTCCTGATGGGTCCCTGTGGAAAAAAATAAAAAAATTTTTTTATAAAAAATTATAAAAAAATAATAAAAACACTTGTCTCCCTTTACTTTGTAAAAAATCAAAAATACAATCACACATGTGGTATCTGTGTGCGTCGTAATGACCCAGAGAAGGAAGTTAATGCATTATTTAACCCCTTAATGACATGGCCCCTTTTTTTCATTTTTCCCCATTTCTTTTTTTCCTCCCCCCTGTTTAAAAAATCACAACTTGTCCCGCAAAAAGCAAGCCCTTATATGGCCATGTCAATGGAAAAATGAAAAAGTTATGGCTCTTGAGACGCAACTGCAAAATTAGTTGAAATTTAATGATTAGACCATTTTAAAAAACCTGCCCTGGTGGGCACGACAGGGTGGTAGGAAACCTGCCACTCAAGGGGTTAAGTCACTGGTCAACCAGACAGAGCCTACAAAAAAAGCTGAGCGCTTCAGCCCAGCGCTGCTTGCGCAGTGCTCATTGAAGTAAATGGGAGATACGGAAACAGCCTAGCACAACGTGCTAAGTTGTTACCGTAACTCAGGGAGGCATGCAAACAGTGTAGTGTGCTCTGCTACACTGTTTCTGTAGCTCTGATTCACTTCCATAAGAACTACACAAATAGTGCAGGCTTGAAGAGCTCGGCTGTTTCCGACAGGTGTTTGGAAACAGAGAGCCAAGTTCCGTGATGGGAATACCCCTTTAACCCCTTCCTCACACATACAGCTATATACGTCCACAGCAAATGCTGCGTACAGATCTAGCTCAGCAGACGAGCCTGCTCTTTCCACTGTAGGTTTCGGCTGCCTTTGACAGACGACTCCTGCCTCTAAAAGTAGCATCAGAGATAACTCAGATCTTAGCTGCTAACCCTTTAAATATGTTAGTTTGTGCATCTGGGACCTATTGTTTTACAGGCTTCCTAGTGCTACCGCTCCATTCAAACTCTATGGGACTGTCAGAGATAGGTGAGTGCTTTACTTGATTTCGGTGGTCCCAGAGTCTGAATGGAGCAGCAATGTGCATGCTTGACAACTGCTCCAGGCAAATGGGGGACATGGTATCCTTGTTCTTGTGATCATGCAGGTCCCAGCAGTTACACCCTCACCAATTAGACACTTATCACCTCTCTTGTGTAGAAATGATAATTTGTAGTTCTGGAAATATCCCTTTAATGGACACATGTATTTTTCCATCCAAAGTAACTATATAACAATACAACAACTTTTGTGACTGCATTATACGTAGTTTGATTTACCTCCACAAAAGGTTATCCCGGTCACACTGAGAGTTAGTAACATTGGTACCGAAATTTTAAGATATTCCCATTCTGCTTTATTATCTCCAGTCCACGCGGCACCTAAAATACAGTAAATTGATGTTTGCGGTGAATTTACTGTATCTACTGACACCTTTAACATATTTTAGCCAGTTTAAGTTCAACCTAAATACCTTATGTTTCACTGCACACAATAAATTAAGGGTGTATTCACATGGGCGAGTGTAATACCCTGTTTCCCTGAAAATAAGGCACCCCCTGAAAATAAGGCACCCCGATAGTAAGGCATAGTAAAGTGTGCAGGCAAGTCAAGAGGCCTGTCCCCTGCTGCCATCCCCGTTGTCTCCTACCTCCAGATTTATAGGTAGATCTGCAGACAGTCTGCTGTTATCCTGTCCCTGCTGTGCTGTACGAGTGTGCTGTTGTGAGCTCCCCTTGCTGGCTGGAAAAGTCCATACTGTACATTCTGTTCCTGCTGTACATGTCTGCTGTGATGAGCTCCCCCTGGTGGCCGGAAGCTGCAATACCATCCCTGCTTACAAGTGGTACAGGAACTTCTGTCTGCAGACAGGTACGTTACTTTACAGCCCTTATTTTTTTATGGCTCTGTGTGTGAGTCAGGCAACCTGTGTGGGATTCTTAAGGCTGGATTCTCACAGAGCGTATTTCCAGCGGAAATCTGGCGGTTTGGCCACAGCGATAAACAGCGAGATTTCCGCCGGGAAAGCGCTGCTTCAAAACCCACGGCACTCAGACGCTTGTTTTGAAGCAACCTGGCTGCACGCTTTTCCGTTACTGTGGCCGGTGAATCAGCACCACAACACCGGCTTCTCCCAGCTTTGCTGTGACAGATTTGCTGTCCCATGTGGACGAGATTTCTGAGAAATTTCGTCCACAAAGCTGGCCTATTGAGGGATTAACGGCCACAGCGAAATAAGACACCGCGGCGAAATAAGACACCCCCTGAAAATAAGACGCAGCGCATATTTGGGAGCAAAAATTAATATAAGACGCGTCTTATTTTCGGGGAAACAGGGTATTAGTCCAAAAAACTTGGCAATATTGCGTTTGTAAAATTGCAATGTTTACTGCGAGCGCGTTGCGATTTGTGAAAAAATCACATTGCATCGCTGAACATGTATTTTAAATATGAATAATTAAAAATGTAATCGTACTCGCATGTGTGCTGTCTTCTAAAGTGTGCTGTTTCTTGAGTGTGTGACTTGAGATTAGTGACTTTGGATTCAGGGACTTTGAAAGAGTCACTTGTATGTATTTACTGCTTATCTATTTTTAATTTTTGCATATATTACTTTTATCTATCAGTATAATCCCCATTAAGAATGTGCTGTACAACTGACAATGCTGTCTAGTGTACATCTTGTGCCATGTATGCGGTCCTGGAACATATGTTCAAGGACCGCATACATGTATGTGATATGAGCGTGTTGCACATTTGGAAACCCAGATCCCGGATCAAAATGACCAGCTTGTAACAATGTATAATTCATTGACAACATGGAAAGGAATTTGCTGTTCACTGAGCAGCAACTAGCTGGGGCAGATGTGAGGGCTGGATGGTAGTTTGGGAGTGCTGGATGATCAGGCAACTAGCTGGGTGACAGTTAGAACAAGAGGTAGAGGGAAAAGTGCCAGGGAGTCTAGCCCTGAACTGGCACACCCCAACAAGTTTGCAAGATTGGCAGATGAGGGGAATGCCACTACAAGGTTAGCACTACTGCAGTATGATATAGCCTCTGACTGCCAAGGGAATGTCTGCTCCAGTAAGAAGGGAATAGAAGCGAAGAGCAGACTAGAAAGGTCCTGGTAGTGGGAGACTCAATTAATAGGGGGACAGACAAGGCAATATGCCACAAAGACTGGAATTGCCAAACAGTGTGTTGTCTTCCTGGCGCTCGAGTTCAACACATTGCGGATCGGGTTGACAGATTATTTCTGGGAGGGGCCGCTGAGGACCCGTGGTCATGGTGCACATTCGCACCCATGAAAAAGTAAGAGGTAGGTGGAAGTTCCTTAAAAACAATTTCAGGGAACTAGGATGTAAGCTTAAGGCAAGGACCTCCGAAGTAGTATTTTCTATTGCCAGCAGATATCAAGAGGCAGGCTTTAAGCTCCGTGTTGGTACATGGTGCTTTCTAAACTGTACAATTTTTTTTCCTCCTAACACTTGACACTGTGTTGGCACTGTGGTATAGAAGTGGATACCCACCTACATGTCTTCTGGAATTGCCCCCTGATTTGCAACTTTTGGAAGGCTGTCCACTCCATTTCATATTAAATTTTATACCTGCAAGTTCCTGAGTCTCCAATCCTATTCCTACTATATTTCTCAGATCTCCCTCTACCTAAATACCACAAATCTATACTTAAACATCTTATTAATGTGGCCCGCTTGTGTATCCTGGCTCTTTGGAAGTCCCCCTCATTGCCTCTCTTGGCACAGTGGGTACACATGGTAGAGGAAATCCAGTGGATGGAGGAACCTACAGCCTCCCTATACAACAAATATAACTATTGGTACCATACTTGGGACCCCTGTTATAGCTTTCTTTCAAAATATGTTTATTGGTTTTATGTCAACAAAACAAAACACACTGAGGGTGCGTTCACACGAGCGCATAAACGGCGCGTTTTTGCGCCCAATCGTATATACGTGACCACCTGAGGCATTGGTTTCGAATGTATTCGTTCGCATGGGCGATTTTACAGCGCGTAAAAACGGCAATTCGAAAAAAAACGGAACATACGCGACCGAAATATGCGCCAACGCATATTCGATGGCCGAAAAGATAGTTTGCAAAGTAGGAACAAACGATAATACGCTTTCTAGCTCTGGTCATGATCGCCGAAAAACGTTCTTTCCGGCGATTATACGCTGCGCACGTGCGAACGTAAATACGCCTACGCTCGTGTGAATGCACCCTTAGAATGAATACATCGAGGTACTTGCGTAAAATGGAGATGAGATGTTGAATAGTATGGCAAAACGACCCAAAGGTCTTATATTCCTTCTTTACATTACATCGTGGCAAGTATGAACTTAATTCATGTCCAAACAGAACGGAACAGGTATAAATGGATGCGGGGACTTATAATCTAATGGGTCTCTAGTAGAGATGAGCAAACGTACTCGTCCGAGCTTGATACTCGTTCGAGTATTAGCGTGTTCGAGATGCTCGTTACTCGTAACGAGCACCACGCGATGTTCGGGTTACTTTCACTTTCATCTCTGAGAGGTTAGCGCGCTGTTCTGGCCAATTGAAAGACAGGGAAGGCATTACAACTTCCCCCTGCGACGTTCAAGCCCTATACCACCCCCCTGCAGTGAGTGGCTGGCGAGATCAGGTGTCACCCGAGTATAAAAATCGGCCCCTCCCGCGGCTCGCCTCAGATGCGTTGTGACATAGCTGAGGGACAGTGCTATCGTGTTGGAGCTGCTGTAGGGAGAGTGTTAGGAGTTAGTGTAGGCTTCAAGAACCCCAACGGTCCTTCTTAGGGTCACATCTAACCGTGTGCAGTAGTGTGGAGGCTGCTTTTTGCAGTGTTGCACTTTTTTTTTTTTTGGTATATCGGCCGTGCAGAGCATTGCGCCCTGCAGTAATACTCCAGGGACAGAAGTGTGGAGGCAGGGAGAGCGTTAGGAGTTATTGTAGGCTTCAAGAACCCCAACGGTCCTTCTTAGGGCCACATCTAACTGTGTGCAGTAGTGTGGAGGCTGCTTTTTGCAGTGTTGCACTTTTTTTTTTGGTATATCGGCCGTGCAGAGCATTGCGCCCTGCAGTAATACTCCAGGGACAGAATTGTGGAGGCAGGGCCAGAAGACATATATTATTGATTGAATATACGCAGTGGTCCTTTTCAAAAAAATATTGGGCAAAAAATCTATTTGGCCTGCCTGTCACTGTGCTCAGTGTTCTGGGTCCGTGTGTGCTGGGTGTAGTACTTCAACAAAATCATACGCAGCCAGCTAAGTGTTACAGCAGGCTTGCGCCAAATTATTTCCTGGCTGTGAAATCACCGCTCTGTTGCAGTTAATAACAGTGCAACACTCTGCAGTTCTGTGACACACTCCAGGGACAGAATTGTGGAGGCAGGGCCAGAAGACATATATTATTGATTGAATATACGCAGTGGTCCTTTCCAAAAAAATATTGGGCAAAAAATCTATTTGGCCTGCCTGTCACTGTGCTCAGTGTTCTGGGTCCGTGCGTGCTGGGTGTAGTAGTTCTACAAATAAATACGCAGCCAGATAAGTGTTACAGCAGGCGTGCGCCAAATTATTTCCTGGCTGTGAAATCACCGCTCTGTTGCAGTTAATAACAGTGCAACACTCTGCAGTTCTGTGACACACTCCAGGGACAGAAGACATATATTATTGATTGAATATACGCAGTGGGCCTTTTCTAAAAAATATTGGGCAAAAAATCTATTTGGCCTGCCTGTCACTGTGCTCAGTGTTCTGGGTCTGTGTGTGCTGGGTGTAGTAGTTCTACAAATAAATACGCAGCCAGCTAAGTGTTACAGCAGGCGTGCGCCAAATTATTTCCTGGCGTTCCGTAAGCGAAGTCAGCCTCCAACCACAGGCCAATAAGCGGCACATTTAATTACAGCGTTCTGTTTCTGCATTACTGGTAATACAGCATGCTGAGGGGTAGGGGTAGGCCTAGAGGACGTGGGCGCGGCCAAGGACGCGGAGGCCCTAGTCCGGGTGTGGGCACAGGCCGAGCTCCTGATCCAGATGTATCGCAGCCGACTGCTGCGGGATTAGGAGAGAGGCACGTTTCTGGCGTCCCCACATTCATAGCACATTTAATGGGTCCACGCGGTAGACCTTTATTAGAAAATGAGCAGTGTGAGCAGGTCCTGTCGTGGATGGCAGAAAGTGCTTCCAGCAACCTATCGTCCACCCACAGTTCTGCGCCGTCCACTGCTGCAACTCAGAATCCTCTGGCTGCTGCTCCTCCTTCCTCCCAGCCTCCTCACTCCATGAAAATGAGACATTCTGAGGAGCGGGCAGACTCCCAGGAACTGTTCTCGGGCCCCTGCTCAGATTGGGCAGCAGTGGTTCCTCTCCCACCAGAGGAGTTTATCGTGACTGATGCCCAACCATTGCAAAGTTCCCGGGGTCCGGGGGATGAGGCTGGGGACTTCCGGCAACTGTCTCAAGACCTTTCAGTGGGTGAGGAGGCCGACGACGATGAGACACAGTTGTCTATCAGTGAGGTAGTAGTAAGGGCATTAAGTCCGAGGGAGGAGCGCACCGAGGATTCTGAGGAAGAGCAGCAGAACAATGAGGTGACTGACCCCACCTGGTTTGCTACGCCTACTGAGGACAGGTCTTCAGAGGGGGAGGCAAGGGCAGCAGCAGGGCAGGTTGCAAGAGGCAGTGCGGTGTCCAGGGGTAGAGGCAGGGCTAGACCGAATAATCCACCAACTGTTTCCCAAAGCGCCCCCTCGCGCCATGCCACCCTGCAGAGGCCGAGGTGCTCAAAGGTCTGGCAGTTTTTCACTGAGAGTGCAGACGACCGACGAACAGTGGTGTGCAACCTTTGTCGCGCCAAGATCAGCCGGGGAGCCACCACCACCAGCCTCACCACCACCAGCATGCGCAGACATATGATGGCCAAGCACCCCACAAGGTGGGACGAAGGCGGTTCACCGCCTCGGGTTTGCACCGCTGCCTCTCCCCCTGTGCCCCAACCTGCCACTGAGATCCAACCCCCCTCTGAGGACACAGGCACTACCGTCTCCTGGCCTGCACCCACACCCTCACCTCCGCTGTCCTCGGCCCCATCCACCAATGTCTCTCAGCGCACCGTCCAGCCGTCGCTAGCGCAAGTGTTTGAGCGCAAGCGCAAGTACGCCGCCACGCACCCGCACGCTCAAGCGTTAAACGTGCACGTAGCCAAATTTATCAGCCTGGAGATGCTGCCGTATAGGGTTGTGGAAACGGAGTCCTTCAAAAGTATGATGGCGGCGGCGGCCCCGCGCTACTCAGTTCCCAGTCGCCACTATTTTTCCCGATGTGCCGTCCCAGCCCTGCACGACCACGTCTCCCGCAACATTGTGCGCGCCTTCACCAACGCGGTTACTCTCAAGGTCCACTTAACAACGGACACGTGGACAAGCACAGGCGGGCAGGGCCACTATATCTCCCTGACGGCACATTGGGTGAATTTAGTGGAGGCTGGGACAGAGTCAGAGCCTGGGACCGCTCACGTCCTACCCACCCCCAGAATTGCGGGCCACAGCTCGGTGCTGGTATCTGCAGCGGTGTATGCTTCCTCCACTAAACCACCCTCCTCCTCCTCCTCCTCCTCCAACGCAACCTCTGTCTCGCAATCAAGATGTGTCAGCAGCAGCAGCACGTCGCCAGCAGTCGGTGTCGCGCGTCGTGGCAGCACAGCGGTGGGCAAGCGTCAGCAGGCCGTGGTGAAACTACTCAGCTTAGGAGATAAGAGGCACACGGCCCACGAACTGCTGCAGGGTCTGACAGAGCAGACCGACCGCTGGCTTGCGCCGCTGAGCCTCCAACCGGGCATGGTCGTGTGTGACAACGGCCGTAACCTGGTGGCGGCTCTGCAGCTCGGCAGCCTCACGCACGTGCCATGCCTGGCCTACGTCTTTAATTTGGTGGTTCAGCGCTTTCTGAAAAGCTACCCACGCTTGTCAGACCTGCTCAGAAAGGTGCGCCGGCTCTGCGCACATTTCCGCAAGTCCCACAGGGACGCTGCCACCCTGCGAACCCTGCAACATCGGTTTAATCTGCCAGTGCACCAACTGCTGTGCGACGTGCCCACACGGTGGAACTCTACGCTCCACATGTTGGCCAGTCTCTATGAGCAGCGTAGAGCTATAGTGGAATACCAACTCCAACATGGGCGGCGCAGTGGGAGTCAGCCTCCTCAATTATTTTCAGAAGAGTGGGCCTGGTTGGCAGACATCTGCCAGGTCCTTGGAAACTTTGAGGAGTCTACCCAGGTGGTGAGCGGCGATGCTGCAATCATTAGCGTCACCATTCCTCTGCTATGCCTCTTGAGAAGTTCCCTGCAAAGCATAAAGGCAGACGCTTTGCGCTTGGAAACAGAGCCGGGGGAAGACAGTATGTCGCTGGATAGTCAGAGCACCCTCCTGTCTATATCTCAGCGCGGTGAGGAGGAGGAGGAGGAGGAAGATGAGGAGGAGGGGGAAGAGACAGCTTGGCCCACTGGTGAGGGTACACATGCTGCTGGCCTGTCATCCTTTCAGCGTGTATGGCCTGAGGAGGAGGAGGAGGAGGAGGAGGAGGATCCTGAAAGTGATCTTCCTAGTGAGGACAGTCATGTGTTGCGTACAGGTACCCTGGCACACATGGCTGACTTCATGTTAGGACGCCTTTCTCGTGACCCTCGCGTTACACGCATTCTGGCCACTACGGATTACTGGGTGTACACACTGCTCGACCCACGGTATAAGGAGAACCTTTCCACTCTCATACCCGAAGAGGAAAGGGGTTCGAGAGTGTTACTATACCACAGGACCGTGGCGGACAAACTGATGGTAAAATTCCCATACGACAGCGCTAGTGGCCGAAGGCGCAGTTCCGAGGGCCAGGTAGCAGGGGAGGCGCGGAGATCAGGCAGCATGTACAGAACAGGCAGGGCAACACTCTTTAAGGCTCTTGACTGCTTTATGGCTCCCCAGCAAGACTGTGTCACCGCTCCCCAGTCACGGCTGAGTCGGCGGGAGCACTGTAAAAGGATGGTGAGGGAGTACGTAGCCGATCGCACGACCGTCCTCCGTGACGCCTCTGCCCCCTACAACTACTGGGTGTCGAAGCTGGACACGTGGCCTGAACTCGCGCTGTATGCCCTGGAGGTGCTTGCTTGTCCTGCGGCTAGCGTCTTGTCAGAGAGGGTGTTTAGTGCGGCTGGGGGAATCATCACAGATAAGCGTACCCGCCTGTCAACCGACAGTGCCGACAGGCTAACACTCATCAAGATGAACAAAGCCTGGATTTCCCCAAACTTCTCTTCTCCACCAGTGGACAGCAGCGATACCTAAGCAATACATAGGCTGCACCCGCGGATGGAAGCATCGTTCTGTATCCCCATCAAAAAAGGGGACCTTTTCGCTTCATCAATCTGTGTATAATATTCCTCCTCCTCCTCCTGAAACCTCACATAATCACGCCGAACGGGCAATTTTTCTTAGGCCCACAAGGCTCAGTCATATAATTTTTCTAAACAATTTTTATACGTTTCAATGCTCATTAAAGTGTTGAAACTTTCACCTCAACCAATTTTTATTTTAACTGGGCTGCCTCCTGGCCTAGTTACCAATTAAGCCACATTAACCAAATCGATTAATGGGTTTCACCTGCCCTCTTGGTTGGGCATGGGCAATTTTTCTGATGTACATTAGTACTGTTGATACACCAATTTTTGGGGGCCCTTGCCTACAGTGTAATCAAATTAATTTTTAGCCCACCTGCATTACAGCTGACGTTACATCAGCTGTGTTGGGCACTGCAATGGGATGTATTTATGTACCGCCGGTGGCTTCCTGGCATCCACCCATGCTGTGGGTCCACAGGGAGTTGTAAATGCATCTGTGTCCACTTCTAAAGAACCCCAGTCTGACTGGGGCATGCAGTGTGGGCCGAAGCCCACCTGCATTAAACATGACATTATTACCTCAGCTGTTATGGGCAATGCAATGGGATATATTTATGTACCGCCGGTGGCTTCCTGGCACCCACCCATGCTGTGGGTCCACAGGGAGTTGTAAATGCATCTGTGTCCACTTCTAAAGAACCCCAGTCTGACTGGGGCATGCAGTGTGGGCCGAAGCCCACCTGCATTAAACATGACATTGTTACCTCAGCTGTGATGGGCAATGCAATGGGATATTTTTATGTACCGCCGGTGGGTTCCAGGGAGCCACCCATGCTGTGGGTCCACAGGGAGTTGTAAATGCATCTGTGTCCACTTCTAAAGAACCCCAGTCTGACTGGGGCATGCAGTGTGGGCCGAAGCCCACCTGCATTAAACATGACATTATTACCTCAGCTGTGATGGGCAATGCAATGGGATATATTTATGTACCGCCGGTGGCTTTCTGGCACCCACCCATGCTGTGGGTCTACAGGGAGTTGTAAATGCATCTGTGTCCACTTCTAAAGAACCCCAGTCTGACTGGGGCATGCAGTGTGGGCCGAAGCCCACCTGCATTAAACATGACATTATTACCTCAGCTGTGATGGGCAGTGCAATGGGATATATTTATGTACCGCCGGTGGGTTCCAGGGAGCCACCCATGCTGTGGGTCCACAGGGAGTTGTAAATGCATCTGTGTCCACTTCTAAAGAACCCCAGTCTGACTGGGGCATGCAGTGTGGGCCGAAGTCCACCTGCATTTCATCTGATGTTAGCTCTGCAGTCCAGGGCACTGCAATGGGATACATTTATGTACAGCGGGTGGGTTCCAGGGAGCCACCCATGCTGTGGGTGCACACGGAATTCCCATTGCGGAGTTGGGGATTCCCAGTTGTACCTGCCTGTGACTATTTATAAAAAAACGTGGTCTGACTGGGGCATGCAGACACCTTGACAGAATGAATAGTGTGTGGCACATAGGTTCCCCATTGCTATGCCCACGTGTGCAGCTCCAGATGGAGGTGGCACAGGATTGGATTTCTCATTGCTTCTGTACAGCATTGTGGGCTATCGCCCCGCCCCTTTTAAAGAGGGTCGCTGCCTAGCCGTGCCAACCCTCTGCAGTGTGTGCCTGCGGTTCCTCTGGCAGACGCACTTATAAATAGACATGAGTGTGGCGTGGCATGAGGGCAGCTGAAGGCTGCGCAGGGACAATTTGGTGTGCGCTGTGGACACTGGGTCGTGCAGGGGGGGGGGGTTGGCCAGCATGTAACCCAGGAGAAGTGGCAGCGGAGTGTCATGCAGGCAGTGATTGTGCTTTGTTGGAGGTAGTGTGGTGCTTAGCTAAGGTATCCATTGCTAATGAGGGCTTTTCAGAAGTAAAAGTTGTTGGGGGGGGGGGGGGGGGAGGCCCACTCTTGCCGCTATTGTGGCTTAATAGTGGGACCTGTGAACTTGAGATGCAGCCCAACATGTTGCCCCTCGCCTGCCCTATCCGTTGCTGTGTCGTTCCCATCACTTTCTTGGATTGCCCAGATTTTCACAAATGAAAACCTTAGCGAGCATCGGCGATATACAAAAATGCTCGGGTCGCCCATTGACTTCAATGGGGTTCGTTACTCGAAACGAACCCTCGAGCATCGCGAAAAGTTTGTCTCGAGTAACGAGCACCCAAGCATTTTGGTGCTCGCTCATCTCTAGTCTCTAGTCCTCGGAAAACTGCCGGCAGGCCAGGTAGACGGAAGCTAGGGAAAGGGATGGGATTCAGAAGCTTTAGCGTGACAGCGGTCTCCAGGCGGCAGAGCGGGACCATGTTATAGTTTTCAACACACACAAGAATACCATGTAATCTTAGTTTCTGCCTGAGATACCAGCTGTGAAGAATAGAGGAAGTGACAGGAGAAAAGAAACAGGGACTTTCTAGGCGCACTCAATATAGACCCTGGCCCTTCTCTCCATTCCCCACTTCTTCCTTTTTTTTGTGGTTCCCCAGCCTTTCCCTTCTTCCTCTCTTTTCCTCTTCCACTTTACCCCCTCTTCTGGTAGTTCTACTCTATATTTTCTTTAAGTAACGGTCTTTTCCGTCTGTTCACATGTTTAAGTTGTTTGATTAGTGGTACACTCCGACAACTTGAATGCTTATCTAAAGTTATGCAAACTTGTCTTTCTTTTTCCTTATCGGGATACTTAGAACTATATGGCAAATCTAAATCCAAATGTTATAGTTACAGACTGCGGACTCTTCTTTTAGAGGATTGTACCATCTCTCATCCTTTGTCAGAGTGTGCCACGATCTGCATTTATTAATTGTTTATACTACTAAAACTATTGTTAATTATGTTGATTCCCTAGTGGGATCCGTATATTGGATTAAGAAAAAGCTTTAAATAAATTTAAAAAAAAGAAGAACACTAAGCTTCCTGTCACACATAGACATGAGAAGAAATGCAAGAGGTAAAGGTTTACCCATACGGGGTACTTGAAGAATAAGGTATTACTCCGCATCAATCTGTGTGCCACTTTCCGAACCTTAGTGATCGTTTAGTCGGGAAGCAACACAGCAAGGATGGAGCTATAACAGTACAGACGATTGGTTAGACCCTCGTAGGAACCCATGATGGCCCCTGCTCAGATCAATGTCTATCAACCAATAAGCATATACTAATTGCATAGCTAAAAAAAAATAATGATATAGGTTGGGAGCTGCCAAACCCCCTTATCTAAAGGCCTGAAATGACAACAGATTGAACCTGGGTAGTCTTCCCTGACAAAAGAAGGATTGCAGCCAATCTACCTTTTGTACAATTTCTTAATCACCACTACAGCAAAAATTAGAAAAAATAGAGACATTTCGGAAGGTAAATAATTTTGAACAAGTTAATGTGATCCACCATTTACTGGCATAGATGAAGCCAGGCCTTCATCTGGCATTCAGTAGTGTTTATAAGGGAGTCAAAGTTTAACCCCTTAGTGACGGACCTTTTTTGCTTTTTTCCATTTTTGTTTTTTCCTACTCCCTTTTAAAAAATCGTAGCTCCTTTATTTATCCATCGAAGTTGCTGTATGAGGGCTTGTTTTTTGCGGGATGAGTTGTATTTTTCAATGGCACTATTTATTGTACCATATAATTTACTGAAAAACTTTAAAAAAATTCTAAGTGGAGAGAAATGGAAAAAAAACGACATTCCACCATCTTTCGGTGCGTCCTGTTTCTACGGCGCACAAACTGCAACAAAAACGACCTGATATTTTTATTCTATGGGTCAGTACGATTACTACGATACCAAACTTGTATAGTATTGTTTTTGCTGTAGCACTTGTATTTTTTTGAAAGATATTTCATTTTTTTCAATTATTTTCTGCGGTCATTTTGTGCGCGATAACTTTTTTATTTTTCCGTCGATGTAGTTGAGCAAGGGCTCATATTTTTGCGGGATGTACTGTAGTTTCCGATAGTATCAATTTGGAATACATACGACTTTTTGATCGCTTTTTATTGCGTTTTTTCTGGGAGACAGGGTAACTAAAAAAGTGTATTTCTGGTGTTCTGGTGTTCTTTATTTTTTTTTCCGGACAACGTTCACCGTGCAGAAAAAATAATGCACTACTTTGATAGATCGGACTTTCACGGACGCGGCGATATCAAATACATATTTTTATTTTATGATTTAGATTTCTTAATAATAGATATGGCAAAAGGGGGGTGATTTAAACTTTTATAACTTTTTTTTTTTAACAATTAAAAAACCTTTATTGATTTTTTTTTTTACTTTACTTTGAAGTCCCCCTGGGGGACTTTAACATGCGATGCTTTGATCGCTCCTGCAGTATGACGTAATGCTATAGCATTACCTCATACTGCTTTTTGACAGGCAGTCTATCAAGCCACCCTGTGTGGATGGCTTGATAGGCAGTCTGTTAAGGCAGCCCTGGGGCCTTTCATTAGGCCCCCGGCTGCCATGACACCTGCACGGCTCCCCCGATCTCACCGCGGGGGGACCATGCGGGACCCCCGAACAGCGCTCGGGGGATTTAAATGCCGCTGTCAGAATTGAGAGCGGCATTTAAAGGGTTAATAGCCGCGATCGGCCGAACGGTCGAGCACGGCTATTGCCCGCGGGTGTCAGCTGTAATAAACAGCTGACGCCCGGGCTGTATGGAGGGAGATAGCGCAGCTACCTCCCTCCATACACGTCCTGCAACAGCATTACGTAGTTTTACAATAGCGCCGTCACTAAGGGGTTAAGTAAGCAAACTTACTGACATCCGAGAGATCAAGACTCCAAAATATTTAAACTGCTCTACAATTTGAACTGATACTGGCAGAGGCAACTTGGGGCAATAATTCTGGAAAAATAGGAACATGGCTGACTTGGAACAGTTGATCTGCAGTCTCAAGAACGCTCCAAAGACGTCTATTAATGCTCAAAAGAAAAGCCAGAGAACCATCATAAACAAGGGTGTCATCTGTATACAGCTGTAGAGCAAAAATAGTGTGGTACTGCGTTAACCAGAAAAATCTCAGTAATGTTAAATACTCTTGTATAAAAAAGACAAAAGCATTATTGAGTTGATACCTTTATAAGCTAACCAGAAAAATTATATACGTAAGCTTTTAAAGCTAGTTAATGCCCCGTCACCAAGCTTAGTCAGATTATACCTGAGGAAATATTTATACACAACAGAACAGAGACAGTGTGATACATTTACGTTTTAAGAAGGCAGCATGACAAATAAGAGGAAAAGCACAGCATTTAAATACGTGACCTTAAAGGGGTTGTCCCGAGGCAGCAAGTGGGTCTATACACTTCTGTATGGCCATAATAATGCACTTTGTAATATACATTGTGCATTAATTATGAGCCATACAGAAGTTATAAAAAGTTTTTTACTTACCTGCTCCGTTGCTAGCGTCCTCGTCTCCATGGTGCCGACTAATTTTTGGCCTCCGATGGCCAAATTAGCCGCGCTTGCGCAGTCCGGGTCTTCAGCAGTCTTCTATGGAGCCGCTCGTGCCAGAGAGCGGCTCCGTGTAGCTCCGCCCCGTCACGTGCCGATTCCAGCCAATCAGGAGGCTGGAATCGGCAGTGGACCGCACAGAAGAGCTGCGGTCCACGAAGACAGAGGATCCCGGCGGCCATCTTCAGCAGGTGAGTATGAAGACGCCGGACCGCCGGGATTCAGGTAAGCGCTGTGCGGGTGGTTTTTTTAACCCCTGCATCGGGGTTGTCTCGCACCGAACGGGGGGGGGGGGTTTAAAAAAAAAAAAAACCCGTTTCGGCGCGGGACATCTCCTTTAACTTTGGGTTTCACACTCCCCCCTACTATCTTACCTATTTAGGCATAAAACTTACCCCTGACCTGGCCTCACTGTACAGGTGGAACTACCCCCCATTATTTAAATCCATTAAGGCAGACTTGAAAAAATGGGATCAACCCACCCTGTCTTGGATTGGACACATAAATGCTATTAGAATGATGGTACTGCCACGTCTCCTGTACCTCTTCCGATATCTTACCATTAACATCCCCACAGCTGAATTAAAAGATATCCAACGCGCGTCTTCTGATTTATTTGGGGAGGGAAGAGACCTAGAATCCGCCAAAATATTATGCGCCATCACAGACGGTTGGGCGGGTTATCTGTCCCCAACTTCCAAAAGTATTTTGTGGCGGCCCAATTATCCCAGATCCCCACAATTTTTGCTGGGACTGGAGCACCTCTTTGGGCAGAACTGGAATCTTCTATGATAGCCCCTGTAGGCCTACATACAGTTTTCTGGGATAGGAGCTTCAAGGCATCAGCCCTACGTCTGTTGTCACCACTGACGACACATCTCTTTGATATTTGGAGAAATACGATGTCCCTGACAACCAATTGTTTGAGATTCACCAGCTACACAGTTATGTCGAATCACTACTGCCTACGTCGACCCCTATATCTAACAATTCTACATTTGAATGGTTTTGTCTGTGGAACCCCCTTCAACCAAGAATTATCTCCTACCTCTATGCAACAATGAACCAACCCCCCAGATGGCAAACTTCCATTTATGATAAAATGGGAACAAGATCTCGATATCTCTTTATTTCTGCCACGTTGGTATCATTGTTGCACATTCACATCTGCGGGGAGCCACCAGGTGTCATTGGCGGAGACATCGATTAACCCTTTCCAATCCACTGTCTGACGTCTTCAGACATTTTAATTGAAGACTGTACATCTCCGATGTCGGAAGACGTCCAGCAGGGTATTCTTACTGTATTTTACTGGCCGCTCTGTTATCGGGGGTCTCTCCAGCATGTCCCATACCGCAGTACTGACTCTAGCCAGGAGATGGCGCCATTGTATAATGGCAGAAAGAGAAAGCCCCCTAGGAAACCCTGAATCCAAAATTGGATTGCAAAGGGTTAAGGTCCTACATAGGTCCTATATGGTTCCCGAAATCATTAGCAAATTTATCCAGAACCGCTCATTGTGCTGTTTCTGGGGATGCGCTGAACTGGGTTCTACTGTGCACACCTGGTGTACCTGCCCAAAGGTAAGATCACTCTTGGGGCAGGTCGCTTGCCTTGTCTCCTCGGTGATCGGCAAACCTTTTGCTTGGGCCCCTGCGACATGTTTGCTAGCGGATAAACAGTCAGGCTTCAACAATGAGCAACATAAATTGGCGCAAAATATATGCATGGCCACCAGAGTCTATATAGCTTCACAATGGTTATCACCAATACTGCGGATTGGTCCGGTCAAGGCTAGAATCTCAAAAATGATGGTGTACTAGAAGCTTTCCGCTATCAAGGAAGATAGGATGTAGTTATTCTTGAAAATATGGCAGCCATGGTCTGATTTTTTGGGAGCTCTGGGGACAACAGAAGCCCTACAGCGGTGAAATGGAGGGGGCAGTGGCTCGAGGAGGCCTACAGAAATGCTATGAATGGAACAGAGGGCAACAGAGTTTAGCTGTAGAATTATGTGACATAATAAGGCCCCCTGTCCACGGCAGTGATTTTGCCGGCGGCAAACCATTGCGATTCTCCGCTCGCGGTGGGCAATTCATGCTGCGAATTGCCCCGATTCTCCGAGGTCAGCCTATCTATTAGATAGGGCTGACCGTCAGAGATTTGGCGGTGGCCAAATACCGCATCGCCCGTGGACAGCCGGCTTTAACATGAAGTTATAGCCTAGATTTTCTATCAATATGTATTATGTTATGTTTTGTTTTATAAACTGTTTTACTTTGAGATCCCCCTGCGTGGGGTACATTTCTAGCTAATATACTGCTATATTTTGAAAATGTTATAAAATCATTTGAAACTAAATAATCATAAACTGGAGTTATAGGTTTGCGAAGATGAAACGGGAGAGGTGATGATTAGGAAATCACAGAAAAGGTTTATGGGTATGAAGTGTCCAGATAAAAGGACATATAACTGAGGGCTAAGTGGAAGAGGTCTTCTGATTTTACACACATGGGTGGCAGTGGGGGAACACGGCACATATAAAAGCCCAATAATACTCACCTCTCGCTGCGCGCTGCTTTTACGCCACTGGGAGTAGCTCCGGTCTCTATTTATTTCAGGCAGTAGTGGTGACATAGGTTGTTTACCCACGTGACCACTGCAGCCAGCTGTTAAAAGGGAGTTTCAGTTCTTAAAGGACCAGACACTTTTTAGGGATTTTACCCATGTGGTGGGTTTACTGCCCTATATTTTTTCTTCAGCTACCAATATTATTTTTCCTGCATTTTCTTTTCCGTGACATATAGGGCTATTTTTTTATATCTTTTTTCCCTGACTTTTTTTCTGTTGTTTAGTTTTATTAGGAGTAAAAAGCAAACAAATTGGTTTTTTTAAAAATATATAGTTAATTATTTTTAAATTAAATATATTTAGGCTAAATAAAGTAAAGGAATAGGTTCCTCATTTTGTTTCAGACATTTTGTTATATATAATTTGTATAGTCTCGAATCACAGGGCGCATAAGGTTAATGGTTGGCTCGGCAGTGGATCATTTACTTTTTTATAAAAATATATTTTTATTTCATCCTGTAATTTTTTTTAACTTATTTTTGTAATTTTTTTTCAACATCTATGTACTCCATGGTATGCATGATACAGTGTACAAGAAACTCTGATGGAAATTATATTGGAGAAACAAAAACTACAATTCAGGATGAATCTACACATAAAATTTTCCTACTAGTGAGCCCCATTTTTTTCTATGGAAAGAAATAGCAGAGAAGGCCAACGCACATTTCTTTCATTGAAAGCTGTTGCCTGGTGTATCAGGAGCCCATGCACACTAGCTTTAAGCCTGGCCTCCAGCTACGACTGTTCTTTGCTATTCTTTGCATAGAAGAGGTGGTTAGTAGAGATGAGCAAGCGTACTTGGAAAAGCACTACTCGCTCGAGTAATTTGCTTTATCCGAGTATCGCTGTGCTCGTCCCTGAAGATTCGGGTGCCGGCACGGAGCGGGGAGCTGCAGGGGAGAGCGGGGAGGAACGGAGGGGAGATCTTTCTCTCCCTCTCTCCCGCCCGCTCTCCCCTGCTCCCCGCTGCGACTCACCTGTCAGCCGCAGCGGCACCCGAATCTTCAGGGACGAGCACAGCGATACTCGGATAAAGCAAATTACTAGAGCGAGTAGTGCTTTTCCGAGTACGCTCGCTCATCTCTAGTGGTTAGTCATCCGGAGAACAGCAAACAATCAGAGGACAGAAAAATCTATATCTGGAGAATGGAGCACTTTAGATATAATCATCTTATGGGTGAGTGCATTGTCTTATGATTTTGAACACATTAAAGTAGGCCTCCCGAGATGGGAATACCCCTTTATTGCTCATAGACTGCTTGCTGAACCACCACTGCCAATGATCTCATGGCCACTGCAAATAGGGGCAGAGACAGGTGGAACCCTGTAGCAACCATCAACCTACAGCAGCATAATGTTTTATTACATATTAGCTTACCCGTCGCACGTTGCTGCGAAGACAGACATACATACATTCATTTTTATATATCTAGATAACAACCAATCACAGCGCAGCTTTCAAGTTACCTCAGCAGTATAATATATAGCAACCAATCACAGCACAGCTTTCATTTTACCTCAGGATTCTCAATATCCAGCAATTGTCTTGCGAAACGTTCAGCGGATGCATCATTTTGTAGTTGAACATGCATTCCGTTGCTCGTAATGCCTTTTGCTTTCGTGCTTGAGATGGAAATCAAACGATCTTTGTCTGGGGGGCATAACTGTCGACGATGCTCGCACGCGCGCCACCTATCGTAGGATAGATGTACTATGCCAGTAATCTTTGGAGGAGTGTACTCAACAACTTCCCAAAGTTTCATGGCGATTATATGAATGGTGTAGTAATGCATAAAGAACAGACAGACAGACAGTCATTCATTTACATATATATATATATATATATATATATGACATCAGGAAGTGAGAGAATTAGATTCCGTACATAAAATTTCGACACCAATTCTTTTGCGCTTAGAATTGAATAATCAAGTTGGGACCCATTAACTTTTCCTATTTATGACATAATCAATGCTCATGCCAAATTTCAAGTTTCTATGATATTGGGAAGCGAGAAAATTAGATTCCGTATGTAAAATTTGGACGCTAATTCTTTGGCGCTTAGAATTGAATAATCGAGTTAGGACCCATTAACTTTTCCTATTTATGACATAATCAATGCTCATGCCAAATTTCAAGTTTCTATGATATTGGGAAGCGAGAAAATTAGCTTCCGTACGTAAAATTTGGACGCTAATTCTTTTGCGCTTAGAATTGAATAATTGAGTTTGGACCCATTAACTTTTCCTATTTATGACATAATCAATGCTCGTGCCAAATTTCAAGTTTCTATGACATTGGGAGGTGAGAAAATTAGATTCCGTACGTAAAATTTGGACGCTAGTTCTTTTGCGCTAGAATTGAATGATCGAGTTGGGACCCATTAGCTTTTCCTATTTGTGATATAATCAATGCTTGTGCCAAATTTCATGTTTCTATGCTATCGGGAAGTGAGAGAATTAGTGGCAATGATGGAAATCGAACGATCTACGTGGGGGGGGGCATAACTGTTGGCGACGCTCGCACGCGCGCCATTTATCATAGGATAGTTGTACTATGCCTATAATCTTCCCAGGAGTGTACTCAACAACTTCCCAAAGTTTCATGGCGATCGGATGAATGGTGTAGTAGCGCATAAAGGACAAACAGACAGACACGCAGACAGACACGCAGACAGACACGCATACATTCAATTTTATATATATAGATGGCCAAGGAAATTTTGTCCATTGGCTGGGGCCAGCATGTTTTGGGGCTTAAGATGGCCATATACATATCAAATAACTGTTGACTGAATAGCATAAACATGCATGCTGCTCTTAATACAGCTTCCATTATTTATTTCAGTGGCAAAGGGAAATAAAATGCCACCAGACACTTCAGGAAACATGCCTGACCCTACTTCCTCCCTGTGACAGACGTAAGAGGATGACTGGACTGCTCCATATACATTAGTATGCTGGCCAGTACTGGCACAATCAGCAGGATTGATGAACAATCTATTGTGTTGGCCAGATTGATTCAGAAATTTGTGCAGGTAATTGTAGGGAGGAAATTTGGTGTAACTAAAAATGTTGAGATATATACTGTGGAGAAAACTGCAAAACTTACCATAACGCTGAGACCCAGCAAAGAAAGACCGCGTCAGAACAAATGGTCTTTCCTTTCCTCCTAAACGCTGAATTAGACCGTCAGACGAAGACATTTGCTAAGGAACAATGAGATTTTAAACGCAGGTAAGCTAAAAAGTTAGATAAAGCTACATACAGGAACATCTAAAACAAAAACTCAAAGTTTATTATACTCCACAGACAGCAAAACTGTTCAATGAAAAGTCATGCAACTCTACAATATTCATGCATGGCTTCTGCTGTATTTCATTTCATTGTTTGTATTGGATGTGTATGGGATTTCATATAGCCGAATATATACTGAATGGCTGTGAATGATTGAGCGCCGGCTGTGATTGGCTGGCACTCGACCCAATCACAGCACTTGCTTACACAGCGCTGATGGCGGGGGAATTCAAAGCCGAGCAGGGAGATGACAGTGGGGAGAATTCTCAAGCAGCTTGCCGCACCGCCGGGGAGACCAGCAGCACATAGGTCCATACATGGGTCTTCACCTCTCTCTGTGCAATGTATGGGACATCTGTACATTGTGCAGAAAGGGAGTGCCCACAGCGGTTGTGCCACTTTACTAACATTCAGTAGCAATCAGGTCAGTGACCATTGTATTGACAAAAGTCTCCTATTATTCATGAATTAGAGGTCTAGATTTAGAAAAAAAAGCATCAGAAAATCTATTTAACCTTTTCATGACCAGATGTGTTTGGGGCCTTTGCGCACATAGCTGATGTTCACCTTTTGGATTGCTGTACTCTGAGGGTGAAGTTTTTTTTCAGTTTCTTAAGCTAATTTCACATGGGCAAAAGCGATATCAGATGAAAGTCAAGACAGACTCAATTATTGTTAATGAGGTCTGTCTGGTGCCATTCAGGTCTGGTATGTGCCAGATCCAGCACTTCCACTTTTACATTGTCAGACAGAGTCAAACAACTGAATGAAATTGTGGTCTGAACGAGCCCTAAAGCTGTCCACAAAATGTAAATAATTAATTTTATAATGTTTTAAACCAAAATACTAAGGCTGTGTTCACACAGGGCGGATTTGCCGTGGAAATTCCGTCTGGATTTACGCTGCAGCAAATCCGCCTGCGGCCACTAATCCTGGTGTTGGCCAGCCATGTGGACAAGATTTGTCAAAAATCCTGTCCACAAGGGACGGCCAATCCGTCGCGGCAGAAGCTGGTGCTACGGCGTGGACTCCCGGGCCGCAGCATGTCAATTTTTTTGTCTCGCAGGTTTTGAAGCAGCGCTTTTCCGGCGGAAATCTTGCAGTTTTTCGGCACGGCCAATCCGCGAGATTTCCGCCGGGAATATGTCCCATGTGACCCCAGCCTAAGCAGTCAAACAGTTTTAGTCACTCATACAGCACCTGGTAAAAGCCATACAGGTTATGAAGATCTCGATGGTTCCATCCCTGGTGGTGCACGGCTTCCTTTGGCATAGTCCCTTCACATGATCCAAATACTGAAGGCTCATTCATATCATTCCAAATAAATAAGATATTAGTTGAATTCTGGAAGATGAAGATATACCAACCAATAAGAAATGGATTAATAATGCAATCTTTAAACCCTTTATGAATATTTGCCAAAATCTGCTGACAGCTTGAAACAACACATCTGGACATTGGCGGCAGGGATCAGGAGTTAATGATCTACGATGCAATATCAGTCAGTGAAAATCTGTTTTTCCTGCTATTCCCCTGTAATTTTGATGCATGTCTCGTGTTTTTGCCTTAAAAAAATGTGACTTGCATCAGAGTCACATGCATTTTTCAAGTGCGTTTAAAAAGAAATCACAAGTGGTTCCAATAGTAAAATACTAGAAAATGCATTGCATTCGCATGCAAATCGTACTATATATATATTTTTTTTTTTTTTTTTTTTTTAGGGGGGGGGGGGGGTTACAGCCATATTCAGAGTGCAGTAAAACTTATGTTAACTTTGTTCTGTGTGACTTTTGCGGAGCAAATTGTAATTTTTATTGGCACCATTTTAAGGTACATCTTTAAATCGATTTTAATTGGAGACGGGATGACCCAGAAAAATGCAATTCTGTCTTTTTTTTCGTGACTGCATTCATTATGTGGATTAAATTATGCACAATCTTAATAGATCAGACGTATACAGATGTGCTGATACCAATTATCTTTTTTATTTTGATTTGTTTTACATGAAAAATGGGATTTTTTAAAATTTTTAACACTGTCATTTCTGGTAGTACTGAAAAAAGCTTAAATAAAGGGGTCATCTTGACCACTGGCACCCACAGTGATTCCAAGAATGCAGCCTCAGCATGTTTGGAAGTGTGGGCAGCAGAGAACACTTATGCACACCTCTGCTCCATTGACTTCAAAAAGACTACCAAACTAACCCTAAACTGTTCTCCAACTCTATAAATAGGAAAAAGATTAATATGAAAATGTTGGCACTTTAATAAATACTGTCGGAAAAACTGTACAGGGTGATGAGGAGAAAGCAAATCTTAAAACGTTTTTTTTGCCAGTGTATTCACTCAGGAAATTGAAATGACAGATGAAATGCAGAGTGATAAAGTAAACTCCACACTAAATGTCACCAGTTTAACCCAGGAAAAAGTACAGAGCCAACTTAAAAAGATTAAAATAGACAAATCAGGGGTGTATTCTTTTTAATATATTTATTAAAGACCGGTTAAAAGGACTGCACAGTAAAATATCAATAATTGTAGATAATACAAAATGATGTAACGTAATTAACAGAAGAGAAAACAGAATGCAGTTGCAAATGGATCTGGATAAGTTGGGGGATGGCAGAAAAATGTCAAATGGAATTTAACACTGAGAAATGTAAGGTTATACCCATGGGCAGGAAAAATACATGTCACTATTACACACTAAAAGGAAAACCACTGGGTAACACTGACATGGAAAAGGACTTGGAGATTTTAGTTAACTGTAAACCTAACTGGAGCAACTAGTGTCAGGCAGCTGCTGCCAAAGCAAATAAGATCATGGGGGGGGGGAGGTCATCAAGAAGAGGTATAGGGGCACGTGACAATACCATTGTTCTTCCTCTTTACAAATGTCTGATCAGTCCACACATGGAATATTTTGTACAGTTTTGGTACCGGTACTCAAGAAGAACATATCAGAGCTTAAGCGGGTACAAAGGCAGGCAACTAAGGGAATAAAAGGAATGGGTGGACTACAATAACTTGAGAGGTTAGCAAAATTGGGATTATTCACTTTAGTAAAAAGACATCTGAGGGGCGACCTAATAACGAAGTAAAAATATATAAGGAGTCAATACAGAGATCTCTCCCATCATCAATTTATACCCAGGACTGGGACTGTAACAAGGGGACGCCCTCTATGTCTAGAGGAAAGAAGGTTTATACACTAACATAGAAAGGGTTCTTTACTGTAAGAGCACTGAGACTTTGGAACACTCTTCCTGAGGAGATGGTGATGGTGAATTCGATGAAAGACTTTGAGAGGAACCTGGATGCCTTTCTTGAGCGTTACAATATTAAATGTTATAGTCACTTATTACTTCAGAATGCTTGGTGATCCAGGGATTATTCTGATTGCTAGATTTGGAGTCAGGAAGGATTCTTTTTCCCCTTAAATGAGGAAATTAGCTTTTACTTCATTGCATTTTTTGCCTTTCTCTGGATCAACATTAGGGGGTAATAGGCTGAACTAACATACTATGTTACTTGCATTCTCTTAGTTAGCTAGAATAGGGCACATATGTTTTTTTTTTATTTTAGAAGCATTGAAGCAACAACATAAATGTCTGGACACTCACTTTGTATTTCTCAAATGAAAATTGAGAAGAGTACCATTCTCGAACATCAGGATTTGTAAAATCCAGATAGCTGGAAACACCTGGAAAAAAAAGTAGAAATGAATGAATGAATGCAAAACTGTAACATCAGTTGTGATTAGACTAGTTTCACACAGTTGCAAAATGGCAGTGGTTTAAAGTTTGCATTAAGGCCGCTTGACTGAAACCGCCTATGACTTTACTGTACAGAGCATTACAGAACTGTATTGTGGGGCGAACCACTGTTGTCCAGGTCTTGCATACAGAGGGTAAAATGTGGCTAGTCTAAGAGAAATGGTTTGGGTGAGCTTGTTCTATAAGGCCACTTTTGCACAATATCTTTGTGTTACTTTATGCTATTTGTACCCTGCAATACAAAACAGTTAATCTGGAAAATAGATAAATAGAGCAGGAGAGATGAAAGAAAGAACTATGGATTGTCATTGTGCAGCTCTCTTTCCAGACTATTCAGTAGACATAAAAAAAAAACTAATGCAGTTTCAGCATGTTAAAAGGGTTGTCTCGCGAAAGCAAGTGGGGTTATACACTTCTGTATGGCCATATTAATGCACTTTGTAATATACATCGTGCATTAAATATGAGCCATACAGAAGTTATTCACTTACCTGCTCCGTTGCTAGCGTCCCCGTCGCCATGGATCCGTCTAATTCTGATGTCTTCTTGCTTTTTTAGACGCGCTTGCGCTGTGCGGTCTTCTGCCTGGTGAATGGGGCCGCTCATGCCGGAGAGCTGGTCACCGCATCGTCATCGTAGCTCCGCCCTGTCACGTGTGCCGATTCCAGACAATCAGGAGGCTGGAATCGGCAATGGAACGCACAGAGCCCATGGTGCACCATGGGAGAAGACCCGCGGTGCACCATGGGAGAAAACCGCAGTGCATCCCTGGGAAAGGACCGGCGGCCATCTTTGGGAGAAGATTTTTTAAAGTCCTTATTTCGTCGGATCGGTGAGTAGCAAGCGGTTTAAAAACCGCTTTAATTTGCTATTTTATGCCAGGGGGGTGACAGGGGGAATGGGGTAAAGTAAAATTTTGAGGTTTGGCGCGAGACAACCCCTTTAAGAGAAGGCATCCAAGGTTGCAGCTGCCTTAGGCCGCCTGCACAAGAACAGGTCGGATTCTGCATGCGCGAGCCCGCAAAATGTTCATGCGCAAATATATTCATGTGACACAGGCCTAAAGGTATGCAGCCTGTCCTGCTGGTCAGAGAACATGACAGATGCTGTTTGAAACAAACCTGTCAAGTGCTATCAACCTATCTGATAGCAGCATATGATATGGGGGAAAAAGCGGAGCTCTGTAATATATAGATTTTTATGATTTTAAGCAACATTTCTGGAAAAAAAGCTGAGTAAATCCTGACAGCACTCCCCAGAGAGACAGAACGCTGAATACTACGGTACTTGAATGTTTGCCAATATTTCAAACCTGGCCAGCAGTTGCCTTCAAAGTCCTGTCCACTTATGTTCTTCACAAAGTAACCCTTTTCTTTGGCTTCCGAGTATAAGGTATACTTTGGGTCAACTTTTATGTGAGGGTCAGAGATAACAACCAGCTGTGAGTGAAGGAAATATTTAATCAACAATACAGATAAATATAAAGTAGATAATAGTAGTCAAAGTGCATCCATTAATAAAAACAATATTGGAATAGTAAGTAAAACATTAGTACAGCTGGTTTCAGATGGCTTTAATGTGGCCAGATTTTACTGTTGATATTTTGGCAACAATGCTTAACATTTCAACTGAGCTAACATACACCCTAAATGCTGGCTGCCATGGATGCCTAGCAGTGACATCCATCACCTGTAGACTGTAATGATATCCTTTAATGTATACAACCTGTGCTTTTTAATAGCTTTTCATGATACAATCGTTAAACTTATGGGTGACAAATGTTACTGTAAGGCATACAGTATGTTTAATGCATCTGTCACCTATAATAGCATAAGTCTAATGCATACCTTATAAAGAGCTATGGAAAAGCTCATGACTTCTCCTCCATCATTGATGCACGTCAAAATGCTGCCTACTGCACCTGACGTGTGTCCCAGCAATTACTTAGAAGAGGCACTATTGCCTCGAAATGTGTCTATGTACTGAAATAAACAGAGAATTGCGCTAATATCTCTATGTACTGGAACATTCTTTAGAATTATCAGGTGGCACCTTATTGCCAGTTTTGTTTGGATCGCTTTTATTGCCTTTTCTTAGGAGGAGAGATGAACAGTTGCAATTCTAGTACGTTTTTTTAAAGTCATTCACCAAGCGGATCATTATGAATGTAGATATACTAATTATGTCTATGGCATTTTTCCTATTAAAGTATTTTGTCATGGTGATAAGTGTATTTCTGTACACTCAATTTTTTTTAAGAAACTTGAAGCTGCGATTGTTCAATTACTAGCATAGTTTTTATATAGTGCAGTCAGAGGTGGTTCGGGCATAAATTCCAAGGAAAAGAAATTGCAGTGGGTCAGTTGAATCCTGGGGTTGGTGCCTTGGGTCTTGAATAAAATAAAAAGAGGAATTTCCAACAGCTGCAGTCTTCACTACTTTTATCCCCCAAATGACTTTTGCATAGTGCGATCAGTTCATATGATCACTGCAGCCAATCCCCATCCTCAGTCTTGTTGAGGCCAGGGATTGGTAGCAATGATCACAAGATAGGATTGCGCTACCCAGAAGTAAATGGATGAACAAAAGCGGGGTAGAAAAGCCAAAGAAAGTAAATGACTAGAGATGAGCGAACGTACTCGTCCGAGCTTGATACTCGTTCGAGTATTAGCGTGTTCGAGATGCTCGTTATTCGAAACGAGCACCACGCGATGTTCGGGTTACTTTCACTTTCATCTCTGAGACGTTAGCGCGCTTTTCTGGCCAATAGAAAGACAGGGAAGGCATTACAACTTCCCCCTGCGACGTTCAAGCCCTATACCACCCCCCTGCAGTGAGTGGCTGGCGAGATCAGGTGTCACCGGAGTATATAAATCGGCCCCTCCCGCGGCTCGCCACAGATGCGTTCTGACAGAGATCAGGGAAAGTGCTGTCTTGCTGGAGTTGCTATAGGGAGAGTGTTAGGAGTATTTTAGGCTTCAAGAACCCCAACGGTCCTTCTTAGGGCCACATCTAACCGTGTGCAGTAGTGTGGAGGCTGCTTTTTGCAGTGTTGCACTTTTATTTATTTTTTTTATATCGGCCGTGCAGAGCATTGCGCCCTGCAGTAATTATACATAGTCCAGGGCCAGTAGTGGTGGTGAGGCAGGGACAGAAGACATATTTATTGAATATAGGCAGTGGGCCTTTCCAAAAACATTTGGGAAAAAAAATCTATTTGGGCTGCCTGTGACCGTCCTCAGTGTACTGGGTCTGTGCTGGGGGTAGTTGTCCTAATTCATACGCAGCCAGCTAAGTGTTACAGCAGGCTTGCGCAAAATTATTTCCTGGCTCTGTGTTGGCTGTTACATCACCGCTGTATTCCAGTCCACAGTGCAACAGTTTGCAGTTATTTTACATACTCCAGGGCCAGTAGTGGTGACGCAGAGAGAGAAGACATATACAGTGTATATAGGCAGTGGGCCTTTCCAAAAACATTTGGGGAAAAAAATCTATTTGGGCTGCCTGTGACCGTCCTCAGTGTACTGGGTCTGTGCTGGGGGTAGTTGTCCTAATTCATATGCAGCCAGCTAAGTGTTACAGCAGGCTTGCGCAAAATTATTTCCTGGCTCTGCTGTGCGTTCCGTAAGCGAAGTCAGCCTCCAACCACAGGCCAATAAGTGGCACATCTTATTACAGCGTTCTGTTTCTGCACTACTGGTAATACAGCATGCTGAGGGGTAGGGGTAGGCCTAGAGGACATGGACGCGGGCGAGGACGCGGAGGCCCAAGTCAGGGTGTGGGCACAGGCCGAGCCAGTGCGGTGGCCAGGGGTAGAGGCAGGGCCAGACCGAATAATCCACCAACTGTTTCCCAAAGCGCCCCCTCGCGCCATGCCACCCTGCAGAGGTCAAGGTGCTCTACGGTGTGGCAGTTTTTCACAGAGACGCCTGACGACCGACGAACAGTGGTGTGCAACCTTTGTCGCGCCAAGATCAGCTGGGGAGCCACCACCACCAGCATGCGCAGGCATATGATGGCCAAGCACCCCACAAGGTGGGACGAAGGCCGTTCACCGCCTCCGGTTTGCACCACTGCCTCTCCTCCTGTACCCCAACCTGCCACTGAGATCCAACCCCCCTCTGAGGACACAGGCACTACCGTCTCCTGGCCTGCACCCACACCCTCACCTCCGCTGTCCTCGGCCCCATCCAGCAATGTCTCTCAGCGCACCGTCCAGACGTCGCTTGCGCCACTGTTTGAGCGCAAGCGCAAGTACGCCGCCACGCACCCGCACGCTCAAGCGTTAAACGTGCACATTGCCAAATTGATCAGCCTGGAGATGCTGCCGTATAGGCTTGTGGAAATGGAGGCTTTCAAAAGCATGATGGCGGCGGAGGCCCCGCGCTACTCGGTTCCCAGTTGCCACTACTTTTCCCGATGTGCCGTCCCAGCCCTGCACGACCACGTCTCCCGCAACATTGTACGCGCCCTCACCAACGCGGTTACTGCCAATGTCCACTTAAAGGGGTTGTCCCGAGGCAGCAAGTGGGTCTATACACTTCTGCATGGCCATAATAATGCACTTTGTAATGTACATTGTGCATTAATTATGAGCCATACAGAAGTTATAAAAAGTTTTATACTTACCTGCTCCGTTGCTGGCGTCCTCGTCTCCATGGTGCCGACTAATTTTCGCCCTCCGATGGCCAAATTAGCCGCGCTTGCGCAGTCCGGGTCTTCTCCTCTTCTCTATGGGGCTCCGTGTAGCTCCGTGTAGCTCCGCCCCGTCACGTGCCGATTCCAGCCAATCAGGAGGCTGGAATCGGCAATGGACCGCACAGAAGCCCTGCGGTCCATGAAGACAGAGGATCCCGGCGGCCATCTTCAGCAGGTGAGTATGAAGACGCCGGACCGCCGGGATTCAGGTAAGCGCTGTGCGGGTGGTTTTTTTAACCCCTGCATCGGGGTTGTCTCGCGCCGAACGGGGGGGGGGTTTAAAAAAAAAAAAACCCGTTTCGGCGCGGGACATCTCCTTTAACAACGGACACGTGGACAAGCACAGGCGGGCAGGGCCACTATATCTCCCTGACGGCACATTGGGTGAATTTAGTGGAGGCTGGGACCGAGTCAGAGCCTGGGACCGCTCACGTCCTACCCACCCCCAGAATTGCGGGCCCCAGCTCGGTGCTGGTATCTGCGGCGGTGTATGCTTCCTCCACTAAACCACCCTCCTTCTCCTCCTCCAACGCAACCTCTGTCTCGTAATCAAGATGTGTCAGCAGCAGCAGCACGTCGCCAGCAGTCGGTGTCGTGCGTCGTGGCAGCACAGCGGTGGGCAAGCGTCAGCAGGCCGTGCTGAAACTACTCAGCTTAGAAGAGAAGAGGCACACGGCCCACGAACTGCTGCAGGGTCTGACAGAGCAGACCGACCGTTGGCTTGCGCCGCTGAGCCTCCAACCGGGCATGGTCGTGTGTGACAACGGCCGTAACCTGGTGGCGGCTCTGCAGCTCGGCAGCCTCACGCACGTGCCATGCCTGGCCCATGTCTTTAATTTGGTGGTTCAGCGCTTTCTGAAAAGCTACCCACACTTGTCATACCTGCTCGGAAAGGTGCGCCGGGTCAGCGCACATTTCCGCAACTCCAAGACGGATGCTGCCACCCTGCGGACCCTGCAACATCAGTTTAATCTGCCAGTGCACTGACTGCTGTGCGACATGCCCACACGGTGGAACTCTACGCTCCACATGTTGGCCAGACTCTATGAGCAGCGTAGAGCTATAGTGGAATACCAACTCCAACATGGGCGGCGTAGTGGGAGTCAGCCTCCTCAATTCTTTACAGAAGAGTGGGCCTGGTTGGCAGCCATCTGCCAGGTCCTTGGAAACTTTGAGGAGTCTACCCAGATGGTGAGCGGGGATGCTGCAATCATTAGCGTCACCATTCCTCTGCTATGCCTCTTGAGAAGTTCCCTGCAAAGCATAAAGGCAGACGATTTGCACTCAGAAACGGAGGCGGGGGAAGACAGTATGTTGCTGGATAGTCAGAGCACCCTCATGTCTATATCTCAGCGCGTTGAGGAGGAGGAGGAGGGGGAGGAGCATGAGGAGGAGGGGGAAGAGACAGCTTGGCCCACTGCTGAGGGTACCCATGCTGCTTGCCTGTCATCCTTTCAGCGTGTATGGCCGGAGGAGGAGGAGGAGGAGGAGGATCCTGAAAGTGATCTTCCTAGTGAGGACAGCCATGTGTTGCGTACAGGTACCCTGGCACACATGGCTGACTTCATGTTAGGATGCCTTTCTCGTGACCCTCGCGTTACACGCATTCTGGCCACTACGGATTACTGGGTGTACACACTGCTCAACCCACGGTATAAGGAGAACCTTTCCACTCTCATACCCAAAGAGGAAAGGGGTTCGAGAGTGATGCTATACCACAGGACCCTGGCGGACAAACTGATGGTAACATTCCCATCCGACAGCGCTAGTGGCCGAAGGCGCAGTTCCGAGGGCCAGGTAGCAGGGGAGGCCCAGAGATCAGGCAGCATGTACAGCGCAGGCAGGGGAACATTCTCTACGGCCTTTGCCAGCTTTATGGCTCCCCAGCAAGACTGTGTCACCGCTCCCCAGTCAAGGCTGAGTTGGCGGGAGCACTGTAAAAGGATGGTGAGGGAGTACGTAGCCGATCGCACGACCATCCTCGGTGACGCCTCTGCCCCCTACAACTACTGGGTGTCGAAGCTGGACACGTGGCCTGAACTTGCGCTGTATGCCCTGGAGGTGCTTGCTTGTCCTGCAGCTAGCGTCTTGTCAGAGAGGGTGTTTAGTGCGGCTGGGGGAATCATCACGGATAAGCGTACCCGCCTGTCAACCGACAGTGCCGACAGGCTTACACTCATCAAGATGAACAAAGCCTGGATTTCCCCAGACTTCTCTTCTTCACCAGCGGACAGCAGCGATACCTAAGCAATACGTAAGCTGCACCCGCGGATGGAAGCATCGTTCTCTATCACCATCAAAAACGGGGACATTTTTGTTTCATCAATCTGTGTATAATATTCCTCCTCCTCCTCCTCCTGAAACCTCACGTAATCACGCCGAACGGGCAATTTTTCTTAGGCCCACAAGGCTCAGTCATATAATTTTTCTAAACAATTTTTATACGTTTCAATGCTCATTAAAGCGTTGAAACTTGCACCTGAACCAATTTTTATTTTAACTGGGCTGCCTCCAGGCCTAGTTACAAATTAAGCCACATTAACCAAAGCGATTAATGGGTTTCACCTGCCCTCTTGGTTGGGCATGGGCAATTTTTCTGAGGTACATTAGTACTGTTGGTACACCAATTTTTTGGGGCCCTCGCCTACAGTGTAATCCAATTAATTTTTAGCCCACCTGCATTACAGCTGACGTTACATCAGCTGTGCTGGGCACTGCAATGGGATATATTTATGTACCGCCGGTGGGTTCCAGGGAGCCACCCATGCTGTCGGTCCACACGGAGTTGTAACTACATGTGTCCACTTCTAAAGAACCCCAGTCTGACTGGGGCATGCAGTGTGGGCCGAAGCCCACCTGCATTAAACATGACATTACCTCAGCTGTGATGGGCAATGCTATGGGATATATTTATGTGCCGCCGGTGGCTTTCTGGCACCCACCCATGCTGTCGGTCCACAGGGACTTCACAATAGGGAGTTGTACCTGCCTGTGTCTATGAATTAAAAAGCCCGGTCAGGTTGGGGCATGCAGTGTGGGCCAAAGCCCACCTGCATTTAATCTGACGTTAGCTCTGCTGTACAGGGCACTGCAATGGGATACATTTATGTACAGCCGGTGGGTTCCAGGGAGCCACCCATGCTGTGGGTGCACACGGAATTCCCATTGCGGAGTTGTACCTGCCTGTGACTATTTATAAAAAACCGCGGTCTGACTGGGGCATGCAGACACCTTGACAGAATGAATAGTGTGTGGCACATAGGTTCCCCATTGCTATGCCCACGTGTGCAGCTCCTGATGGCGGTGGCACAGGATTATATTTCTCATTGCTTCTGTACAGCATTGTGGGCTATCGCCCCGCCCCTTTTAAAGAGGGTCGCTGCCTAGCCGTGCCAACCCTCTGCAGTGTGTGCCTGCGGTTCCTCCTCATGGCAGACGCACTTATAAATAGACATGAAGGTGCTGTGGCATGAGTGCAGCTGAAGGCTGCGCAGGGACACTTTGGTGTGCGCTGTGGACACTGGGTCGTGCGGGGGGGGCGGGTTGGGCAGCATGTAACCCAGGAGAAGTGGCAGCGGAGTGTCATGCAGGCAGTGATTGTGCTTTGTTGGAGGTAGTGTGGTGCTTAGCTAAGGTATGCATTGCTAATGAGGGCTTTTCAGAAGTAAAAATTGTTGGGAGGGTGGGGCCCACTCTTGCCGCTATTGTGGCTTAATAGTGGGACCTGGGAACTTGAGATGCAGCCCAACATGTAGCCCCTCGCCTGCCCTATCCGTTGCTGTGTCGTTCCCATCACTTTCTTGAATTGCCCAGATTTTCACAAATGGAAACCTTAGCGAGCATTGGCGATATACAAAAATGCTCGGGTCGCCCATTGACTTCAATGGGGTTCGGTATTCGAAACGAACTCTCGAGCATCGCGAAATTTTCGTCCCGAGTAACGAGCACCCGAGCATTTTGGTGCTCGCTCATCTCTATAAATGACTCCAGTCAAAGAGGATATCCTCTGTGAACATGGGATACAAGTGTTTTGTTATCACTTACTGTATAGTGTTAGTATCTGTTCATGGTATGTCCCTCTTTTCACTGTTCAGAAGTCGGGAGGTATATGTTTTGTGCTTTGTAGAAAATTTGCTGTAGTGAGCTATGCAAGCTACATAGGCTTCTTCCCTCCTACTACTAGTTTGGCTGTGGCTGGCAGTTTGCTGACCTCTGCCTACTTGTGTATACCCCATTTGCTGCTGGTTTTGGCCCACCTACAAAATGAGGCCACTTTGTAATATTTTTCAGGGACACTATGAGTTCCGAATCTGCCCATGAGTGCAGTATAGTATGCCTATGACAACAGCGTATTAGACCCTGCTAGAGAAAAAGTATAATAAACTGGGTTATATAGCAGACACTGAAGCCTTTGCCAAACTTCCATCTGCTATAGAAACTCATCAGCTCTTCGCAATTGCATTGTAGGGTGCTAATCGGTGACAAGGGAAGCCCACTCCCCATGTCAACTGCTTACATGCCACACTCACTGTTCACTGTGGCATGTAAGCTTTTAAATGGCTAGGATCAGAGGTTTCTGCACTTCCAACTGGTAGAGCAGCAGCGAAGCTGTCAGTACACAGCCGGGCCCCAGCTCTTCCCGGATTGCACCACTTTTTTGGGGGGGTTAAACTTGTAAAGCTGTAAAATGTGTATGTGCAGGTTTAAAGCCTGTTAGTGGTGGTCATTAATGTGTTAATTCTAAATTAATTTTAGTGTAAAACCCTGATACAGCATACACAAAACACTCAAGGATTCTTCAAGGTCAGTTTGTAATACTTGGTGGATGATTACCTTACGTTTCTTCTCCTGAAGATTTTCTTGCATCTTGACAGGGTTAGAAAATTTGTCCTGGTCCCATGTAAAGTATCTCTTTCCGTTGGTGTGTTCAATATCTAACCATATGACATCATAAGGGATATTGTGATCATCAAAACCCGAATCTACGGCTTCAACATCTGCCTCATCCTCATAATTCCAACGACATTGGTGATATCCCAGTGTGAATAGAGGAGGAAACATCTGGGTACCTGTTATGATATAGAATTGTGTTTGCACAGTTATTTTCCCGAATTAAGCAACAAAATACATATTTTAGGAATACTTGCCTGTCAACTGGGCATACTGTTTAAATACATCATAAGGAGTAGGTCCCATTAACAAAAAGACGTCCACCACTCCACTCTCAGACATCCATCTCACGTTTGTTTTCGGAACTGCTCTTTGTTTTTTTACATCTGGAGATTTCAAGTGCATTTGAGGCTGTTGACCAAAAAATATATATATAATAGTCAGAAAAGTGTAATGTAGTCAACAGCAATCTACAGATATAGCCAAGTTCAACATGCCTGTGCTAATCTTTTTTTAACAAATTATCTATGAGGGTTTTTTTTCACTATGTAGCTATCTCCAAGTATATGTAAGTGAGTGAGTGCTACCTTGGTAACTTATTCCTTTTTATCAGAAACTCTTTCTCCTCAGATGGTCATGTGATCTCAATTCTGACCAGTCTGTGTGATACTATTACATGGACCCTACCACAGAAACTGCCTAAAGGGGGAGACACTCCTATCTCAATTACTGTTTTTTAGAGGCGCCTGTCACATAGTTATAATAGAGAACATCACAGCTCAGCCCCCCTACTTATGGTTTATAGCTTATTTAAGTGAAGATAAAAGGTAATGATATTTAACTGTCTCCCCAATAGGCAAACATATTACAGCCTATAGCTAATGCTGCCTGATGCATCATGGGATTGATGTCAAAGTGGAAGTAACATCAAGATAGTGCCTGATAAGCATTAGATGGGGGGCAGCACTGAATGGAAGTAGCTGCAATCAGGTGATGGGGCAAGGATGGAAATGTGTTCATCAATTCATACCGCATGTGGTAAATTCTGATCCTCCCATGAACATAGTGCAACAGAAATTTCCACAGTTATATTGTCATTCATCATTTTCAATATTTGAAAATACATATTAAGCTATTACTTTTTTGAACATTTTTTTTATTGTGAACATCCTTAAGAAATGTTTTAAACCACAGAAGTAATTTAAAATATCAGCTTGTTGTTTACACCTACTTGCAAGACAGCTTGAGAGCGAATTTCTACTAAGGTCTCTGATGCATTTAGCCAAAAAATGCCACATGTATGTGACGGTTTGTGTGCCAGCAGCAGGGGCACAGATCCATAAATTCCCATTTTGTCATAGATTTTGTATCCAAATACATCCAGATTGTAGAGCCGATATGCCTCATCTTCTCTAGCAATGAGAAGTAAAACACAAATTATTTTGAAGCACTTGTCAAATCTAAATGTAGTACAGCTACAATGAATAACAATGTAATAACAATCGCTTTACTTGTAGCTATTTCTTTATTTAAGTTGTTCTTTTATTAATTTGTTTAAGCTGTAGCTAGAGATGAGCAAGCATACTCGTTAAGAACAAATACTCGAGCTCAGAAAAGATTCGGGTGCCAGTGCGGGTGAGCACCGAGTTGCGGGAGTGAGCAGGACGGAGCGAGGGGGAGAGAAAGAGAGAGAGAGATCTCCCCCCTTCCCCCCCCCCCCCCCCCCCGCTCTCCCCCGCCACCCCCTGCCGGCACCTGAATCTTTTCTTACGAGCGGGCAGGTACTCGAAAAGGACAATACTCGCTCGAGTATTTGTCCTTAATGAGTATGCTTGCTCATCTCTAGTTGTAGCTATTTATTATTTTATGTATGTAATGCCCCTATGGTTGGGGAAGGGGGGGGCTGCCAAACTGGAGACACACACTTACTTTCTATAGACATTGCTGATGATTGTGCTTTAGGGCAATTACAATGAATGGTTGATGGTCAGTAAAATGTCAATAGACTACTACAGTGTCCAGAAAAGATTATGACCCCCCCCCCCTCCTCCAGAGACCTACAGGAGATAAATGGGTGTAATAAACTAGTGGTTATTTACATACGAACCACCATCTTCTCCTCATAAGATGGGTGGCAACACTTCAGAAATTCACCTCTACAACATAGCTTTTGCTTTAAAAAAGGATTCACCAACCTTTTATTGCTTTCATCAGCAGATCAGAGCAGTATTCACACTGTATTTACAGACTCCAAGTGAATACCTGGCCGTCTGGCCTCTAACTACCACTATACACAGGCCTAATGCCTCAACTTTACTTGTGTAATTTCAAAGTCTCTGTATGGTTCCCACAGGCCCTTCTCAACAGCGTGCCTGTTCACAGTACTGGAAGCACTCCCTAAGACCTCATGTTCACAGGCTGGTCGGATCCTGCATAATCCAACCCTGCCCGCGGCCGAGTACGTGCTTGCCTGTCTGGGTTTTCACTTAGGATGTGTGCGGAAGCGACGGCTGGCGCACCGCTGCACATGCACAGTAGAGATTTTTTCTTTAATCTCCTGCTTTGACGCGGAATCTGCGGCCCGCCTGCAAAACAAATCTGCATGCTTTAATTAAGCTGCGGAAATCCTGCACGGATTTCGCATTTCAATTCCCCCCGTGGACACTGGGCCTAAGAATCTCACCCTTCCGTTATTGAACCCTCTCAGGCGGATTATAAATGAGACAAATAGCTGGCTCCAGCACAGGAAAAACCCTGCAACACAGACCACCCAAAATATCTGCACTCATGCCCTATAGATGAGATACAAAGCTGACAAATGTGAGCTGTAGAAAACAAAAAATATCTAATTGCGACAGATTTTCTACTGAAAATATGACAGTTTTCTGGTGCAAATTGCACTAGAAAGGTGTCTTACATGGTTTGTACCACATGTGCCAAGTGCTTGTAGGTACTTTGGACACATTTTTACACCTTGCCCCACAAAGAGGTCTGGCTTTGTGCAAAGAGCACATGCTCTAAATTTGACATTATGCACCAAAAACTATGTCAAATTTTTGTGCAATTTTTGTCATACAATAAGCCAACTAGGGCATTCCAGGACAAATCATCCAACAGGTAACACCTGACCCTCTCTCATTTTTACAAAGCTTTGCACATCCGTTCATTACTAGAATGCATATAGCATTCCCAAGCCTAACTCATGACTCAAGAGTTTTATGTCAAGCGCATTTGGGGGTGGGGCATGTGTAGGTAAAAATCTTGATCTACCCACAATTTTTGGCTCATTTGCCCAGAAAAAAATTGAACAGGATGTTGGCATCCCTGACTCCTGTGATTGGTAGCTCTACCGGTATGCAGTGTAATAGCTGAAAAACTGTCAACCACAGAGGGTATGGTACAATATGATAATGTGGCCCTTGTACCAGAAAAGACTGTACAAAATCCTGGTTTATAGTCTAGTATACACATTTTCGTGACAAAATAAGGCTAAGTCCACACTAGCGTTTTTTGATTCTGTGTAGCTGTTCTGTTGTGAAAATGAAAACCACAAGTATTGTTTTTCATTGACAGCATTGTTAAATAAAACGGAAATGTTGCAATCCGTTTTGGTTCCTTTTTTAAATGGTAAACAAAAGCGCAGCTGTCTGTGCTTGTACTTCAGCTTAAAAAAATGGAGTGACGACGGAAAATTGTCAAACACATTAAAACTTAAGGTCTTCAATATCAAGGCCTGTCTATGGGCACAAAAACGGAAATGTTTTCTTTACGTTTAGCTGCTCCCATGACGGAACAGCTGAATGGAAACAAAAAACGCTAGTGTGAACAGGCCCTAAATTGTTTCTTTGCATCTGTAGTATGACCTACCTAGTCTGAGAATGTTTCTGTCATAGCCTAAAGTAGAGTTTCCACACTACGGTAATGGCATGCATTCCTGCACCCCCCCCCCCCCCCCCCCCCCCATGGCATGCAGTGGCAACACATCTTGCTGGCATGATCGACAGTATAGTGAAGCCGTAGTCTGCTGCGGATTGCTGGGGTTTCGGATGTGGGTACCCCAGTGTGGGAAACCAGCCTAACCATGACTAATAAAAAATGTATCCCCTAATAGAATTGATGGTTTGTGTGATCAACATACCCTGTATCTTGCAGCTGGTGTGTATCTGCATGTTCTGGAAGTCCATACATATTTTCAAACCCGTGCAAGGTAAAATCAAGCCCTATAGAAGAGGGATCTGAGCAAATAAAAAGTAAAATAAACTATATTTTTATGAAAAGTCATGAATTAAATTTCTAAAGAAAAATGCATTTTGTCATTACATTTCAGATCCAGATAATCTTCAAAGGTTTCTTTCCACAGTCCAAACAGTTCCTATAGATAAAGATAAAAGCTTCTTTCATTAATTATGAAATTGATAATGAATAACCAAAACTGTATATACTGCTGAATGCACAGTACAGGCAAACGACCTCTGGACATATAATGAGCAATACTAGTGTTTCCACGCCAATTATTACTTTCTCCCAACAGGTCTTAAAGAGATTTAACAGTTGTGAACGGTTTATGGCCTACCCTCAGTACAGATGTACAATAGTAGAGCTGCAGGGTCTATCACCCAAAACCTCACCAATCAGCTGTACTCTGGTACTCTAGAGCTTGTGCACTTAGCCGATTTCTGCAGGAAGCCCACATCTCCGTCCTCACTGCAGTGACCAGACTTGGCACTACAGACAGAGATCCCACTGAAGTGAATGAGAACTTTGCCTGTAATACTACTACGCTGGACTACTACAGTAAAAAACGGAGCTGCCTGCTCTGTGAAGAAATCAAGAGTCCACAAGCCCAGAGAAAAACTGATTGGTGGGGGTCCTGTGTGATGGACCTCTGCCACTCCACTCTACATGTACTGAAGATAGGCCAAATTACAATCGGACAATCCCATTAAGGATATCTCAGTATTGTTTGAAACACTGACAACAGTTGTATCATCTTTGCAATGCTAATGAAATCCTGGAAACATGACATACTTAAGAATTGGTGTTATAAAACACTGTACTAATACCAATACTTAATAGTTAAAGTGAAGAGAATACATAAGAGGAGGACCAGCAAGACCATCTCTTTCCATATTTGCTACGGAAAGTGGAGGACTCAATGTTGCCAAGTGTTGCATAGTCATTCAATCATTTTACGGACTTCCAGGTGCAACAGCTGTTGTACCATTTATCTGCACCTAATCATAGTAATATAGTATGTTAGTCTGAAAGAAGACAATGTCCACCTCCCTTGTTGATCCAGAGGAAGGCAAAAAAACTCCAATGAGGCAGAAGCTAATTTAGCCAATTTGGGGGAAAAAATTCCTTCCCGACTCCATAATGGCAGTCAGAAAAATGCCTGGAATTAAACTTCCTACCTGACTCAAAGACCCAGATCAACAGCCCCGCATAACCATATTTATTGTCTATATCCTGTAATATCATAGCGCTCTAAAAAGGCTTCTAGCTCTTAAAACTCCTCTATCGATTTTGCTATCACCATGTCCTCAGGCAGAGAGTTCCACAGTCTCACTGCTCTTACAGTAAAGAACCCCCTTCTTTGTTGGTGATGGAACCTGCTTTCTTCTAGACGTAGAGGGCACTCCCTTGTTACAGTCGCAGTCCTGGGTATAAACAGATCATGGGAGAGATCCTTGTATTGTCCCCTAATGTATTTATACATAGTTATTTGACTGTCTTTTTTTCCAGGGTAAATAATCCCAATTTTTGAGCCTCTCTGGGAATTCCAGTCCCTTCATTCCATTTATTAACTTAGTTGCTCTTCTTTGAACCCCCTCAAGCACTGCAAAATCTTTCCTGGCACCAGTGTCCAGAACTGTGCGCAGTATTCCATGTGAGGCCTGACAAATGCCTTATATAGTGGAAGAATAATATTCTCATCCTTCGCCCCTATACCTCTTTTAATGCACCCCAAGACTTTATTTGCTTTTGCAGCAGCGGACTGGCATTGATTGCTCCAGTTAAGTCTACAGTAAACTAGTACCCGCAGGTCTTTTTCCATATCACTTTTCCCTATCAGTACCCCATTTAGTGTATATTGGTGACATCCGTTTCTCCTGCCCATGTGCATAACCTTACATTTATCAATATTAAGCTTCATTTGCCATTTTTGTACCCAAGCTCCCAACCTATCTAGGACTTTTTGTAGCCGCATATTGTCCTCTGTTGTATTAATTATCTTGTATAACTTTGTATCATCTGCAAATATTGATATTTTACTGCGCAGTCCTTCTATCAGGTCATTGATAAATATATTGAACAGAATGGGGCCTAATACTGAATCCTGTGGCATTCCACCAGCAACGGTGGCCCAATCAGAGTACGAACCAATAGGCTTTGCCACCCCACCAAGGACAGGAAGGTCTGATGTTTGTTTCCCATTTCCTTCCCTTTAAAATGACCTTTGGGGCAATTTTCTACCACTTTGTTTGTTAACAATGCAGTTCCTCTTTGGATGAACGTCATGGTCCTATGTATGTTCTTGCTACCCAGTAGTAAAAGGGATGGCCCAATCAGAGCTAGGGCCTCCTCTCTCCATGGGCCCTATAGCAATGGCATGGTCTGCCTTCAAGCATATATATGTTATTTAGCAGGGATTTACCTCAGATGAAGCTGCTTTCTTTTCAGGGTTAGTTTCTGCCAGCCCACTGTAATACAGAAAGAATTAAATAGGATATAGAATAATTAGGTAAATGCCACAGAAAGATACAAGGCTCTGTGATGAATAGTAGAGAAGAAACCGGGGCTACAGGACCGTTAGAGTTACATCTCTAGTAACAAAAAAAATGGAAATACTTCTGGAAAAGAGGTTATTTGGTCACTTAAAGACTAAAAACCTGTTGGACCCTAAACAGCACCGCTTTTCTGGGAGCAGATCATGCCATACTAATCTCCCTGATGTCATAGAAATAGTGGATGAAGGTGGTGCTATGGATATGGCCTATCTGGATTTCAGTAAAGCCTTTGATACAGTTCCATATAAAAGTCTCCTAGAGAAGTTACTGCAAATTGAACTGAAAGGGGTGGTCTGGTTACTGGACAACTCCTTTTCAATAGGATCCTTGGGGTAAAATAACAAATAGAGAGACACTTTTCTGCAGACCCCAGGATCCAGTGCTGCAACCTGCAGTGATCTCAAAGATTCCTGTGACAGATGATGCCAAAGGCAATCAAGTGACTGCTGCAGGCGCAGCCAATGAGAGTCTGCAACGTCACTACCCGTTCTCCTGGCATTGGCGCTCACGTCCTGAACACCATGATGCCAGGAGTTAAAAAATGTGACCCTGCAACCTCTCATTGGATGCAGCAGTCAAGTGATTTCCTGTGACATCATCTGTCACAACAAACCCCTGGACCTCAGTGGTCTGCAGTGCTGATTCCAGGTGTTCACAGAGGGGCAACTATCTCTCTGTTTATTACTTAACCCCAGGGAATCCTATTGAAAATAGGTGTCTGCCACTCGGGACCGTCACAATCAGCTGTTTGAAAGGGCAGCAGTGTTAGTGTGAATGCTGCAGCCTCTTTGATGTTTATATCTGAGCCCAATGTGGTTCATATTCAGAAAGCCACATTTTTTTTATAGCGGCTGTTCTGAGTACCATAGGTTTGTCCCATTGAAGTGATTGGGACAAGCCTGTAGTACAAAGAAGGGGCGCTATAAAAAAATATGGCGTTCAGGATGCAAATAGGATCGTGCTCAGATGTCAACATTTGAAGTTTCAAAGTGTATTACCAAAATTGTGGTCATTAATGGTTACACCACTGAACATGTATAAGAGTAGTTCTAACTGCGAGTTGCAGTATGGAACTAGGGAAGTGACATAACTTTCCCCACTGTTTACCCAAACTTGCATAATCATTTTTGTTTAACAACTGTAATAAAATGTAATATTTTTGTAAGCCCCGTGTCTGCCTCCTATTCTGATACTTGTGTTACCCGCCACCTCTCGCAACACAAAAATGGTGGAAGGTCTGAAGATCAAAAGTAGTAGATGCTTGAAATAGCTAATTTTAATTATTCACATGGAACAAACATGGTGACTTCTCAACATGATGTACTGAATGTACTAACCAAGCAAATTATTTCACATTGTGCGTATCCTGTGTAACCTTATATAATCATTTCTGCCTTAAATGTCACCTAAATCTAATATTTGATCGGAATCATCTTAATTTTCCCACAAACTACAACTAAATTTTACAGCTCAGCTGGTCTATCTTATGTCAACAAAATTTCCTTTCTCCATCGTCTCCTAAGTGGTGTAAGGCAAGTAAATTCTGTAAGTGCCATAAAATAATACAAATACCAGTTGTCAATGTTTAGCCTACTGAATCTAAGGAGTAGTTGGTGTGATACTGAAATATACTGCTCTTAAGACATCTTTTTTGGTCCACTTTAACAAAATAGTTAGATTTCCTAGTTATTCAGATAATCCAATTTATGTTAAAGGGGTTATGCTAAGACTTTAACTTGGGATAACCCAAGGGGTTAAATGTTTGATCGGTGGGGCTCTGATCAGCGGTCCTGACCGCTGGGACCCCCACAGATCACAAGGACAGGCATCTCATTTCCCCCATATAAAATGGAGTGCTGGCTAAGCATGCAGGCTCCATTTATCTCTATGGGACCACCAAGGACAGTGCTAGTCAACCTCTGGCAGTCTCATAGAGATGAATCATATGGCAAAGTGAATGCTCAGACTCTGCTCCATTCAAACAGACGGAAACAGAATCTGAAATCTCATAATTGTTGGGAGTCCCAGTGGTTTCCCCCCCCCCCCCTCCCCAATCAGACTCTTATCCTTGACCCTGTTGATAACAACTGTAATAGTTTATAACAGTTTACAGTGAAATTTTATTTTTTTTGTGAATAAATAAAAACCAAGTTTGCATTTCTTGCTGTAAATATGTCACTGATGAAGGTAATAGTAATTAAAAGCAGGGCACATCTATTTGCAAAAGTCATTGTTTATAAGGATTCCTTTAAAATGAGAAGATGCCAACATTTCAACATACTTCATCTCTTACTGTACCTTTCTTTGGATGGAAAGACAGCATTTTCAAAGTATAACTGTCCCTGAGAATTAATACTGATCAGTTCATTGTCATTCTGGGTAACCAGCATGGAGAATGGCTTAGCATTGACATGGATTTTACACAAGCTACTTGGGTCTTCTAGCACTAAACAGCTTGTTTCCTGGTTGCATACTTTAAACCTGTAAAAATAAAGCATTCTTTACTTCAAGTTTTTGAAATTCATTATCTAATTATCAGTAGTATAGCTTATTCACACGGGCGTATATCGGCCCTGTTTTCACGCCCGGCCAATATATACGTGACCTTTACAGGCAGGGACTGCCTATTATCCTAATGCTGGACTGTTGTTTTCTTGCCTGAAGCTAAGGCTGGATTTGTTTTGATTTTCTGGACTGAAATAAACACAGGTCACGCCTGCACTTGGACTTTACATACTTGTCTCCATCTCTGACTGCCGCAAACCCGCACTCTACCGAGCTGTCTTCCCACTATATATATATATATATATATATATATATATATATATATATATATATATATACATAGCTAAAAGTAATAGCTAACACTAGAGAAAAGAGAGGGAGGATTCAAAAAGATCTAGAAAAGCTTGAACAGTAGGTGGCGTCTAACGGAATGGTATTTAACAAGAAGAAATGCAAGGTCCTACATCTGGACAAGAAAAATGAAGAAAACACATACAGAATGGGAGGAATTTGGCTAACCAGCAGCACAGGTGAGAAAGACTTAGGTATACTAATAGATCATTGACTGAACATGAGTCAGCAGTGTGATGCAGCAGCAAAAAGGCAAACACAATTCTAGGATGTATTAAAAGAAGCATAGAGTCTGGGTCACGTAAGGTAATTATTTCCCTCTACTCTTCCTTAGTCAGACCTCATCTGGAATATTGTGTCCAGTTCTGGGCACCCCAATTTAAAAAAAGACATAGACAAACTGGAGCAAGTTCAGAGAAGAGTTACCAAGATGGTGAGCAGTCTGCAAATCATATCCTATGAAGAACGGTTAAAGGATCTATTCTCATTTGCAGAAAGAAAGACTAGAAGCAATGGGATGAAACTGAAAGGGAGAAGACTCAGATTACATAATAGAAAAAACTTTTTGAAAGTGAAAGTGATCAATGAATGGAACAGGTTGCCATGGGAGGTAGTGAGTTCTCCTTCAATGGAAGTCTTCAAATATAGTCTGGAGAGACATCTGTCTGCAATGATTTAGTGAATCCTGCATTGAGCAGGGGGTTAGCCCAGATCACCCTGTCTGATACAAGAGTTGGTCTCTATTTTATCATTAATTAAACACTGTGCTCTTTCTCGTCCTGCTTGTTTTTACATGAAAATTAATCACACTGTCTCTGATCTGTTGTTTATAAATATGTTTCCTCAGTTATAATCTGAAGGGACACTAAGTAGTCTCGAAAGCGGTACTGGTGCATTATGTCTCCACTGGAACTAGGTCTGACTAGGGGTGGAGACAAGGGAATGCCCCAAGTTGTGGATTGGCTGATCCCCGCACACAATATCTCAGGTCCTGGCTGTGTTAGCCGTTACAGCCATCTTCACCCCCTCCCGGCAGACAGCATGTCAGGTCCCAGCTGTTCTTCGCCGCAGGTAGTAGGCAAGCCGCTGCTCCGGCAGAACAGCAGCTGCCAGTCCTCGGCACAAGTGGCCAGCACAGCGCAGGACGGTGTGCTGTAGGTAAGCCGCCACTCCTCCGCTGAAAAGCAGCTGTCAGTCCTCGACAGAGCTGGACACCAGCGGCGCCACGGACAGTGAGAGCGGGGTTGGTGGTGGCGGTGCCAGTGCCTGAGGTGTACGGGAGCAGAGCCCAGCGCAGAGAGTGACAGCGGGGCCGCGGGGGAACAAGAGCTGGTACCTGAGAGGGCAGTCCGGTGGGGAGCTGTGTGAGCGCTGTGGCGGAGGGACAGTAGCGGAGATGGCAGAGTGCGGTGGCAGGGGGGACGGCAGCTGGGGACTGACAGGCCAGTCCAGCAGGGAAGTTGTGTGAACGCGGCGCCGGAAGAACCAGAGTGGACATGGCAGTCTGACGGGGAGATGTGTGAGACAGGAGCGGAAATGGGAGTCCGCCTGGGAGATGTGTGAGCTTGGCAGGGGGATGGGCGGTACATGTGGGGAGGCGTGTGTGTGGCAGCCAATTCGCAGCTGTACCCATCCCCTAGGTGTACCCTGTAACTCAGGGCTCCCAATCCATGTCTCTACCCATACATCCAGAGGAGACATAATGCACTAGTACCCTCGAAAGCTTGCATATATAATTTTTCTGATTAGCTAATAAAGTTATCAACTCAATAACACTTTTGTTTTTCTTATACAAGAGGATTTAATATTACAAGGATTTGTTTGGCTAACACGGTACTGCGCTATTTTTCCTCTACCAGCGGTAACAAAAAAATTTCTTACTGCTGAGTAGTTGGTTCCTTCACTAAAACATCAGGAACCTCAAATCTGGGCTTCAAAGAAGACTCTTCATTGATCTTTATTCTTAAGATATTACCTTCAACTGCAATGATTTTCAGTTTTAGTGGTACCTGCAGGGGAATACAAGCAAAGTAACTACGATGTACATAAAATTTTGAATAAACCATGTATTCAGAGATGTCAAATGAAAAACACTTACAAACATGAGAATGTCCATAAGCCTTAGAAAAGATACACCATCAAAGCAACAACCACATTCTAGGTGATAATCCAGGAATATAAAAGTGTTATATACTAACCAGGGTTTCTTGATGATTGAGATCTAGTGTGACGATGCCATTCTCAATATTCAGTGTGTTCAACTGAGCAAAGTATGGTGACTCATCTGGCTGAAACAACTTCTGCCTCCTAAATATACAAAAATGCAATAGTGTTAAAATCCATTGATTTAAAAGTCAAAGTGCAAACTTCCATACAGTAGTGCATGTTCACTTTATTATAGGTGCATAGCAGCCCAAGCATTAGTGCAAGTATTGAATTAGGCCTCATTATAAAATTCAATTTGCTTCTTTGAAACAAAAAAACTCTATGGCTTTGCATTACATTAAAACACTTAAAAGTATTCAAAACAAAAATGTATGTATTAAAAAAGTAACATGAGAGGTCTGTGAGGCACTGACTCCTAAGGTCATGACCACATGCTATAACTCCATATATGTAAGGGTATGGTCCCACAAATCATTCGCCACATGTCTGCTGTGCGGCACAAAGCTCCAGCTAGTTGCAGCTCGCTAATGATTTAAGTGCTTACTGACTGTACATAGTTAAAGGGGTTGTCTCGCGGCAGCCAGTGGGGTTATACACTTCTGTATGGCCATATTAATGCACTTTGTAATGTACATCGTGCATTAAATATGAGCCATACAGAAGTTATTCACTTACCTGCTCCGTTGCTAGCGTCCCCGTCGCCATGGATCCGTCTAATTCTGATGTCTTCTTGCTTTTTTAGACGCGCTTGCGCTGTGCGGTCTTCTTCCTGGTGAATGGGGCCGCTCGTGCCGGAGAGCTGGTCCTCGTAGCTCCGCCCTGTCACGTGTGCCGATTCCAGCCAATCAGGAGGCTGGAATCGGCAATGGACCGCACAGAGCCCACGGTGCACCATGGGAGAAGACCCATGGTGCATCGTTGGTGAAGATCCCGGCGGCCATCTTGGTGAAGGAAGAAGAAGGAAGACGTCGCAGAGCGGGGATTCGGGTAAGTAATAAATTTTTTTTTTTTTACCACAACCTTTGGGGTTGTCCTGCGCCGAACGGGGGGCCTATGGAAAAAAAAACCCCGTTTCAGCGCGAGACAACCCCTTTAAAGGCTACCTCTAGCTTGGATGCAAGATGTGATAAAGGTGGGCATGGAGGCTCTAGTACCATGTTGTACCGTCTCTAGCTTGGATACAAGATGTGAAATGGGACATGGAGGCTCTAGTACTCTATTGTAAAGTCTCTGGCTTGGATATAAGATGTTATACGGACGGGCATGGAAGATCTAGTACCTGTTGTACCACCTATAGCTTGGATACAAGATGTGATACGGGTGAGCATGGAGGCTCTAGTACCCTGTTGTACCACCTCTAGCTTGGATGCAAGATGTGATACAGGCGAGCATGGAAGTTCCATATGGCATCCTGCGGCATATCGATCCACATTTGCCATAACTGAGGCTCTAGGTCGTGCAAACTCATTGGCTGTCGAAGTTGGCATCCCAGATGATTCCATATATGTTTTATTAGCAAAAAAGTTGTCAACCAGGCAGGCCACAGAGGTGTGATAATGTTGCAGAGGCATTTCTGTGACATCCTTGCATTGTGCAGCCGAATATTATCCTGCTGGAAAATGCCTCTTGGAAGCCGCCATGAGAGGAACACATGTGACTGCGGGATGTCCTGAATATATCGCTGAGCTGTCATTGTCCCTTGTACCACTACTAGGGGTGACCGACTGCTGTATATGATGGCCCCCCCAGACAAACAAACCAGCATTGGGGGCAGTGTGCTGATCCACAGCAAAGGCAGGATTGAGGCGCTCACCCCGAGGTCTACAGACACATATATGTCTGTTGTCAGTGCCAAAAATAACCTCGATTCTTTGATGAAGACAACAGGTTTCCACTGCATGGAAGTCCATAGAATCCTAGAATGGTAGAGTTGGAAGGGACCTTCATGGTATCTGGTCCAGCCCCCTGCTTACTAAATAATCCCAAACAGATATCTGTCCAGCCTCTGTCCAGTTTCACTGTTCACTACACCACTGCAAATGGAAGCAACGTTGGCTGTCAAAGGCAGTACATGCAATGGGAGTCATGAGACCAAATGTCCTTCAGAACAGACATTGGGACCTGTAATAATGGTGCCATCTGTCACTGGATGGAGGACAATGAAACAGTTGGAGCTGCTTGTGGTTATCAGACAATTTTCTCTACTCGTGGTCTGTTGAGGGTCTCCGAAGCCCGGCTGCCTTGTGTGCCCTCACACATCCACTGGTCCCAACACCTCCTAACAGTCTGGTCAGAATGGCCCAGGTGGTGGGCAATTCTTCGATATGACCATCCAGCTTCTTGCTTTCCAATAATGCGTCCCCTCTCAAACTCTGTTAACTGGTTGTCTACTGGTCAACGAGCTCTATGTAAAGAGATCACTACACACAAGTAGCCTCTGAGAGCCTTTTTATAGACCAAAGGTGGAACCACTTTCAGAGCCTCAGGTGGCAAGACCGTTCACCTAATCACGCCATAACTTTAATCAATTGCATATCTGCCTGAGATGGACCTGCATGCCGAGTTTTGCAGCAGAACGACAACTCCTTCTAGCATTTTTTTTATAAAGAGTGTATTTTTCCCAAGACCATTTAAAATTAGTCAATGTAGATTTACCTGTAAAATCCAATCTGTTTGCAAGTCTTAAATTTGCTCTGACTCTCAAGAAGTGCGCTACAAATAAAAACAAAACAGTTTGTATTAAAATAATATGAAAATTTTACTCTTACAGTACAATGTCATTTTCCTGGTATGTTTACACATAGCGGAAATACTATGGATTTTCCGCAGCTGAAAATTCAGCTATAAAATCCGCAGCATTTCCGCAATAGACACAGAGTCAAAATGCGCACCAGTGGTGCAGATTCTAATTTGAAATCAGCTGCGTATCGGCAACTGATTTCAGAAGATACCGCTCTCCCCCTCCTAGAGCTGCTGGTCACCTCCTAGAGCAGCGCTGTACTCACTAGAGGTTGCCAGATACACGGTGAAGGAAGCGCTGAGAGCGCAAAGACTTCAGAGGTGAGGGGGAGTGCGGTATTTTCTGAAATCAGCTGCGGATGCGCAGATTAAAAAAAAAAATTATTTAAAAAAGTAAAAACTGCTGCTGTAATGTCTTCCATAGACTACACATGGTAAAAGCAGAAGATTCTCCTCTCTAACCTTCTGTAACATACACAGAGGCATGAAGCAGCACTTGTTGGTACAATTGTATCTTGTTTCCACCACAAGTATGGGTGGAGACCTAGTGATGGGCTGTATCCGCCCATTCTATGCCCACAAGCTAGTGATTGGCTGCCTGCGGCAAGGTCCTATCGGCGTAGGAATTAACTTATGGCTGAGATGGAGGGTTAGGGTTAGTTTCAGTTTTAGGCTTACATTATTAGTGTTATGGTATACTACACCAGCCCGGGTTGCCCTGGATCTCACCCACAACCCCTGTCCCTGCCTGCTTGCCCCCACTCCTGGCTCCATCCACTTCTCGGTCCCTGCTCATTAGGGACCGAGAAGGGATGCTGGCGTACCTTATGGAAGGGTAGAATACTGACAGAAAAGGCAGATAAAAAGCAACCAACATGAACAAACTAATCAGAACCGAGGCAGATGGAAAAACCTGGCAAATGGTAGCAACTATAGCAGACAAGCTGATAGAGGCAGGAGATCTACAGAGGCAGACTAGCTAGCACACTGAGGGAAATCAATAAGTGGCAGTGACTGCAAGTCCCTGCCAGACCTTTAAACAAAAGCCTCCGCTCTGGGGTGAAGAGAGGGAGACAGCCCACTCCCAACAGATCATAATGAAAGGGAGTTCGTGCACGGCAGCTGCACTGGCAGGTGCGCACGGCGCTGCGCTCCACCAGCACCACGCTGGCCAGGCACCCGCCAAGTGGCGGAGGGGTGATTAATAGCAGCTGTCAGGGAAGATTATGCCCACCCATTCACCAGCCCAGCAAATCCAGTGGGGGGGGCCTTGGTTGCCTGTATACTTATGGTATATAGCTTAATCGGTTGAAAATAGAAGGTAATCATAATTATACTGCGCCCCCCACCTCCCCCCAAGCAGGCAGAAATGGTATAGCCTTTAGCTAATGCTGTGCTGATACATCATGGAATAGACGTGAAAGTGAAAGTAAAAAAATCTCACTCTCCAGATGGTTTAGGATAAGCATCAGGCAGTAGTCTGCACTGCATGGAAGTGGCTGCAAAACATGGAGGAGACCTCCAGAATGTGACAGGCAATCAGATGAGGGTAGCAGGACTGGAAAAAAAGTTTTTTTGCTGGAGTGGCTCATTTTGCTTCCTACATTGCATGCCCATCGTGCTTCAACTCGGATTACTTCCTGCTTAAATATTTATTTTTTACATGTCAACTGACAAATTGCTACCTAAAGGACCATTCCAGTGATTTTTTTCATTCATTATGCAGTTATTCCCCAGTGTATAAGTGTACTAGGGTTACCTTGGTTAGTTATTTCTTTCTTGTGATACTACCAGTCTCTTTTTCCTTTAGGCGCCCTGTCCACGGACGTGATTTTGCCAGCAGTTTACCGCCGGCGAATCACGCCGTCTGATGCTTTCCATAGTATTGCTATAGAAAGCGCCACCCCCCTGTCCATGAGTGTAGAATCATTGTGATTCTCCGCTCACGGACGGCAATTTGCAGCATGCAGAGAATTGCCCCAATTCTCTGCGGTCAGCCTATCTATCAGATTAGGCTGACCTGCGGAGAACAGTCTGCGGCTCCTGCTCCTGCTCCCTGCTCTGCTGATACCGCAACGCCTGTGGACAGGGGGCCTTAGATGGTCATGTGATCTCAATTCTGACCAGCTCAGATCTGCTTAGTTTTATATGTCCTCAAAAGTTAAGTCGGTTTCACAGCCTATGTGATGCTGTTACATATACCCACTACAGAAACTGCCTACAGGGGAACACAGACTCTCCTATCACAGTTACTGATGACCACATAGCTCCTGCCACACAGTTATAATACAGGAGATCCCAGCTCATCCTCCATACTGTATACTTATGGTTTGTAGCTTATTTAGGTGAATATAATAAAGTGAAGATAATTAAACTATTCCACTAGCAGGCAAAAATTATATAGCCTTAGCTAATGCTGTGTTAGTGCATCATGGGATAGATATGCCACTAAAAGTTAAAAAAAATCTCACTTTCAAGATGGTGTCCGGTAAGCATCAGACAAGGGGCTGCACTGCATAAAAATGACTGCAATACACAAATGAGACCTCCAGAGTGTGACAGGCAATCAGATGAGGGGGGCAGGCATGAGAAAATGTGTTTTCACAGGAGTAGCCCTTTAATGCAGTATTGTTGTTCTTCCTTATTCTGGGTCTTTGGTTTCTAATTATATACTAATATCTATTAAAACATAGGCAGACATACAACTAACTTTTTTCAGATTTTATTTAAAAATTTAACATTGAAAAAAACAAACTACAATGTTTTTCATCTCACAGGCTGTGTTTTACTGACTAGTACTTAAACCCAGAATATGTATCTGTTAAAAAGGCTACTAGTAATTATTGAGACATTATAGTAGCAGCGTTTCTGGTGGCACATCACACTCACAGTAGCTTGATTACCACACAAGACAAACACAGCTTGTCTCCTTCCACAGCAGTGAGATCACCACAGGTCCTTTAGCCCACTGGATCTCTGTGGTAGTGGCAGGTCAGTGTGTTCTGTCAGGACTGCTGAGTTGTAGGAAATTATAGTACCAGTGTTTCTGGTGGCGCAATGTGCCACACAGCTCTGCTACATGGTCCATGCATTATGATCCCCACACATCACACACACAGCAGCTTGATTACCACACATCATACACACAGCTTGAATCCTTTCACAGCTGTGACATCACCACAGGTCCTTTAGCCCACTGAATCTCTATGGTGGAGATAGGTCAATTTGTTCTGTCAGGACTGCTGAATTGTGTCTAAGATAATAACGGCTTAGTCACCAGGGGGCGGGGTGATGATGTCACCAGGGGGTGGAGCATAAAAATCACACACATACATACAGACAAGTGGTCATTAGTAGTTTGAAAAGTCCCTCTAGATCTGCTACTTAACAAATAAAGGCTAGGGGATGTAAAATGCGAGCAGCAGGGAAAAAGGGAATGAAAAAGAAAAATCCTCCTGAGAAAGAAAAGAAAGAAAAACGTATAAGAAAACGTGCAAGTCAAAAACATGACTCCTTTATGGAAAAGAGATTTGAATTTGGCAAAGTTATGAAAACTTATCCAATGGAACCATGACTTCAGGAACTTGTCATACGAGTACTTTTGAGAGAAGCAATGAGATCCTCTAACTTAATAATCTCCCGTAATTTGTCAAACCACAACAAAATTGCTGGAGAGGTGTTCTATCTCCATAGAGCTAGAATACAGACTGTAGCTGCACTGACCATATGGTGAACCACCGAACGCCTGTGTATTGATAAGGGGATTTCGGGGAGATGTTGCAGGAAGAAGTTAGGAGATTTAGGTAGAGTAACCTGGAGGATATGTGCCACACGCTTGAATAAAAGTCAGCCAAGATGGAGGCATGCAGTCTGGAGGGCACCCTATACCACTGTGACAAGATCTTAAAACCAGCCTTTAGTATTATACTAGTAATTGAGGACTTATGTGTTAATGTGTATAAGTGGTTGCTCTGTGCTGCTGAGAATGACAGGTCTAGATCTCTCAATTAAATAAATAGAATGGGATTCCGAATTTAGGCGGGAAGATCAATACTCTGTATAGGTGAGACAGTGCATAACAAATCACCCCCACAGTTTCACATAAACATTCTAGGGGTGTTTTTGCAAATGAAATATCTGAGTGGTGGGACAGGGATATAGGGTAGTGTCATAAGCCAATATGACAAGAGATATAGCTCAACTATGGATATGATTGTGTGGGAATCCAGTTCCCAGCTTGTATTTTAAACCAGAAACTTGCCACTAAAGATCCAGTGTAGGAAAGAAGCATTTTTCTTTCATTCATCTGGGAATCAGGCATTGAGACAAAGAAATATCAGGTCCAGGGAAAAACAAGGCTGACTACTTTAAATTTGGGTCCAATAATATTCACGCTTGTATATTCACACTTTCAGTGGAACATGCCTGTTCAGCCAGGATATCACGGCTAGAGAAGATGGGAGAAAAGTTTGTTTAACTGTCACCCACTGTTTAACTTCCCTAGGTCTGTATCAGTAGACGATCCGCAAAGGTTGGGAAGCATAATGAAAGAAAACTAAATATGTTCGAGAAATTCCCCCATGGAGTTTAGACTGAAAGAAAACAGAGCAGGCGATATTGGTTGGTCTACTGGACCAAATAAATGTAGTCATTATGGATAATACGGTGCAAAAAAATGGGTGAGAGATGTTAATGGGGAACACTTGAAGAAATATAATAACCTACAGGGAATATTCATTTTTAAGATGGCACATCTTCCAAACCAACTAAGGCCTCCTGCACACAGGAGCGGGTCGGACCCCGCATGAGGGATTCCCGCAGTGGAGTTCGACCCAGTGACCGCCTACAGACGGGCGGGTTGGACCCCGCATGTGGGATTCCCGAAGTGGAGTTCGATCCGGGGCCAGGCCTGCTTACCTGTTCGGAGTCTTCTCCTGTGCTGCCAATGTGTCGGGCGGCACATACGCAGTACAGGGATGCCGCGCCACCGCTATGGCGATGACGTGGCCTCCCATGCTGCAGATGTGTCGGCCGGCGCATGCGCAGTTGAGAGGACTCCGCGCCATCGCCATAGCGATGATGTGGATCCTGCGGCCATTCCCCAATGATGATTGCAGAATGGCCATGGCACAGACGGCTTCCATTGACTTCAATGGAAGCAGGCCGTGCGTATCCCAGGGCAAATCGCAGCATGCTGTGATTTCTTTCTCTTGAGTGAAAAATCGCAATCGATTTCCACTCGTGGCCAGAAAATCACTTTTTGCTATAGCATGCTATGGGTTGGATTTCCTGTAAAATCTGGAGGTGGAATCCCGCTCTGGATATCGCAATGCAAATCCGCCCGTGGACAGGAGGCCTAAATGCCACCTTTCAAAATGATAGTTGTAGTACAAACCAATGAATAGTATATAGGTAACATACACAAAATCCAAAACAGAAATGTCTACAGGTGAAACCCAAAGGTCAAAACATGAAAGTGATTCCTTAATGACAAGAATGTTTTGGTCCAAAATGGCCAGAAACTTTGTATGTGTGTGTGTGTGTGTGTGTGTGTGTGTATATATACATATATATATATACACACACACATACATACATACCCATTTTTGTTTGTTTTTTTTAGCGAAAAATCACACAAAATAATTTTTTGTATTTATAGTACTTTATTTAGTACTTTACTTATCTAAAATTACGCTTTTGTGCAGAAAAAGCACTCTAAATTGCTCGCCACTGGGGATCCTTCTTCCTTCAAACTTCCTGCCCACTATATGCTCTCAAGTTTGTTACTGGAGATAGCAGAACATCTTAACAGAAAGTGGAGGAGGGGATAAGTGATTGTTGTCACTGAAGTCTATTAGAGCAGAGGGGAGGGGAAAAGGAGGGGAAACTTGTACAGGCACTGCCTGCAGCTAATAGTGACAATTTACTGTGTTTTAGCTAGTGAAATCACATCTCTACTGCTCAGTACTGTTGTGCATTTTCTTACATAATGATGTTAAGTCTCTGTGTCTTTGCCAGGATTAGAAAAACATGGCTGCTCTCTGCCAGAAACAGCACCACTCCTGTCTATAGGTTGTGTTTGGTTCTGCAACTCAGCAACATTGAAGTGAATAGGGGCTGAGCTGCAATACAAGACACAACCCACAGACAAGAGTTTAAAGTCTAGGACCACACACAGTACATTTACCATGTATGGTCCCTTACAGGTTAAATATATCATATTTTGTTTCTTTTTTTTAACTTTTAAAACATGGTGGTCATAGGTGAAAAAGATAAGCATACAAAAGCAAAAACATTTTTTACTTTTTTATTCTGCGCCATCAAGTATGTTCACATACAAACAATATTACATCTCACTCTACTTACCCTCCTGGATTGTCATCTGGCTTGAGGGTTGTGGGGCACCCCAGTTCAGTAGTCGTCATAGCTGTATAGTCTTACTTATGGGCTTTTCTTGTTACTCTCACAACTGGAATATAATGGAAATAGAAATATATTCAGAATTTGCAGCATTGAAGTCTATTGAAGTCAATGGACTATAAGGTAGCATAAAAATAGTTCTATGAATCTGAAATATCTTCTATTAAATTCAACTTTCCCAAAACTTCACTGCTATTGAAACGCAGATGCATTTAAGGAGCTGTGAAAGGGTGTTAGAATGTGACAAACTGGGTTTAATAAAACATATTCAATGTGCACTGAAAAAGTATGCAACTTGATAACATATTTACGTATTTCAATTCCTCACCATTTTCAAAATCTCAGCTTACTGTCAGTGAATGGAATCCCCCTTTTCTGCCTTGAAAGATATGAATGAAAAATCTTGTCATCATTTGCAAAACTTAGGCACACTGGTGACTGTTTTGGTCACCATCTGGAGCCCTGTTAGGCTATATGAACTTGTTGCATATTACATGGAGATTTTCCCTATGGATTTGCATGCGGAAAATCTGCAATGTGCTACATTACCAGCAAAATGGATTAAAATGTTAACAAATCTTATCTGTATGCTGCAAGTATTTTCCACTTCGAAATTGAGCTGTAGCGAGTCTTTTGAAAAACTATGGAATGTCAATTCTGTCTGTGGATAGCTTGGTGAAACCTGTGACAAATCTGCAACACAATTTACATTTGACACTTGGACTTTGATGTGAATATGCTGCTTAATTTGCTGCTGCAAATCCGCGCCATGTGCAGGTAGCCCTAAAGAGCCAGTAATGCAGCCAATATATTGAACATTGCAGATGTTACAAGTAATCAAGTACATGTATAAGTGGTGCTACAATTTATAGAGCTTTATATTCTGCCTTTGATTGGCATTCGTTATTGCCATTTAAGAGCTGCAGATTAATGCTAGTAAGGGAACAAACAGTTGTTAATACAGTTTTCATTCGTTGGCAACATATCCCCTGTGAGATAAGCTGATGATCAAGCATTTTTTTGCCTGTATAAAAAATGTGATAATGGCTGGCCGCTACTGTTGATCTTGTCTCCACCAGAAGAATGCGTAAAGACAAGCTGCACGTTCACAACCAACACCCCCAACTTGATTGGCTGGGCTGGAGAATGCAGCGGAGGGGGGGAGGGAGAATTACAGCGCCGACGCCAGCAGGGAAGGTCGCCAGGGGAAGTATCACTGCAGACCTACGAGCCCACAGCGGTGCCGGCTTGAGGGGTTGCCAGCCAGGGATATTGACAGCGTGGGAATGTAATGGATGAGGTGGGGGGGGGGGGGGGGGTTACACCACCGAAGCTGGAAGGGAAGAAGGTCGCCGGGGGAATTATGACAGCGGAGCTAGGAGCACAGACCAGCGGATTCTCCAGCCCAGTCAATGAAGTTGTGGGTGGGCAGCTTGTCTCCACCCATACAACAGTACCTGGCTGGCCTTAGCTATGTGAGACCCGTGCAGTTACACAGAGCGCAGGTCTGACCAGCCAGATGATCTTTGTCAGATCACCTTGTGAAGCTACATGAATTATCCTCCTCCTGGCTCTGTCTGCTCATCTCTGATGTTCTGAGGCGCTGCTGTCAGCCCATCAGCACCTTTACAACACAATCGCTTAGTTATGCTAATGTATATAGGTTATGAGGTTAGTTTGGTGCTGCATTTATGTTTTGAGCTTGGTGCTGGTATTGTATCTATGTTCTGGGGTTGGTTTGTGCTGTATTCATGTTACGCTTGGTTCTGGTATGGTATTTATATACTGAGATTGGTTTTTACCGTATTCATATTATGAGTTTGGTTCTGGTGCTGTATTTATGTACTGAGCTTGGTTCTACTGTTGTTTATATGTACAGAGATTGGTCCTGGTACTGTATGTATGTTATGACTTTTGTTCTGGTCCTATATTCATGTTATGAGCTTAGTTCTGGTACTGTGTTCATGTTAGGAGCTTGGTTCTGTTGGTGTATTCTTGATATGAGCTTGGTTTTAGTGCTGCTTTCATGTTATGAGCTTGGTTCTGGTGCTGTACTTTTGTTTTGAGCTTCGTTTTAGTTCTGTATTTATGTTATGACTTTGGTTTTGGTGCTGTATTTATGTACTGAGCTTGGGTTTGGTGCTATATTCATGTTATAAGCTCAGTTCTGTATTATGTTATGAGCTTTGTTCTCCTGTTGCACTCATATTATGAGCTTGGTTTTAGTGTTGTATTTATGTTAGGAGCTTGATTCTGTTGCTGTACTTATGAGGTTAATTTGTGCTGCATTTATGTTATGAGCTTGGTTCTGGTACCATAGTTATTCACTGAACTGTTCTGGTGTGGGTATGCTGCTATTATGCTGCTTTCCGCAAAAGCAGAATACAGGCAGGCTGCCTATCAGTGCATTTCGCCTGGTCCGTTCCTCAGAGAGGACATTTTATACACCATTTATATGAAGAAACTCATCCAAGTAAGGTACTAGCTTGATTAAACTATCCAATTAGAGGGAGAAGCCTTTACACAGAACGATTATCATTCGGATTCCTGCGATCCAGCGAGAATCTGTACGAATATCGTTTAGTGAATGCTGCACCGACTGAACGACGAACGAGAAGTCTTTCACTTCTCATTCAGCTTCTGCATGCAGAAAACTGAACGGCGTACTGTGGTGTATAAACAAGCAGTTGGTTACTTATGAACAACTGCCTGCTTACTGTGAATGGAGGCCAGCGGCCAGAATGATCTACTGTCCATTCTGCCTCCATTCACTCTGCGATGCTCGTTCCTGTGTAAAAGAACAGGAAGGATTATCACTGGGACGGTCTGTCGGGCATCTGCATACCCGTGTAAAAGCACCCTTAATGTGGTGCTTTCAGTCCTGCACCCAGTTGAAGGATCATTCCTATACTAGGAATGCCGCAAATGAGACGGCTTACTTCTGCCGAAGATGGGAGTCAGCTTCCGTCTACGAGCCGGAAAAGACTCTTCTAAGTTTAAGGCTGTAACCCTTTCACTGCTAGGAAGGTGACGTGCTCCTCACATAGGGGTGAAGCAGTGAGGACAATTAGTTAGGAGTTTTGGGGTTATTTAATGTAACTATTTCACTGAGCCTTGTAGCAGGTATAGCACATATAGCAGTAAGGGGTTACATTATATATTGAGTTCACTGAGGGATTTCCAACAGACGACCGCTAGGGGCCTTCTTTAGTGACAGGAAGAAGGCAGCACATTGTCTGTCATGTGGGTCTTCCACATAGGGAAGTAGCTTGTCTAAGTCATAAATTGCAAAAGAGGATAACAACCTGTGATACACCTAGAACGAGTGCAGAAATTCTATGGAAAGGAACATTAAAGATAGCATTCCTGAACCACGTCACAGGCCTCTCTAGCCAAGGCCAGAAACCTACTGCACACTGATGAGGGGCAAGCAACCCGAAACAGCTGTCTGTGTATGGATACTGGCTTGGCTTTAAATTCCCAGTCATTGTTGTAAGGCTTGTATAAGCAGTCTAAGGGTGACTACCCACTACAGTTTTTTTTCACTGCGAAATTTGCAGCGTTTTTTTTTTCTGCAGGGTTCTATGGGATTTGTAATGGTAAAATCGCGATCACGAAAAATCGCAATTACAAGTCCCATAGACCCCTGCAGAAAAAAAAACTGCGAGTTTCGCAGTGAAAAAAAAAAACTGTAGTGGGTAGTTACCCTGACTTTGACTTGCAGGAATACTGTCTTCCAATAGGTGGCGCTACAGAGGTATTGTTCCATCTTCCTTTTTAAAATATGCTTTCACACAGGTAAAATTAGCCTGTAAATTCAGCACCAAAAAAATGTAAGGCTACCGGCAAATTTTTCTATAAACCTCTATGCGGCTATATTCAGCTGCCTGAAAGAGTCAAAAAGCAGCAAACACAGCTGAAGGGGTACAGAACTTGGGTGAGCGCTGCAGTTCTCTCATTGTAGCGATCAGTGGAGGTCTCACCAGCAGGACCTCCACTTGTCAAAGCTTTTCACATGTCTCTCTGACACGTCAAAAGTTTCTGGAAGTTACTAGCGATATTCCACTGCAGGGAAGGAGTGCTGTCAGGTCTCCGAGGTGAGCCTATCTGATAGACTCACCGCGGAGAATCATGGCATGCTGCGATTTAAATCCTGCGAGCAGAAAAACGCTATGATTCACCACTTGTGGACGGCAGCGCTGCGCTTTTTATAGCAACGCTATACAGGTCCTTATAACAAGGATTGGGAATTGAAAACCAAAAGCCCCCCCCCCTCCCTTTCGTCAGGGCCCTGCTATATGGTATGCAGGCTACAGAGATCAGTATATAATGTGCCTCCCCCACTATATGTGCCATACATGCTACCGTCTCAGTATATAATGTGTCCCCCCCCCCCCCGCTATATGCTATACATGCTACAGGGCTCAGTATGTAATTCGGCCACCTGCTACATTTGCTATGCATGCTAGGGGCTCAGTGTATAACGTGCCCCCCACCCCCCCCCAATATATCTGTTAGGGCTCCTGCACACTGGCGATCGCCATATTGCTGCGTTTTTTAATGCAAATGTTAATAGGCCTTTCTAATGTTAAAAACGCATTGCACAAAAAAACGCAGCAATATGGTGATCGCCTGTGTGCAGGAGCCCTTATATATGCTAGGGGCTTAGTGTATACAACAAGTAACAGTTTTTCTGGTGACCACTTACTAATATAATATAGTGAAAAGGATTGAAGTTGGTCACAGGTCCTAATCCAGCAGAGCCGGACAGCAGCCACAAAAACGTGTAAAAATAGTAAAAAAAATAATAAAAAGTTCAAAACTCCACCTTTATGTTAAAAAAAAAATAAAATCACACGTGTTATCGCTGCATGCATAACAACCCAGAGAAAAAAGTTAGTACATTAGCACAAGATAGTGCTATTCATTCATGAATAGCTAAGCACTATCTGTAATTGGCTGAGCGCTCAGCCAATAGCTAAGCACTAGCTGCTATTGGCTGGGCGCTCGGCCAATTAGCACAGCCCTTTCAGGAGGCGGGGATTTAATCCCCGCCTGCTGAAAGTGCTGGACAGCAGTGTCGGGGAGCCAGCCGGAGGACGCATCTGAGCGGCAGAGAGGTGAGTAATTTTTTTAAAACTTTTTTTTTACCACTTATTGATCACTTTCAGGGAAGGGCTTATATTTCAAGCCCTTCCCCGAAAATCATAATGCAGGGCTTGCCAAAAACCCCTGCTTTCAATGGGACCGGCAGCAACGCCGATCCCATTGAAAGCAATGGAATAGCATGCTGCATTTCTGCCACAGCTGTGACAGCTGTGGCAGAGGATTCCTTTATCCCCACAGTCCCTGCGGAGATGAAGGAAACTCCTGCCACTGTGACAGCTGTGGCAGAAGTCCACGGTATTCTCCATATCTTTTCAATGGGGCTAGCGTTGCTGCCGCTGGCCCCATTGCAAAGACTGGCGATAACCTGGCGTCATCCCGTTTTTTTTCTCGCACTGCAAGGCGAGAGTTTTCACTTGCTCTCGCAGCGCAGTGGAGAAAAAAACGCCAGGGGTATCCGCCCTTACCCTAACCCTTCGCAGCAGGCAAAAAGCAGTACAGAGGCGGCAGCTATAGGACCTTCAAGGACCTTACAGATGTCACCAATCAGGAGCTAGGGGTGTGACAGGGGCATTCCTTCATCCAAGTCCTGTCAAACCCCTAGCTTCCGGGTGGTGACAAGATACAATAATATCATCGTGCCAACCTGGAGAATGTCATCATATCATTTATTTTGCACACAGAATGCTGTAAAAATGGAATCCAAAAAACAAATGGCAGAATTTTATTTGTCCCCCAATCCTGATAAAAAAAATTTATAAAAGTTATACAATATATTATATGTACCCAAAAACATATTGCACGGCGTGCGATGCAAGGTTTCCTATTGGAAGCTGCGCCGGAGGATCGCTACTTCACAGAAGTAATGGGAGGCGGTTTTGCCCAAAAAAAACGCCTTGCATTATTGTGAAAACGCACATTGGCACATGCGATATGGGGCCAAGATTGTCAGCCAGAGAACGCGCTTGCCCGTGTGTAGGTAGCCCCAGGGGAAAAAACTCCAAAGGGCGCCTGCACACGAGCGGAAATTCCCGCGGAATTTCCATCTTCTGGAAGCTGCCATAGGATTACGTTAACAAACGCAATCCTATGCAGGCGGCCGCTATTGATCTGATCTCTCTTTTGCCCCCTACATCCAATCTCTGGCCCGAACATGTCAGCTGCACCTCAAGAACATCGCAAGAATCCGCTCTTTTCTCACTGTGGAGACGTTAAAAACGCTTATTGTCGCCCTCATCCACTCCCGGCTCGATTACTGCAACTCGTTGCTGATCGGCCTCCCCTGCACCAGACTCTACCCTCTCCAGTCCATCCTGAATGCGGCAGCCAGGCTCATCTTTCTGTCCAGCCGCTACTCGGACGCCTCTGTCCTGTGCCGGTCACTGCACTGGCTGCCCGTTAAATACAGAATTCAATTCAAACTCGCTACCTTCATCCACAAAGCCCTCCACAGTGCAGCGCCACCCTATATCGCCTCCCTCATCTCAATCCATCAACCAGCCCGGGCTCTCCGCTCTGCTAATGAAACCAGACTGAGTGCCCCTTTCATTCGAACTTCTCATTCCCGCCTCCAAGACTTCTCCAGAGCAGCACCGGTCCTCTGGAACGCACTACCAAAGGCTACCCGAGCAATCCAGGACTCGCAGAACTTCAGGCGTGCTCTAAAAACGCACCTCTTCAGGGAGGCATACCACATTCCCTAAACAAACCTCTCTGTTCTCCGCCTGATAACATGCTCCCTGACCTACTGACTGCAATCCCTGCTAGCCATCATAAACCGCTCCTGCGGTCATACCGTTTCTGCCGTCACACGGCTAAATGTCTGACCATTGTCTATGTGTAGAGGATCGCTCACTCTCCACCTCGCCATACCGTGCACATCTCCAGCCCCTTTACCCTCTGTATCACCCCATTACTTGTAGTATGTAAGCTCGTTGGAGCAGGACCCTCACCCCTATTGTTTCCATCAACTGATTACTATATGTAACCGTGGTTCTGTAATGTTTGTACTTTTGTCTTTCTGTATTCCCCCTGTCTATGTAAGCGCTGCGGAATATGTTGGCGCTATACAAATAAAGTTTATTATTATTATTATTATTTGGCCACGCGAAATCTCGTGCAGCAAACAAATCGCGGCTTGCTCTATTTCTGTGTGGGGCTCGCAGAGTCCCGCACAGGAACGTCACTCACTGGCCGCCAACCCCGCTCTGCGCATGCGCCGGCTGCCCGGCAGCCGACACATGAAAGAGCCGGAGCCGCGGGAGAGGTGAGTGTCACACTGCTCTCTGCAGACGCTCGGGTCGGGTCCCGCTGCGAGAATTCTTGCAGCCGGATCCGACCCGGCCGTCTTTAGGTAGCCTAATTGTCCTCACTGCTCTGTGAGGAGCACTGGTCACCTCTGCAGCAGTGAAAGGGTTGCAGCCTCTCACACGAGCGTCTGTACAAATGCTGCGTTTTTCTGCATGCAGAGCTGAGTTTTTGTGCACGTTTTCCTGCTTTTATACTGCTTATTTTTGCGCAGTAGGGCTGTCACATGGGCGAGGGTGATATCAGCCCGTGAATCCTGCTTCCCACCATGTGAAATCGCCTAGCCGTAGCAGAGATTTGCGGAGTTCCTCCCATAGTTTTCAATGGGAGAACTGCCGCCGACCCCGTTGAAAATAATGGGCGTTGCGATGCGAGAGCGCACACAAGATAGAACATGCCACAATTTTATTCCTGCATCGTATTGCGCTGCCATACGGGAAAACATTGCTCATGTATATGACCCTATACAAAAAAATGGGATCCATATTTGTGCGTCTCGCAACGTTCAAATCTGGCATGATTTTCTTGCTTATGTGAAGCCGGACTAACAACGCAGGCAAGCAAGGCTCCCGGTGGCATAGCAACTTGCGTAAAAAACACAGTATTACAAGTGCAATTGCGTATTTACTGTGTTTTGTTTACGCATTCATTTCAATGGGCAATGTAGGCTCGCACGAACGTATTTGAATTGCATACCGTCACAGATATAGAGTTAAAAAGAATAAATTTTATTAGTAATTAATTTAAAAAGTCAAAGCCTACCAACAAAAAAACAGTCACATAGAACATATAGTGACAGGACAAACAGTTAACATAAAAAGGGAGGATCTTATGGGGGGTAAGGGAGGGGGGAGTATATCTACAGTTCCCGTGTAGCCCTCCAGAGGTCCTCAGGAGTCACTTATATAAGATGGTTCACTATCAAGGTAAGTATTTAGTACTTGAGCTGTTATGATTCGCATCCCCTTGAGATGGCGATTGTTTTTTAGTGCGAACCAGACAGCCCTTTTACTTATAAGGACTCGTATGATTTTTAGTATGGTATTCAAATCAGTGTCGTTTGGTGTATTGTTTACACTGTATCATTTCGTGCATTGTTTACACTGTATTCATATTATTTTTGACTCTCATTTGTTTTGGCTCTACGCGTTTCCCTATCGGGATAGCCGATAGTTCGTCAGGAGCTGGGCAACAATACGCCCCTAGAGAAGTAGGAGAGAGTTTTCTATCAGAAATGATCACCAAAACGATGGCTAAAATGTGCCTGTCACTTTTCAATAAAGAGATTCCTAGATTCCTCAAAATTGCCTCATTTATAAATTGCGCTTGGATTCTATCTGTAGAGTGAATCCTACGTATGCTTGAAACCTATAAGGTCCAGAAAGCTATTCAACTGGATCCTATTGCCTCGCAACTGAATGCCGTATTCGCATTAGATAGTGTAACTCTAAGATAGAGTAAAGTAACTGTGCATCGTGTATTATACACGGCGACGATGCATGTGCAAAATAGCCAGAATTTTGTCCACCTCCAATCGTGTCTCAAGATCCTTGGTGATTTTCGTAGGGTTAACACCAAGAGACCTTGGCTCTTGGAAAAATGACTGTCAGGTTAAACACCTATTAGCCCAGCACAATGATAGCATGCAGGATATACAGCCCCACTTCAGGCTAAGACCTACTAGTAACTGCCACAATGGCAAAAAGCATTTTAAACTGGCTATAAGGCTTGCATTCAGTAAGGCAGAATTAGCTGTAATAGCTTATAGAGCGAGACAGAAGGTATAGAGCAGGGCAAGAGGAGTGCCAGGAGTGATCTCCAGCAGCACCATCAGAGCTGCAGGTGCTGCTGGAGATCACTCCTGGCACTCCTCTTGCCCTGCTCTATACCTTCTGTCTCGCTCTATAAGCTATTACAGCTAATTCTGCCTTACTGAATGCAAGCCTTATAGCCAGTTTAAAATGCTTTTTGCCATTGTGGCAGTTACTAGTAGGTCTTAGCCTGAAGTGGGGCTGTATATCCTGCATGCTATCATTGTGCTGGGCTAATAGGTGTTTAACCTGACAGTCATTTTTCCAAGAGCCAAGGTCTCTTGGTGTTAAAGGAGATGTCCCGCGCCGAAACGGGTTTTTTTTTTTTTAAACCCCCCCCCCGTTCGGCGCGAGACAACCCCGATGCAGGGGTTAAAAAAACCACCCGCACAGCGCTTACCTGAATCCCGGCGGTCCGGTGACTTCAATACTTACCGCTGAAGATGGCCGCCGGGATCTTCTACCTTCGTGGACCGCAGCTCTTCTGTGCGGTCCACTGCCGATTCCAGCCTCCTGATTGGCTGGAATCGGCACGTGACGGGGCGGAGCTACACGGAGCCGCTCTCTGGCACGAGCGGCTCCATAGAAGAAAGCAGAAGACCCGGACTGCGCAAGCGCGGCTAATTTGGCCATCGGAGGGCGAAAATTAGTCGGCACCATGGAGACGAGGACGCTAGCAACGGAGCAGGTAAGTATAAAACTTTTTATAACTTCTGTATGGCTCATAATTAATGCACAATGTACATTACAAAGTGCATTATTATGGCCATACAGAAGTGTATAGACCCACTTGCTGCCTCGGGACATCTCCTTTAACCCTACGAAAATCACCAAGGATCTTGAGACACGATTGGAGGTGGACAAAATTCTGGCTATTTTGCACATGCATCGTCGCCGTGTATAATACACGATGCACAGTTACTTTACTCTATCTTAGAGTTACACTATCTAATGCGAATACGGCATTCAGTTGCGAGGCAATAGGATCCAGTTGAATAGCTTTCTGGACCTTATAGGTTTCAAGCATACGTAGGATTCACTCTACAGATAGAATCCAAGCGCAATTTATAAATGAGGCAATTTTGAGGAATCTAGGAATCTCTTTATTGAAAAGTGACAGGCACATTTTAGCCATCGTTTTGGTGATCATTTCTGATAGAAAACTCTCTCCTACTTCTCTAGGGGCGTATTGTTGCCCAGCTCCTGACGAACTATCGGCTATCCCGATAGGGAAACGCGTAGAGCAAAAACAAATGAGAGTCAAAAATAATATGAATACAGTGTAAACAATGCACGAAATGATACAGTGTAAAAAATACACCAAACGACACTGATTTGAATACCATACTAAAAATCATACGAGTCCTTATAAGTAAAAGGGCTGTCTGGTTCGCACTAAAAAACAATCGCCATCTCAAGGGGATGCGAATCATAACAGCTCAAGTACTAAATACTTACCTTGATAGTGAACCATCTTATATAAGTGACTCCTGAGGACCTCTGGAGGGCTACACGGGAACTGTAGATATACTCCCCCCTCCCTTACCCCCCATAAGATCCTCCCTTTTTATGTTAACTGTTTGTCCTGTCACTATATGTTCTATGTGACTGTTTTTTTGTTGGTAGGCTTTGACTTTTTAAATTAATTACTAATAAAATTTATTCTTTTTAACTCTATATCTGTGACGGCCTCAACCTATAAAAAATATAGATACTTCATACCACTGTGATTTGTATTTGAATTGCATATGACCCGCAGGAAGTCCGTGTGTATGATACGTGGTAATTAGCGGATCAAATACATTGACTTACGTTGTTTTGCTCACACGTGAGTGTTAGCATTGCGTACTATACAAGTGCAAAAAAAGAATGCAGCACGTTCTATTTTGCCGCGTATTACATGCAAGAGCCCATTGTTCTGTATGGGCGCGTAGTCAATGCGTGTTGGCGGAGTTTATACACTCCGCTGTGAAGCCACAGTGACAAATGTAAACAAAATAAGAAGCAAGTCCGACTGTACATTAGGCGTGCCTGAGATACGCTGCCATGTGCGGCGACATGCTGGCCAACTCATGCGGTGTTCTACGTGTGCGATGGTGAGCCCAGGCTTAGTGCGCAAAATACACATTGTAATGCTGAACATAAAAAATGCTGCGTACAAGCTTTTCTGTGTAAAATACGTGGTGCATAACTGCTATTGTGCGGCACCTTACAGCTCCTTGGGTAGTGGTAGTGGGTACTACAAATGAAGAGCTGTTTGTGAGCTAAGCGGAATGCATATTAGTAGTTTACACTGCGGTTATTCCTGCTGCCGATTCCAGCCAATGAGGTGGCTGGAATCGGCACCATGTGACCTCCCATTGTGCACGAGCAGTACAGTTCAGCTGCCGTGCACGATGAGAGCTGTGCCCGCGCCTCACGTGACCGGTGACGTCACCGGTACTTGAATTTGCCCGCGAATTCCGAGCCTACAGAGGAAGCTGATGGTTGGAGCCTTTTATACTACTTTCAACGTGGGAGAGGAAGATTTCTGCGCTGTGTGGTGAGTACCTACCTGAGATTAATGCGCTGTGTGGTGAGTACCTACCTGAGATTAATGCGCTGTGTGCTGAGTACCTACCTGAGATTAATGCGCTGTGTGCTGAGTACCTACCTGAGATTAATGCGCTGTGTGCTGAGTACCTACCTGAGATTAATGCGCTGTGTGCTGAGTACCTACCTGAGATTAATGCGCTGTGTGCTGAGTACCTACCTGAGATTAATGCGCTGTGTGCTGAGTACCTACCTGAGATTAATGCGCTGTGTGCTGAGTACCTACCTGAGATTAATGCGCTGTGTGCTGAGTACCTACCTGAGATTAATGCGCTGTGTGCTGAATACCTACCTGAGATTAATGCGCTGTGTGCTGAGTACCTACCTGAGATTAATGCGCTGTGTGCTGAGTACCTACCTGAGATTAATGCGCTGTGTGCTGAGTACCTACCTGAGATTAATGCGCTGTGTGCTGAGTACCTACCTGAGATTAATGCGCTGTGTGCTGAGTACCTACCTGAGATTAATGCGCTGTGTGCTGAGTACCTACCTGAGATTAATGCGCTGTGTGCTGAGTACCTACCTGAGATTAATGCGCTGTGTGCTGAATACCTACCTGAGATTAATGCGCTGTGTGCTGAGTACCTACCTGAGATTAATGCGCTGTGTGCTGAGTACCTACCTGAGATTAATGCGCTGTGTGCTGAGTACCTACCTGAGATTAATGCGCTGTGTGCTGAGTACCTACCTGAGATTAATGCGCTGTGTGCTGAGTACCTACCTGAGATTAATGCGCTGTGTGCTGAGTACCTACCTGAGATTAATGCGCTGTGTGCTGAGTACCTACCTGAGATTAATGCGCTGTGTGCTGAGTACCTACCTGAGATTAATGCGCTGTGTGCTGAGTACCTACCTGAGATTAATGCGCTGTGTGCTGAGTACCTACCTGAGATTAATGCGCTGTGTGCTGAGTACCTACCTGAGATTAATGCGCTGTGTGCTGAGTACCTACCTGAGATTAATGCGCTGTGTGCTGAGTACCTACCTGAGATTAATGCGCTGTGTGCTGAGTACCTACCTGAGATTAATGCGCTGTGTGGTGAGTACCTACCTGAGATTAATGCGCTGTGTGGTGAGTACCTACCTGAGATTAATGCGCTGTGTGATGAGTACCTACCTGAGATTAATGCGCTGTGTGGTGAGTACCTACCTGAGATTAATGCGCTGTGTGCTACGTGTGGTGAGTACCTACCTGAGATTAATGCGCCGTGTGGTGAGTACCTACCTGAGATTAATGCGCTGTGTGATGAGTACCTACCTGAGATTAATGCGCTGTGTGATGAGTACCTACCTGAGATTAATGCGCTGTGTGGTGAGTACCTACCTGAGATTAATGCGCCGTGTGGTGAGTACCTACCTGAGATTTATGCGCTGTGCGCTACGTGTGGTGAGTACCTACCTGAGATTAATGCGCTGTGTGCTACGTGTGGTGAATACCTACCTGAGATTAATGCGCTGTGCGCTACGTGTGGTGAGTACGTCACCTGAGATTTGCGCGACGCCACCTGACGCAACCTGTCTTTTTTGCAGATTTGTGCGCTACGTGGGGAGACGCGGCCACCCGAGATTTGTGCGCTTTTTTTTGCAAACTTACGTGTGGAGATGATCCTGACGTTTGGACGCGTTTTGAGAAGAATTTCGCTTCGCTTGCACACAAGCTGACATAACTCGTCGAGGTAAGCTGCTGCATCTGCTAAAATTTTCATTGCGTGCATCTGCTCATACGTGCTTATTTTGCAGGTTTTCGTGTATATATAATATATGATTCTTCTGACCAGGTTGGGGGAGTAGTGGTCAATGTAAGTGGGTAGAGCGGATCTAGGGATCAGTAATACTGGTGTGATGTGACTGTTAACCTGCTGATTTTTCGTTATTTCCTGCAGATCTGACGTCCTTGAGAATGGGAAGGCTGGCGGACAGTGAAGAGACCCTCGACGTTCAGCAATCTTGAAACCCTTCGTTTTATGGACTACTTTTTGCCGGTGACTCACCTTTTTTTTTTTTTTTTTGGTATTTTTGGATAGACTAAGCTTTTATTTATTTTCTTGCAAACTTTTTTCCTTCTTCTTTACAGGTGAGCTGATAAGTAATTTCAAGATTACCACACTGCGTTTGCTCACAATCGTTGTTGAAGCAGCAGAGAGACTGACGGTCCTAGATGTTGGCTCAGTAGGACGCTTTGAAGATGGGCATGTTTGCAAATCGAAGTGATTCTTACATTGTTTTTTCTGTGCCTTGTTGTACTTCGTTTAAGTGGTAAAAATGGGCAGTTAGAAGTTGTGTATATTAATTAAAATTAAGAATATTGACAGTTTTGAAGACATTGTAATTTTTTAACATTTGCAAATGTTATATCTCATATGTGCAAGCATACTCTACAAATCTTTGCCAACATATATTTCCATCTGTTCACTTTATTCTAGACGCACATTTGCAAAAACATCCTTTGTTTGGAACCATTTTGGAGACATTCAAGTTGAACCTCATTTTTCCTCATTTTGCTAAATCCTTTTTCCTCCACCGAGCCAAGATTGCAAAGGCTCGTGTGTGTCAGAATACATACCCCCTAAAAAGTCCTATTTTACAAAGTACACCCCTTAATGTGTTCACTGAGTGGTGTGAGGAGTATTTAGATCCCACATTTTCAGGAATTAATGGAATTATGATAAAAAAAAATTATAATAAGGCTTTATTTCGGCTAATGTGCTATTCTAAATTTTTTTCCACCAAAAATCATCATTTTCATGTGCACTGACACCCCAAAATGGATACCCCTGTTTGTATTGTTTTCAGAAATGTACCCATTGTGGCCCTAATGTTATGTTAGTATGCACAAATGGGACCCAAAATGTAATCAGTACTATGTGGCTTTCTGAACAGACTGTTATGATCGTGTGGGCAGATTTAGCAGACTGCCAACACCATCGTGACCAAAGGAGTAGTAGTCTAGTAGTATACATGCACACAGGAGATTCACATGGAATCCATGCAACTAACCCTGTGCTAAAGAGGGGGGGGGGGGGGGAGGGTGTCGACAGTGGCCCAACCTAAGCATATACATCCCCAAATAAGAGGGCGGCCCAGCGGTCTTCGGAACTGGGCCATAGCTGATCCTAGGAGCCACAGAACAGGACACACGCATGGCATATAACAGAGACGGAACAGAATACACAGAGATAGAAAACACTGCATACAGAAGCCAAAAATGCAACCACTACTAACAGGCTGATTATAAAGAACAGGTATTACTTGACATTGTAGACAAAACGTGAAGCTAGCGGGCGAACTTCTAAGCTCCTGGTTATACCGCTAGTCCCTACACTAACCATGAGTCCAGGAGACCCGGACAATACTGCCCACTTGGCCTGTAGCAGCAGCCACAATGCATACTCGAGTATAGCCGATCCCAGTGTTAGCCGAGGTACCTAATATTACCCCTTGCCTTATACTCAAGTCAATAATTGACCCCAGGTTTTTGGGGTAAAAGTTGGTACCTTGGCTTATACTCAGGTCGGCTTAGACTGAAGTATATCTGATTACATACAAAAACCTAATGAAATAAGAGCAATCGTTGCATGCAAAGCACTAACCCTTTCCAATCCACTTATTTTTTCTCACCCATTCTCCCCAGCTCCAAATAAATTGGTTCTGGGGAGAATGGGTGAGAAAAAATACACTTTCCCTGCACCTTCCTGAGCTGACAGAGTTCAGGAGGGTGCAGGGAGGGACCTGCTTACCTGTCCGGCGTCTTCAGTACTCTCCTTCTGCCTCCCGGTTCGGCGATCATTTGACTGCTGGGGTCAGGTAACACCGGCGGTCACATGATCGCCGGCCAGAATCTATGCATTACATAGCGCTAAGTAATGTGTAAAGGAGAAGGCAGAAAGGATTAAAATCCCTTTCTGCCTTCTCCTCGGGGGTCTTCGATGAGGACCAGTGCAGGAGTGCATCTGCACCCGATGTGCCTGACGATCGGGTGCAGATCCACTCCTGCACTGCAGTGTCGGGCCTGCCCCGACATTGGAGGGAAATTATGATGTCGGGGCAGGCCCGACATTGGACTGGAAAGGGTTAACAGCGGGAATCTGTTGTCTCACCCATCCCCTCTGTGGCTGCGGGAGGCCAACTGTCATTAGCAACAGTCTTCAGCAGTAGATGGTGTGGGCTCAGATCTGTAGGATGTAGATGCAAGTCCATTCCAGAAAGCTGCTTCCTAACATATACATACATTCACGTGCTGCGGTGGCAAGGGGTTAAAAGGGTTCCCTGGGACTCCAGTACTGATGATCTATGCGCAGTGAAGTGGTGATCTGCCTCCCAGAATCCCTGCCAATCAGCTGATGACGAGTGCGCACCGCTGCCACTTCAGTCTATGCCAGACGCAGCACCGTACATTTCCGGCTGTACACGCCTGCATAGGATTGCATTTCAATACGCAATCCTATGCAGAAGGCCGTGGTTTGTCTACGCGAAATCACGCGCAGAAAACAAACCGCGCCATGCTCTAATTCTGTGCGGGGTTCGCAGAGCCCCGTACAGAAACGCCACTCGCTGGCTGCCGGCTCTGCGCATGTGGCGTCTGCTGGCACATGAGACAGAGCTGCGGGAGCGGGCGAGTTCCGCACTGCTCTCTGCAGGCGCTCAGGTCGGGTCCCGTTGCGAGCAGCTGGATGCGACACGGCCGTCTGCAGGCGGCCTTAGGCCTCATGTCCACTGGAAAAATACAATCCGCGTAGAATCAGCTTTCAATTGTATAATTTTCATGCAGATATCCGCACACATTGCTGTCAATGTGATAGCAATGTGGCCGATCCGCGGTAAAATGGAGCATGCCGCGGTTTTTTCTCCCACGCATGAAAAACGCAATTCTATTAAAATTCCATCCGCGGGTGCAAAAATCAGTTTAATGGACGGGATGGCCAATGATTCCCTAGGGGCAAATCCGCTGCGGAAACCGCAATTCCATTTTGCTAGTGGACATGAGGCCTTAAGGCTCCTTCCCACAGACGGATCTACCGTGTTTCCCCGAAAGTAAGACAGTGTCTTACTTTCTTTTTATCCCCAAAAGCCCCACTATGTCTTACTTTCGGGGTATGTCTTATATTGGAAAATGGAGCATGAAAAAATCTGGACCATGCTCCATTTTCATGCGGGTCTCCCGGGACACAAAAATCAAATTGTACTCACACGCTCTGGTTCTTCTCTTCGCCGCGGCGCCATCTTCGCTCAGTCGCGGCCGGATCATTTTGCTTCGGCCCGGCGCATGTGCGGGGCACGTCACCGACGTCATCATGCACATCCGCCGAGCCGAAGAAAGAAGATCCAGCCGCGACGAGAGAAGATGACGCCGCAGCGAAGGAAGTATCCGGAGCGTGTGAGAGGTAAGTTAATTCTGATTTATTCCTATTTTCAGCGCTCATGTCCGCGGGGCAGGAGGGACCCGCTGCAGATTCTACATGGAGAATCCGTAGCGGGCCTGATTTTCCCCGTGGACATGAGGCCAAAGGCGGCAGACGCGGTGACGTATGGAGGGGGGGCGGCGCGGAAGTGGGCAGGAGGCGGCGCGCAGCTACCGTAGATGAGAGGGAGGCGGCAATACCCCCGTGTTTCCCCGAAAGTAAGACATATGTCTTACTTTCGGGGTACGGCTTACATTGGCCGACCCCCCTGAAACCCCCGATACGTCTTACAATCGGGGGGTGTCTTACTATCGGGGAAACACGGTATTCAACCTAATAGCTCAATGCTTACGGTGCGTAATTTCACAGCGGAATTCCGCACCGTAAAATGCCGCGGGTGTACGCGCGGACGGCTTCCATTGCAGTCTGTGGAAGCCGTCCATTCACGCTATTTTCCGCTGTAGCACAGCGGAAAATAGCGTGAAACCGCCTCTACGCCTACCGCCAGCCGCGTCACATGCCGCTGCGGTGCGTCTCACGCTCTATTACCCATGCGCACTGAGGCATCATGCGGGACTCCGGAACCAGAGGTAAGTATTGGGGTCTCTTGGGGCTGCCGTGATGGGCTCCGCCCCGGAATTCCATGGCGGAGCTCGTCGCAGCCGGCTTTACAGCGTGGGTAATCAGGAGCCTGAAAACATAAATAAGGTAAAACAAAAAAACAAATTCAAATCACGTTTTATTATTTATTAAAAATGTGGATTTTACACCAAGTGTCATTCCCTGATAAACCAAAGGCCGCTGTGTTTGGGGATCTTTTCTGTTTACTCAATCGGTGTAAAATATTGCGCAGTTTTTCAGGATACTCCAAAAAGCTTATAAAAAAAAAAAAAAAAAGGTGAGTCACCGGCAAAAAAGCAGTCCATAAAACGAAGGGTTTCAAGATTGCTGAACGTCGAGGGTCTCTTCACTGTCGGACAGCCTTCCCATTCTCAAGGACGTCAGATCTGCAGGAAATAACGAAAAATCAGCAGGTTAACAGTCACATCACACCAGTATTACTGATCCCTAGATCCGCTCCACCCACTTACATTGACCACTACTCCCCCAACCTGGTCAGAAGAATCATATATTATATATACGTACACACACGCGCGTGCGTGCGTACACACACACGCGTGCGTGCGTACACACACACGCGTGCGTGCGTACACACAAACGCGTGCGTGCGTACACACGCAAGCGAAAACCTGCAAATATGCGCAAAATAAGCACGTATGAGCAGATGCACGCAATGAAAATTTTAGCAGATGCAGCAGCTTACCTCGACGAGTTATGTCAGCTTGTGTGCAAGCGAAGCGAAATTCTTCTCAAAACGCGTCCAAACGTCAGGATCATCTCCACACGTAAGTTTGCAAAAAAAAAGCGCACAAATCTCGGGTGGCCGCGTCTCCACACGTAGCGCACAAATCTGCAAAAAAAAGACAGGTTGCGTCAGGTGGCGTCGCGCAAATTTCAGGTGACGTACTCACCAGACGTAGCGCACAGCGAATTAATCTCAGGTAGGTACTCACCACACGTAGCGCACAGCGCATTAATCTCAGGTAGGTACTCACCACACGTAGCGCACAGCGCATTAATCTCAGGTAGGTACTCACCACACGTAGCGCACAGCGCATTAATCTCAGGTAGGTACTCACCACACGTAGCGCATTAATCTCAGGTAGGTACTCACCACACAGCAGCACACAGCGCATTAATCTCAGGTAGGTACTCACCACACACAGCGCATTAATCTCAGGTAGGTACTCAGCGCATTAATCTCAGGTAGGTACTCAGCGCATTAATCTCAGGTAGGTACTCAGCGCATTAATCTCAGGTAGGTACTCAGCGCATTAATCTCAGGTAGGTACTCAGCGCATTAATCTCAGGTAGGTACTCAGCGCATTAATCTCAGGTAGGTACTCAGCGCATTAATCTCAGGTAGGTACTCAGCGCATTAATCTCAGGTAGGTACTCAGCGCATTAATCTCAGGTAGGTACTCAGCGCATTAATCTCAGGTAGGTACTCAGCGCATTAATCTCAGGTAGGTACTCAGCGCATTAATCTCAGGTAGGTACTCAGCGCATTAATCTCAGGTAGGTACTCAGCGCATTAATCTCAGGTAGGTACTCAGCGCATTAATCTCAGGTAGGTACTCAGCGCATTAATCTCAGGTAGGTACTCAGCGCATTAATCTCAGGTAGGTACTCAGCGCATTAATCTCAGGTAGGTACTCAGCGCATTAATCTCAGGTAGGTACTCAGCGCATTAATCTCAGGTAGGTACTCAGCGCATTAATCTCAGGTAGGTACTCAGCGCATTAATCTCAGGTAGGTACTCAGCGCATTAATCTCAGGTAGGTACTCAGCGCATTAATCTCAGGTAGGTACTCAGCGCACAGCGCATTAATCTCAGGTAGGTACTCAGCACACAGCGCATTAATCTCAGGTAGGTACTCAGCACACAGCGCATTAATCTCAGGTAGGTACTCAGCACACAGCGCATTAAAGGGGTTGTCCCGAGGCAGCAAGTGGGTCTATACACTTCTGTATGGCCATATTAATGCACTTTGTAATGTACATTGTGCATTAATTATGAGCCATACAGAAGTTATAAAAAGTTTTATACTTACCTGCTCCGTTGCTGGCGTCCTCGTCTCCATGGTGCCGACTAATTTTCGCCCTCCGATGGCCAAATTAGCCGCGCTTGCGCAGTCCGGGTCTTCTCCTCTTCTCTATGGGGCTCCGTGTAGCTCCGTGTAGCTCCGCCCCGTCACGTGCCGATTCCAGCCAATCAGGAGGCTGGAATCGGCAATGGACCGCACAGAAGCCCTGCGGTCCATGAAGACAGAGGATCCCGGCGGCCATCTTCAGCAGGTGAGTATGAAGACGCCGGACCGCCGGGATTCAGGTAAGCGCTGTGCGGGTGGGTTTTTTAACCCCTGCATCGGGGTTGTCTCGCGCCGAACGGGGGGGGGGGTTTAAAAAAAAAAAAAAACCCGTTTCGGCGCGGGACATCTCCTTTAATCTCAGGTAGGTACTCAGCACACAGCGCATTAATCTCAGGTAGGTACTCAGCACACAGCGCATTAATCTCAGGTAGGTACTCAGCACACAGCGCATTAATCTCAGGTAGGTACTCACCACACAGCGCAGAAATCTTCCTCTCCCACGTTGAAAGTAGTATAAAAGGCTCCAACCATCAGCTTCCTCTGTAGGCTCAGAATTCGCGGGCAAATTCAAGTACCGGTGACGTCACCGGTCACGTGAGGCGCGGGCACAGCTCTCATCGTGCACGGCAGCTGAACTGTACTGCTCGTGCACAATGGGAGGTCACATGGTGCCGATTCCAGCCACCTCATTGGCTGGAATCGGCAGCAGGCATAACCGCAGTGTAAACTACTAATATGCAAGCGGAATGTTCCTGCTCACCAAGAAGAAGCAGACAACACCTCACTACCCTCCCGGGTCGCATATTATTATATTTCACGCCACTTCTGCTCGATTCGCAACCTGATTGGTTGTTTGGGTTGGTTGATTAACAGTGATTGGTTGTTTGGGTTGGTTGATTAACAGTGATTGGTTGTTTGGGTTGGCTGATTCACAGTGATTGGTTGTTTGTGTTTGCTGATTCACAGTGATTGGTTGTTTGGGTTGGGGCGAGCAGAAGTGTTGTGGAATATAAAAATATGCTTCCGGAAGATGACCACGAAGACTTCTTTCCCCATGTCCGGCCACGTGATACAGCCTGGGTTCCCTGATTCAACCTGATTGGTTGTTAGTGCCGAACTTGTGTGTAATATAGATATATGCTTCCTACCAAGGAAAGTTACATGACAGCGTTCCCCCACGTCCAGTCACGTGATAAATCCCCTCCTACCATGGCAGCTCACATGACGGTTCCCACCACGTCCGGTCACGTGCTACGCAACGACTATTATTGAAGGTCACATTACGTGATATTTTGCTTCACTCCTCATCCGCCCACGTGACATACCCTTACAGGAAGTGATGCTGCATATTGCGGTTCCGGCGTCGGACATGGTGATGGCGTGTACCAGGAGCCGGCTAGCTGTCATCGCACTGGTGTGGACGGTTGTTGGCTGCCTTCATATCAGTCATGCGTACAGTGCGGAGCCCTCCCTGTGGACCGTGCAGCTCTCGCCGGTGAGTGACCGCGGCCATTTCCTACTACTGCAGGGAGAGCCCGTGTGACTGCGAGTGCGGGGATTGTCCCCCTAACTATGGAGGGGCTCTGTGCTTGTGGCAGGCTGGTAACCAGAACCGCCCGGTACTGAAGGGGTTATCTCCTCACTTTCAGAAAGTCCTAACTTTTTATATATTGGTGTTTTTTCTGGCTCTGTCACTTTGTAACATCTCACACGTAATAGCATTAAGCTATGAATTACCGCAGATCAGGCACACAGGTGTGATACACGGTAATATTTCGCTTGTGTGACCCCTGACCTTTGTGTGTTATTGCAATGATAAAATTTATTTTTCTTTAATGGGGTGACCAAAAATGGATAATTATAACATGTAATTTTCACTTCTCACGGCGCTCCCTGTGCAGAATAAATGATGTTATTTTAATAGGACTTTTATGGGCATGATGATGCCAGATGTGGTGTATTTTTTTTTTTTTTTCTATTAAAAATACCGGTAAAGGGGGCTTTAAACTTTAGTTTTTATTTTGTAACGTATTAAACCTTTTTTTGCTTCTCCATAGCCCCCTATATTATGGGAGCCAATGCCCCAGCACCCGTTATTCAGTGTCATGGTGAAATATTTGAGAGGTTATTATTTAAGGGTATTTTCACAGGCCAATTATCGCTCAAGTGAATGAGATTCAGCGATAACCGTCCTGCGTAAATGCAAAGAAATAGTTTACTGGCCATTCACTTGTTATCGCTGATTACATCCGCAATGTTTTCTTTATGCTGACTGGGAAACGCTCCCCGCTTCACGTAGCATGAGAAGCCTGCGATCCAGCTGCCTGTCTAAACACTCTGCACGAACGTTAGTGACCTTAGCAGTAATGTCAGCACTAGTGCCGTCATTTAGATGACTGATGTCCTGTCTAAATGGGACATTAAAGACCCTTAAGGCCCTTTTACACGCAACGATTATCGCTCAAAGACCATCTTTTGAGTGATCGTTGCGTGTAAATTTGCGTCCATTGTGCACTTTTCATCCATCACTGACTTCAGGTCTGCATGAAATCCTACTCCCTCAGGACAATAAGATAAGAGCAGACAGACTCATGCTGTGTTCTCCATGGGCAGCGCTGATAACATTCTTTAACAGCTGTTAACAGCCACTGGAGAACAATAGCGATGTATTTAGAGAACAGACCACCTGCTGTTCTCTAAATACATGCCTATGAAGCACTAAAGGACTGATTAGTCCATTATTAGCGAATGCAAAATGATTGCTGAAAACTGTCAGTTTCTGGTGATTGTTGAGCGATCATCTGTGTGTAAGCATCCTTACTGAAGGCTATTGGTGGCAGACCTGCCACGATGTACTCTAGAAGTAACCAGAGGCACTTCAGGAAGAAAGCTGATGATAGGAGGAACCAAGTGTAACATATATGTAAATATACGTCTGGGGGTGATGGGTTCTCCCTGAGAGCGCTGGCTTGGTGTGGGGAGTATTATCTTGGTACAGAAATGCTCCCTGGTAAAAATGTGTGCCAACAGGGGATTAACAAGTACCCGCATGGCTTGCCTACATATAAGTCAATATTTGACTTTAACAGGCTTCTCCAACATGACTCAGTATGTACATATGTATCCAAGTTGTAGCTTGACTTTTAACAGGTTCCTTGCCACAGCTTATTTACCTTTTGTAATTGCTTGACAATGGATCTTTGTTGTGTTAAGACAAGAGAACAATAGGTTTTAAATGGCTTAAGATAACTTGTCACAAAGAGTTGTGAAATTACATTTTGCTACATCTGTAAGCCAAGCAATGCTTGTAGCATCAGACCGGGCCGTGGCCGTATAGCCAGCACCGCGTGTAACCCACATGACCCTTGATGCCCTGTATCACATGTTATATGATGCAAGTTGTAATTGATGACTTCCCTTATAGAACAGATCAGACAGCAAACAGTTGGCGTAATGAATACACCATTGTAAAGGTGCTTGTGTGCTGGCGGAGGCTGTTGGTTGTATTGTGGAGGGAGAATAGTCAATAATTGCTACTCCAGTTATTGCCTTTGCAATATATGTAGCTTATTATCTTTTTAACCTATTAACTCTTTCTCTTCTAGAATGACACTAAATTCATATTTGGAAAGATCCTTTTCCGTGATTCTATTATCTATATAACCTGTAAGTATTGTGTGATGCCTGTTGTCTTAAAGTGTACCTACTGTATAGTTTCCATAAATCAGTAATACAGGGGAATTTAAGAAGTTTTGTTTAGCCTCTTAATAGAGACAAAAACCTCTCTGTCCACTTATTGGTTTCCAGCACGCCTCCACGGCCTCCTTAACATTTTGCTTAAAGGGGTTGTCTGCCCGTTTTTCCACTGATGACCTATCCTCTGGTCATTGGTAGCTGATGGATGGGGTCCATCCTATCCCTCGGGACCCCGGTCCATCAGCTGTCCCTTTGCAGCGGGTTGAACATTGTATACAGCGCTCCATGTAAGTTAACATTGTGGCTTGTTGTGCATGCACTTAACATGTTTTCTAGGTATTAGATTAGCATGGAAGATCACGTCTATAACACGCATGCTTTCGTTATCCTGTGACCAGCGTCCTTGATGATGCTTATTTCCTGGAAACCTGCACGCCTGGTGCAAGCGCACTACTGCCGTATTGAAGCTGTCTTGTTCTGGCCGCTTCTCATTGTGCAGGTATTTGAGACTAACCCACTGATGGGTGGGATCTTTAAGGCTGGATTCACACAGGGCGGATTTGCCATGGAAATTATGTCCGGAATTTCACTGCGGCAAAACCGCCTGCTGCCCCTATTCCTGGGTTTAGCCAGCCATGAGGACGAGATTTATTCAAAATGGCCAACTCGTGGCGGCAAAGCTGACAGAAGCCAGCGCTGCAGTGCGGGTTCGCTGGTCGCAGCACGTCAAATTTATTTATTTATGTTTTTCCGTTGTGGCCGCGCTGCTGTCCAAAATTGCTAATAAAATCAAAGAGGCCTTAGAATGTGTGGGGTGTGTTCTTATTCCCACCCCTCCTGTTATGTTTTTGGGTCTGACTTCTTCTTTTGAGTGGTATTGGTGTGTAGCCTCATTGATGATTGTTGGCTGTTTGGGGGATACGGCATTTGTTTACCTCCTGCACAGTTGTCATCCCTACATATATACTGTTTTAGGATCTAACTATGGAGCGTTTGTTCACGTGCCGTATTTTGATGTAACAGGCTTTAGGATAGGGACTACTTAATGTGTTTACTATGTTCACACGTGTATTTTTTTAATGGTTTTAAACTTGTCTTGTTTGTGTCCATATTAATGTGTCCCAATAAAACATGACATTTTAGCTGACCAAGGTGCTTTCACATCTGTGCTGGGGATTCTTCTTTTCTGCTCCATTCGGGAGCAAAAAAGGGGAACCCCTGCGCCCAAACGGTTCCATCTCTGAGCGGAACCAAACAGCGCCGGGCGGACCCCATTGACTATAATACATACTGTCATATGTATGCAGACATGACAGAACCAGTGGGCTCTATTATACATCAGTAGGGTCCAATATGTAAAAGGTCACCGCCTGAGTTCAAGTTTTCTGCTCCTGTAATGAACAGAAAATGGAATTTTAACGCAGATGTGAACATGGACTTGACATTTATTTAATCAAAGTATTCGGGCTTGGTTATAAAATGCTGGCTCCCGCCTTATGTTTTCCCTTATCTCTTAGTTGAAGGTGGTCAGAAACCCTGCAGTAATTTTAACATCACTTGGTACCTACGTCATTGCAACTGCTACAATGAAATCTCTGGATTTAAGGTTGGTTTCCAACATTTTTTGATGCCAAGTTAATTTTTGTTTTATGAAAGGACCACTATGGGTCTCTTGAGATGAAAGTAAGAAATTACGACTGCATTCGTGTGTGTTTTATTGATTTATTTATTTTTTTTCAAATCCGGTTCTTACAAGAAGTAAAGTAAGAGTAAAGCCTGCCGCAAGCAGGAAGGACTATGTAATCTGCTTGGTTACTTTCTAAAAGAAATATTTTCTATATATTTTTGACTTTTATGGTATATCCACTCAGTCAGTGCCATTGGATTTATATAGAATTAAAAGTTACAAAGTTTTCTGATATACTGTTTGCCGGGGAAAAAATCGGACACCTAGAATGTATTGTCGTTTTGCTGCAAAACTCAGCATGCAGTTACGTCTCAGGCAGATATGATTAGAGTTGTGGCGTGATTAGATGAACGGTCTTGTCACCTGAGGCCCTAAAAGTGGTTCCCCACCCCCACACCTTGGCCTATAAAAAGGCTCTCAGAGGCTACTAGTGTGTAGTGACCTCTTCCGCTTGTTGACCACTAGATGCCACTAAGATGCAATCAATGAGATTTTACCCACCTAACAGAGTTTGAGAGGGACGCATCAATCGGGCTGTTCTCCACAAGGCAGCCGGGCTCAGGACACCCCTATTTATTTTTTTGCACTCCTCCACTTCACAATCCCTGCAGTGTCCACTGGTGAAGTCCAGGAGCAGTCTGAAAACCTGACTCTCTTTAGGCCGCTGTACGCATGCTCTCCTGTATACTTCCTGTAGTCAAATTGTGCAAGATCTTAAGATCTTCACCAACGGACACGGCGGGAGTGGAGGAGTAGTTAAAAGAAGAACAAGAAAAGTCTGCCAGAGAATTACATTAAAAGTGTGTGTGTGTGTGGTGGATAAGCCTTCGTTTAGAGCAATTGGAAGTGTTCTACATGGTTATAAAGGTCCCTTTACATGGGACTACTGTTGGGGTAGAAGCACCCACCAGCACTCTCACGGACCAGCGCTCCTGTGCCATCACGCAGGCCTGATAGCCGTGGAGTAGGAGTAGGCCAGAGATCATGAATGAATGCCTGTCCACAGGGGCAAATAGTCACTTGGTTTTCAGCTCTGCTAAAAACCAAGTGGCTCTGACAAGTGAGCGATTTGCCGCTCAGCGCCCTGTCGGCAGCCACATTCACATGGGACAATGATCGCCTGAATTCTCTGTTTCCACTGATTATTTGGGTGATAATCGCTTAGCACTATAGCTGATCTGGATTATGATTTCTCCAGCAGGCTTTGGGGTATTTTGCCGCTTCCGAATTATGTCGTGTGCACACATCGTCGACCAGAATCAGACACAAATGCTGGTCTAAAACCGGGAGAGTCTCTACAATGTGTAGAGGCTCAAGCCTTTTATTATAACACATGACAACCGCCCTTCAATGGGCGTGCAACAGATTACATCAGTAACATATAAGATTCTCATTTGTCGGATCATATAGAATCCCCCACCTCTCTGCCCACCCTCTCTCATGTCCGCCATAGTATGGACTTTGTCTTCTTTAGCATGCAGACAACCTTAAGCAGTTTCTGTGTATGTGGCAACCCATTGTTTAACTAGCTTGTGTTTGAGGAGTGGAACGGGGCTAGGTAAACCCTCAGTATTAAACACAGGATATACACGACACTATGGCCCTTTAACTCTTAGAGGCTTCTTGTGTAATTCTATGTACTTAGAGCAAATACTATGATTAGATTGTGTGTGTGTCCTTTAAACTCCTCAGAGCTGAAAGTCATTACAACAGCAAAATACATTTGGGTTATATTAATCGATAGACATTTTATACAAAATAATCATCATGTCTATCACAATCCCCCCTTAAAATGTCTATCCTCTAATTCTCTATCTAATTTTCATAGTTTTCTGCGCATGAGCCTATAACTGGAGCGCGTTGAAGGTTCGTTTTAGGGTCTTCAAGGGGGTGTAGGACTTGTCCACTCCTTCTGGGGATGCATCCAGCAAACTCATGGTGGGAGCGGCTTTTCCAGCATCAGTTTCACAGGTCTCTCTGACACAGGGGATAACACAGCAGACTAGAACAGAAAAGGTAACCATCAGTTCACATACAACAGCGACGCCCGTCTGTGCCAGGATCCTTTACCACCCGCTCATCCATGGCGAGTGCTGGTCCCAAAAGTTAGCTCTTTTTAGTTATTGCGGTCAGCTTCTTTAATGGCAACTGCGTCTTTACCCGCGGGTCACGTGTCGTCTAGGATGTAGGTACAACAAGTCTCCCCTATCATCTTACAGACACTCCCCTTTTTAGCTAAAGTCATATCTAAGGTCATTCTATTTTGAAAAAGTCATAGTCGAGGTAGGTCCTATTGGTCGACTAGTCAGGTACCCCCCTTGGCTATCCTATGATGTCAATGTATACGTGTAGATCAAAACTACCACCAGGGGTCTCTCTTCTCGCTCTAGCATAATGTTACAATACTAGTAGCGTGCACAGGTACGCACGGCGTGGGACTCCCTAATCTTCACCCACACCAATGTCCCTCCTGGAGATAGTCCTAATGGTGAACACGTCCAGGTCGCCTCACCCTTGCGTCAGGGTTTTCCCACTGCCCGTAAGTCCCTACTCCTAGGAGGGGGGGATCCCTACCTTACCTCAGAGGGAGGCCATGGATTCCCTGGGCTCATTTCCGGGCATCCATACCCTCTATCTGTACAAGTTAACACCCCACAGGGTGTGCCCTCGCCGGAACCTAAGGTCTTCTGCACTATCCCTTGGCAAATGGGAATTCCACTGACAATCCATCTTAGGAGATCGGGGCAGGCACAGTACTAGTACATTTCTCCTTTTCTTTGGTAGCGTATGTGGTTGGCATTATCGGAACTGGCTCTTCATCTTTTTTAAACAAGGGAAATATTGCTGAGTTCCCCAAAAATCTCCCTCCACCCTGCCTAATTGCCTGGCAGGTGTAGTTTCCAGGGTAGTCAGTAATACTCTCTCCGGTGCAAAACACTTAAGTAGTTAGAGTATTCCTTCTTCCATTTCTCACGGACAGTGTAATTAGCGGAAATGTTCGTGAAGAGACTAATAAACCACTCTTCAGCATCTACAGGGAGATTTAGGGGGACCATCCCCGAGTGTGGTCGGGCACTACCGCACACGCAACAGTTAGACTTGTTGCTCCTGTTAGCATTGTACCTCATCAACTCCAACCAGAGATTCTGGTCAGAGTAGCCAGTCGCTACTGTCAAGGTGTCCTCAAAAGGTAGGGTTGGCTATGATCATCATGTTCGTCAAGGTCTTTATCTTACGGCGGAGGGGGTTAATCATGGGCACGGGACTAAGTGAAGGCTTCCATTCGGCTGCATCTACCATACCCCTTATTTTAAACTTCCCTAAGGGATCTGTCCTCCCGTACCGGTATGTCCCCAGACTATAAGTCTCCCCGTCCCCCGGGCTTGGATCTCCCATGGTTAATGTAAAAACCGCATTAAAACCAAGCAACATACTAAGTTCAGCCTTCCAATACCTGCTGTCCTTATTATTCTCAAGGAGGGTTATACGACTAATTAGGGATTTCCCGCTCCTATCTTTCTTATTTAAGGCACTTCGCGGTTTATAGGACCAGTCTATTCCTGTGTTACATCCCACTAATCCCCAATAACGGCAGTCTTCTCCCCAGACGTTATCAGTGGCGCAAACATATTGTATTCCCCGGGTATATGAGTCATATAACCAGCTGGACTGACCTAAATCTGGCCTGCGGTGGGATCTTGCGCCTAGACACGGGACCACAGTACAATAGTCGAAGGAATATGCGGCTACTTGAGCATTGGACGAGTTATACTAGAAGGTAACCATACCCTCATATTCTTCCGACTAAGGATTCCAGTTGCCACCCTCCTCTCTCACTAGCCCTAACCAGAGTAATGTCTTTGGCACAACTAAGACTGGTCTCCCGGATCTGAAGCTTTCTTACAGTATGAAGCATGCACCTGGTAGGGGCCATCAAATCGGGGCTCAGGAGGGTGCTTCCTGAGGAACTTCTTGACGCACACCCAATCCCCAGGCTGCAAGATATGTGTCCCAGTGTCTGCCTCTGAGTCTGGAAGAGAACACCTGTGCATAGGCTTTGGTTAGTTCTTTAACAACGAAAATCACATACTTAGTTAACACATCAGATTGTAATTGTAACTACTGAGGATAGTAACGACCTAGCCTTGGGGCTAGCCCAAACAATCTCGTAGGGAGATAATGTATAATCCCCCCTGGGTTCATATCTAACACTGTATAAGGCTATTGGATGACAGTCTTTCCAAAGTGGCGTCATTTTTAAGTATCTTACTTTTTAGCGTGCCACTACGTCTCTCCACCTTTCCACTACTCTAAAGATGGTAGAGTATGTAAAAGGCCTGGGATACACCCAGAGCAGACATGACATGTTACATTCACCTGCGAAGTTTATACCTCTGTCTGACTCTGAATCACCTCTGGTACCCCATATTCACAGTTTACCTCGTTCATGAGCTTCTTTGCGGTTACCTACTTGTTTGCCTTGGTAACAGGGTCGGCCTCCAACCTGCAAAGACATCAACAACAACAAGCACGTATTCATACTTCCCAACAAGTGGGAGCTGAACGTAGTCAATTTGCAATCCCTGAAATGGGTAGAGTGGTCCCGGCAAGTGTGATGTGGCAAATTTACTTCTGCCCTGACTCGCCTATGGCATAGATCATGCTAAACCGGACAAATGATGCAGCAGCTACAGAGAACCCAGAAGTCACCCAACCTCTTTCAAGCGTCGTCGTCAGTGCTGCATTACTAGGTGGGTCTTTGCGTCCATCAGCTGGGCCATCATGGGATACAGGAACTGTGGTGGGCAAGTGCTGTTGACCTTCACCACACGCTGTCCTGTTTCTGCTGCTCCCATATTAGTCCATTTATTCTTTTCTTCCTTGCTGGCTTGTAACTGTAAAAGTCTTTTAGCATATCAAAGTCCAAATTTTTGTCAATGTCCAAAGTTTTTACCACTGACTCATGCTGTCAGTATCTTTCTTCTTTCTTCCACGGCTTGAGGGCCGCTGCCTTTGCTATGCTGTCAGCGAGGGTGTCGTCTCTCGCCTCTCCAGTGTAGGACTCGGTGCGAACTCTCAACTTTGTCAGGTAGAAGCAGGGCCTCCATGCGACTCTGTACCGCTGCACCATTCTCAATTGGTTGTCCTGCTAAGGTAAAAACTGTCTGGCCTTCCATATTGGGCCGTAATCATGAGCTGTGCCAAATGCATACCAGGAGTCAGTGTAAAGGGTTGCCGGTCTTACCTCTCGCCACTCTACTCGCCTCAGTGAGGGCCTTCAATTCCGCTTCTTGTACTGAGACATGCAGAGGCAGAACTCCTGCTTCTAGGACATCTTGTTGTGTGACCACTGCATATCCGATGTGGAGTCATCAATCCTCACCCTGGTACCATCTGCAAAAAGCTCAACATATGCATTATCAACAGAGGTTCTGGTAACTGTTTGCATACCTGCAGTTTCTTACTGTATTAGTACTAAATAATCATGTTGATGTTCTATTTCACATGGCTCAGAATCTTGTTATCTTCCATTTTTTTTTTTTTTTTTTCAAACCCAATAGCTGATCTACAACACCTAGATCATCTATGGCCCAGATCACCTCTGCCTCCCCCCTTTTGAACCGGAATACTCAATGGAAAAAGAATCATTGCCTTTAAAAGTAGTAAACCAAGAGGCACAAAAACAAGCACTTTGTAGGTCAAGGTGACATTGTATGCAGCGAAGTCTGAGCGAAAATCTCCTTACAAAAAAAAAAAAAGTTTTTTTTTTTTTTTTTTTTTTTTTTTTTTCAGGTTGCAGTTAGTATTATTTAACACAAGGGGGCGCCACACGATTCAAATTTTACGTCACCCAGTGTAATAGTATTTCAGGGTATGGCCAGCGTTTAGCTTTTACTCTCCTGTCGGAATATAATTATAGCTTCAGTGTAGACTGACACTAGAATATACAAAAGACTTAAAGAAAAACTAAAGAATACGGATGACTTAACATCCTACTCTGGGCAATTCAGTCCCTCTTTCTTCACATAAAAAGTAAAATTACTTCACCAAATTGCATGAAAAAGTTTGCTGGGTGACTATAGGGAAATTATTCCATCTGTAGGAGCCTTCCATAACCTCATCTGTCTGAGTATCCATTGGAGAAGCGGGCAGTGGGAAAACAGAGCCCCTGGGAACATGAGAGCGCGTCCCCTGTCATGTATTCCTGGTCTCTGCCCCCCATGCATCAACTCCAATCTTCCATACACTATAAACCAGCTTAGTCATCTACTATGTCCCAAGCTGTATCTCCACAAAGGTTTGTTTCCCTGAACTTATCACACATCCAAAGTGGCCACATCTTGGAGCGTAACAAAGTCTGGTCAAACAAAACCTTACTTCAGACAATCATGATGTTAGCACTGGATACAGTGGCATTGGGGAATATAGGCCTCCCAAATGCAGCAAAATGGCCGCCAGAGGCAGAAGGGGGCGGGGCTACAGATCTCCCAGGTGAGGCAAAATGGCCGCTGGAGGAATGGGCGGGCCAGGGGCTGCAGCACTACCAGGTGAGGCAAAATGGCCGCTGGAGGAATGGGCGGGCCAGGGGCAGCAGCACTTCCAGGTGAGGCAAAATGGCCGCTGGAGTAGGAAGGGGCGGGGCCAGATCCTGTCCCGGATGGGGAGGGGCCGGAAGTAACATCACACACCCTGAAAGTGAGCACATGGGGGGGAAGTAACTTCAGGGTGGGGGCAGGCCTCACTACATTTACTGCAGAGTCACACTATGTTGGATTGTAAACATTGCAAGCATGGCCGCCATTACAGGGAGGGGCTGTAGTCAACACAAAGGCATTACATTGTTCATAAGCAATACACATACCCCCCTACATGCTTTCCCCTCTTCAATCTCTTAACTACATTATACCTCCTCCTAGCAATCTAAAAACACCTTTCTTTCTGCTAGGCTTCCTGCTCATCTTCTGAAAACTTTCTACAACCTATCTTACCTGTCCATGACCTGACATTTCTTTCTGCAACTTTTCCTGATCCTTTCCCATCAGCAACCAAATCACAAGCTCTATGACCTTTGTCCTTGCTCACTTTGCTTAACTCTATTCTATTCGAAGTTCCTATTCATTCTATTCGAAGACACAGTAGTGTTTCTCTTGTAAAATCTGCTTTCTTAAAATCCTTCCCATATAACCTCTCTTTCCCACTCAGAATTATAATGCACATTAATTCTACAAAACACAGGGAACGACAAAGTAAACAGAAAGGGTTAATTGGAAAAAGCTTTCAGTTCACTCTTATCAGCAGCCCTCCCCCCAACAATAAACACTGCACATTCTTTCTATAGTACCAAACAGACGGGATTACTGGAGAATACCCACAACGGCTCAAGGTATATATATATATCTCATCTACCTTTTTTAACAACCCACCGTCTAGTAATCCCCAAGAGCACTTCTTGTACACGATCTAGACAGGACATTTAGCTATACACAGAGACTGACGATTATTTTCAATGACCAAAACCTCAACAATATTCTGGAGAAATCAGCCGTCACAAAGCACGGCTATACCTTTCCACATATGAGAACATAACACGCTCAATCATAAAGGTAAGTATACGTATCATAAATCTTCCTAACCTCACACTAGTTTTACCTAGGAGCACGTGTCACTGGCGTGTTCCCTCAGACTTAAACAGCCGAGTCCACCCTCCCGACACATTAACCCTCACAGAATTTATCTCTTGGTCTTGTATACACAATTTTTAACCGTCTCAGACATAACAGCATACAAAATACCCCTAGACAGGTAACATGGTGATTTTTCCGAGTGGACAGAACTAGAGTTATTACCTGTCTTTCAGTGAAGGTCCAGTCTGGATCAGGAACAGGCAGAAAAGCAGTCAGAACCCAGCTCACATCGGTAGATTTACATAAAGCAATCTTACCGTGTTCTGTAGATTTTCGGGCCCCTGAGTTCTGCGTGCCATCTGCCGATCTCTGTACGTTCCAGGCTGTGACCTCACAGATCCACTCGCCCACCCAGGGACTCCACTGATCTGGATTATGATTTCTCCAGCAGGCTTTGGGGTATTTTGCCGCTTCCGAATTATGTCGTGTGCACACATCGTCGACCAGAATCAGACACAAATGCTGGTCTAAAACCGGGAGAGTCTCTACAATGTGTAGAGGCTCAAGCCTTTTATTATAACACATGACAACCGCCCTTCAATGGGCGTGCAACAGATTACATCAGTAACATATAAGATTCTCATTTGTCGGATCATATAGAATCCCCCACCTCTCTGCCCACCCTCTCTCACGTCCGCCATAGTATGGACTTTGTCTTCTTTAGCATGCAGACAACCTTAAGCAGTTTCTGTGTATGTGGCAACCCATTGTTTAACTAGCTTGTGTTTGAGGAGTGGAAGGGGGCTAGGTAAACACTCAGTATTAAACACAGGATATACACGACACTATGGCCCTTTAACTCTTAGAGGCTTCTTGTGTAATTCTATGTACTTAGAGCAAATACTATGATTAGATTGTGTGTGTGTCCTTTAAACTCCTCAGAGCTGAAAGTCATTACAACAGCAAAATACATTTGGGTTATATTAATCGATAGACATTTTATACAAAATAATCATCATGTCTATCACATAGCTTAGCACTATATCTGTTGTGTCCACCTACTTTTATAAATGTTAATATTGAACTCTTCCCGGTTCTTTTTGTAGGAAGAGAATATGTTCAATTATCTCGGCTCCGGTCCGTCCTTTACTGTACGTAGCGGCTGGACGGGCTCCTACATCAGAAGCTCAAACCAAATTTCTCTTTGTGAAGCAAAACCGCAGGTATGAGGACCAATCATTTATCACCGTGTAAATGTACCGTAGATTTAGTATCAAAACTTCAAGTTTTAACTTGGCCACTATCCTTGTTCTGTAAGTCATATCTCCAAGACTACCGCCCTTATAGTCATGTATAGAAAATAGACTAAACAGATGTATCATCAAAAATAAAACAGATTAGAAACAAGAATGCTTTAGGGTCTAGTTTTAATTTAGTTAAAAAAATTATCTGTGATGCATTCTTTTTAGGACCGCAATGGCACTTTACTTGAAAAGTGGCCAGATGAACTTGGCATACAGGTTTATAACACTTGCATGTGTGTTTTTTTTTTTTTTTTTTTTTTTTTTTTAATTGAAAAAAAATTTCGCAAGCTAGCTCATACTCTGAGTTTTTGCTTGTAAATCAGTGCAAAAATTTAGGAGAGCCTGCTCGCAAGCCAAAAAACTCGCAAGCTGAGGCACTCATCTCGAGGTGTATATTTTTTAATGGCTTGGCATGATCTAAAATGGCAAAAGAAGTGGTAGTTTACCTCTCTCCTTGGGATAGAATGGAGCGGCCCCAGTGCAGACCCAGCTGTCGGCATAGACTGGCTGCAGCTGTCACCTGACGTCCGATCAGGCTATGGAACGAAGGGGGCAAGATATCTGCGAAAGCTTGCTTGCTGTAACATCATGTATTTTCGTTAGCCACTAAAAGGTATCATATCTACAAGATTACTTGGTTTCTCTCACTGGGAACAATCACACTTTGCTCTACTGGCTAACACTGTACCAAACCTTTTTTCCATAGCGTCCATCATGACAGCACACATGGAGGTTGCTCCGCCTGTGATCCTTGGGACAGGAAGAAGGAGTTCTTTAAAAGCCACCTCCCACCGCTTGACTCCAGTGTCTTCCTGTCCCAAACGGACACAGGAGGAGTTCTCCGTGCTGAGGATGGAGGCAGGGGGAGCTGCAAGCGCTACTCACCGGTGCGCGGGGTATCCGGCCGGGGGAGGCAGCTTCCTCGCTTCGTCCACAGATCAGCATCTTCAGTGGGGAAGGAGCGGCAGGTGTGGGGTGACTGCTCTGCGCTCCTACTTCCCGGCGGCCGGCTTCCGGGTATGAGGCGGCGCCGCGTCGTGCGCGATGACGTCGGCGGGATGACGTCAGACGTAGCGCGGGCGCTTAAAGGCGGCAAATTCAAATACAACGATCCTCTTCATGTCCTAAGGTGGCTTTTCCCTCCTGGCTGAGCAAGTATGGATAGCGCTGAAGGGGATAAGATTGTGCCAACTGTAAGTAGTCCACTTGGACAAACATGGGGGACATGTTTTGTGAGTAGTGAAATTTTTCACACCTGGTATTAGTAATGGATTCTCCTTATAGGAGGAAGCATTAAAAACTAAGCAGGAGAAAAAAAGGATCAAGAGGTGTGCGTTATGCGCAAAGAAAAGTGGACGATAACGCCAAGACACCCATATGCTCGGATTGTACTTCCAAAATAGTTAATGACGAGCAACGTAACCTATTACAGAGTTATTTTGAATTTTAAAAAGTTAAATGCTTATGTAAATAATTATACGTTTAAAATGGAAACCATACGCTCAACGGTCCCATTAATAGGTCAGGGTAACGTTATGTGTACTATAGACCTAAAAGATGAGTATTTCCACATCCCCATCCATCTTACATCTCAAAAATTCTTAAGATTTTCAGTTTATATGGATAATACTATACGACATTTTCAATTTATCTGTCTACCGTTCGGCATTTCCTCAGCCCCTAGAGTGTTCACAAAAATCATGATTGAACCAGTTAGGTTCCTGCGGGAACGCAATATTAAAATCGTCCCTTATTTAGGCGACCTTCTACTGATAGTAAGCGACGCTAAAACCATGAGGGCTCAGTTAGAAGAGGCACTACAGCTACTCAGGAAACTAGGCTGGATCATTAATTATGAGAAATCTAGTCTAGTCCCAGAAACCAAAAAGATTTTTTTAGGGATCCTCCTGGATTCAAATAAAAATCAATCTTTTCTACCCGAATCAAAAATTTCCCACATCTTGAGAGAGATTCGAAATTTCCAGAAGAAAAAAGAGGTGTCAGTAAGGGACACAATGCATATTCTGGGCCTAATGACGTCCTGTCTTCCGGCGGTTCCCTGGTTGCAGTTTCACTCCAGGAGTTTACAACAAATTGTTGACGACCTGGGATCGTTCCCAGGAATCCCTGGAAGAAAAATTCAAATTGCCACTATGGGTTAAAAAAATCCCTAGATTGGTGGCTGGCCCCATCAAACCTCAGGAAAGGAGTCCAGTGGGCACTCTCTCCGTGCGTCACTATAAATACGGACGCCAGCGGTACAGGATGGGGTGCCCAAGTGGCAGGTGACGCCTTGCAGGGATCCTGGTCTAGGTCCACCAGTACCCACTTATCCAATTATAGGGAACTAAGGGCGGTCTAGGAGGCCCTGATTAGATCAGAGGATGTATTACGAGGCAGACATGTGAAAGTATTATCAGATAACATGACTACAGTTTCCTTTCTCAGTCACCAGGGAGGTACCCGCTATCCTCGCCTGCAGTATATGACAAGCAAAATACTATCCTGGGCAGAGGTCAACACGGCATCCCTCTCGGCAGTCCATTTAAAAGGGACTCAAAATCAGGTGGCGGACTTCTTGAGCAGGAAAAAACTGGATCCGGAAAACTGGTCCCTCAACCCGGAAGTATTCCAACATCTTACAGACCAGTGGGGGCTACCACAAGTGGACCTGTTTGCCTCAAGAAAAAACACAAAATGCCGGGACTACTTCTCCCTAGATCCAGCAGACCAACCTCTAGCCCTAGATGCACTAGCCCAAGAATAGGAAACGCCCCTGGCTTATGCGTTTCCCTCCCTTACCGCTAATAGCCAGATGCCTGCAAAAAATCGCACGCAGTCACACCACGGTCATATTCATCGCCCCGGCATGGCCAAAAAGACCATGGTATCCAATGCTGAAATGGTTGGCAATACAATCTCCGATAGCGCTACCCCTCAGAGAGGATCTCCTATCCCAGGGCCCAGATTTTTTCCAGAGAATCCACTGGCTAAAACTGACAGCCTGGCTGCTGAGAGGCAGAGATTTAAAAAACAGGGGCTTTCCGACCAAGTAATTAATACTTTATTCAAGAGTCGGAAATTAACCACCTCGAAAATTTATTATAGAATTTGGGAAGTGTTCTGTACATGGTATAAACCAGAGAGCCCCAACCTAGATCGTCCGGACGTTATTAAAATTCTAGATTTTCTGCTAGCAGGGCTAGACAAGGGTCTTAGTCCCTGAACTCTGTGGGTTCAGACAGCAGCTCTTAGTGCCCTGTTTGATGCTAAACTTTCAGAAAACAAATGGATTAAAAGATTCCTGAAGGGGGGCAATAGATTAAAACCCTTCGTGAGGGGGCCATCACCCTCATGGGATCTTAATATAGTTCTGGAGGGCCTCTGCGACCCGCCATTCGAGCCCATTAACCAGATTACGGTGAGAAATCTATCCATAAAAGTCGCCTTTCTGATCGCCATCACACGGCTTGAAGAATTGGCGAGTTACAAGCCTTGTCTAGTAGAGAGCCCTACTTAAGGGTCTTAGATGACCGGGTAATATTCCAACACCCCCCTGACTTTTTACCAAAAGTCGTGTCCCATTTCCATCTAAATCAAGAAATAACACTGCCATCATTCTGTCAAAATTTTAGTAACGCGAAAGAAGAACGTCTTCATAACCTAGACGTCCGTAGAGTAGTAAAAACCTACCTAGAGGTTACTCAAACTTTTCGAAAGTCAGAAAATTTTTTTCTACAGTGCCAAGGGGCCAATAGGGGTAGACCAGCGTCAAAAGACACTATAGCGAGATGGATCAGGCTAGCAATCCAGGAGACCTACAAGACCAGAGGTTTGGCAGCTCCGGAGGGGACAAGGGCCCACTCCACCAGGGCTCTCGCCACCTCCTGGGCGGAATGCAGGGGAGCCTCAATAGATCAGATCTGCAAGGCAGCGACATGGTCTAGTATAAATACATTCGCAAGACATTATAGACTAGATCTCCACTCAAACACAGAGTTGGCCTTTGGACGGAAAGTACTCCAGGCAGTTGCCCCCCCCTAAAGAAAGGTCTTATGATTTGGTATACCTCCATGTGTGCTGTCATGATGGACGCTATGGAAAGACAAGAATTATTCTTACCGTTAATTCCTTTTCCATGAGTCCATCATGACAGCACATGCTTTCCCACCCTTGATTGATGTATATGTCTGTACATACGATTAATGTCTTTCAGTGCTAATAAAAAAACTGTTGGACCTCGTATCCGTTGTGATAATTTGGAAGTCACTGGAGTCAAGCGGTGGGAGGTGGCTTTTAAAGAACTCCTTCTTCCTGTCCCAAGGATCACAGGCGGAGCAACCTCCATGTGCGCTGTCATGATGGACTCATGGAAAAGGAATTAACGGTAAGAATAATTCTTGTCTTTTCCTTTTAGTGAAATAACCAGGCTCATTTCTCTTGTTGCAGGTACAGTGTAAGGATGTTCAGCCAGTGGTGGTAGATGACAGTACACCTGAGGTATGATACTTTTGCTCTGTTAATAAGTGTGTTTATATGTAGATCTCCTATCATTGTCATTGTTTTAGACACATATGTTTGTACTTATAAGTATATGTTTTGCACGCACGCATGCATGATGCATGCTAGGTGGAGGCAGTGAAAGTCAATGGATTTTCATTCTTAATCTCACACCTGCGTGTGGGCACTGCGTATTGATAAGCAAAAGAAATAAATTGCAGCATGCTCTATTTCTCTGCATATCATACACAATACATTGCATACCGGCAGCATTTCCTTACGCATCCCCGTCTTGAACAGAGTGGGGTATTTAAGAAATTTTTTTTTTTAAATCTCACACTGCGCATGTCCGTAACGTGTGATTCGTGTGCATGCACAGTGCCATACTTGGCCCATATGCGGTCGCTGTTCCTGTGACTGAGTTATCAGTTATTTTTATTGTACTTTATATTTTCTGTAACATTTTGTACAGTATATGCAAGTAGCATTAGTTTGGCATGCAGCACTCCAGGGAGGGTAATAAGACCCCATATGCTAGCGCAGTTTCTATCATTAAGCATTTGGTATATAAATTATTTTTTTAACCATTTAATTCCTATTTTGGTATTTGGTAACCAAGGCATGTGTATACCTACCACTGTCACTTGTGCAGTGCACCATTCTTGTTTTTATATCCATTTGTAAGGGCTTTGTAGGGTCCTTCAGGAGGCTCTAGCACTGGGCCTCCCTTTGTAGGGCAATGAGTCCTTTTATCAGGGTCCTGCGTTAGATTCTCATCCCATTCTAACCTTTCTACCACACGCCTTATACCCCCCAATCTCTTCCCTTACTTAAAGGGGTTGTCCCGAGGCAGCAAGTGGGTCTATACACTTCTGTATGGCCATAATAATGCACTTTGTAATATACATTGTGCATTAATTATGAGCCATACAGAAGTTATAAAAAGTTTTATACTTACCTGCTCCGTTGCTGGCGTCCTCGTCTCCATGGTGCCGACTAATTTTCGGCCTCCGATGGCCAAATTAGCCGCGCTTGCGCAGTCCGGGTCTTCTGTAGTCTTCTATGGAGCTTCTCGTGCCAGAGAGCGGCTCCGTGTAGCTCCGCCCCGTCACGTGCCGATTCCAGCCAATCAGGAGGCTGGAATCGGCAGTGGACCGCACAGAAGAGCTGCGGTCCACGAAGACAGAGGATCCCGGCGGCCATCTTCAGCGGTAAGTATTGAAGTCACCGGAGCGCGGGGATTAAGGTAAGCGCTCCGGTAAGCTTCCTTTACTTCCCTGCTTCGGGGTTGTCTCGCGCCGAACGGGGGGGGGGGGGGTTTAAAAAAAAAAACCCCCGTTTCGGCGCGGGACATCTCCTTTAATTTTGATAATGGAAGTAATCAATTAATTGATCCTTGTAGTGGGACCTGTGCTCCTAGCGCCATGCAGATTGATTGGCATTCACCAGAGTGGACAAGTCTGCCGCTGCCTCTCCATTCTTTTTAGAGATGAGAGCAAGTACATGCTAAGCACATGTTAGGCATGGTGAATGTTATGCTGCTTTCAACATTATCCAGCGCATCTTGGGAGGCATATGCTTTGAGTGTTGTGCAAACCTGCACATGATGGTACACCGACTGCTGTAGGGTAGTGGGATTCAATCCTCAGAGCCAGTGTCAGCCTATGCTGTGGTCCAGTGGGCCCTGGGTTCCTCCTGGTGCAGGACAATGCCCAGCCTCATGCGGCCTGGATGACAAAAGCATCAATATCATTGACTGGCCCAGACCTAAATTCAGTTTAGCTCTGGGGCATTCTGTATCCATGCATCTTGGGCTGCGAAGTAGCGCCACAAACTGCCCAGCACGTCACTGATGCCCTGATCCAGGTCTGGGAGGAATTCTTCCTTTCCAGGACGCCATCCTCTGTCTTATTAGGAGCATGCCCAGACATTGTCGGGAGTACATCTAGCACATGGGGCCTTACACACTAATGTGTCACATTTAGGAGTTCCCGTGATGAAATTCATGCAAATTATGTGGGTGATTTGTAATCCAGCTATCAATTGACTGATTTTTGACCCCTATTTATAAAATTTTCTAAACAAATTGCACAATTTATACCGTAAAGATTTTCAATTAAAATCCATTTAGATCCAATATGTGATTAAATGTTCATATATATTTATATTTTTAGGTGTTTATGTGTATGCTATGCTTGTATATAGAATATATAACTGTTGCGTTCTTTTTCCTAGAAGAAAGCTACTGTAGCCACGATTAATGCTACAACATGTCCTGGTGAAGAGGCAAGTATTTAGAAAGGGGTGTGTAAATCAAGCAGCTTTGTTCTCACCTGTTTTGATCCCTACATTTTCAAGCAGTATTTTTGCCATGAGTGCCTACACATGTCCTATCAGTAGCGTATGGACAGAAGTGGTGGAAGAGCTTTGTGATGAGTTTACATTTTAACTTGCGAAGATGAGCTGAGCTGTCATCAGTTTGAGTCCCATAAAAATGAATGAGCAATGTATACCCTGGTCTTGCAATTATTGCACTTGCACCCTATAAAGAAGCATTAGGAACTACCACATGTTGGATAGGGCTGTAAAGTTTTAGCCTAAAATTTAAATCACTCCCTTGAAAACACATTTTTCCATCCCTGTCCCCTCTCCTTACTTCCTGTCGCACTTTGGAGATCTGCTATATATATTGCTTCCCTGCAGCTTAGCCTCCTGTCTGATGTCTATCAGGCACCATCTTGATGTTAGTTTCACTTTCACATCAATCTCATAATGCAAAGCCATTAGCTAATGATGTCCTGATACCATTTCTGCCTGCTGGGTTGATAGCGTGGAGTGGATTCTGAAGCCAATTACGGCTATGGCGGCTACCAGCCATCTATGACGACAGTCATTCAAGCTGATTAGCACTACTATGTATTTCTGCCTATCAGGTCTGGCCTTTGAACTGTCCTAATAATATACCGGCAGAAATACCATGTGTTGCAATACTGAAGTATTGCTGTATATGATATAAGTGGTCAAATGAGGACTTAAAACAATTTTTTTAAATCATAAAAAATAAGCTACTAGAGGAAAAAAAACTTCCCATATTCATGATTTAAAAAAATCCCAAACATATTTGGTATCGCCATATCTTAAGTCTGATCTATCAAAATAACGCATACTTACATGGTGAATTTCGGCAGAACCCCCCCCCCACACACACACACACACAGAATGCAAGAATTGCACTATCTTGCTCACCTGTGTCCAAGAAAGCTATAATAAAAATAAAGAAATCAGTCATATGTAACCCCAAACTGTACCAATAGAAACCACAGGTTGTCCCACAAAAATAGAGCCTTCACACAACCTGTTTTATTGTACAGGTTACAATGTGTTGCAAATAGTTACAGATGTGCTGATACCAAATACATGGCTTTTTTTTATGTCTCTTAGGGGACTTGAACCTGCAGTCTTATGATTAAACCAATAAATTACAGTACTTCTGTACTGCTCTGTATGTGATTTGTCTTGGCAGCACTTGCCATGTTTATTTCATGGCGGAGGCCTCATAACGTCGCATGTGGAGCTTCTTTCCTCTTTTAACTCCAAAGATGCCACAATCAATTTTCGCTGTTGCAACTGAAGGCTAGCAGTCAGCGGCTGAGACTGCACCATCCATATGACGTAAATGTACAGCATTCTGTACATCCCTTTCCTACCCATGATGTACAAATATGTCCTAGGGAAGAAAGGGGTTAGCAAGGAATACCAGCACTTATTGAACAGGCTTGTCAAAAGTGATGACCGTTCTTCTTTAAGTATATATAGTTAGCCATCTAAAGTGCCGCTTTTTTTCTCCTCTGGGGTCATGCTTTATGACAGATGCTTCATTTTGAAAGTTTGCAGACCGATTCTACTTTTCTTGATTAGGTGCGAAATGCAGCAGCGAAGACGTGGCAAGATGGGCCATACCTCTTTATTGTACAAGTAAACTTTTCAACACCTGTGACTCAGGACCCGGGTTCCAAAAAGAATGAAGTGCCTGCAGGATCTACTGAACCTACCATTTCCACTGACCTGCCTTTAACCAGTAAGAGTGCATTTGTTTACACGCTGTAGATAAAAAAACAAAATGTATATTACCCTTTTAACAGCTACCGCATTGTGTTTTTACGGCAGCTGTTCAGGGTGGTACTTCTGATTTGCTGTCTTTGCACGGCGGTGCTTCAGAAAAAGTAAGCAGCACGGTGCACACTGCAGTATCAAGGCGTTTACTAGCAATTAAGGCACTGGGCAGTGATCTCCAATTGTTCTTTCCCCTAAGATGCCTTGTTAATTGCTGACTGTGGCATCTAACCTTTTTGGGACACGTTCACACCCACTCCATGGTGTGATCATATGGTGCCAATGGTTGCTAGTTGGCCGCATGCCGAATAAGCCGGAGTCGGGCTGGTAGGCCTAGTTGTCATTGAGGAAAATGACAGAGCTGATAGATTGCATTATAGCGTATTATCTAAGTGGTCAAACAATCACCTGTTGAAGACCTTTTGTGGGACAAATACAGTGTAAAAATAAATAAATAAAATGTTTTCTCGGATATAAAATCACACTGAGAAATAAAATTGCCCTTTTCCACCAAGTTAAAATATATTATGGCAGTAGTGTTAGCAAAATGTTGCACTGCATGTATGTTCTTGCTGTTCCACATTGAAGGTCAATACAAGAAGCTCGGAGAATCATTGACACGCCACACAGCCTTTGTGTTAATCGCAAATGATTCCGTTTAATTCTCAGTCAGAAAATAAATAGTCCTTCGAAGACAAATACATTGAAGTCAGGTGACCAAGATTCACATGATTTAACATATGTATAACTTGTTACGCCTTTTTAGCTCATGTGGTGACGTCTGTCTTCTGGTCACTTGGTCGGGCTGTCTGAGATCATTAATTGGTAATCTATAAGTACTCCTAAGCTTAGTCAAGGTCTAAATGTATAGAAGATCAAATAAAGTAAAACTGATAATAGAACTTTTTTTTAATTTGCTAATACATTTCTAAGACAAAGTCCGTATTTACCAAGCTGTCTGGCTGCACAACGGAGTGAGCAAAAGGTCAATCACAGATCCTTCTTCTGTAGGCCTTGCAATCGTCTGTACAAAAATATCTGAATATATGTCAAAAGCAGTCGAAATTGCAGGTAAACAAGATTGTGTGCAACAGACACTACGGTTTCTCTCACATGGTAACCTTGGGGTTACTTGCTTACAGGATCGCCATCTTTTCCATTCAGGACAGTTGGCACCATGTGCATACAGCCTCAGGAAACTCGGATATCTTTAAACTCTGGCTTCCACCAGCTTTATTTTCACATCACAACAAATACTTGTGGTACAATTGTTTTCAGGTTTTACAACCCACAGGGTCTCCGTCATTATTCCCTCTAGAGGGTGTCCTCCTCTGTCTAGTTCCTGATACTGCCTCTGCTGACCCTCTCTCTGGTTGGCAGCCAGCTTCCCCCTGAGTGTGGCAGGAACTGAGCCTTTTATCTTCCTTCCTTTCACACCCACAGGTGTTATCTCTCATTTCGGGTTCAAGAATGCCTGTCTACATCCCCATACAGGCCATTCTGTGTACTGCCCTTCTACATATCTGCCTTCCCCCACATCCCTCAATAAAGGCCATAGGCCTTATTACATCTTTTGCCGTTTTAGGGCCAAAATTCAAGTCTTGGGCCTCATGTCCATGGGCAAAAGAAGAATTAAAATCCGCAGCGGATTTGAACTCTTTTCCCGCACGCGGATCCGCATCCCATAGGAATGTATTGACCACCAGCGGGTAGATAAATACCTGCGGATGGTCAATAAAAGTGATTTAAAAAAAAAAAGAGCATGAAAAAATCTGGACCATGCTCCATTTTCATGGTCTTCTGCACACGCCAGAGCGGCCCCTTCAGCGCAAGCGCATCTAATCCAGGGAGAAGGCAGCTTTGGTCGGCGCCATGGAGACGGGGACGCCAGTACCGGAGGGAGTAAATGTATAACTTCTGTATGGCCAATATTTAATGCATGATGTATATTACAAAGTGCATTAATACGGCCATACAGAAGTGCTTAACCCCACTTGCTATCGCGGGACAACCCCTTTAAGAAGCTTCCATTTTTGCCTTTTTTCTTTGGCTTCTTGTACTTCACTTGATTGCTCATCCTCCATCTGTTGCTCAGCCTTTTTAATGTCTTTACTATTGTTGTTGGTGATTTTCTTCCCTCAAGACTTTCCCAGTATTCACAAACTATTCACCTGTAGCACCCAGGTCACCTTCTAAGCATAATTTGGCATACTTCACTGTTTGTACCTCCATATTTATTTATTTATTTATTTATTTTTTAAGATTCTCCAACAAAATCTTTTTATTTTACTTGCTGTCTGAACTGGGTCCTAGACCTCCCTAGTCTACAAACCTAACTTTTAGCACCATGACTATTCGATACCCAGAGTTTCATCTTTGTTCTTAACTTCTTGACTAACCTTTGAAACGCAGCCTTTTCCTGTGATGCCTCTTTTGGGGTCAAGTTTAGCCCTTCAGTCTCACAATCCCTTTATTCAGCTCACTCTCATTCAGTGGCATATGTTGCAGACCTGACTTTCTCTTCAGTAAGCCCCTGTTCACACAGCTTCTGTTTCTTCTCCAGTTTGGACACAATCTAAAGTTCGTCACCAAGCTCCACAGTAACATTTTCTAATTCCTGCTAGGGACCAATATTACTGGGGCCACTGAGAAAAGGCATGATTTCTACTGGAGCCATTGCAGCTTTTCGGGACCACTTACTAAACCCTCCACTTCTTTAGCCCACCACTGAAGTTTTAATTAGTATGACCTATTTTTGGCCTGTTTTCTATTGTCTAAACCAGGGTTGTATTCGTTTTTAATAATAAATAGAGCCTAAAAGAAAGCTTAAAAAAAAAATCAACTTTTCCCGCTGAAGTCAAAACTCATACGACTTCATGGGCAGAAAAAATATTTGTTGCGGCTCTCTGAATGTTAAACAATATTGAGCAAAAAGTAGTAAAACATAAAAAGCAATGTCTTATGATCATTATACTGCAAAATGTGCACTCCTCTGCTCTTCTGCCATGTGCCCAAAAAAGCAGATGGGGCATATTTGTATTTAGGAGACATTCGGCAGCAATTTGTGGGGTGCCTTTTCCTTTATTGCCCCTGGTGGAGGTATAGGCTTGAAGGGAAGAGTCCATATTTCATTTCTGACAGTCTCCCTGCGTCTTACATTAAAATGGGCAAGAAATAGATTTGAGATGCATAAAACAATTCTCCCAGTACTACTGATGTACTTTGCTATCTTACAGTGAAAATTGAAGTGAAAGGCCCCTATGAATACTTATCACCTGCTGACTATCCACGTATGATTGTGAGTAGTGTTCCAAGCATTTGGTTTAATGTACATTAGAAATTGTCAGATTTCAATGTGAACAGAATTTAATGTCATCTGAGTAAATTAGTTAATAAATGTTTGATTTAATGGTTTTCGTTTTTTACTTTTTTGTCTTTCTTTTTTGCTCACTTCTGCTTAGTAGCCGCAATATATGGCTGAGGTAGGCAGATAAAACTATAACTTCTGATGGTCCGTTTTTCTTAGGGCTAGCTAGATGAACTTAGCCTGCTTATTATGCGTGTATTTTTTTACTTGCTTGACACGCAGTGAATACGCTTGTAACATATGTATATTTTATGCACCGCTCTGTGATAATGATGCATATTATGTACCAAAATAGAACATGCTGCGTGTTTCCTGATTTTCAGGTCCACATTGAGGGGTTGGTCACATGGGCGATTTTTTTCTTTTTTTTTTTTTTTTTGCGCGATTTGTGCATGCGACCGGCGATTTTATAGAACCATTGCTTTGGTATCGGACACATGAGCGCTTTTTATGTGCTCGTCCGATAAATTATAGAACAGAAATTGCAGATCGCACCTATCTGCGATTCCTGTTCTCTTTATATGCGCTCAATGGGGCCGGCGGCAGCAGCGCCGAGCCCATTGAGAACATATACTAGACAAATCATTCTCCTCTGCCACAGCTGTAACAGCTGTGGCAGAGAAGAATGATGTTTGCCCATTGAACTCAATGGAGCTGACAATACAGCCGACTCCATTCAATAGCTGAGAGCTGCCCCTGATTGGTCCCTGCACTGAGCCAATCAGAGGCAGCACTCACTCACCCATTCATGAATTCATGAATGGGTGAGCGAGAGCTGCCTCTGATTGGTGAGGGCTGTGTCCAATCAGAGGCAGCCCATTCAGCAGGCGGGGATTTTAAATCTGCTAAATACTACAGAGAGCAGTTCAGGAGAACTGCCGCCGGCCGCGGCTGAACTCGTGCGTGTGTGCGCGCGCGTAAATTTTTATTTTTTATTTTTACACATTTTTGGATGATTTTCAGGGAAAGGCTTATATTTTTAAGCCCTTCCCGAAAATTCATCCTGCGCTCGCCGGCAGCCCATTGCTTTCAATGGAGCCGGCTGTATTGCCAGCTCCATTGAATTCAATGGGCTGGACAGCGCTCGTCTGCTCCGGCCCGTTTCAAAGGAAACGCGGCTAGGAGCAGATTTTTCCGGCTTTTTTTTTTTTTCTTTCCGGTCACGCGATTTGCGGATGCGCATCCGTCATGCGATCCGCAAATCGCGGCAAAAAATGCCCGTCTGACCGAGGCCTAAAGATGCTATCTGCAATAATCTTAATGATTTATCACTAAACGTTCCCTCCCACGCATTTACTCATAAAGGCCAAGCAGTTATCATGGAAGTAATCGTTGGATCAAGTGGTTTGCATGATAATTGTTAGCTGTCAATGCGTGCAGCGAGCGAATAATCAGCAATAAATCATTAGATTATTGCTAATCGGAGCTTTAATGCACACCTAAGAATCCTCATTCGTCTGCCGCTGTATAAATTGGGTCACACGATTTACCGGTTATAAAGAATTGGCAGAATGGTTGACGACAACCGTGTTTATATTTAAATAAGCGATCAGAACTATCCTATTCAGTGCAAATCCATGCCTAGTGAAGGCTTTACAATCGCTGCATCACTACTGGTTGCTGTGTAAAAGGGCCTTAACAATCATCGTGCAAACAGCTCAATCTAACTATCTGTATGATTGTGCTGTGTGAAAGGGCGTTTAGTTCAGTGTTAAATACATCCTGACCGTTCCATATTGCTGCCAGGATATGTTTAATACTATCAAGGGTCAATGCAACACTAATAGCATTGTAAACACATTGCAGAAAATCGGGAATAACCAGTTTGTATGAGTATTGTTTTTGGCATACGCTCGATTTAAATCATCTTATGGTGAATTTCAACAACTGAAGGCTTTTTTTGTCTTCATTTCATATTAACCCTTTCCCATCCATTTTGTCTCTTGGTTTTCCTAGGGGGCTTACTCTTTTTCTGCTGTTATACAACGGCACTATATGCTGGCTAGAGCCAGTACTGCATGAGGTGACGCGTTGGATAGGCTCTGACAGCAGAGAGGCTGGCAATATACAGTAAGAGAACTCTGACAGACTTCTTCCAACATCAGAGCTGTACAGCCTTAAATCATAATGTCTTCAGACGTCAGACAGTGGATTGGAAAGGGTTAATAGATTTTAAAGGGGCCTGAATTTTTTTGGACGCTGCGCTTCAAAATCCCCTGCTTTCCTCTTTTTAGCATACAGCTCAGTAAAAAAAAAAAAAAAAAAATGTTGGAAAAGAACATAGCTGACTTCTCACATATATTAGGGCTCAGATCAGTATTTCTGACGCTGTTCAATTTATGGAGCAGAGAAAAGCAAATAAAACTGAATTAAGAGGTTGTTTTTTTTCCCCCCCTTTTTTTTTCTTCTCTATAGATTTCAATGGGCTTTCAAAAAAAGGAAAAGTTAGTTTTCTTCCACATTTTTTTATTTTTATTTTTTAGACAGGAAAATGGCACAGTGTGCAGCACTACTTGTGTAATAAAAAGAAGCCCTTTCCGTGTCCGTCCACCTCCCCTTTTTAAACATTTTAATTCCATAGCAGAGACAGATGCTGAACTGAGCTGTAAAGCAGGTGTGAATTCATCTGAGTGACGCACAAACTGAACACCCAAAATGATTCTATCAAACAAAGAATTAAGGCAGTGTTCCGGGCTCTTACAACTCATGACCTATCCTCTGGATAAGTCAACAGTAGTTGATCGATGGAGAGTCGCCACTCTGGATCCACGTTGATTAGCTCATTGTTCGGGCCGCCGTCAGTGCAGCGGGGATGTACATTGTGGTCAGTGGTCAAGGCAGGCAATGTAAGTGCAGGCTTCACTCACATTGAAATGAATGGGAGTGTTGCACTTACATTATACTTCATCCCACTGATATCGGTGTATTGGGGCTGTACGATCAGCTGACCTCAGTAGTGGATCCGCGGTTATCAACTATTGATGATCTCTTCAGAGGACAGGTCATTAGTTGTAAAATTCCGGCATACCCCTTTAAAAACCATAAAAAAAGAAAAAAGACAAACTACAAGGGTTAACAGAAAAATGCAGGGTTAACAGCAATACATTAGCCAGTGTAGCTCAGATGGCCCCCATATAAATAAATACACAATAACTCTAAAAAGTCAAGTGCTTATAAACACAGTTTTCCTATAACTAGAATATAAAGGGCAAAAAAATGTGGTGACAAATGATACATCTAGTAAAAGACACCCCCCCCCCCCCCCCCAAAAAAAAACAAACAAAAAAAACCATAAAATAAGTGTGTCTGTCATAATGGACATCAACAGGAATTAAGGAAGCTTGATAGTAGTGGCCACACATGCACTATCAAATGGACCCACTGTCTAAGAATGCAAGCCTTGCATGTATCCCTACAATTGTAGCTTCATCGGGGAGAACCCAGTAGTTCATATACGTATATATAGTTAGAGAAGGTCAATAAACACACCTGTAGGCATAGATGAGCTGGAATCCTACATCCGGGTGTGTGATTCGGGCTCATCTATGCCTACAGGTGTGTTTATTGACTTTCTTTAACTATATATACGTATATGAACTACTGGATTCCCCCTGATGAAGCTACAATTGTAGCAGTAATCATCGAGTTTATATCTTTACAAAACGTGTCTGATACCTCATGTATGACCCCCTTGATGGTATTATCAAACTTCCTTAATTCGTCATGATGTCCATTATGACACATGAATCTATTGCGTCCTTTTTTTATTTTTTTTCCCCCTAGATGTCATTTTTGCATTTATTTTATATGTACTTTTTTGCATTTCATGCTAGCTAGATGAAAACTTTGTTTTATATGCATTTTGTTTACTTATTTGTATATTTATTCTGTTGGACATGCACAGTACAGATTTATTCTTTTCCCCCACACTGTCACTAGGCGATGCCGCGGAATCCATGACCTGTCTGCAATGTTAGCTGTGAACGGGCTGCTGGTTGGACGGCTTTTCCATTGACTTCAATGGAGGCCGTCCACGCAAAAATGGAGCATGCTGCAATTTTTCCTACGCTTGTGGAACTCGCAATTGGTTTCTGCAAGTGTGCAGGAAAAGCGTTTTCCCACAGCATGATATGGGCGGTATTTGCTGCGCATCCGCCATGCGGGCGCCTACAGCGAAAGTCCGTTCGTGTGCCACCCCATGCTTTGTGTTCCTGATCTTACTGGTGCCCACTATTTTCATTATTATGATTTTTTTTTTTCTTTTATATACAGCTGTCTATAACTAGTGTTTAAAGTAGTGCTACATAGTGGCTTAAAACTGCTTTCCCAATATTTTACAATATAAATAAGTGTGCAAATGTATACAACTGTATGCATATATTTTTAAGTGCGGTATTTTCTACTAATAAATGCATGTGTGTCGTGTGTTTTTTTTTTTTTTTTTGTTGTTTTGTTTTTTTAAAGAGGAGGATACACTTTTTTAGTAGTGTCAAAAAAAAAAAAGACCTTTTCAGCAGCTTTGGCGTTATAAAAGTGTTTTATTTTAGCATTCTAGTGAAGTCATGCATAAAAAGCCCAGCATAAGAATTTTAAACGCCTACGTGTTTAGAAAAGAAGCTCCTGGTCATGGCATAAGATAAAATAAACTCTTTGCACTGAGGGCAAGCGTTCTAAGAGGTCTGAATCACAAGTTGGACCTCATATAGCAATATTGATATTTTGACACGTGACTAGGGATGAATGAGTATACTCGCTAAAGCACTACTCGCTCGAGTAATGTGCTTTAGCCGAGTATCTCCCTGCTCGTCCCTGAAGATTCAGGAGCCACCGCAGCTGGCAGGGGAGAGCGGGCGGGAGAGAGGAAGGGAGAGATCTCCCCTCCGATCCTCCCCGCGCCGGCCCCCGAATCTTCAGGGACGAGCAGGGAGATACTCGGCTAAAGCACATTACTCGGACGAGTAGTGCCTTAGCGAGTATACTCGCTCATCCCTACACGTGACTTTATTATGCATGCTATACATTTTTTTTTTCTGTCATATGTTATATACATATGTTCCTCTGTCTTATATTAATTTTTGCCCCAAAAGATGCACTAGGTCTTATTTTTGGGGGAGGTCTTATTATGCCTATTTAGCAGGCTTGGTCCAGGTCTCTCCCACTGCTTTCCACAACTGACGCACTTCCCGCAGTCCTCAGCCGCTCATACAACATCACTTCCTGGTTATGGCTGTGATTGGCTGAGCAGCGGTCGACAAACCAATTCCAACCATCGCTCCCTGGAGGTGGGATTTATGAATCCCGTAATTGGGAAGTGATGTTCTACGAGTGGCCGAGGACTTCGGGAACCGCTCGGAACCTCTAGCGAGAACATCGTTAGGGACCTGGACCCGAGCCTGCTAGGTAATGTAATTAATTTTTTTTGTCCTTATTAAATGTAGTGTCACTAGGGCTTATTGTCAGGGTAGGTCCTATTTTTGAGTAAAAGGGGTATTTGTGTCCTTTCCTACTGGAGAGTATTTATTTGATATGGATTATTACAGTTACGGGTGCACAGTTGCTTGTTTTAAAACTCCCCCTCCCCCTTATGACTAAGAGCTTCTGCTCTAAAGCTGTAGGCATTTAAGATAGTCGGGCTGTTTGTTTTTTTTTTGTTTGTTTTTTTTCCCCCCTGAAATGAAGAAATCCTGTAATATCGCCTGAGCTGCTGGAAAATATCTATTTTTCTTCTATGTTTACTAGCAGCGTTTCTCTGCTTTTGTACTCTTGCTGGGTTGGATCAGCAAGTCTGGGCAAGCTGACAAGTTCTCTACTGTCAAAGAAGGCATCCAGAAATCTGCCAAAAGGACACACCTATGGAATTGTTTGCACAGTAGAAGTCTAAAGATACAGTACAGTGTACCTCTGGATGCCATATGTTTGTAAACAAAATATATCTGGAAGCTATCGCCCATCAGCTGTGTGCCCATCAAAGTTGGTGTGAGCCTATCCTATGCCTCATTGTGGGAAGGAAGGAGGAAAGGGTAATTGGCCGCATTATTAAAGTGGGAGCTCTGACCCTTTTAAATATGGAAGGAAGTCTTGTATTTTGGGCTATAAATGCAATCTATGAGTAAATGTGCAGTGGTCTGTTGAATGTATGGAACCCTTTCTTCTTAGCATGCCTCCACTGTGTAGATATCAGACCTTAAATTCAGCTCTCTCCTATATGCAAATTGGCAACTGGCAGTCCACTTCTGCCTGTGGTCCAGGCTCTGTATCTGCCCATTGTTTCAAAAGCCCCATCCATGAGTTGTGTTCCCTAGTAGGTGCGCTGACAACTTACCGTGCGCTTTAACTCCTTGACTCGGACTGAGGTCGGTGACTGTGGAACGCATGACGTCTCCAGCAGGCAGAGCAGCAGGCATCGCTACTCGCAGATGGAACGGCTTTTGAAACGGTGGGCAGCCAACGAATGACCGCCCATCGAAGAGTCCTTTCCTAATTTGCATAGAGCACGAGCTGATATCTGCATAGTGGAGATATAATAAGAAGAAAGGTATCAATACATTTAACATACTATTGCACATTTAATAAAATATTCTGTTTTATAGCTCCAAAAAACAGGTAACAGACTTCCTTTTAAACCCTACAGAAGTTTTGAACTAGTTACAGGAAAAATGCTGGAGTCTAATAGTTGAATTTACTTTTTGCATTATTTAAAATCTCTTCCAGTTCTTCATGGTTATGTGCATTGTATACGTCTTCTTTGGTGTCTTATGGCTGGCCTGGTCTACGTGTTATTGGAGAGACTTGCTGAGAATCCAGTTCTGGGTTGGTGCTGTCATCTTACTGGGCATGCTGGAAAAAGCTGTGTTCTATGCAGAATTCCAGAACATCCGCTACTACGGACAGTCTGGTACTGTACACACGTTTAATATGATCATAGCTTTACGGTTTATAAATATACACCCAATGCAAGTGATCTCAGTCTGTATAGAGCGCTATGGAATCTGTATACTCTGTCACACACACAGATATACAGTATGTAATAGTTATACATATATACATGTAGACTAAGCAAAGCAATACAATCTTCCTTTTTTTTTTTTTTCAAAAAAGAAAATTTTTAAGGTGCTGAAAGATGTTTTTCAGAACTTGTACAATGAGGATCTGTTCTTAGAGGCATTTCCATTTAGGCTTTTCATAGACAAGATGGGAAACTGCTGCCATGGCTACTGGCCCCTTGGTTGAAGTCTACGGAATGAGCTGAGCGCATAGTGCAGCTCTGTTTCTGTAGCTTTCATTGAAGTGAAATGAAACTACGGGACGGCACTATGCTACATTGTTTCTGTAGAGCTAAGGAAATGGCTCTGAGCCGAAGAGCTCTGCTCTTTTTGGGAGGTGGTTGGAACAGATCTTCCGGGTTTTCCCATCTCTACTATGAAATGCCGAGATGGGAATACCTTTCTGAAACTCATGAATGTGGGAGGCTACAGTGCTTCCTGGGGTGTGTGTTTTTTATTTTTTATTTAATTTTTTTGTGCTTCAACCCCCCCCCCCTCCCCAAAAAGAGCCTTCTAAAAGCCTCAGCACCTTACTTATGAGTAAAATCCTAACTGTTCTATTTTAAAGTAATTTCTGTTAATCAAATTTTGACCATGAACTAATAGAACTATATTTTTTCCATGTATCCAATAGTGCAAGGAGCAGTAATCTTGGGAGAACTGTTATCAGCAGTGAAGAGATCTTTGGCGCGGATCCTTGTTATTATCGTCAGCCTGGGCTATGGCATTGTCAAGTGAGTGGTTATACTTGGAGTGTGTTAATCTCCATCATGGAAAGAGAATGGGACAGATTTACGAATACTATCTAATAGGCACTGCTAACGTTGGCAAAACATCCTTAAAACGTGCCTGTTTATCACAGTGGCTCTGCTAAATTATAAATCTAACTTTATACCACCTATTAGGTGGCTTACTTTACGCCAAGAATTGCACACAAATTTGGCACAATGTTCTTTTGACTTGTCCAACAAAAAGATTCAGCTCAAATGCATGTCTGAAACATATGTTAACACATGTTGAATGTGCTGCAAAGCATATAAAGCAGTTTTCAGTTTGCGCCAGAAAACCGCCATATTTCCAATAGTAAATCTGCACCATAGCGATTTTAATTTTTTTAAATTATTTTTTTTGTTAGTGGTGTTTAAAACTGTGACACTAGCAAATTCAATGGGACAAATTTGCTGCATACTTATCAAAATGACGCATGTTACATAATTTGGCTCAGCTGGTGACCTACTGGGAAAGTTGTCGATGGCTAATAGTATTTTTGGTATAACTTACCGTAAAATCACTTTCTCGTCACGTTCATTGAGCAAGACCTTGGGTATAGCTTCTGCCACCAGGAGGCAACATTAAGCAGATAAGTGTTAACTCCTCCTGCAGGCATAAGCTGGCTCCGTTTTAGGAGACAGACCTCTTCAGTCAAGATCTGCAGGACTACAGGAATGTGGGCACACAGGGTAGGCAGATCGCTACCTGTTCTCCACGAGGAGGGCAGACAGCAAGTCTCTGGTGTCCTCCAAGAAGAAAGGCAGGCACAACGTTGACTTTCATTTTCCAAAGGATCAGTGAAAAATAAGTGGAAAAATTTGGTTGGCAACTACTCCAATTTTCTTTTTGCATCGGTTTTGTTCCTCCTCACTTAGAGCACTGTGTAAAATGTTTAAGCAGGTATGCAAAAATGATTAAAAGTAATAACTCTGACAAAAACAAACTATTAACACTTCTGTTTGAAAAATAACAAAATGCAAAGTGAATAAAGAAATCTACATTGTAAAATCAAGACTTGGTGTGACCCTGCCCCCTCTCCTTTGCCTTCAAAGGAATAGCAATTCTTCTAGGTACATTTGCACACAGTTTTTGAAGGACTCTGCAGGAAGGTTGTTCTAAACATCTTGGAGAACTAACCACAGATCTGTGGATGTAGACTTGCTCAAATCCCAGACAGACTCTGTTGAGATCAATGGGCTATATCATCACTTCCAGGACTCCTTGTTCCTCTTTACACTGAAGATATTTCTTAATGACATTGGCTTTATGTTGCGGGTTTTTGTCCAGCTGCAGAATAAATTTGAAGCCAGTTGGATGTTACTGCATGATAGATAGTTATCTGTTTGTATTTCTCGGCACCGAGAACGCTGTTAATCCTGACCAAACCCTCAGCACCGTTTGCTGAAATGCAGCCCCAAACTTATAAGGAACCTCCACCATGCTTCACTGTTGGCTGCAGACACTCATTATTGTACCGCTCTCCAGCCCTTCAGCAAATACACTGCCTTCTGATACAGCCAAATATTTTTCTGCACCCAGTGCCACCTCGTTTCTATGAAGGTATGGCTTTTTGGCTGCAATTCTTCTCCGAACAGTAGATGGGTGCACCCAGGTCCCACTGGTTTCTGCAAGTTCTGAGCTGATGGCACTGCTGGACATCTTCCGATTCTGAAGGGAAGTAAGTATAATGCGCCTTTTATCTGCCGCCCCAAGCTTCCTTGGCCGATCATTGCGTCCATGATCATCAGTGTTGCCCATTTCTTTGAGATTCCTCAAAAATACTTCAACACCACAACTTGAAACCCCAGTGTACTTTTAAATCTTTGCGTGGGAGAGACCTTGCTGATACACTATCACTAGCTTGTCTTGTTGCTGTGCTCAATATTGCCATGGTATATGTCCTGTGACATAAAACTGTCTTCCACAACCTCACTTTTTAGCAGTTTGGCTGTTTCTTATCCAGTTTTAAGCCTCCTACTCAGCTGTTTTTGATAATGACTGCATATGATAATCGTGATCGTTATCACCGGTTGGGTATAACTGGTTAATCATTCACCTTACTATAATCCTGCAAAATATCTGACTAAGTGTACCTAAAGGAATTGATGCTGTTCGAAAGGCAAAGGGCAGTCACACCACATTTTGATTTGATTTAAGTTTCTGTTTTGTTCACTTTGCATTTTGGTAATTGACAAAAAGAAACTATTAACACTTTGCAGCATTTTTTCCATATTTGTGTAAAACCTTTGCACAGCACTGTGCTGTGTTTTCTGTGTTTTTTTTGTTTTTTTTAAACATCACTTGCCCAACGTGATTGGCTGGATGTGAACACAAAACTGCAGATTAACCTTAGTTGTGCCATTTGACAAATCTCAACCACCACTTGTATCATAAAATACAATAGGCAAAAGATACATTTTTACATTAAAACATGACTATAACCATTTCAACATACCGCATCATACCGAGACCTATATCGTTAGGTTGCCAAATTTCCTGTTACCACAATTGCGGTTCGGGTCCATTTGAAGGGAACCTGTCATCTCCTGAGGATTATTCACCAAATGTTTGCGACTCTGCAGAAGCTGTGTACTACGAGCAACCTCTTATGAGGTTGCATTTTTGACTTGTTTTCAGCTGTGATGAGCAAGATACTGTATAATATGACCTGGTAATGCAAGAGTTAAATCTGCATTGACTAGTAAATGATCATGTGATCTTCTGTCTGAGCTGAGAAAAACAAACTTATTTGCAATGCCAACACAAAACCTATATTGTAAGACATAAATTGGTCAACATAGCTTTTTTTTTTTCTCTGTCCTTTTTTTTTTTTTCTTTTTCTTTTTAGTGGTCAGGTTAAAAAAAAAAAAAAAAATGTCTATGTGAAAATTAACGCATGCTTTTTGAGTGATGATTTCAGCTGAGTGTCTCTAATCTGGAAATCGGAGCAATCTTTCTATCAGTGACCCTTCTGAAGTAATCAGTGATATAACGTGTAATATTGTATCGCTAGAGACATCAAGGCTCCTCTTGTACTCTATTAGTGAGTTCACAATTACCACGTCCTCAGGCAGAGAGTTCCATAGTCTCACTGCTCTTACAGTAAAGAACCCTCTTCTATGTCGTGTAGAAACCTTCTTTCCTCTAGACGTAGAGGGCGCCCCCTTGTTAGTCACAGTCCTGGGTATAAATAGATGATGGGAGAGATCTCTGTATTGTCCCCTGATATATTTAGTTGTTAGGTCGCCCCTCAGCTGTGTGTTTTTCTAAACTAAATAACTCCAATTTTGATAACCCTTCTGGGTATTGTAGTCCGCCCATTCTGTTTATGAACCTAGTTGCCCATCTTTTGGACTTGCTATTAACCAATAGACCTAACAGAATAATGGGTTGCAAGCTACTAATTTTAGATCCAGGATCTGGACATCCAAACGTGTAACACGCTCCCATTTTGTACAACAGTATTTGCACTCGAACGACTGTTCAAGGACCGTAAACATGACACAAAATGTACTCTGAACAGCATTATCAATTATGGAGCACATTCTAAATGTATTAATTGATTTTTATCTGTACTATTCCCAAGTGAAAAATAACAGTAAATAGATATGTGACACTTCTATAGTCTCCAAACTACGCACGCACTCTTGCAAGCTTAAAGGGGTTTTCCAGTGAAATATTATTGATGACCTATCATCAGGATAGGTCATCAATAGTTGATCGGCTAGGGCCTGTCGCTTGGAACCCCGAGCGATCAGCTGAGCAGGCGCGAGCCATAATTCCTCCTTTTGAATCCTTTGTTTAATGCTTGGTTCAATGAATGATTCAGTTACCCGAAATTACATTCTTGCACCTTTCCTTTTAGACCACGGCTTGGTGCTACACTGCACAAGGTTGTCATGGCTGGAGCGCTCTATCTCCTTTTTTCTGGGATGGAAGGTGTTCTGCGTGTTACAGGAGTAAGTATATTAACATGCTGAACAAAGTTGTAAGATTTCCAAAATGGGTGCTGTGTATGCTTGGCCATCGTAGAGTATGATCACCTTCTAACCCCTTTTTGGTTTGTCTTTAATTTTTGTGTTGCAATGCTTAGCACTTTATACCCAGATTCAGCTAGTTTCATGTACATTACAAGTGTTTTTGTTTCTTGTAGGGCTAATGACTTGCTGTAACACTAGTGTGCCTCGTATGCTAAAAAATAAGCCCAGTCCTCATTTGAAGGTCCATTCATAGAACCACTGTTGCAAGTGCTAAATACACACTCCCTTACAAAATGCATAACAATCTTCCCTGAGGTCCTTGCACTCGTTAATTGGCTGTCGAAGACAGTAGAACGGAACATTTAAACGTCTCTTTGAGGCTTCTTTCCCACGAGCGTATATCGACCGCCATTTTCACAGTCGACCGATATATGCTACAATCTGTGGCGCTAAAGCTCCTGAACGGGCGCACAAATCTAACATTTTTGCGCCTGTTCACACGGCATGGGTCCCGGCACATATACGCCGAGGCTACCATGCCTTCGGCCCTTTCCCCTCCCTCCCCCTTGCAGGCTGACCTCAGCTCCACCTCTCCCATTGCAAAGAGCGAGCAGGAAGGTGAGCAAAGCACCACCCCATCCCATTGCTGGCTGCAAACAAGAGGGGGCGGAGCCTAGCTCCACCCCTTGTCTGCAGCTAGCAATAGGAGGAGGCGGGATAGGGTGGTGCTTAGTTCCGCCCCCTCCCATTGCAAAGAGCGAGCAGGGAGGACAGCAGAGGGATGGGAGTTTAGCAGACAGCACCTCCGGCCGCTGTCATGGGCTCCCATAGGAGCCCATGCAGCGGTTGATTTATACTGGCCCAAAAGATAGTTCCAGGACTATCTTTTGGGCCCGACGTAAAAACGCCTAGCGCTATATTGGCCGGCCGGGCGCTTTTATGTCACGAGAATACAGCTATGTGATCTGATGCATTTGGAATCCAATGCATCAGATCACAGCATATATCGACTGGCCGTGAAAACGGCGGGCCGATATACGCTCCTAGGAAAGAAGCCTAAGGCTGCATTTACACGAGCAACTGCGATATCTGTCTGAGAAGCTTGGACCAGTATTGCACTTGTAAACCTGCGGTTTTACACGAGAGAGGATTTTTTTTTTTTGTTGTAACAAGTGTAAAAATTGCATCATGTTCCAAGAGTAAAAACGGAAAATCGCATCACATTCACACAAAACTCAATTTTTTTTTCTCCCATAGGAACTAATGGGTGATTCTTGAACAGGATAGCCCAAAAATAGGATATGCTGTTTGGGTTCTTTTCGCATGCAATTTGTGTGTATCACGCAATGCCCAGAAACTGCCCGACCCCCCCCCCCCCCCCCCCCCCCCCCAAAAAAAAACAAACACGCGTCTGAAACCACCCCAAGGATGCATTTACATCAGCTAGTTTCACGACGATGTAAATGCATCCTTGAGGTGGTTTCAGGTGTGTGTGTGCGTGCGTCCGTCCAAAAAAACTGCAGCTTGTGTCATTTTTATTGCCTTTTTTTTAGACCAAGCCAGAAGTCAGTCCAGCAGGAAGTAGAAATCCCTTTTTTTTTTTTTTTTTTTTTTTTTTTTTTTTTTTTAGATTTCTTATATTGGTTTTCTTTACATTTATCTCTGGCTTTAGCAAAAAAAACCTAAACTGCGACTTTTAAAATTGAAAAAAAAATAAAAATTTTACTTTGTGAAACTACCTTTATCTTAAACGGATTGTTCCAGGATTACAAGCTAACCTGCTGATCAGTGGGAGTCTCACCACTAAGACTATGTTTATCTCAAGAACGGGGCCCCATGTCATCCTCTAACTGTCACTGAAGGGGTAACTTTTACCCCGCAGTGATGTCAGGATGAATGGAGTCCTGGACCAAGTACGCGCAGTCAGCGTTCAGTTCATTTCAGTGGGGCTAACAGAAATGCCAAGTGTTTGCCAATTGGCTATCTCTGCAGTCCCTTTGAAAGTGAATGGAGCATCAGCACGCTTGCAGGACAAGCGCTCAATTCAGTTTCCTCCTCACGGAGAGGATTGCAGTGGGGAGGAAGGCAGACATCGGACCACCGTTCTTGAGATGGGTGGGGATCCCAGTTGTGAGCTCCCACTGATCAGCAAGTTATTCCCTTTCATGCAGAGGGGGAATTGCTTCATTTCTAGGTACAACCCATTTGAAAATACCAGTCTGTTCATAGTCACTTAACAATTTTGTTTATGCAGCAAAACAAATGCAGATTTAAAGCCCATTTACAGAGTGATGATCGCTAAAACGACAGTTTGGGTGACAGCTTTGAGCGATCATTTTGCATAAACTATTAAGTAGCTACTCAGCTACTTTATAGCAATTTAGTGTGCAAATGAAGCCTTTAGCTAAATGCAGTCAATAGCCGGAGGGCTCTTATCTCCATTCAGCTCCTTTGTTCTCCAACGGGTTAAATAGCTGAAACAATGCTATTAATACTACCAGCGGAGAACTCAGTGTGCGGTCCTGATAAGACTGCACAATGATTTTTAGGCTGGCTTGAATTCAACCATCAACTAGCAGTGCACGAAAAGTCCACGATGGTCGCGCGTTTCAGACGCAACGATTATCACTCAATTGCTTTTGAGTGATTTTTAAGAGATCATCGCTCTGTGTAAATGGGCCTTTATGTGGCTAAAATACTATATACACAATTATCAGGAACATGCACCTTGGATGTTTTGGAAGATGGTACATACAAATGCAAGAAACCTTTCTTCTCAGAAAACTCCTAAAATCTTAGAATTGTGCTTTTGTTTAGATAATTGTGTGTTGCAGAATAACAATTTTGCATGGAATACTTTTTTAATTCTGCTTGGCTGCTAATTTTTAGTGTGTATTATGTTGTCATCACTACCATCTGTATGTAGTCTAACCCATAACATTTATGTCCTCTACGTCTCTCTGCTTTAGCATGACTTGTATACCATGACACTGATTGCAAATCTGAGCCTGTCATTTATTGATGCCTGTATTCTTTTTTGGATATCCTTTTAGATGTAGTATTCCAGATGACTTGCACATCTGATGCTAGATTGGGAGTTCCAAAGTGTAAATGGGTGTTAATTACACTGTATATGTAAATATGCCCCTACTTTTTAAATGGGTTGTTTCATCTCCACAAGTTATCCCCTCTCCCCAAGAGGAAGGGGGGGGGGGGGGGTTAGCTTGCTGACTGATGCGGATCTGAATCTCTTGGACTCCAATTCCATTCCAGAGATTGTCTTGGCCTTGTCCTGAAGTACTGCCAGAGATGCCTGTGCATGTACACCTCCGCTCCAGAGATTACTGAAAAATCGGCCAGTTAGTCCTCTATTCTGGGGATAGGGGGACGAACTACTAAGATGGGAATATACCTTTAACTTGTCTCTGAAACTTATGTATCGCATGAGATGTTGAACAAATCTGTAAACCGTATATATATGACAGATGCAATCTTTCAAACATCCATCAACCATCTATTCCCTATAGACTCCTATAGTTTGTTTTTAATTTTTAATATCTCGGACAATCCCTTTAACCTTACTAAGGTTGAATTTTGTTTAATTATACAAGCTGTGATACTACTTCAATACAATCTTGTGCATTCCAGCAAAAAAACGTATACAGTGCTGTACTAAAGTTTTAGGCAGGTGGTGGAAGAATGATTTTAAAAATAGAAGTTTGGCTTCCTGTCCACGGGTGATATTTCCCTGTGTTATCAGCGGCAATAATCTGGCCATGCGTAACGCAGTGAACGCTTTCCATAAGCTAGCTATGGAAAGTGCAGCCTGACGTCCACGAGCGGCAAATCATAGCGATTCTCCGCTCGCTTGATGAAATTTGCCGCATGCTGCAATTTGCTGCGACTCTCCGCGGTGAGCCTATCTATTAGAGGCCTGTCAGTGCTCCTCCCCCGCTGCAGAATATCGCTAGTGATATTCCGCCTCGTTTGTGGACAGGTGGCCTTAATAGTTTGCCTTTATATAAAGTGAACAAACAAATAATATTTTTATAATATTACACACAAGAAAGGCGTCCAGGCCCCTCTTAAACTTCTAGTGAGTTCGCCATCACCACGTCCTCTGGCAGAGTTGTCCAAAGTCTCACAGCTCTTACAGTAAAGAACCCCTTTCTGTGTTGGTGTGCAACCTTAATTCCAAAGAAGTTGGGATGCTGTGTAAAATAATAAAAAAAATAAAGAATAGCAATCCAATCATTTTTAAATCTTATAACCATATTTTATTCACAATGGCACCTATAACACAGATCAGAAGGTGAGCGTGAGACAATTTTTCCAGTTCATCATAAAAATAACTTATAACTGTTGTGAAGCATCCAATCAGTTTAAGAAAAAAAAAATAGTCTCCTCACTTTCCAGATGTTTGCCGACTCTAGCTGCTCAACAGTCCTGGGGCACCTTTGCTGGATTTTTATTTCCTAATGTGCCAAATGATTACTTTTCATTAATGGTCTCAACTGCAGGTGGCCAGTTCAGCACATGGATTGTTCTGCATAGCCATGAGTTTGTGATGGATATAGTATGTAGTTTTGCATTGTCTTGCTGTAATATGCAAGGCCTTTGCTGGAAGAAACATTGTCTCGATGGGGGAGCATATGATATTCTAAAACCTCTATACTGTGCTGCCTTGACATACAAGTTTAATCTGTGCCGAGACGGAGCTCTTAAGCCAAAAAACTCACATGTCAAAGCACTTTTACCCATTGAAATGCATCGAAACGCCATTAATGCATTTCAATGGGGAAACTAACTACAAGTAAAAAAAAAAAAAATCAACTCCCCCTACCGCCGGCGTTCTGCGATGATCTGCGGCGCTTCTGCAAGCTTGCGCATCCTCCTCCACGCTGCCAGAGCATTGCTTTCTGGATGTGGGGCTTGAATGCCCCGCCTCCAGCAAGCTAATGCTCCGATTGGTTAACTCAGCACCACGTTGGCCAATGAAAGCCGGAGTTGGGTTAACCAATCACAGCCATTCAATGATGTCCTGAGGTACCACTGTATACTGCTCAGCATTGATAGTGCCTTTCAAGATGTATAAGCCGCCCATGTGGTAGGCATTAATGCAACCCCATACCATCAGAGATGCAGGCTTTTGAACTGTGCTCTGATAACGAGCTAGACCTTTCCCCTTGAATCCACAGGACTCGGCATCCGTGGGTTCCAAAAACAATTTGAAATTTTGATTCATCTGACCACAGAACAATTTTCCATTTTGGCCCAGAGAAGGCTCCAGCGTTTCTGCATTGTGTTGATATATGGCTTCTTTGCATGATACAGATTTAACCCTTTCCAATCCACTGTCTGACATCTTCCTAAATTCTGATTAAAGCTTGTACAGCTCCAATGTCAGAAGACGTCCGACAGGGTAGTCTTACCGTTTACTGCCAGCCACTCCGCTGTCTGAGCCTCTCTGGCGCACACACACTGGCTTTAGCCAGCAGATGGCACCGTTGTATAACAGCAAAAAGAGAGAGCCTTTTAGGAAGCCCTGAATCCAAAATTGGATTGGAAAGGGTTCATTTTTCATTAGTGGATTACGCAGCAAACTGTTCACAAACAGTGATTTCTGGAAGTATTCCTGAGCCCATGCAGTGATTTGCATTGAATCATACCTACTTTTAATGTAGTGATGCCTTAGAGCCCATAGATCTCGAGCATCCAATATTGACCATTGGCCTTGTGCACATGAATTTCTTCAGATTCTCAGAATTTTTTGATGCTATGTGCTGTAGATGAGGATTTATTAAAAAGTCTTCAAAAAATGTTTGCCAACGTAAAATTATGGAGATAGTTCAACAATTTTTAGGCTTAGTTTTTCACAGATTGGTGAACCATCTCACCATCTGTGCTTCTGAGAGATGTATGAACAGCAGCATGGATTTTCCATTGACAACTCTGTGAAGTGGGCTTTGGCATTTAGTTTGAACAGAAATCCCCTTGTAAAGTTGATCCTTTAAACATATGACCTAAGATAACGGAATTACAGCATACCTTGTTATATTCTGAGATATAAGGAGTTGGGACAAGGAGTAGGGAGCTTCAATGCTGCAGATTACATCTGTCTTCTGTTATGTGTATGTGTATATGTATATATTTGGGTGTATTTATATGTACTCAAGTTTAATTTTGCGATCTATGATTTTATTTATTTATGTTTTCTGCCTACTATTTTTACCCATAAATTTGCTCTTTATTTATTATGGTGTGCAAAGTTTCTGCTCATTGGGTGACTGGCACTGTCTAAACTGCTGCTGTTTTACAGATTCTTCACCTTTTTCAACCATAGAGAGGTGTACAGTGTCCAAATGTTTCTCCTTTTCCTTACTTCTGTATTCTACTCTTGGTTTAGGCGCAATCCGATCTTTCCTCCCTGGCTTTCATCCCTCTGGCTTTTCTTGATACTGCCTTGTGCTGGTGGATATCCTTCCTTGAGGTGTTTTTTTTATGCTTTCAGGTCAGAATTGCATAAAAGGCAGTAGAAAAAAATGTGGATATAAAAAAATGGTCGCTCAAGTTGTTTTGAAGACATTACTTAAGAATCAGCATTTCATGTTCCTAGTCTTCACTGCAGGTTACTGCACACCCCACCCTCTGCAGTGCGAAAGAGACTGAATGGGGAGTGCTGCTTGCACAAGTGCGCTGGCACTCCAATTACTTTCCATGGGACTGCGGAAATAGCCGAAAGGCAAGCCCTTGGGCATTTGTTAGCCCCCTGAAATGAATGGAGTATTGATAGAACAGGCTTCACTCCATTCATTCTGACGTCAGCACTTTTGAGAGCATTTACTTATCTTTTGCTCTGACTTTACCTTTTACCTAAACTGACATTTAAGACATCATGCGATCATCAGCCGACGCCATTGGCTCAGGGACAACACTAACAACCTAAATGGCTATGTTAATTGCTACCAACTCTGAGACTTGCTCCTATAAGAATCCCAAGTGTGCTAGACCAACTAGAATTACTTTGGAATTAAGGAGATCATACTCCTAAAGAATCCCGTCCAACCAACTCTAAGGACCCTGTTATGCATTAGCTTTATGTTAATATTGACTGCTCATTAGAAGTGTTGTTACTAGTTTGACTGTTCCTGAATATTCCTTAACCTACTCCCACATCTTCATAAGCTTAACTCAGACAATGAAGCTACTGACGCTGCGAAGGAACGTGGTCAAGCTGTCACTTTACAGACATTTCACGAACACCCTTATCTTGGCAGTAGTAGGTATGTGGGTTTGTCTATTTATTACTCTTGTGTTTTATTTAATGTAAATTAAGACAAATTGCCTGGAACTCCAGTTATAACAGAGCTCCCACTCATAATAGGAGTTTGCAAAACATTTGGGCTCTATTCTCTCTTCTGCTCATAATTTCCAAGCCGATTTCAGTTGCTTTATGATGGTCAGATAAAGTATAGCATACTGGAGATTTCCATCTATAAGGGTGCATTCACACATCGCTGATTCCATGTGACTTCTGCCTCTTATTCCTCATCTATTGGCCGCATAAGGATTTGCCCTGTCAATGGGAAAAATCCATGTGTGGAATTCTGATGCAAAAATTCTCATTTCCACTTCAAGAAGTGCCATGCAAATAAGGAAGACGGAACAATACCTCTGCAGTGCCACCTATTGGATGGCAGCATTCCTTCAAATCAATGTCTTTAAGACCTTTATACAGGTCTTCAAGACACTGATTTGCAAGAATGCTGCATTCCAATTGGTGGCACTGCAGAGGTATTGTTCCATCTTCCTTATAAAGCCATGCATGCTCCTCTGGGTAATATGCAAATAAGGAAGCTGCAACAATACCTCTGCAGTGCCACCTATTGGATGGCAGCATTCCTGCAAATCAGTGTCTTGAAGACCACTATAAAGGATTAGACGTATAGTTGCATCATCATTACAGAATGGTCGCAGCAGCCATGTCATCGCCATAGCGATGTCGCGGCGTCCTCTGTACTGCACATGTGCGTTGGCTGGCACATCAGCAGCAGAGAAGACGACTGCAGACAGGTTAGCTGGGGTCCCTGGCCGGGCACCTGGTCGAACTCCGCTGCAGGAATCCCACATGCGAGGTCCACCCCGCCCCTGTGCAGGCAGCCTAAAGGCAAAAAAGAAAAATACCACTGCTTTTATAAACCAATGGCATCAATGCAAAATGTACCATAACATTACTTCTATAAAAATGAAAGCTATGACACAAGTGTGAAGGGAGACTTGTATAGTCGTTCATCTGGCTTAAAGAGGTTGTCCGAGTTAAAACTTGTGTGAAAACTGCTTCCCCATGGCAAAAAAACATAATAAAGAGCTTGTACTCTCCTCTCCTGCTCCTCACAAGTATCTTGCAGAGAGCGCCGGGTCTCTACAATTATGTGTTTACAGGCTGCAGCCTCCACTGTATGGGACGTCACAGGCTGCTGTAACCAGTGAAGAAGGCCTGTGATAAATCACTTGAGCTCTGTCATTGGCTGCAGCAGCATGTAACATCCCATGTACCGGCGGCTGCAGCTTGTAAACATTACGTCAGTGAGGAGACATGGAGCTACCGGTGGGGAACTTGCAGATGAATATAAACTCTTATTATGTATTTGCCATAGAAAAGCAGTTTTCGCATAAAACTTTTATCTCAGACACTTTCTTTAGCCGAGGTATTCTTGTCTCATAATTGATGATGAGAATGTCGTATGGCTAAGATGCACCATAACATTGTGATATGGTGCCTGGATCGGTGGGGGGCTAAAAAAGCCAGACCAACAGTCTACTCACTTGAATGATTGGGGCTGTGCCATAGATCTGCAGAGCAATACTCGGCAGTATTTAAGAAGCGCTGTGGCTCCTCTAATCTTAGGATCCTGTGGTGGTCTCAGTAGTCAGACCCCTGTCAATATGTGATTGCACAGTAGTCTATAAATTAATACGATGTGCACAAGATTTATATAAAATGTTAAAATTTCTCTTGTAGCATCAATCATTTTTATTGTTTGGACCACTATGAAGTTCCGCCTGGTAGAATGTCAGTCGGTGAGTTTTGACATGAGTTCTGTTATTTGCAAAGAAAAGATTGGGCCTTAGACATGCTTCAATAAAAAAAGAAAAAACATAAAAACCTTTTCATATAATGTCAGTAGCTAAAGAGGACCTGTCAGCTCTTCTGACATGTCTGCTTTCCAGTGATTTTTTTTTTTTTTTTTTTTTTGCATTCCTCATGAAATAACAATATTGAAACAGAAGACTCTGAAACTGCAATGTGCAATTCCACAGTTAGGCCTCCTGAAAATGTATGAATGTATGGAATACTGGGCTTTATTTCTCTTGTCACTAATGTGTCCCTGCACACTGGCACTGTTTAATAAGAGCTGTGATGGACTGCACTAAGTTATGGTGTCTATAGTTTAGTTCATGTGGAGTCCGGGGAGCCTCTTTTCAGCCTCGCCCAGTCCACCGTTCCTGTGGTTTTCCCCCGGCAAAGTCATTGTGCACATGTGATGGGCTAGTGTTCCTATACTCTAGTCCCTTGCACTCGGCAGTGGCGCTGCCACTGATTTGGCACAGACGATGGCTGCTCCTTGTAGCCCTGCTCCCAGGTGTAGTGACTCCTGCTGGATGAAAGAATCCCCCTTCACCGGGCCAGCGCTACAGCTGGGAGAGGGGCAGGGAGAAATGAGAGACCGGCAGTCTGACGAACATGTAACGTGTTACCCCTCCATTGGCTAGGTCCAGGAAGAGGCGAGCCAACAATGCGCTGTGGGTGCCATTTTAGTGGTCTTTTTGAGGCTGAGGATGTTCTGCCCAGTGATATCAGCGCTGAGAAGATCTGGTCCCCCAGTGCAGGACCCATGAAAGTTTGGCGCACTACAGGCATCCTTTAAATAAAGAGAGCTGCGCCACAGAGACAGTTGCACCTCCAGAAGTAGAGCAAGCAGAGAGCCCCGAGACCTGCGTCTCTGCTGCAGTGGAGGGAGTTGCAGAGAACGTGACTGCAGCAATTTCCAACTGAGCAGCTTAGCATGTTGTCCCCATGACGGGGGAGCAGCACATGAGTGCCTGATGGCACAGGGCTGGACATGATGACATACCACAGGGGACTCTGTCTTCCAAGACACTGACATCGCCACTGCATCGACAGGGCGAAAACTGCAAGAATGACTGAAGACCGGTCCAACATGACAGTTTGTGTGTACACACTATAGAGAGTGAAAATGAAAGACTAATTCGGACTGGGGGAGTATCTCCCCAAAGGGCCCATAGTTATGCTGGGGACTGAAGTTAAACGGGATATGTGACGCAGAGTTTACCAGGCTCTTGACTTACGATATTCACATGATAGTTGTATTTGATTTATAATGCAAAGTTTATTGTAACAGGGCACTTTGGGGATGTCAGCGCTACGTGCTTATACAAGGTGCATGTAAGACAGTAATGCTGTGATATGAGGTATAGTTGCACCTAGGATGCGTGGGAGTCCGCAGTGAGGTGGAGCCCCTGAAGTGCAGGTCGTACTCTGGCTCCTATGATGCATCAGGGCTGCAACCAGAGCGTCACTATAGGGGATGCGGTTGTACCCGGGCCCAGGAGCCTTATGGGGGCCCATAAGGGCTCTCTTATCCATATAGGGAGCCCAGTACTATGAATAAAGCATTAAGGGCCCTGTTACAGGTTTTGCATTGGGACCCTGAAACTTCTAGTTACGCTTTTGGCCTGCAAGCTTAGTCATGCCGTATACCTTTGGTAATAGAGATTACAATTATGGTTATGGAGCAATCCAAGTGTGGTGGCTGGTAATTATGGTAGCTAAGTGGTTTGTGGCCCTGAGGAAGGAGAAGAGATGTACCCCTGCACTTGTGGTGCATTTAATCTTAATCCTGAGAGGGAGACATGTTACAAGTGTGGATTCCTTTTAAGCAGTTTTCAAATTATTTGTGCCCTTCTATGGGACAAAAGTTTTTAATATCAGTTTATTTTAGAAAAAATTTATATTTTTATTAATTAAAAAACAAAAAAAAAACAGAAAACTGCTGCCTCCACCTCTGTCACAGCTTCACCATACATTACACCGCCACCAGCTTGACTCTTTTCAGAAGGCGGTGCATATGCATTCCCATTCATCTCTATAGCAGTCTGTGCTCTGAGGCTTCTGAGAAGAGTCAAGCTGGCTGTGCACCAGGGAACACCGACTGAAGGAGTATGAAAAGAGACTCCCCGTCACCTAATCTATAAGCACCATAACTTAGTTGATGGTTCCCTTTTAAGCCCAACTACAGGGTTAATGGCCGGGTACACCCCCTTCCCGCATATGGAGCGAGCTTGGCTCTTGAGCCCACTTCATACATACACTGCACACGTATGTCTGATGTCATCAAGGGGTTAAAAAGTTGTTTTCTTGGTGATATGACCCCTAGAATACTGATGTATAGATCAATATATTGGTGCCTTTTTTGTTCCATTGTTAATAGAGATTAACCAGTTTATGAAATATTAATAAGTTTGTCTTTTCCCAGGATTGGCGGGAGCTTTGGGTGGATGATGCTATCTGGCGCCTGCTGTTCTCCATGATACTGTTTGTTATCATGGTCCTCTGGAGGCCATCTGCGAACAGTCAGAGGTGTGTATTGTAAAATAACAGATTTTTAGCAAAATTTGTGCTTAAATTTTGTCTGAAAATTGTCTTTTGTTTAAAGCTTGGTCCTAGACACGTCAAATTTATACAGGTTTATACAGTCCCTTAGCTTTTTCACTGCCAAAGTCCTAAATAATGTGGCGTGACTTTGAAACACTTGCTGCAACTAAAATCTAAGGATTGGGGCTCAGATCTTGGTATCCTCTTAATTTAGCTTTCGTATGCTAGCAGAATCCTTATATTTGGGGGGCAGCACTTGTTTGAAGTCAGAAAGCAAGATGTTTGCGTAAAGGAGGTTTTATACTGTTTGACATGAGCTGGCCACAGTGGAAACGGCGATAAAATTGACATGCTTTTAAAGGGGTTGTCTTTTACTGGAAATCTCTGCTTCACTAGCGCTGCCTGCACCAAATAATAAACTGAAGCATACTTGCCCCTTTGCAGCTGCTGTGATCCAGCTCCCTGCAGTTCCTTGTTGTTGTGACATACGATGTCACAGGAAAGTAATTGACCGCTGCAGCATCACGGCTTGTTCTTTTGGTATCGGTGCTCACTTCCTCAGCGCTATGTTGCCAGCAGTTTAGGAATGTGACGCTGTAGCGGTCAACTTAATTTTTTTTTCTTTCTGGGACTACATATGTCTCTGGGAGTGCTGGATCCTTGCAGAGATGTTAGTATACTTCAGTTTGTTTTAATGTAGTCAGTGATATTAAAGCAGTCCCCACTGATTAGCTAATTACTGGGACTGCTGTCACCAGGGTTAGCACGAGAGGCAGAAAGTGCTGACCATAGCGCAGAGGCCTGGGTTGGTGCTGCAACTCTCATTGAATTCAACACTAAAATCTTACAGTCTCTCTGATTTTATTGGGTTGTGTCTAATGTCATTTTTTCCCCCTCCAGTTTGTAGAGCTGGCATGTCCCCCCCCCCCCCCCCCCCCTTCCCCCTGCCTTTTGCTCATCCTAAAAATGAAAGGGATTTGGAGCAGATGTATGAACATTTATTGCCTACTGCAACCAATCGCAGATCAGATTTCATTTTTCAAGAGCACTATGAGTAATGAAAGAGTTGTGATTGGTTGCTGTAGGAACAAAGATAGGTTTTGTATTAGTTTCGCAACTGCCACAAAATGTTTTCCACAATTAGTACTATCTTTCTTTAGACACCTCATAAATGTAACCTTTTTTTTTTTTTTTTTTGTCCCCCCCCCCCCCCCCCTCCTTATTTTTCCTATTTTGTTTTTTCTTCTCTAGGTTTGCCTTTTCACTACTTACTGAAGAAGAATGTGAAGATGATGATGAACAGAAGGAACCTATGTTGAAAGAGAGCTTTGGTGTGACATTCATATACTCGATCATTCGTGTGGTCTAAACAGCTGTTCTTTTATGTTCAAACTGCCGCTACCTCTTTAAAAACCTGCAAAATTCTGATACTGGATTTGTACAGTTTACTATACATTGATCAGCCATAACATTAAAATGCCCTGCCTAAGGCCTCATGTCCACTGGCACGCATGGTGGAATCCCGCAGTGGTTTCCACCCGTGCCCGCAGCCATGAGGTCAAAAATGACAGCATACTCACCTGTCCGGACGCCGCGGGTCTCCCCTCCGTCGCAGCCAGATCTTCTTTCTCCAGAACGGCGAATGTGCTTGGCACGTCGGCAGCGTGCCGTGCACAAGCACACTACTTTTTTTTATCTCCTGCTCTCCCGCGGATCCTCAGCACAGCACAAAAGCACCTGTGGGTGTGCTATGGGTCCGGATGGCTTCCATTGGCTTCAATAGAAGCTGCGGGAGCCGTCCATGCAAGAGATCCTCAGGAAAATGGAGCATGCTGTGATTCCTTTCCATGAGTGCAACCCGCACGCCGGGAAAACAAATCGCATTGCATGCATTTATTTGCCCTGCGGATGGTAATGCATCCCTTTGGGCTTCTGGAGCTGCAGATGTCCCGCGCAGGAGACACGCAGATTTTATAATTAAAATCTGTATGTGGACATTGGGCCTAATATTGTGCAAGGTGTGCTAAACAGCAATGATCGGGGGCGGAGCCTGGCCGGAGATGTAGATAGTCGCATCTCAGAGTAGCTCCTGCAAGATCCGACATTCCCATCCTGTTAACGGGACCCAGAGACGCCGAAAGGCAATCAAAAAGCAGCGGAGACACAGTAGCAAGCTCCGGAGACAGAACAGACAGCAGCAGAGTTAATGATGCGAGGCAAGGAGCGGGGGAAGGCAGATGAAGCCGGCGGCAGGCAGAAGCAACATGGCGCCGGAGGGAGGGAGCCGAGAACGCTCATACCGCGGCCCAGCACAAACCGTGCAGACACAGCACGTAAACTGGCAAGGTATGCCAGGGAGGAGGGGGGCAGAAAACAGGACTCCATAAGCCTAAAACAACAGAGGGGAGAGCGGGAGAGCCCACAGAGAAGCACACAAACGGAGGGAGCAGGAGGGGAGGAAGAAACTGCAGACACAGTACATGCAGAAAGTGACAAGGACAAGGAAAAACAAAATAGTCTACATGCTGTACAAGATCATGCTGGAAATAAGCAGGAAGTCACAAGTCAGGCAGACAACCCCAACTACAAAAATAAAGGTGCAAACAGTGTCAATCCAGACGAACACTACACAGAAGACAGCATGAATAATGCAAGCAGCCCAGGCATATGCACGCACAGCGCAAATCACGCAGACACCTCAGAAAGCACTATACGAGACACCTCCCAAAGTGCAGAAGATGCCGCCAAAAAAGATCAAAGGCAGGAGGACGAAAGGTGCGCCAGGGAGCCTACGTTGAAAGAAATATTCAGCGAAATCACTAAAGGCAACGCATCACTGAACAACCTTAATATGCAGATGGGGGCGATGCAAAGTAATGTAAACCTGCTACGGCAAGATATGAGGAAAATATCAGAGCGTCTGACAGAAACTGAACAACGTATAAGCAACGTAGAAGACGCAATACAGCCGATGCAGCGAGACGTGGAAAAAAATCTGCATGACATACAATATCTACAGAACAAGGTAGACGACCTAGAAAATAGGTCAAGAAGGAACAACGTGCGGATTGTGGGCCTCCCAGAAAAGACGGAAGGAAGAAACCCTGCAGAATTTTTTGAAACATGGCTGCCCGAACTGTTCGGAAGAAACACTCTAACTGCAATGTTTGCAGTCGAAAGAGCCCACCGTGTACCGACACGACCCCTCCCCCCGGGGGCTCCAGCCAGACCGATACTCATCAAAGTACTGCATTACAGAGACCGTGATACCATACTCCAAAAGGCCCGCGAAAAGGGTGAAATCCAATATAATGGCGTGAAAGTCTCCTTCTATCCAGATTTCTCCACGGAAATACAAAAGAAGCGAGCAACATTTGTAGAAATAAAAAGACGACTGCGAAACCTACAAGTGCCCTACGGGATGCTGTACCCGGCTAAACTGAGAGTGGCGGCGCTGGGCACGACACAATTCTTTGAAAACCCAAAAGATGCAGGTGCCTGGATAGATCAAAATGAAGAACAGATTCGGAGGGGAAGATCGCCGCGCAAGACACCATGAAGAGGCTGCACCTAAAGAAACGTTCATGCAAAGGGAACCGAAAATTTCTGAAAGGAGCTCCTGGGACGACAGGATGCATCGCGTAGGAGAATGGAGGACTGGTACCCCGATCCGATGAGACAACGGATCAGTGAGTTACATGTTGGGGGTGTCTGTTGTTTGGTCTCTCTCTCGCATATTAGGGGAATATTAGATAAGATACAGTTAAAAGGGATAAGGTTAAACGATAGAAAAATGATTCAGGGTGGGATAAGGGGAAGAAATGTCAACGTAAATGTACAAATGATAAATGTGTTGCAAATAACGAAAATATGTATAGTAAATGTGGATAAATGTCTGTACTGGGGGATGTGGGGGACCAAACCAAAATGTTACTGGAGAAGCCCTATGCGGAGAACAAACAGTAATACACATACACATATACGGGGCGACACGGGCGAGACACAAATACAGAGATGGGGACCCTCCCAGTGCGTCTCACTCATAAAAACAAAAAGGGGTGGAGGCGCCCAGAAAATAATAACCCTGCGGAAAACAAAAAACAAGGAAAATGGGTAGTAGGATAAGGGTCGTATCGTGGAACGTGAGAGGTATGAGTGACCAGACAAAACGATCAGCAGTACTGCAAGTCATCAAGGAACAAGGCCCGGCTATTATATGCTTGCAGGAAACACATTTATCAAAAGAAAATACGGACACGTTCAAAATAGGGGGGATGGGTCAGAGCTTCCACTCCACACACACGAGGTACTCCAGGGGGGTCAGCATAGTGGTACACAGAAATATACCGTTTAAATGTCTCTCACGAAAAATTGACCCAGAAGGCCGCTTTATATGCCTACACTGCAGAATCTACAACTACACATGCATTATAGCTTCAGTATATATCCCGCCACCATATAATAACATGATAATGAGGCAAGTTATAGGATTCATAACAGATAAACCGGACATTCCAGTCCTTATCATAGGCGACTTTAATTCGGTCATTAACCCTGCACAGGACAGACTAAGGGCAGGAAACGCAAACGAAGAAAGGAACCTGACACCACTAGGTAAACTAATAAACGAGATATCATTGATAGACATATGGAGAACACGGCACCCCACAAACAAACAATACTCCTGCTACTCATCCACATACCAATGCTTATCTAGAATAGACCTAGCGGTAGGGAATATTCAGATATATAGAGATATAACCTCGATAGAATATCTACCAAGAGTTGTTTCTGACCACTCCATCCTACGTCTGGACATACAGCACAGTAACACTGTGAGTCATTCCCAAAAAAGATGGAATCTGAACTCGCACTGGCTAAACATATTAAACAAGGAAATAGTGAAAAAAACACTAGAGGAATACTTCATATTAAATAAGGATACCACAAGTATGACGATTTGCTGGGAGGCCATGAAGGCATATATGAGGGGGGTATACATACAGCAAATCACACAGGCAAAAAAAGGACATAGAGAAAGAGGGCAAAAAATACGAGACAAACTAAAAGAATCAGAAGAAAATTACATAAAAGAGAAAACTATAACAACACTCAACCTATGGAAACAGGCCCAAGAGGCCCTTAATAAATACGTCCTAGAAACGGCAGCCACTAAAAATGGGTTCAGGAAACAGACATATTATGAGGAGGGAGAAAAAACGGGACATATGCTGGCAGTTATAGCCCGAGCACAAACCAGCCCCACATACATCATTGAACTAAAAGACGCACAAGGCGAGATAGTCAGGGACGCAACATCCATAAGAGAGATTGCACGGGAATTTTACTCCTCTCTGTATTCCTCGAAACTGGAAAAAACGGTAGAACAAATCGAGGAATACTTGGCGGATATAAGAACACATAAATTGACGGAGGAACAGAGAGAGTTTCTAGATGCACCAATAGACTTGGAGGAGATGCAAGAGGCAGTAAAAGATATGCAAAATAACAAGGCCCCAGGGGAGGATGGTTTCCCAATAGAATTTTACAAACAACATGCAGACACTTTATTACCACAACTCCTGGAGACATGGGCGGGGGCGGAAAAGGAAGGGGAACTACCACAAACAATGCGAAAAGCAAAAATAATAATTCTGTTAAAACCAGAAAAGGACCCCCTGTTGATGGACTCGTATAGGCCGATATCGCTGTTAAACGCGGATGTCAAAATTATAGCAAAAGTTTTAGCCAAGTGGCATCCACCCTGGTGCATCCAGACCAGAGTGGGTTTATACCAGCAAGATCAACGGCAACGAACATCCGTAGAGTATTTCTAAACCTACAAATACCCGTAGATAATACCGGAGACAGAATCATATGCTCACTGGACGCGGCCAAGGCGTTTGATAGCGTTGAGTGGCAATACCTGTGGAAGGTACTAGAAAAAATGGGCTGTGGCCCAATATTTGTGAGACGAGTAAAACTCCTATATGCTAGAGCGGAGGCGGATGTGTCCATCAACGGGGGGTCATCAGAAACATTCCCACTACATAGAGGGACAAGGCAGGGATGCCCACTATCGCCACTCCTGTTTGCACTTGCAATAGAGCCCCTAGCATGCAAAATTCGGTCACACCAGGAAATAGTGGGATTCATAAGAGGAAACATGGAGGAGAAAATCGCTTTGTATGCAGACGACATGTTATTATTTTTAGGGGACAGGGAAAAATCTTTAGAAACCACGATGCAAACAATAAAAGAATTTGGAGCCTTCTCAGGACTCGCTATCAATTGGACCAAATCCGAAATACTATCAATAGACACCCCAGACATGCAAGTTGCCAACAGAGAATTAACCCTGAAATGCACCCCAACAATTAAATATCTGGGAGTTAAAATTACGAAAGAGGTCAGTGAGTACGGGAAAATAAACCTGGAACCACTTATGGAAAAATGGAAACAAAAACTTCACATATGGAAAAAACTACCCATGACAATCATAGGAAGAGTGAATCTTATAAAAATGATATGGATGCCCCAATTACTGTATCTAATACACAACTCCCCACACTGGATAACACAAAAATTTTTCCACAAGGCCAAGGGACTGTTTAGAGAACTCATATGGGGAGGGAAGACACCTAGGATAAAATTAGAACTGCTATACAATTCAAAAGAAAAGGGAGGATTAGCCTTGCCCAATCCGTTCTCGTACTTCATGGCCTCCCAGCTGCAGCATCTCAGGGGATGGGAGACAGAAGAAACACACGACGCTAGTTTCAGAATCCTTAAAAATCTCTTTAACGGATCACATTTGTTTGAAACCCTGGAACGTGGAGCGTTTAAAAAAAACGGTCAAAGTGCCCCCACGCTATTATTGATACATAAAATATGGTGGAAGACCAGAAACATGCTTGATATAAAAAACTGCACACAACATACCCCCATATGGAATAACCCGCACCTGCCAGAAATCAACAAGCTAAAAGGATTCCAAGGGTGGAAAGACAGGGGAGTTAGGAGAATGGATCAGATACTGGAGGGGGGGGAACTAAAAACCTTCGAGCAGTTAAGGCAAAACCACGACATCCCCAATAGTGACTTTTACAAATATCTGCAACTTAGACACTCTATACAAGCGGAAAAAAACACGGCGGAAATAACAATGGCAATAAATATAGTAGCGGACATAATAGGAAAAGCCACCACCACAGCGGGGAAAATATCTGTACTATATTCCCATATACAGGACACGGTCAATGCACACAACCCGTTATCAACAAGAGCAAAATGGGAGGCAGACATAGGGCCCATTGAGGAGTCGCACTGGGAGGAAATCCTACAAATGACACCCAAGCTATCTCTGAGCGAATCACACAGAGTCTCACAAATATTTCTAATACACAGAGTGTACCGCACCCCGGCCTTCTTACACAATATAGGAATGAGAACCTCCCCGATATGTGTAAGGTGCAAAACCCACACGGCGGACCTAATCCACATGCTATGGCGATGTCCGAAATTGCACAGATATTGGATGGGAATAAGAAATGCAATTAACGCGGCATTTGGCATACGTATGGACTTTACACCATACGTGTGCATTCTGGGATACATACAGGATCTAACATTAGATGATCATGAAAAACTAGCGGTAGCCAGACTATTGTATATAGCCAGAAAAACAATAGCCCAGCGCTGGTTGGACGAAGAACCACCCACGCTGGGAGAATTCAAAAATAAGGTCAACCAAATTTTACCGTGGGAAAGGAGTATTTACACTAAGCGTAAGACCAGTCAAAAATATCAGGACATATGGCTGAGATGGATACACGCCCAGAGCAGTAATGTTGGACCAAATACATAGGGAGTGGTGAGCCGTGTGGGGAGGCACCAGTAAACCGGGGATTTTCTAAGACATAACAACGTATGTAATGGATATATATAAAGTTTATTGGGAAATGTAGAACAAATTACAGACTCGATATACAATAAAATAAAGTGGTAAGGAGTAATAGGAAAAAGTTAAGAAAGGAGGGATTGGAGAGAGAGAGACCGGGCAACGGGCAAAAGAAATATGACCCCCCCTCGAATGCAACAAAAAATCTAACCCTGAATCAATAAAAGAAAACAGCAAGAAGATAAGCAACACGAAGACCAAAGAAGAAAACAAATATACGTTACAAGAACTGTTATTATTGTTTACGACACAACACTGTGTTCATTCAGAGACAGTTTACCCAAAGAACAGAATGTTGAGAGAGAGATCTTAGGGGGGATGGGGGAGGGAGGGGGGTGAGGGGAAGGGGGTGGGTGAGAGGGGGAGGGGGAGGGAGGGAAGGGAAACCAAAGATTTGTTAAAAAAAATGTTTTAAAATATGCAAAAGGTGAAAAAGTTTAATAAAAAATACTTTAATTAAAAAAAAAAACAGCAATGATCAGTTGAGGCATGGACTCTAGAAGACCTCTGAAAGTGTCCTGTATGTCTGGCACCAAGATCGCAGATTACAGGACATGAAAGATCTGCCACTAAGTGGGGGTCAGATTTGTTTTCAAAGCATATCCCACAGATGCTCAATCAGATTGAGATCAAGGCTTTGGCCTCCAAGTTCCCTTGATCACTTGGTCATGTTCCTCAGACTTTTTTTCTAAATAATTTATTTGATGGCATAGTTATTTATGAACACACTGCACTTTCCCGGTTAGAGTCCACTGTCATGAAGGGGTGTACATATTCTGTAGAGCATTTAGGTAATTGGTATGTGTGAAAATAATATCTACATGAGTGCCAGGGCCCAAGATTTCCCAGAACAAGGGTGCTCAGGTTTGTCGTCTTCCCATTGTGCATCTTTTCCTCAGGTTATCTATGCACCTTGCCGTCCATATGATGTATAAGCAAATATGGTTTGAGACCAGGCCATCATCTTTCGTTGCTTTGTGGTTTAGGTCTGATGCTCACATGCCCATAGTAGGCATTTTAAGCCTTACACAGCAAGCCGCAGGTCACTGTTTGTTCTGACCTCTTTCTTTCATAGCCAGCATTACGTTTTTCAGAAATTTTTATTATGGTAACTTTTTGTGGGAGCGAGCCAGACAGGTTAGGTTTCCTTGGTATCTACCAAAAATGGTCCAACGACTACATACCAGGGAACACCCCATAAGAACTGTCCTCGCCCAATGATAGTTGGGCACTTGTCAGTGTCACTCAGTTTCTTACACTTGCCCTGTTTTCTTGCTTACTATTCTATTCTACCCAATGACTGATACCATTTTGATGAATTATCAATATTCTTAATTTCTCGTGGTTTTAATGTTATGGCTTATCAGTGTAAAAGCTTGCAGGAGACGATGGGGCAGACTCACTATGATAAATGACACAAATTGCATTAAAAACTGTCTTACAAGCTTTGAACATTTATGTCTTTTTAGATACTTTTTTCCTACAGTGTCTGAAAAATAGACTTCACTAAGTTGGAGGTGTGGCCTAAATGCAACCCAGTGTCAAAAATGCATCAAACTTTTGATGCATAAGCTACCAAAAAAACTAAACCACCTATTAGGTGTTCTAAAACCTGCTGTGACTTACTAAGTTTAGAACTGTCTAGTTTGTTTTCACTGTAATACCCCATTTACACTGACAGGTTATCTCTCAAACGACAGTTTGAGTGATCATCTTTGCATACTCTATAGTAGCTACTATGGCGCTATGTAGGCACAGTGGGACACCACCGCTATCTCTCGTCGAACAATACAGCGGTTTCGAATAAGCAAACAGCTGTAGTGTTCTCCGTGCTTACAGCCCATGCCCCGCCGTGAATTCACAGCAAGACACAGGCACAGAGAATCTTATCAGCGCAGCCAGCTGTGATAACAGCCTGCTCCACTGATAACAGCTGATCGCTCAATTCAAGATAACTTGAAGTGAGCGTTCAACGACTCGTGCACGAGAACTGCACGATGTCCGTACCCTTTAGACTGAAAATCGCTAAAAAGATTCTTTTGAGTGATTCTTGTTGTGCCTAAATCAGCCTTTAGACTATATGCTAAATTAGGAGCATAGTGCTGTGACGTTTGATCGAGTGCAGTCCATACTCTCAGTTCATATTTCGTTAGGCATTGGATAGATGCCTTTTTCTGAGATGAATAGGATTTTAAGGAATAAGCAAACTTAGATTTTGTGTGTGTGTGTGTGTGTGTGTGTGTGTCCCTCAGTGATATGTCTGTTTGTATTAAGTCTAACTTTGCTAAGTATTTCAGTGACTGGTGTTAGTAAATCTGCCCATTTATGGTGGTCTGTGCTGCTGAAATTCAAATTTTGTTGCCTGCACTTTAAGTATAGGGGTTTGTTGTGGGGTTATGATACAGTAATCATTACTGTGGGACACAATTCTTGTTTCTGACTAGTTAGTGGTATTTCCAATTGCTTAAGCTTAAAGGGGTTGTACCGCAAATACTAGTAAAGTTAAACACTTCTGCATGGCCATATACATGCACTTTGTAATATACATTGTGCATTAAATATTGGCCATACAGAAGTTATTTACTTACCTACAGGGGGGTCCCCCCCCCCTCCCCCCCCCCCCCCCCCCCCCCTGTGTTGGCGTCCCTAGCGCCGACCGAATCCTTCTCCTGGCTCCATTAGACGCGCTTGCGCAGTCTGCCTCTTCTGTCCCGTTGAAGGGGCCGCTCCAGCGTGCTCGCGCCGCACAGGTCGTCTGCGTGTGAATATGCAGCACGTAACCATTGATTTTGTGCGTAAGTACGCAGGAATGCCACCATTTTTACATCTCTGTGTATGCATTTAGTAAATATACTTGTGTCTCTTTGTGCACATAAAAATCAGGAGAAAAACCATGTCAATTAAAATTTACAAGTTTGCCTTTTTTTCCCAAAAAAAATAAGTACTTTTTTTTTTTTTTTTATATTTGTCGTAGTCGCAAAAGTGAAGTTTGTGGGGAGCAGTTCTATACTTCTTGAAGCAGAAGCAAGTAGCACTTATTAGTCAGAAAAACCTTGGCACGTAGCAATCAAAAAAGTATCCAAGCATTGGACACCTTTCTCTAACTGTTATTTAATTTCTTTCCTACAGAGGGAATGAAGATGAGGAGTTCAAAGCCAGAAACTAATGGAAATCCCAAGGCTACTAAAGCTGTAAGTATATATGTTTCAAGAGGTTTTGTGGCCCTAACAGCCGCTATCAGGAGCAAAAATTGGGGAAATTGTTAACGCCTGTGCCACATGAATGTATTTCCGTGCAATATGCAGTGAATAGAACCCTTTGATTTCAATAAGTTTGTCCACATACCAAAATGCATACGCAAAATACGCTTAACGCTTAAAAAAAATGCACAGCGTGCTTTATTAACCTGCATGTTTCCTGACCAATTACATTAATTGCCCATTTCAGTGAATGGTAACATGGAAGTGTGTGGGTTTTTTTCTTTTTCTTTTTTTCTTTCATGCGCAAATGCGTGCAATTTGTTTGCATACAAAGTACACTAAGAGGCATGTGCAAATGTGCAACCCCCATTGCGAAAAAAATGCACGCACGAGGGCTCCCACTGACTTGCGTTTGCGTTTTTTGTCAACGCAATTGTCAATGGGACTTTCTAATGTTGAAAATGCAACGCAATGCAACTTGCGTTTTTGGTGCGTTGCGTTTTTAACATTAGAAAGTCCCATTGACAATCGTGTTAACAAGAAACGCAAGTGTGTGGGATCCCTAAGTCCGATTTGTGCTCCTGTGACACAGGCCTAAGAGTGCAACATACTATGTAAAGCGGAAAAAGATGAATTCCATATAACAATCTGCTCCCTCCATTTTCTTTATAACATGCTGCCTGCAGTTTGGCAATGTTTTCAAGCTGACAGGTTCCCTTTAACCCCTGAAGGAGATGGCCTTTTTTATTTTTTCCACCCCCATTTGAATAAAAATGTAACACTCCTTCATTTATCGTTTGGCGTTGCTGTCTGAGGCCTTGTTTTTTGTGCGACAAGTTGTATTTTTCAATGGAACGATTACCATATTATGTGCTGAAAAACTTTTAAAAAATTTTCTAAGTAAAATGAGAGAAGAAAAAAAAATTCCACCATCTTTATGTGTGTCTTTCTATGGCGCACAAACTGCAACAAAAATGACACTACTTTTATTCTATGCGTCAGTACGATTACTAAGATACCAAACTTTTATGTAGTGGTTTTTTTTCAAAGATATTCAATTTTTTTCAATTATTTTCTGCCATTGTCCTCTGACCGCAGCAACTTTTATTTTTCTGTTAACATAGGCCTGCAAGGACTCCTTTTTTGCAGGACATCCTGTAGTTTGTATTCCATAATAGTACCAATGCAAACATTTATTCTTGGAGAAAGGGTGACCAAAAAAGCGCATTTCTGGCATTCATCTATTTAGTTTTTTTTCTGACGACATTCATAGTGCGGGGTAAATAATGTGTTACTTTGATGGATTTGACTTTTACACATGCAGGGAAACCAAATAAGTATTTTTCTTTCATCTAGATTCTTTTACTATAATTATGGCAAAAGACTTTTTTTTTTTAAATAAAAAAAAAACAACTTAACTTTATTGATCTTATTTTCACCTTTTTTCTTCACGGTTAGCTGTAAAGCCTGTTTTAGACACAACGATTATCGCTCAAAAGATGTCTTTTAACATTACCTCAACTGCTATATCTAACTACACCATAAGACAAATAATATCCAGGGTCACTGCTTTCCCTATTGCTATAAATATGATTCTGACACAATGAGATACTTGAGTTTCCTGTAGTTGTTGCATTGGAAAGGCTTTAATGATTTGAAATAGTTTAAATTGCATTCCTAAATGTTTCTTTACAAAAAATATATATATATATTTTTTTTTTAGGAAGAAGACTTGAAGTGGGTAGAAGAGAACATTCCTTCATCAGTTACTGATGTGTGAGTATTTCTATCTAATTATAGGAGTAGAATTGAAAAGAACTCCATCCATATTGTTGAAAGAAAAACTGTAGCTCACAAAACATTATTATCAACATGCTCAACAATACTGTTTCGTTCCAGACTACAAGTTATGGTCTATCTGTTTGACCACATTGGTTGACTTTCATGGCATATCCACAGGATATGCTGTAAAAGTCTGGTAGTTGCAGGTCCAACCTCTGGCTTCTGCACCTGCTGGGATGATTGGTGAGTGGTAGTCTGAACTTAGTCAAAGAAACAAATGAGCAGACTTTCTTATGCTATCATAGTAATGAATGGGAGTTATGCAAACTGCATAGCACAGGAAGCTATGCTGGTTCTGTAACGTGGATGCTGCATAAACAGTGGCGCTTGTTGTACTACACTGCTTGCATAACTCCTCTTGACTTCTATGAGAATTACAGAAACAATGTAGCAAAGTTTGTTTGTCTGTTTCCTTAAGTCCTGACCACCCACAGTCGCTGCATTCAGCTATGTCAGGGGCAGTGGGCACCCTAAGGCCTCATGTCCACGGGGAAAATCAGGCCCGCTACGGATTCTCCTGCCCCATGGACATGAGTGCTGAAAATAAGAATAATCTTACCCGCAGCGGACCGGGCAGGTCTTCTCTTCTTCACGGCCAGATCTTCTTTCTTCGGCCGGCGGATGTACTCGGCACGCCGGCAGCGTGCCGCGCGCATGCGCCGGGCACATCCGCCGGGCCGAAGAAAGAAGATCCGGTCGTGAGGAAGACAAGACCTGCCCGGTCCACTGCGGGTAAGTTATTCTTATTTTAGGTCTCCCGCGGATCCGGATGGCTTCCGTAGGCTTCAATAGACGCCTGCGGGAGACCCGCACGAAAATGGAGCATGTCACGTTTTTTTTCATGCTCCATTTTTTTTTTTTTTATTCACTTTTATTGACCATCCGCGGGTATTTATCTACCCGCGGGTGGTCAATGCATCCCTATGGGATGCGGATTTAAAATCATATTTTGCCCGTGGATATGAGGCCTAACTATAGATAACCGTGGGTCCCAGAGGTCGGGGATCTGCATCTGTCAATTCTATCTGGATTTCCATGAATGCTACAGATGGCAATATTCCTTTCATAAATGGCTTTCTCATGGTGTATCCATGAAAACATATTACAGCTCTATAGAAGCTCTGCAAATGTTGAAACATGCCACAACTTTTTTTTTTTTTTTATCGGATACTGTATTACTGTGCTAGAAGCATTGTATTTAGTTGACTTGCTATACTGTGAAGTCTCCTAACATATGAATAGTTTCTAAAATACATGAAATTATTTTAATTGGCCCCATCCCTTCCCATGGCATATATGTGTGACAGGATATGCCATATATTTACGGCATATTGATAGTGTGGACTCTGGAGCGGAGCACACTCTAACTCCAGGGGGAGCTGTAACTGACAGCCAGGCTCCCACTGCAGCATTCAACATCGGAAATATCCTTCATCCTGGCCATTTAACCCCTTAGATGCCATCCTCCATGTAGATCACAGCATCAAAGGGGTGTTTATAAAGAGATGCCCTCAATCAGCCATGGAAACCAAATTGTTGGAAGATATGCCTTCCACAAAAGTGTATTCAACCGCAATAGTTTCAAATGGAGTATCCCACATTTAGCAGTCTTAGTGCTGGAATCTAACAGCTCCATACAGTGTGCAGTGGCTTCCGTTGGTACTGCTGGCTGAGTCCTATTGAAGTGAATAGACCTCAGCCTGCAGTACCAACCCGAGCCACTGAGCAATGTAGTGCATTATATTATGATCTGTCACTTTTCACACTGACCGTTAAAGTAGAGCAGTGTAATATTGAGCAATCTAATAAGAACATCTTCCATTCGCCTCATGGGACTGACAAATGTAGTAAAGTTTGGTGCAGAGTGTTAAGGCAGCAGAAATGCAGTCCTAAGCTCTCACTTAGGTTGAGGTTCAATCACCGCATGGTTCGGGTGGGTCCTAGCTGGCTCAAGGTTGATCCTTCCGCTTCCCCCTCCCTCACTGAGAAAGGGGAGTAATAAATTACCTGAAAGCACTGCAAAATAAGTTGGTGCTATACAAATAAGTCCCTTTCCCCAACTCGCCCTCTCCCCCCCCCCCTCCTCCCTGAAATGTAAACAAATTTCTACTCAAAGAAAAGCAAAAAAAATTTTCCCCCAAAAGAAATTTCTGTGAAACATCCAAAAAGTATAATATTGGTATTCCTGCATTTTAACACCCTGAACTATAAAAAGATCACATAATTTAGTACACATAGTGAACATCATTAAGAAAAAAAAAAGGTAAGCTGTTTTTGCTCATTTGGTCTCTCGAAAAACACAATAAGGGCGCCCACCCACTGGCGTTCGCGATTTTCGTGCGTGAAAAACGCAGCTTTTTCGGCGCGTTTCCGCGGCGGTTTCCGCGGCATTTTCGCGGCTTTTTCCGTTAATTTACATTGACATTCATGGGTGCATTAAGAGAAAAATAAGGACACATATGCAACTGACAGTTCCTATGTTAAAAATTGCAACGGACTGAAAAAAAAAAACGCCACTGGACAGGAGTACATTCAAAACTAATTGCTCTTGAGAAAAAACGCAAACGAAAAAAAATCGCCAGTGGGTGGGCGCCCTAAGGGTGCATTTACATGGGTGATTTGAAATGCACAAAACTTGCACAGAAATAGTCTATTACTTGCAATGGGCCTATTTTATATGTGCGGTTTTTAGCATGTCCTGTTTTTGGGCAATATCACCCGTTCTTTTCTATGGCAGGCAAAAATCATATAGCATTTGCATCTCGTACAAATGCAATGCATGTGTTTTTGGTTTTTTGTTTTTTTTTGTTTTTCTACAGAAGTACTGGAGCAGCATGTGACACGTGTTTACAGTGATGCGATACTATGCATTTTTCATGCAAAATGCATTGCACTCGATAAATTGCATGATTCTAAGTACAATATCCGTTTCGAGTTTCTTGGATTGAGATCGTGTTCACCCATGTAAATGCACCTTAAGGCAACCCTTTCACGCCTTTTTTTTTTTTTTTTACAGTGTTTAGCATGGCGTTTCAAAGCACTAAATGCTGTAAACTGCCTCAGTTTATTTCAATGCTGCTTCAGTCGAGTGTTCGAACACTGCGTTTCCTATGCCGTGATTTTCTAGCAGTGCTCTATTTTAGTGCATTTCAGCGCTCTTTAACGCACCTAATCACCCATTCTAATGGAGTGCATTTGAACGCTATACGAAAACTCGTTAAAATGCTGCTCGAAAACTCGTTAAAATGCTGCGTTTTAATAAATATTGTGTAATACGGGAAGCTGAAACTCCATTGATTTGCACTGAGGTATTCAGACATGCGTTTCTGAAGCGTGTGAAAAAAATCACATGTCTGTGTTACAGACCAAAAAAGCCCATTAAAGTCAATCAGATTGCATTCATATGCAGTGACAGCAAAAAAAATTTTTTGTTGCGCGGTTGATATAAGCTATGTATATGGAGCTATGTGGAGCCGCTGTACGGCTTTAAGGTATAGCGGCTATACAATAGTAACTATATAGCCCAGCTGCGGTGGTGGCTTTAAGGTATAGCCCAGCCGCGATGCGCGGTAGCCACTATGTGGCGTTTTCTGTGTAGCCGTTGTGCGGTATTTTGTGTAGCCATGCATGTTCTGCATGGATTCACATGGCTGGGTTTGTGCCGCCATGGGCATGTATGTATTGGCCGCCGCATATTGTATTGTGTTCATTTGACTGCTTGCACAGGGATTATCTGGTACTATGTGCGGTACGAGATTTACACACAGCTAGAGGTTTTCTCGTCTTATGGACGACAGTGTTCGAACGAATTGCCAGCATGGCTCCGACATTGCTGAGACCTGTGGTACCCTCCATGTAGAAGGAGAGCGTACTTGCAGAGGGAGTCTCCGGACTAATTGCTCATGTCTGTTACAGACCAGATTGAGCCTTGCCTAGTGGCTAGCTCACTGAGGGGTACCGCCTGCGGTACTCAGCAGGCAGCCTTGGCGCAGTGTCCATGACCAGGACGACAGGCAAGAGACGTGCCATGTGCGCTCTCTATGCAGTACAAGATTGCATCCAGCCATGTTCAGACTGGTTATCAGAAGTACTCTGGGCTTGCTGAGATCTGTAGTTCCTTCTATTTGGAAAGAATACTGTGCACAGAAGGTCCACGGACACATTGCTCCTTTTCTCTGCTCTGGAATGGGGGAACCTTACCTGACGGCTAGCTTCCCTATGGTGGCCCATCTGCAGTGTCCTTGCGGGCCTCTTTAGCACTTTCCCCACTTACAGGATTAGATGCGGGCTGGGGCCGCCCAGAGCCGCATACTAGGTGCACTTGCACCACTATGTCGGATGGACATCCAGTCAATCAGAATATCTTGTCTTGTTCTATCTAATTATAGTGGTAGGTTGGGGGGGTTCGGCCTCTGACAGGGGGCCTGGTAGCGGTAGTTCCATCTACTAGCTCCTCTCCGGTCAGCTCTGACATCCTCAACCACTATGGGTCCGATCCTTCTCCAGGCGGTCTCTGAACCAAACCAACTTGTGTCTTTCTAGGAGGACTGTGCTGCTAGCTCGGTCAGCCGTGTCCATACGGATGTGGGTCACTCATGTCGTCAGTGATGCATGAGTGGTCCCGTCTAGGCGGAGTCCGCCGCTGACCTTCAATTTTGGCGGCAGAATGGGCCTCATATTCTCCTATTAAGGATGTCTGTGCTGCTGCCGTTAGGAGTACTCTGTAGTCAGAGCGGTCTACGACTTAGCTCCTACAGCATTTCTCCACGTAGCCTTCCTACGCAGGTAAGAGCACTGTCTGGGAGACAAAGCATTTAATCAGACAGAGTTAGGAGCGCTCTGCGATCCTCCTCCTTCGCTACTTCCTCCTGCAAGATTGCTTGCAGGAGACTGTGAAACAGTATACGCTAATACTGATTTCAATTCTTAGTGCTTGCCCCTTCCAAGACTCATGTCCAGGGGTAATTTGACAGTTATGCTACGTTTTTATGGTGGCTGGTCCTCTTTAGGGTCCATGGGCTTAATGCAAAAGGTGGAGGCTGTGGCTAATGTCACAGTCTCAGAAGGCTGATGCTAATGGTATTTTTGAGCCATGTGTCTCCATCTCCCATTCCTCTTGTTGCGGTAGCTCCCATGAATTCACCTTGGGTGCTTCCTACTAACTCTTCAACAGCGGTGCTGTCATTACAGCAACCTGCCTAGCCAAGTGCTTACAGTCTGGGCTCCAGTGGACCCTGACATTAAACTAGCTTGCCAGCTAACGGGCTCTCAGCTCTTTTAAGTTTCATTCCCCCCCCCCCCCCCCTTCCCTTTTCCGTTGGTGCTGATATTACGTCCAGCTTGCCCAGTCTACTCGTCTCTCTTCTAAGCGGGAGGCTCTATTGGGCAGAAGTTCTTTGTCATTAAAAGGTCGTTATCGTCCTGTTGCATGTTACCTCACTGCATGTGGTATCTTGGCCCACGTTGATGAAGTCTAGTCCCATGGGACAAACCGGTTTCAAGTGGGCTCAGTCGTAATTCACAAATTTAACTTTCTCTAGTGACCTATATACATACACGTGTGTGTGTGTGTGTGTGTGTGTGTGTGTGTGTGTGTGTGTGTGTGTGTGTGTATAATAAATTACACACTCTATATACAAAAAGGTTGTTAAATGGGAGTGTAAGGGGATAGATATGCATGCACGCACTGTTGGTCATTTTTAGAATCTGTAATTTATTAGTCAAGTCTTGTCTGTTTTAAAACGAACCATAACGCTGAAGTTTTTGTTCATAAGTCTGGGTTCCAGCTTACCTGTAAAAGTTGATGGTGGTAGCATGTGTACGAGCGGCATTATGAAGTGCTGGAGTGCGTCAGGAGCAGGGGGTAATTTTGTACTTTCGTCTGCATGTGGCAGAACCCCGTGACATCTGGTTAGAAATCCACCCGTAGTCTGGCGACTCGACACTCGCAGTCTTGCTAGAGTAAGCGATCGAGGCTCTGCCATGACAAGTTGGTAGTGGCGAGTGTGCTCGGATTCGTCAATCCGTGAAAAGGTTCATACCCTACAGTACTAAAAGACTTAGTAGTAGGAGAAAACCAATATGGCTTAATAAAGATGTAAAGGGGGCAATAAACAGTAAAAAAAACAAACTTTAAACTACTAAAACAAGAAGGTAGCGAAGAAGCACTAAAAGCCTAGATGAAAAAATAATGTAAAAATCAGATAAAAGATGGAGATTCATTGCCAATGAGTATAACTAACCCTAAAGTGTTTTTTAACTGTATAAATGGTAAAAAGAGTAATACTGAGTGTTGGCCATTTTGATAATAATGTAAAAGAAATTGTAGAGAGCGATGAGGAGAAAACAAATCTATTAGCTTTTTCTCCAGTGTATTCAGAGGAAAATGAAATGTCAGATGAAATGCAGAGTAATAATGTAAATTTACCACTAAATGTCACCAGTCTAACCCAGAAAAAAGGGCAGAGTTGTCTTAAAAAGATTAAAATTAAAATAGTCAAATCGCTGGGTCCTTATGGCATACACCCCTGGCTTTTAAGGGAATTAAGTAATGTGATACAGAGCCTTGTTTCTTATATTTAAGGAATCTATAGTGATAGGGTGTGTTCCCCTAAATTGGTGTATAGCCAATGTGGCGCTGATATTCAAAAAGGGGTCAAAAAGCGAACCTGGAAACTATAAGCCGGTAAGTCTTACTTCTATTGTGGGTAAAATGTTTGAAGGGTTTCTAAGAGATGCTATTCTGGAATACTACAAGGAAAATGGCTGTATAACTCCATAGCAGCATGGGTTTGAGAGGTCGCTCCTGTCAAACCAATTTGATTAGATTCAATGAGGAGGCGAGTTCTAGACTGGACTGCGGAAAGTCATTGGTTCTTGTGTATCTGGATTCTTCCAAAGCATTTGATACTGTGCCGCATAGAAGGTCAGTATATAAAATGAGAATGCTTGGTCAGGGTGAGAATGTGTGTAAGTGAGTAAGTAACTGGATCAGTGATAGAAAGCAGAAGGTAGTTATAAATGGTACATACTCTAATTTGGTGGGCTACCACAGGGTCGGCTTTGCACCCTATTCTCTTTAATATATTACTGACCCAGTAGAGAGATTGTGCAGTAAAATATCAATATTTTTAGGTGACACAAAACTGTGTAAAGATATTAACACGAGAGTATGCATGGAGATTGCAAGAGGATCTGGATAAGTTGGGGGCTCGGGCAGAAAAATGGCAAATGAGGTGTAACACTGATAAATGTAAACTTATGCACATGAGCAGAGGAAATACATGTCACCATTACACACTGAATGGGAAACCTCTGGGAAACACTGACATGGAAACGGAATTGGAGGTTTTAGTTAAGTTTTCACTGGAGCTACCAGTGTCAGGCAGCTGCTGACGAGGCAAATGGGATCATGGGGTGCATCAAAAAAGGGCTTGGGCACATGATGAGAACATTGCTCTTTCTCTTTACAAGTCACTGGTCAGACCACAGATGGAATATTGTGTACAATTTTGGGCACCAGTTGTCAAGAAGGACATATCAGACCTTGAGCGGGTACAAAGGAGGCAACTAAAGTAATAAATGGTATGGCCGGACTACAATACCCAGAAAGGTTATCAAAAGTGGGATTATTTAGTTTAGGAAACAGACGGCTGAGGGACGACCTAATAACTATGTATAAATATATCAGGGGGCAATACAGAGATCTCTCCCATGTATTTATACCAAGGACTGTGACTGTAACAAGGGGGTGCCCTCTATGTTTAGAGGAAAGAAGGTTTTTACACCAACATAGAAGGGAGTGAAACTATGGAACTCTCTGCCTGAGGACGTAGTGATGACAAATTTGATAAGAGTTAGAGGGGCTTCGACGTCTTTCTTGAGGGATACAATATTATGTCATCTATATATATTTATAAAGACGAAAGCCCTCACTGACTGACTCGCCAAAAATTCTCCAACTTCCCGATGTCGCAGAAACATGAAATTTGGCACGAGCATAGATTATGTCCAAAATAGGAAAAGTTAATGAGTCCCAACTCGATTATTCAATTCTAAGCGCAAAAGAATTAGTGTCCATATTTTAAGTACGTCATCTAATTCACTTTCCGATGTCACAGAAACATGAAATTTGGCACGAGCATTGATTATGTCCTAAATAGGAAAAGTTAATGGGTCCCAACTCGATTATTCAATTATATTCAATTATTGATGAAAGGCAGCACAGTAGAATAGAACTTCTTACCAAATGGAGTTCATATAAGGACTTTTATTCTTTATCCACACTGAAAGGACGCAACGTTTCGATCACTACTGCTGTGATCTTTGTCAAGCATATACACAAGCAAGCAATGACCGTATTAAATAGTGACAGCAACCAATCACCAGTGAAGTATCCACCCACATATAATTAAAAGCATATAACTTACAGGTGTTCCGTCGGTGCCTGTCGCACAGTTCTCCGCATCATATCATCTACCTCATATTGTAGCGCCATATCAATAGCCAGTAGGATCACATTCCCAAGCATGGAGGCAACGCTTCATAGCGTCCTGCATCACCACGTCATGCGTCATCACGCTCAACGTCATCACGTGAGTCATGTGACCTCCCTATACCAGTAATGTAGTTCCACTTCCTTATCTCAAAGGACCACGTCATAATGTGCGGAAATCAACGCACGTTCACGCTCCCTTAGCCTTTCTCTGGATCAATATTGGTGGTTAATAGGCTGAACTGGATGGACATATGTCTTTTTTCAACCTTACATACTAAACTATAAAGCATCATGTGATGCCACACAGGTGCCGCCTATCTTTTGTGCACCATGTCCTGTTTTTGCCCCTGCTATTTTTTTTATATGAAATAAAGTGCTGCTTTTAATTCAGGAGTACCAAGGAGTGCCACCTCTTCATCTTCTCTTCCTCGATATTTGATATTATTTAATTCAGACTGATGCATTTTTGCGTTACCATACCAGAGTCACGGTTAGCAGTGGTCGTCCAGTTATGAGTGCTGTTTGCCTCTTTTCTAAGTTGGATTTTGACTCTATAAAGAAAGCTGAACTATTTTTATTTTCCTGAGGCACACTGTAATGCACAAAGCAAATAGTTAAGCAGAAGTATGCCAGTAAAAACCCAGTGTAATTTCCTTTTAAATGACTCTTTTGTGCTTTTCTTACAGAGCTCTTCCAGCCTTATTGGATTCAGACGAGGTCAGTATCTTTCATTTAAAATTCTGATTGCAAAAGCAGAACTCGTGACAGTCATGTGCTCGGCTGTAATCTGTTGTCCTATACTTACATGAACAGTCAGAAGCTAAATAAGATTGTTAATGAGTTAAAAAAGGGAAACTGAGCCCATTAACTGCTTTATGTCTATAATCCTAGAAGTCACGATCCAAGTGTTATGGTTATATATTAAGGAATTATAAAAGTTTATGCACTAAAATCTAATTTTTTTTTTCACTTTATAGGAAAGAATGATCACGCATTTTGAAAGGTCTAAAATGGAGTGAAGAAATGGAATAAAATATAAGCGCAACGGACAGGATGCACAGAGCAGGACAGGACCGCACACTGAACATCACAGATTTTCGATGCCCTATTTTGAATGTTGAAGGAAAAGTATCTGTTGTAAAGACTTCCCTTTGGAACTAATCCTTCAGCTTTCAAATTCTGCTTATTTTAACAAGGTCAAAGTTTGTCCAACTAGAACACTTGTCTGTCAAAGCAAGAAGCTTGTACGGCTTTCAGATTCCTTGCAAGCGAGAAAGATACAAAATTCTGTTGCGAACACGAGTGCTTTGTGCCGACCTGGAGCTGACAGGTCTTGACAGAACTTGCACTTTAGTTACATGTGTTTTTGATTTTAATTTTTAAAAAAAATGGGGGGGAAAAAATCAGACTTGCAGCACCCTCTGCATTTAGGTAGTTGGATATTTGTACATTTTATTCTTTTGGATTCTGGGATATTCTGTTTACAAAACTTCTGCTTGCAGTTTAAGTTCAACTGTGTTTTTCCAGCATTCGGAGAATCTGATCCATGCAGGTGGGCAGTTAATGGGACTATAAAAGCTTGTGCATGAAGCTATAATAATAACACAGTAGCAAAAAAGACCACTGTGATATATGGTTACTGATGACAGACAAACAGGCCTTGTCATCCGTAGCAACCGGTATCCAACATCTGCCCTTTATTTTCTGGCAAAGCCTAGAAAAATGCACTCTGGTTGCTATGAGGAAAAAACAAACCCTTTTGTTTTGAGAGCTCCGATGTATGAGGACCATTGTGTACAAGGTAAACGTCTATGCTGCAGGTAATGCTGGATGTCACAAATTGTGTTTTGGGCTGCAGCAAATTAGTCCACACAACTGACATTGCGCATAATGAGGTATTCCAGTGAATGTTTGTCATAGTGATTTAAATGGCACTGAAATTAGAGTGAAGAGCACCATGCTGCCATCATACTATGCCACAGTATGGTCTAGCGGCGTATCATACACTGGAGTTCATAAACTGTTTAGAGGCCAAGAGGTGGTTGATTTCTAAAGAGTTAGGCTGGTTTCACATCTGTGTTGGTGCCTCTGGTCGGAGGTTCCGTTACAGGTCCATCTGAAAATACCGGCAGAAGAAGCGCTGTATGCCAGGCAGCTGGGTGGAAAGAGGACGGACCCCATTCTAGTCAATGGTGTTCGTTGTGTGCTGTTAGTTTCCGTCCAGAGACGGAACCATTCGGCCGCTGGGATTTCCCTCTCCTGCTCCCAGAACTGAGCAGGAAAACGAAACCCCGGCCGCAGATGTAAAACCACTCTATCACAGCTTTCCCAAAAATTTAAGAAGGCCTGCAGAGCAAATGCTTTATACACAGATCTTGAACAGTTTTATTTGCTGTTTTGATTGATATGTTTGTGCTTTTTGTCTTTTTTTTAATAAATATAAAATAACTTAAACCTGCGCCTTTTTTGCATATTTCTTTATGAATGTTTTAACTACCAGGCTTCTTTTTAAGCTATGTAATTCAGAGGTTTTTTTTCACCTTTTTGTTTCAGTGCATTTGAATTTCAGAGAACACTGGTATTTTGTGGACTGCTTGTTAAGGCCAAGAATCCCAACTCTGTTTACATTATATTCAACTTAAATACATGAGACATTACCATTTTAAATCAGCCAGAAACTCGGCCTGTAAACTCCACTTTTTCGTGAAGGCTAAATGTCCTTTTACATGGGACGAATGTCGGGCAACCTATGCCCGACACTCGTCCCTATGTCTCCTGTGCTCCTGCACGGGAGCTAGCAGAGCAGGCTGGTTTACGGTATGGCCAGCAAGGGGGGGCGGGGCAGTGCAGGAGATTACTCTCGCTCCCCCACTCCCTCCATTCACATAATACAGCCGCCATTCACTACCGACCGCGACTGTTTAACCCTTTGCGATCCAATTTTGGATTAAGAGTTTCCTAGGGGTTTTTCTCTTTCTACCATTATACAATGGCGCCATCTGCTGGCTAGAGACAATACTGCGGTATCAGACATGCTGGAAAGGCCCCTGACAACAGAGCGGCCAGTAATATACAGTAAGAATACCCTGCCAGACGTCTTCTGACATCGGAGTTGTACAGCCTTCAATCAGAATGTCTGAAGATGTCAAAGTGGATTAGAAAGGGTTAAACTGCACGATGGGTTTATGCATCATAAAAGATCAGCGATTCGCTCATTGTGCAGTTTAAACTGCTGCCGTTCAGTTGTGAACGGCAGTTGTGTTATTTGAGTGGAGGGGGGCGGGGGAGCAAGAGGAGAGAAGTCTCCTGCACTGCCCTGCCCCCCTGATGGCCGCTCCGTGAACCAGCCAGCTGTGCTAGCTCGGGTGCAGGAGCACGGGAGTGTGGAGACACAGGGACGAGTGTCTGACATCGTTTGCTCGATATTCGTCCCATGTAAATGGGGCTTTATTACCCATAAAGCATGAGAAGGCATAAATGTTTGAAAGCTCCTATGCCTCTTTTTATGGGGAAGGAGGGGGGGGGGGCGGTTCTATTTTGTGATGAATGGCTGGCCTGTCATTGAGTCCAGGATTTTCTAGCTGGTTATGGTCGCTGTAGTTATGAATTCTACTTTTGGACTCCCTACTGACTTTGAACTCTGCCACAAGTATTCTGCAGTATTTTTCTAGTAAGGTGGGAAAAGACAATGATAGGAATTGGCGTTAAGTACTACAGCCTTACAAGCATGACAGGAAATTAGTGTGGGAAAATTTTAAATGGTCCATAGCTTTCATACAAACTTGCGCCTATGTAATAGTCAATGTGATAACTAACGTAAGTGTAAGTCACTTTAACTAAATTTTACTTTTTTGTGCCAAAAAATCTCTCAAGTGCGGCTACTATGGGTTTCACTGCCTTCTGATTTACTGTCCACTTCCTGTTGCCCTGAAAAGTCCATCTCTAGGAAGAGAGAACCTAGATAAATAACAAGTGGGGGTGGATTTTTGCTTGTGCTGTCTCATGCTGCCCCTAGAAGTTTAGGGAGGGAAACGAGAAGGGAGCTGCAGGAGGAAGACTAGCACTATGTTAAGAATCAGTATACATACAGGAAAAACAATTCCTGGCTGGCTACTAGCTATATAGCACTTCAGTCCTATCTAACCAGGTCTATTGCCTCAATACAACCTCAACAAACGTTGATACCATCTATGAGCATCCTTCCCTGTCAGACTCTCGGGCTCTCTCAGCTAGCATCAGAAGCTCAGTAGTGGACCATGGCTTGCTCTGCAATGGACACTAAGCTCAGAAATTGGAGAAAAGGCAGAAAAAAAACGGGGCTTATAGTTAATGTAGACTTAGAACTGTGAGTCAAATTGTACGTATGTTAAGTCAAATAATGGTTTTGTAGAAGGGATGTATAATCCAAGTGGTTTTATTTTGTATTCTAAAATCAATCTTTTTTCCCCTACCTATTTTTTCCAAGTTACCAAACTACTGAGTGTGTTGGTTCTGTAGTGTACACAATAATATATATATTTTTTTTTCCACCTGCTCAAATTTACTTCATTCTCACACTCCTATTGCCACCCTATCTGGGCCACTCTGCCCATTTTTTTTTGACCTGCAGTCATACCCACATAGGTGTCTGCTGACTAACTAGCAGACACCTTCCTTGCTGAATATTTTCTCAAAAATCCTGGTCTTAGGCCTCATGTCCATGGGGAAAATCAGGCCCGCAGCGGGTCCCTTCTTTCCCGCGGATATGAGGGCTAAAAATAGGAATTGCTCACCTGTCCGGACGCTGCAGATCTGCCCTCCGTCACGGCCAGATCTTCTTTCTTCGGCATGCGCCATGCACTTTTTTTTTTTTTTTTAACTCCTCCCCCCGCCAGAGAGCAGGAATTCCGCTGCGGGTGTGCCGCGGATCCAGACGGCTTCCATAGACTTCAAAAGAAGCCTGCGGGAGACCCGCACTAAAATGGAGCATGCTGCTGGTGTTTTTCCGCACATGCAATCCACAACTCAGGGGAAAATGACATCAGCAGGTATTTACCTGCGGTTGTCCAATGCATCCGTATGGGGCGCGGATCACGCGTGCGGGTGATCCACTGCGGATATGTCCCCGTGGACATGAGGCCTTAAGCCCACCGAAAAGCCTTTTTTTTGCACTGCACTCCTATGCTATTAAATACTACAATACCTGGATAACACCACTATAGAGTGACTACATAACACTTTTTTACTCCAACATGCTGACTTTTTGGGACTCCTAGGGAACTAAACATGTCCTATAGACCTGGACCCATGTCCCCATTATTTCAAAACCCAGCTTTTCTCTCAGCTCAACCCTTTATTTGGAAGAAGGGAACAAGCCCTTGTCTCAGGGCCCTCGCCTAAAATACCGGTGAGCTCCAAGACCTCACCTAAATATCTCCTGGTTGAAATATGAACATTTATTTTTTCATCATCTCCCGCAACCCATGTCTTTCTTTTTTCTTTCCTTTCTAATCTTCTGCCACTGTTATTCTCCCTGAATATCATATGTGGCTTATTGAATCATTTAGAAATGCATTCTACCCATCTACGTAGTACTTCATCCTTTTCCACCTCCTCCTCCCTCTTTGTCTTTCTCCCCTTGAATGGACTCTATCTCTTGCATTGGGAGTCAGCACCTCCAGTTTCCACATCAGCCCGAGTACAAATTGCCTGTGAAGCGATGACTACATGCACTGGCCCACCCCCCTCTTCCTTTGGTGGAAAAAAATAGTTGGTCATCACTGCATTCAATGTCCTGGTCGTCGTCTTCTGGTTGTTTGGACAGCCTGATTGACATTCAGGATGATGAAACAGATCTTCAGACTGATCCGTGTGGGGACATTTGGCACGGTATGAAGTAGAGGGGGATGCTCATGGCAGACTGACTGCTGTGTGCCTGCAACTGGGAGGAAAGTGAGTAGTATTAAGGCTGCCGTGTCATCCACTCTGACCTGTTCTATGTGCTGCGGCTGTAACACATGGGCAGAACTTCTAAAAAATAACAGCAGGTATGCCTAGCCTCCTGCAGAACGTGGAGCTTGTTCGTTTAGTGGCAGCCGCTTTAAGTACCAGCTTGGCCCGTCGGCTTCCTCCACCAGCAGGACTGACGCGTCCCATACCCCTTGCTTTCTTCAGGTTTCTCTTTTTTTTTATTAGCTTTTTTGGGGGGTTCATTTTATAGGCCGGCTGCACACGAATGAGTCGCATTTTGCATGCGGAAGTCCGCAGTGGAATCTGACCGTTTTCCCAGTCGGCGTCCGCACGAATCTGCCGTTTTTGTTTTTTCTGCTGTACTGCGGGTGGGGTCAAACGCAGTACAGTTTTTGTTTTTTCAAAAAAACACCTGCTTTTCCAGCATCCTTGCGGGCTGCAGGTTGGACGGCTTCTATTGACGTGTCCATGAGGAAATCGCTCAGAAATAGAGCATGCTGCGCTTTGTCCCCAACCCCCCCCCCCCCCCGCCCTCTCTGAGCAGAAAATAGCAATTTATTTCCATTCGTGTGCAGGAAAAAGCACTTTTGCATGGCATATTATGGATGCTAGCTGTATAAGGCCTGCAAATAAGTCACAATCGATGGTAGGCATGATCAATGAGAACAGACCCCAGAGTATAGCTTGTCTTTTTGTGAGTTGTTTCTGTCTGGCTAGACTGTGATGTGAGGCACCACAATGTGTTTTTGGTTATGGGGTAGTGCAAATGATTGCGTGTGTCTGCTAGAGTTCCTTTGTAAGGGCTCCTGTCCACGGGCGATGGTTCATTGCGTTATCCGCGGCGATAATCCGGCCACGGGTAACGCAGTGGATGCTTTCCATAGCGTTGCTATGGAAAGCGCAGCCCGACGTCCACGACCAGAGAATCATAGCGATTCTCCGCTCGCAGGTTTACAAATCATGGCATGCCGTGATTCTCCGCTGTGAGCCTGACAGCTCTCCCCCAAATGTGGAATATCATTCGCGATATTCTGTCATTGCTGTGTACAGGGGGCCTAATCATAGAAGTCCTCCAAGTTTAGAGATAACAGAGCACAGTAGTTTTTTGCCCCTTTTCAGCCGTTTGTGGCATCACCTGAAGGTGTGGGCTGTAATATCCTGCCATAAGGGCTGTGCTAGGAGGAAATACCACTCCCAACAGTCTAAACTCTGCAGTGTGTAATTCTAATTTCTTAAGATCAGCCTTTAGCTACATTTAGGAAAATCAAGTAAGAGAAGCTGAACAATATACAGTATTGAGGATATAATAAGGCTATAATAAGATTTCAAACTAGCTCTGACCATCCCTAAGTGAGCCTGAATCACTTGCTTTCAGGACCAACCTGATTTAAACATGCAACTTGCAACAAAAGGACAGGGAAATGAAACTGGTGCGTCACACAAGACTGAGTGTTCCAGTGTATCATTACAATACCGGTGTAGAAGCAACATTTATACCATGTATTTATAGCAGTGGTTTTTGTGGCATTTTTCCTTTCTGTTATAAGTATAAAATCAAAGCAAAAATACAATCTGTTATAAACGTGAATGATTTGCCACAATTTTGCACTAATTGTTGCAAAAAAATACCACCTGCGATGGGAGATGGCTGTTAACCCTCTTAAATGGTCTGTCAATTCTGAAAGTGACATTTAAATGCCCTGATCTGCCCAGCGGTATTAGTGTATCTTGACGCCACCAGCCAGTCCTGGTGGAGTCAAGATTGACTGGGGCGGAATGGGATGGGGTGGGGTGGGGGGTGGGAGGAGAAGAGAGACCTTATGGGCCCCCTAAAGCTTCTGGGCACAGGTGCAACCATATGCCCTACAGTTACACCCCTGGCACAGGGCTACATAGTGATTTTTGATTGTGCACCCCCTGTTCTGGCCAAAGTTGTCCTGTAGCCCTAGCCTAAGGCTAGTTCCACATGTGCATAAGCGTATTCATGCATGCCTTTCCATGATGGACATTGTGTTTTTGTGTGCGTCTGCACATATTTTACTGTATTTTTTTGCATGCGCATGCCCTGTGTATTTGCATAGGTAAAAAAACACACACAAGCATGCTATGTTTAACTTCAATGGAGCATGCCCTGTGTATTCGCGTGCGCAAAAATATGTCTGTGAATAAGCCCTTAGGCAAAGAGATATTCGAGATCTATTTTTTGTTCCATAAAATAAAGCTGCTACGTTAATAAGATTCACGGAAACCAAGTAATAGGAATCCTGGGAAACCCGATATGCAACCAAAAGTAATATCATAGGGCTCATAGTAGATGTATCACTGGTCACCTACCAAAATAAAGCAGTAAAGCAACTTGTATTACCAATCATATTAAAATATCAGATTCATGGGCAACATCTTGCTATTAATATACCCTAGCCCCACCTTGTCTAGACTGTGACCTCACCCTGAAAAGGGTGACTCTGACTTAATCCCTACCTCTAGTAATCCCTAATAAGGCCATGAATGCTAAAGTATCAGAGGCACAACAGAAGATGGATTGGCCAATTGGGCAAAGGAGGAGCATCACATCCTTCACCCTTATGAAATAATTTGTCCAGAAAGGAGGCCTAGCATCTGTCCCCTCTGGTCGTGCTATTTTGTCACGTTGCAGCAATGCTACAAATCGCATGTTTTCATATGGGTTCTTTTACACATGCAATGTGCGATATGCCTGCGACTAGTGAGGTTTTGTAGCTCATGTTTCCCTATGGAGCCTTCCTCTCTGTTGCATTGCAGTGCACAGAAATGAGATTTTTGTGCAGTATGAGGCAACTTTGACAGTAAGAAATCCTACTGTCAAAGCCGAAACTAAGGCCTGGCTGCAGAAAAAAAAAAAACCACATACATCACCTAGAAGCGCTGTCCAGGGCTCCACTGCAGCTTGCTCTTGGTCCCTGGGGGATTGAAAAATCCCTTTCTCCTGGAAGCGCTGGCTGTGATTGGCTGACACTTAGCCAATCACAGTGAGCGCTTGATGAACGAATCACAGCCATTCATTGGCTAAGCGTCAGCCAAGCACAGCCACCACTTCCCGGAGGTGGGCATTTTTCATTTCCTGGCCACAAGAGATGAAGAAGCTGTGGCGGAACCCAGCACAGTGCTTCTAGGTTCCTCTCATGTGGTGCTACAAAGTCATGGTATCGCCACAAGCAATCGCAGCGATATTGTACTGACGAGCGATGCGATGCTGTGTCGCCCGTGTGATGGAGGCCTTATACAGTTTAAGGACTTGTTTGGAATTGCTGCTAATCTTTCATCTCAGAAGAAATACTTGTAGTGCACATTAGCAGTGTATCTTCTGGCTCCTTGTCTTAATCCCTCACGCTGGGACTGAAGCCTGCAAAATACCGGGGGAACCCCAAGACTTTATGCTGCCTAAGGTGAAGTAAGAAATGGTGCTTTTTCTCCTGCCTGGAAAGCACAAGATACCCAATACATACAGTATGTGGTCCCTTAATGGCTCCAGTAGTAACAGTGACCCTGTTAGTGGTTCCCTTAGTGGTGCTAGCAGTAATATTGCTCTCCAATGTGTCCCCAGTAGTAATAGTGACCCTGTTAGTGGCCCCAGTAGTAACTTTAGGAGCATCTGAGCAGGGTACGATTACTAAAGGGGCCACAGAGTGGTGGCAGAAATACCATAAATGCCACTGAGAGGAAGCATCATTACTATAGGGGCGCCACTACTTCTGAGGCCAAAATTATTACTAGAGCCCTTAAAATGGCCACTGAGAGGGTGCACATTTACTGTAAAGGCCACTGAGCAGAGGCACAATTACTATAGGGGCCTATGAGAGGCGGCACTATTACTGAGGTCAATATTACTACTGGAGCCACTAAAAGAAGCACTATTACAGCCAGGACCACTGAGACAGGACATGCTTACTATAAAGGCCACTTACAGGGGGGCACAAGTACTATAAAAATCACTGAGAGGTGGCACTATTACTATTGGGGGCGGGGTCACCATTATTATTGAGGCCAAAATTACTACTTGGGTCACTGTCAGAGTGTACATTATAACTATAAAGGTCACTGAGAGGGGGCACAATTACTATAAAAATCACTGAGAGGTGGCACTCTTACTATAGGGGGTCATCATTATTACTGAGGCCAAAATTACTGCTTGGGTCACTGTGACATGATAACTATAAAGGTCACTAAGAGGGGCACAATTACTATAGGTGTCACTGATGTGTCGATTATTAATGGGGCCACTGAGAGGGCGCATGATTACTATAGGGGCCACTGAGACAAGACATGCTTACTTTTAAGGCCACAGAGGGGCCACCATTACTATAGGGGTCACCATCATTACTGAGGCCAAAATTACTACTTGGGTCACTGAGGGTGGACATGCTAACTATAAAGGTCACTCAGAGGGGGCACAATTACTATAGGTGTCACTGAGAAGGGGCTTGATTACGATAGAGGTCACTGAGCATGATTACATAAGGGGCCAGTAAGCAGTGGCACGATTACTATAGAGGCCATTGAGAGGGGGCACGATTACTATAGGGGCCACTGAGCAGAGGAAACATTACTATAGGGGGCCACTGAGAGAGGGCATGATTACTATAGGAACCACTGAGAGGGGGAATAATTTCTATAGGGGCCACTGAGCAGACGCTCCATTACTGTAGGGGGCACTAAGAGGCGGCATGGTTACCATTTGGGCCACTGAGAGGGGGCACGATTACTATAGGGGCCACTGAGACGGGACATGCTTACTATTAGGGCCACTTTGGGAGCACTATTACTATTGGGGGTCACCATTATTACTGAGGCCAAAATTACTACTTGGGTCACTGAGGTTGGACATGATAACTATAAAAATCACTGAGAGGGGGCACAATACTATAGGGGCGACTGAGAAGGGGCATGATTATTATAGAGGCCACTGAGCAGAGTCACCATTACTATAGGGGCCACTGAGAGGGGCATGATTACTATAAGGGCCAGTGAGCAGAGGCACTATTACTATAGGGGCCACTGAGAGGGGGCACCATTACTATAGGTGCCACTGAGCAGAGCCAACATTACTATAGGGGCCACTGAGATGGGACATGCTTACTATTAAGGCCACAGAGGGGGCAGTATGTATTACTATATGGGTCACCATTATTACTGAGGCCAAAATTACTACTTGGGTCACTGTGAGGTTGGACATGATAACTATAAAAATCACTGAGGGGGCATGATTACTATAGGGGCCACTGAGCAGAGGCACCATTGCTGTAGAGGCCACTAAGAGGGGGCACGGTTATCATAGGGGTCCCTGGAATAAAGGAGGTACAATCCTATGTTGTGGCACACCCTAACCACGCCCTAAGCCACTCCCCCTTCCACCTTGCCCGGTATGTTTTGATGACAAAGTGGCGGCCCTGGCAGGATAACATGAGCCGCATACTGTGAAGTGATACATGATAACTGACAACCCCGCAGCCCTCCCCAGTAATCCTCACGGTAACTGCCCGGTGGACAGTGCCGTATAACGCCGTGTGGCTGTCAGCCCGGCAGCGCATGATAACTGTATATCCTGGCCGCCGTATCCCCACACACTGCTGGATGATACGTGCTGATGGCAGCAGCCTCGTACACAACGGCCTCCTATGGGAGTGGCCTGCTACCAGGAAGAAGCCGCTGTGTACTGGGAGGCCTCCCCGCCGGCCGCTGTGGCGTCTTGTAGTCCTCCTTGTCCTGTAGAGTCTCCCGGGCGCCCCGTCCAGCTGATGCCGCGGGGTGGCGGGCGGTAGGCCGCAGACATGCACGACGCCTTTGAGCAGGTGCTGATCCTGGAGAAGCTGCCGCTGCAGATAGAGTGTGTAGCCGCCTGGGGTAAGTGCGGGGGCACTGGGGCATTACTGGTACCTCAGGGCAGAGTGCTGGGGGCAATAGTATAGTGTGTGGCCGCCTGGGGTAAGTGCGGGGGCATTGGGGCATTACTGGTACCTCAGGGCAGAGTGCTGGGGGCTTTAGAATAGTGTGTGGCAGTCTGGGATAAGTGCTGGTGCACTGGGGCATTACTGGTACCTCGGGGCAGAGTGCTCGGGGAATTACTATAGAGTGTGTGGCCGCCTGGGGTAAGTGCGGGGGCACTGAGGCATTACTGGTACCCCAGGGCAGAGTGCAGGGGGCACTACTATAGAATGTGTGGCTGCCTGGGGTAAGTGTGGGGGCACTGGGGCATTACCAGTACCCTAGGGCAGAGTTCTGGGGGCATTAGTATAGTGTGTGGCCGCCTGGGGTAAGTGCAAGGCACTGGGGCATTACTGGTACCTCGGGGCAGAGTTCTGGGGGCATTAGTATAGTGTGTGGCCGCCTGGGGTAAGTGCGGGGGCACTGGGGCATTACTGGTACCTCGGGGCAGAGTGCCGGAGACATTACTATAGAATGTGTAGCCGCCTGGGGTAAGTGCGGGGGCACTGGGGCATGACCGGTACCTTAGGGTAGAGTGAGTGAGGGGGGGCATTACCAGTACCGCAGGGCAGAGTGCTGGGGGCATTACTGGCAGACCCTGTGATAAAGATGTTGGACACTTACGACTAACTTCACACGACTAATGCCGCATAGTGGAAAATGTCACATCATTTCTGCATTCAAAACAGAATAAAAATCTGTATTAATGCAAATTGTGACTGAAACGGTCTGCATGTCTGTACGGAGGTCAGCAGACGCAGCGCCCCCCTCACCCCCCAGCCTGTCACCCGGTGCCTGTAGTGAGCGTGGCGCTGCTGCTCAGGCAATGCAGACCAGCGACTCTTCACCCCCCAAGCCCGCTCCGTACACGGACGTGAGCCGTACCAGTATGGCGGGTATCGGAAAGCTGGTAAAAGGGTTTTTTTGAGGTCATTTTTTTTTGGGGAGTGGGGGAAACAGCTGCCCGCGTGTAAGAATAAGACAGAAACATAAACTGAGGTGCCGTCTGGCGTGAGCGGCTCAAGACAGACCCCGTCAGTTATAATGGCGCCCGTCGGGGTTTCTGTCACGCTCCTCGGCAATTTGCCGGACCAAGTAGCGCAACATGCGGCTGTTTTGACTGACATTTTGTGCCGGATCAGTACTGAAGGCTCTGCACGATGCAGATGTGATCGCTCACACGACCGCATCGTGAAACGCTGCGTAAATGGGCAGCGGTTTACTTGTGTGGGGGATCAGATGTCCGCGCGGTTTTGCTCGCATATGCCTGCATATTTTACGCACGCTGACCTGCAGCGGCTTCCTGGGTCTTTTTTTTTTTTTTTTTCTTTACTTCTCATATCCTAGCAACTTGTGTAAAAATAAAGCATCGTACACGCACAATGTAATCGCGCATCACTGTATTCCAAACGCACTCATAGAAAACAATAGGGCCGTATGTGCGCAATACGCTGTAGAAAAGGACGTGCTGCGTTCCTTTTTATGTGTGTAATATACGCCAAAAAATCTATGCAGCTGTGAGTGGAACAATGAAAACCCATGTACTTTTACTGACGCCATACACCCGCTTATTATGCGTGCATAGTGCGCAATTAAATTACGCTCATGTGAGCCTTGTCTTTAATGTCAGCGATATAAGGGTGCTTTCATATTTGCATTAGGGCTTTCCGCTGCAGTTCCATCGGTTCAGTTTTTGGACCAAAGAAATGGAATGAAAATAAAGGTTTCTGGGTTTTTTTCCCATTGATTTCGATATAGGATGGCTTTCAGGTCGTTTCGGTTATGTTTCCGTCTTTTTAAGGAACATATAGCGCAGTGTGCTGTACTACTTGCTTCAGTATAAAAGCAAACTAACAGAAAGGAAGCAAACTGAAAACATTCCGTTTTTTTTTTTTTGTTTTTAAAAACCCACTGAAATCGGTGGGATAAAAACATTTCAGTTTTAATTCCATTTTTCTGCTCTTAAAACAGAACAGAGAGACCGAAAGGCCCAAAACGCTGATGTGAAGAGGCGCTTAAATAGTTCAACACAAGATGCTGCCGTTAATGACTACTGCAGTCTTGGAATTATTCAACCTCCCCCTTCTCCGAGAAGAACTCTTAAAGGAGATGTCCCGCGCCAAAACGGGTTTTTTTTTTTTTAAACCCCCCCCCCGTTCGGCGCGAGACAACCCCGATGCAGGGGTTAAAAAAACCACCCGCACAGCGCTTACCTGAATCCCGGCGGTCCGGTGACTTCAATACTTACCGCTGAAGATGGCCGCCGGGATCTTCTACCTTCGTGGACCGCAGCTCTTCTGTGCGGTCCACTGCCGATTCCAGCCTCCTGATTGGCTGGAATCGGCACGTGACGGGGCGGAGCTACACGGAGCCGCTCTCTGGCACGAGCGGCTCCATAGAAGAAAGCAGAAGACCCGGACTGCGCAAGCGCGGCTAATTTGGCCATCGGAGGGCGAAAATTAGTCGGCACCATGGAGACGAGGACGCTAGCAACGGAGCAGGTAAGTATAAAACTTTTTATAACTTCTGTATGGCTCATAATTAATGCACAATGTACATTACAAAGTGCATTATTATGGCCATACAGAAGTGTATAGACCCACTTGCTGCCGCGGGACATCTCCTTTAAGGCCTCCTGCAGATGACTGGGTTGGATCTGGCATGCGGTATCTGACCCTGTTTACCTGCCGGATCATTCTTTATCTGTACTGCGGAAACGCCGCCTGCCGCGCATGCACAGTGCAGATTATGTTGCACCATAACTGGGTGATCCATGACTTTATTGCAGTGATTGCGGAAGGGCCTCAAGACGGATAGCTTCCATTGCCTGACAGTGGAAACCATCTAGGTGAAAAACGCACAGAAATGGAGCATGCGCCAATTTTTTTTTCTGCCGCGAGCGAAATTTGCACTTGATTTCCGCTCGTGTGCAGTAAGCAGCGGTTCTTCATTGGAGGCTATGGGCAGTATTTGCTGCAGAATCTGGAGCCGGTCACTCAACCGGATTCCTATTGTGGATTTCACCATCGACACCTACACGGACGATCCGCGGTATTCCATAGACATTGAAAGAATAGAACATTCGCATATTGGATACAATTGGGATTTCTGTGTGCGCATTTTAAATCGCAGCTTGTTCTGAAGTCAGTGAAAGCCATCCAATCCGCAATTGACGTTGCTGATAGGCCGCAGGTAACCACATTATTGCCTAGCAATGGTGCGAGAAAGACTAATATATATATAATATATAATTTTAATCTCTACTACACATGTCCGAAGGCGAGCATCCGCGGTCATCTGCAGTAAAGAAATGAGAGGTACGCAGGGTCGCCAGCCACGGTCAGAGCTGGATTCCGCTGCAGGCTTCCGCATGCAGAATCCAACCCGTCCGTGCGTGACCGGCCTTAAGGACCTTTAACGTGTGGAATTAGCTCACCAGGACGCACTGCAATATGCTGAGCTATGCAACTCTGCATGGAAATCCACAGCTTGCTTTTTTTGGTGTGGAGTTTACTGCAGCTCACGGGCAATCCTGCAACCTAATCCCGCCTGTATGAAAGGTTAGACTGCCTGTCTGCAATGGAAAACCCAAACAATCTGCAAATTCACAGCCGCCACATTTGCTCCATGTGAAGGAGATTTTTAAAAAAATCTCACCGTGGCTTTCCCAGCATTTATGGTCTGTGTGAAGCAGCTTCACATGGACGTTGTGTCTTTGCGCAAGTGCCCGCATATTATTTTTCTGTATTTGCATACAAAGAGAAAATCATGCAAGCATTCTGCCATTGCTTTCAATGTGCAATTCATTTTAGTTAAAGGGGTTGTCCCGAGGCAGCAAGTGGGTCTATACACTTCTGTATGGCCATATTAATGCACTTTGTAATATACATTGTGCATTAATTATGAGCCATACAGAAGTTATAAAAAGTTTTATACTTACCTGCTCCGTTGCTGGCGTCCTCGTCTCCATGGTGCCGACTAATTTTCGCCCTCCGATGGCCAAATTAGCCGCGCTTGCGCAGTCCGGGTCTTCTCCTCTTCTCTATGGGGCTCCGTGTAGCTCCGTGTAGCTCCGCCCCGTCACGTGCCGATTCCAGCCAATCAGGAGGCTGGAATCGGCAATGGACCGCACAGAAGCCCTGCGGTCCATGAAGACAGAGGATCCCGGCGGCCATCTTCAGCAGGTGAGTATGAAGACGCCGGACCGCCGCGATTCAGGTAAGCGCTGTGCGGGTGGTTTTTTTAACCCCTGCATCGGGGTTGTCTCGCGCCGAACGGGGGGGGGGGGGGGGGGTTTAAAAAAAAAAAAACCCGTTTCGGCGCGGGACATCTCCTTTAAATATCGGCTATTTTTATGCTCAAAACACAAGAATATAGGACATACTACATTGTTTTTTTTTTCTTCTTGCGCAACCAACCTGCACACACACAAATTGCATGTGACCAAACACATTAAAATCATTGGGTGGTTCTTACTGTGTATTGCGTGCGCAAATTTTGTCTGTGTAATGTGTTTGTGTGAATAAGTCCTCAGGCTGCCTTCACACGAGCGGCAAAATTGCGCAAGATTTGTGCTTTGCTAGGCAGCCTGGCAATTGTCGGGAGACCATGAGCACTAGGGGCTGCCACAAGCACTCGTGTAATAGCAGCCTAATAAGAGCAATCACTTGTCCCAAACACGCCTTATGCAACTGCTGATGGGCTTCATTAGTTGCATCAGGTTTGCTTGAGATAAAATGGACCAAATACCTGGTCTGGCTAGGGCTTTTTTGACTATGTTCTATATGGCTAGGGCTGATACCGCATGAACAATAGCGGCAGCCGCTAGGCCTTGTGTTTTCCCGATAATTACCATGCTGCATCTGCAAGTATTTTGCATCCAAAGCTGCTCGCACACAATAGTGCGGCTAAACGCAAAAAATAGAACAGACTCCACTCAAAATCACAGCACTGGAAAGCGCCGCGATCAAGCGCATGTCTGAGAAGCTATATTGAAATCAATGGGAGCCTTGGACAGCGTTTAGCGCGACGCTGAAAACCCAACGTTAAACGCTGAAAGAAACGACTGTGTGAGGGAGGCCTAAGGGTCCTTTTAGATGAGACGAATGTTGTTTGAGCAAACCAGTAATTGACATCACCGCTAGCTTGTTCACGCTCATGCGGCCTGTTTAGACGGACAGATGCATTGTTGGCTCATTCAAAATAGAAACGTTCGTTCAGTCTTTCACATTCACTGTATAAGCGAATGAAAATAACGGAGCAATCGGTGTTTAAACCAAACGATAAGTGAACGACCAACAAGGGGGTTTTATGTCTGCAAGGAATGAATGAGTAAAAAGTGAGCGATCAGCGTTCATCCGTGGCTCGCATTTAGACTGATTATCGTCCACTTTCGGTCGTTTTAACGATAATCATTCCATCTGAAGCACCTTTAGGCACAAAGTATTCTCTCTGAAGCCTTTGTTATTTGTAGATGTGTGACAAACATTGGACTTCGCTCAGGGATAATTTAGGAATACTTTTGTATAATCGAGTTTTAGTGTTTAGGTTTTATGGGGCCAATATCTCCCTCCTATTTCTCCCTCAAGTTGCTCCGAAAGCAATCCATGTAACTGGTAAATAAGTGGTTATCGCCTGTTATATTAGGAAGGCCCAATGCCGACGGACGGATTTTCGCTGTGGAATTCACGGGCCAGAAGCCCGCCGCAAATTCTCCAGAAATGTCCATTCGTAGACATGCTATGTTAAATGATTCTTCCCTGCCCACAAGCGGAAATCAACTGTGATTTTCCGCTGGCGGGAAAGAATCGTAGCATGTTCTGTTTTGTGCGGAAAATCACAGAGACTGCTTCCATTGCAGTCAATGGAAGCTGTCCGTCCTGCGGCACTTCCGCAGTGAGCACTGCGGAAGTATCTCGGGAATCCGCGTCATGCCCTGCACTTCGCCGGCCGAGACACTCGCTGCGGATTCGGACAGGTGAGTGTGGGTCTCTGGGGGTCACCAGGTCTGATTCTGCTGTGAGATTTCGCAGTCGGAATTCGACCCGGCCGTGGGCATGAGGCCTTATGGTTGTGCTTGTTTGTTAATTTGTGTATTTTTTTTTTTATTTGCAAACAGTTGAAAGAGAGCTGCCCATTAAGCTTGCCCTTAAAAACAATCTTTTTTTTTTTTTTTTCAGAGGACTGGCTTCTTGTTGGTACTAAACAGGGACATTTATTACTGTACAGAGTCAAAAAGGAACAAGGTGAGTTGTCACATTATTTATAGCCTGAGATAGAGCAAGTTGAAGTGCGAGCTGCAAAAGGCCTCCTTCACACGGACGACAAAGTAGCACGGTTTTGTTGCATTGCTACAATTCACATATATGTGAAGCCCATGCTTTTCTATGGGTTAATTCACACATGCAATGTTTTGTAGCATGCAACATCCCGCCAGAATTACCCCGCTGGTCCGGCGATATGCCCGCGACTGAAGTTTTGTGGCCCATATTTTCCCTTTTGGAGCCTTCCTCTCTGTTGCATCCCAATCGTGTTTTATGTGGTTCGATGCGACTTTGACAGTAGCAAATCCTGCTGAAAAAAGCCATAAACTTAGCCCTGCTGCAGGGAAAAATAGAAAAAAATAGTATACATTACCTTAAGGCTGGGTTCACACAGGGCAGATTCCCGTTGGAAATCTCGCGGTTTGGCCGCAGCAAAAACCGCGAGATGTCCGCCGGGAGAACCGCCGCGGTTTAAGCTGCGGCAGCCTTGAAGCGGCCCGGCCGCTTGCTTTTCCGTTGCGGCCGGCGCTCCCATAGAGGAGAGCGCGGCCGCGACGAAAATGAACCAAAAAAAAAAGTAAATAGACATGCTGCATCTTTTGAAACCACGGCTGCGGCCGCCGCGGTTGCAACCGGACTTACCGCAGCGGATTAGCCGTCCCGTGTGGACGAGATTTCTGAGAAATCTCATCCACATGGCTGGCTAATCCCGAGATTAGTGGTCGTGGGCGGATTTGCTGCGGCAAAACCGCGGCAAATCCGCCCTGTGTGAACCCAGCCTTAAAGCGCTGTCCGACACCACAGCAGCTTGTCCCCGTCACTTTTTCTCTTCATCTCTTCTGGCCGGAGATTGAAAAATCCATGCCTCTTAGAAGCACTGCCTCTGATTGGCTGATGCTTAGCCAATCACAGCCAGCGCTTAATGAACCAATCACAGCCATTCATCGAGCAATGGCTCTGATTGGCTACGCATCAGCCAATCACAGCAAGTGCTTCCAGGGGGCGGGGATTTTTCAATCTCCAGCCAGAAGAGATAAAGAAGATAACTGCCAGGGACGACCGAGAAGAAGCTGCGTCAGAACCCTGGACAGCGCTTCTAGGGTGATGTATACTTTTTTTCCCCTGCAGCTAGGGCATATTTTTGGGGTAGGGTTTGTATTTCAAGCCCCCACCCACATGCAACTTTGTAGCGCTACAAAATCGCGGTATCACCGTGAGGAATTGCAGCGATATCACACGTGCCAGCAATGCAAAATTGCTGTGATTTACTTGCGCTGATGCCATGCCGCCTGTGTGATGGAGGCCTAAACCTGCAGCTCTACCTGCTGCTCATGTTACAGGCTTTTTTCTCATGCTACATTAGAGCTGCAGTTGCTATCTTGATGTTGTTTAGAAGACAATTCTGAGACAGAACAATTTTAAATGGGAACAGCACATGCTTACAGCTTTCATTTTAGCCAGCATTAATACTTCTGTGGCCAGTGATTAACCACGGCAGTCAGAAACCTGAATGGACTATGATTTGCTATGCCTTGAAGCATGCGGGGACCAAGTGGAAGCAGAGTGCATTGGAACTTAAGAGCTTTGTTTATTTATTTGGTTTCTCTTTTTTTATCATTATTAACATTTACTTAATTCCCTTAGAACCTGTGGGTGTATGCCATCAGGACCGGGTGATTTTATATAATTTTTAATCTTTTTTAGGCCTCATGCACACGGCAGGTCTGGATTCCGCCTGCAGAATCCTGCACGGAATCCGGCCCCGACCATGGCTGGTGATCCAGAGTACCTGTTGTCTGTTTAGCCGGCGTACGCGCGGACCTGTTTTTTCCGGCTTCTCCGTACTGCGGATGATCCACGCAGCTCAGCATCGCACATCCTCAATACAGAGGTTTTTTCTGTTTTTTTTTTAAACTCCTGTTTTCCTGGCGGAATCCGCAGCCCGTCCACAATTGACAATGGAAATCGTCTGTGTGGGAACCGCCGAAAAATGGAGCATGCTGCGTTTTTTTTTTTTTATCCGAGAGCGGAAACCGGAATTGGTTTCCGCTCGTGTGCATGAAGAATCATTTTTCCATAGCATGCTATGGAAGGTTATTGCTGCGGAATCCGGAGGTGGAACGCCAGCCCCAGATTCCGCAGCAAAAAATGCGCCCATGTGCATGAGGCCTTAAGGCAGCTCTGGACTTCTTCCCGGGTTAAGGATTATTTACACAGAGCGATGATCACTCAAAGATCGCTCAAACTACAGTTTAAGTGACAGCTTTGAGCGATCATTTTGCATAAACTATTAAGTAGCTACTTAATAGCTATTTAGCATGCAAATTAAGCCTTTACCTAAATGCAGTTATTAGCCGAAGGGCTCTTATCTGTTTTCAGTTCCTTTATTCTCCTATGGGAAATAATGCTATAAGCACTATCCATGGTGGTTGACCTGAATTTACTGATCGGCTAGCAGTGCATTAAAAAAAAGGGCACGATGGCCATGCGTTTATACGCAACGATTATTGCTCAAACGAGTGCTTTTTTTTTTTTTTTTTGAGCGATAATGTAAATGCATTTTTGATGCTCCGTGTAAATGGGCCTTTATACTGGCTACATTTAAAGGGGTTGTCCCGCGCCGAAACGGGTTTTTTTTTTTTCCAAACCCCCCCCCCCCCCCCCATTCGGCGCGAGACAACCCCGATGCAGGGGTTAAAAAAGAACACCGCACAGCGCTTACCTGAATCCCCGCGCTCCGGTGACTTCTTACTTACCTGCTGAAGATGGCCGCCAGGATCTTCTCCCTCGGTGGACCGCAGGGCTTCTGTGCGGTCCATTGCCAATTCCAGCCTCCTGATTGGCTGGAATCGGCACGTGATGGGGCGGAGCTACACGGAGCCCCATTGAGAAAAGGAGAAGACCCGGACTGCGCAAGCGCGTCTAATTTGGCCATTAGACGCTGAAAATTAGACGGGCACCATGGAGACGAGGACGCCAGCAACGGAACAGGTAAGTGAATAACTTTTGATAACTTCTGTATGGCTCATAATTAATGCACAATGTACATTACAAAGTGCATTAATATGGCCATACAGAAGTGTATAGACCCACTTTGTTTCGCGGGACAACCCCTTTAATGGAGAGTTTACTTTATCACTCTGCATTTCACCTGACATTTAATGTTCCTGAGTGGATGCATTGGTGAAAGAAAACTACTTAATAGATTTTGCTTTCTCCTCATTTCCTTGTACAATTCTTCTTTCATCCTTTTTTAAAGTAACACTTTTCATTTCAATCTTTTTGCTATTTATATAATTGAATTACAGTTTAGGGTTAGTTTTACTTTCTCTGTCTTCACCTTTGCTGCTTTTCTTTTTACATAATTAGTTTTTTCCGGTTACTTCTGGTTTTAGTAACTTAAAGAGGTTGTCTCGTGAAATCAAGTGGGGTTCAGCACTTCTGTATGGCCATATTAATGCACTTTGTAATATACATCGTGCATTAATTATGAGCCATACAGAAGTTATTCACTTACCTGCTCCGTTGCTAGCGTCCCCGTCGCCATGGATCCGTCTAAATTCGCTGTCTTCTGGCGTTTTTAGACGCGCTTGCGCAGTCCGGTCTTCTCCCTGGTGAATGGGGCCGCTCGTGCCGGAGAGCTGCTCCTCGTAGCTCCGCCCCGTCACGTGTGCCGATTCCAGCCAATCAGGAGGCTGGAATCGGCAATGGACTGCACAGGTGCATCGTGGGTGAAGATCCCGGCGGCCATCTTGGTAAAGAAAGAAAGAAGTCGCCGCAGCGTGGGGATTCGGGTAAGTAATAAACTTTTTTTTTTTAACCCATCCCTTGGGTTTGTCTCGCGCCGAACGGGGGGCCTATTGAATAAAAAAAAAACGTTTCGGCGTGAGACAACCCCTTTAAATGCTTTTGTTGTTTGTTTGTGTCCCTTACATCTTTAGTGAGCCACATTGGTTTTTCTCCTATTCCCAACCCTTTTATTCCTAACTTATCATTTCTTTATTTTGTTAGTCTCCCAAAAACTGTAATAAAAGCAATCCAAAAGTCATATGAACCTTAAAATGGTACCATTAAAAACTACATCTCTTCCTATAGTATAGAATTTTTGTTTTCTAATGAGAGAACCCCTTTAAGCATTCTCTGGCTAAGCACTGATTTTGCATCTGTCTCCGATAGAGGTCCTGGGCACTCTTGATTTTTAAATTGCCTATTCCTTCCCCCCCCCCCTCTCCTTTCCTTTCCTTGGTTTTTCATATGATACCTTGTTCTCATAACTTTTTACATTTTTTTATACTTTTTATTTGTTACTATGTATTTTTGGTTTCTCATTATTCTAAAGTGGCATTTTGATGGTAGTGTTAAAACACCACACCTTGAGTCCTTTTTATTTTGTGACAAGAACTAGACATTGGTCAATAGCCAGACAAGACTTAATGTTTAGCAACTAGATTTAGGCCAATTTCACATCTGCATTGGAATCTCTGGCCGGAGGTTCTGTCGCAGATCCAGCTGAAATTACCAGAAGAAAAATTGCTGCATGCAGCGCTTTTTTTTTTTCTGTCCAAAAGCTAGGCAGCTGGAAGGCAAACGGACGGACTCCATCATAGTCAACGGAGTCTGCCCGGCGCTGTAAGGTTCTGTCCAGAGACGGAACCGGTCATCCTTGGGGATTCCCCTTTCCTGCTCTCCCAAACAGCAGGTGTGAAACCACTCTTTACCTGTATTCTAGGTTTGTAGTAAACCTGTAATGTGAAATCTATTTTCATTGTTGCCATACTGTCCTAAGAAAATGCTGTCATGCAGTAGAAAAACCCAGTTTAAAGGGGTTGTCCAGTTGTAAACTATTGATGGCCTATCAGCAGGATAGGCCATCGATAATAGATTGGTGGAGGGTCTGCCATCTGGGATCCCCACCGCTGCTTGCTGGGTTAGCGTGTTCATACAATGAGCTGATTGATACAGGAAGCAAATTGCTCTGTTCCCACTGCAGTGGCCAGATTTGGTATTGTAGGTTCCCACTCACTTCAGCATGAGCTGGGATGCAATACTAGGCCTGGCCAATGTAGTGTAAATGGAGCTGTGCGCTTCGTACAGTGCACAGGCACATCCAACAGCTGATTGATTGGGGGTCTTTGGTAACAGCGAATCTACTATTGATGACCTATCCTGCAGATAGGCCATCAATAGTTTTACAGCTGGACAACCCCTTTTAATTTGTAGAGCTTTTCTAGAATATAAACTATGCATTTCTTTTATTTTTTAGGTTGTAACCAGTTTGAGGTAACGCTAGAAAAATCCAATAAGAACTTTGCTAAGAAGATTCAGCAGGTGAGAGGTTAAACTTAAAATTTTTCTTCATTAGACATCTCTGGCAACCATCTGGTTGTCAGGGGTCAGCAGCCGAAACCCCCTAACAATCAGTTGTCACGGAGAAAACTGTGGTTCAAAAAAATTAATACCGAGTCACAATGGGTCATTGAGAGCTGGAGCCGTTCTTTGCACAAGTTCTCGGATTAAAAGGAGAGACCTGATATCTGTACGCCCTAATAGAGCATATAACGAGGGGTTGGTTGCTCTGGTATTTATGTTATCTGTTCTTTTCCCAGATTCATGTTGTTCCTCAGTTCAAGATCCTTGTCAGTTTGCTCGGTGAGTTGTGTATTATGAAATAATTTGTGATCATAGGCAAGTTTTGCTAACTGAATTCTGAAATGTTGTTTCTTTTTTTGTCTTTTTTTTTTTTTTTTTCACCACATAGATAACAATGTATGCGTCCATGACTTGCTCACCTTCCAGCTTATGACCACTATTTCAAAGGCAAAAGGAGCATCTTTACTGTCTTGCGATTTGCAGGTGAGATAGCTTTACGCTTTAGTTTAGATTTTGCAATTTTTTTTTTTTCTCCTGAAAGCCACAAGTCACTTAACCCCTTAACCCTTTCCAATTCATTTATTTTTTCTCATCCATTCTCCCCAGCTCCAAATAAATTGGAGCTGGGGAGAATGGATGAGAAAAAATACATTTTCCCTTCACCCTCCTGAACTGACAGAGTTCAGGAGGGTGCAGGTGCTCACTGCACCGTGGAGGGACCTGCTTACCTGTCCAGCGTCTTCCGCATTCTCCCTTCTGCCTCTCGGCTCGGCGATCAGGTGGCACCCAGTGGTCACATGATCGCCGGGCTGGGAGGCAGAAGGGAGAATGCGGAAGACGCCGGACAGGTAAGCAGGTCCCCTCACGTTACAGGCTCCCGGATCGGCGTTCATTTGACCGCTGGGGTGTCAGGTAACACCGGCGGTCACATGATCGCCGGCCGGAATCTATGTGTATTACATAGCGCTAATTGAGCGCTATGTAATGTGTAAAGGAGAAGGCAGAAAGGGTTAAAAACCCTTTCTGCCTTCTCCTGGGGGCGTGCTTGATGAGGATCAGTGCAGGAGTGCATCTGCACCCGATGTGTCTGATGATCGGGTGCAGATCCACTCTTGCAGTGCAGTGTCGGGCCTGTCCCGACATCGGAGCTATGGAGGGAAATGATTATGTCGGGGCAGACCCGACATTGGATTCGAAAGGGTTAAGGACCAGGCTGTTTTGTACCTTAAGGACCACACACTAGAGATGAGTGAGCGTACTCGCTAAGGCAAACTACTCGAGCGAGTAGTGCCTTATTCGAATACCTGCCAGCTCGTCTCAAAAGATTCGGGTGCTGGCGGGGAGGGAGGGGGGGGATCTCTCTCTCACTCTCTCCCCCCTGCTCACTCCCGCAACTCACCACTCTCCCCCACCAGCACCCGAATCTTTAGCTCCTCCGGGTTATCAGCTGTCATTAACAGGAGGCTTAAAGCGCTGCCGTAATTTTACTATCAGCGGTTCTTTAAGCCCAGGACCAGGCACCGTAAATTTACTGTGCCTGGTCCTTAATGGGTTAAAGGGTGTGGTTACACAGGATGGAAATGCAGGATTTCCACATCAAAACAGTCAATCTGCAGCATTTACAGTAGAAGCCATGTGGGGAAGATTTAGAAAATATCGTCCACATGGAGATGAAAAATTCCATGCAGAATCTGCTGAATATTTGTAATACGCTGTGGATTTTAAATCTCTGCAGCATGTCGTGCAGCGTGCGGATTGTGACAGCAGTTTTCAGCTTTTGAAATGCACAGCAGCAAAATTTATATCATTTAGGTACAGATTTGCTGCTATGGAAAGTCAGCAGTGAATACATCCTGTGTGAAGGCATGCTACACATTCAGATCTTTATCTCAGTAGTGTTCATCTGCTCAGGAGAATGGCTTTCTCCCATGAGAGTTCATTAATAATATAATATCAGTTTCTTCTCTACAGTCCTGTAGATAAATCATATAGTTTGCTTTTGTGAAACAAATGCTGCAGTTTGCATAGTCATGTGCCCAGGAACTTGCCCTGGAGATCTAATCAAAGCACTGAGTGCATCACTTAAAATAAGCAGAAGCCATGCCCACTTCAATTAGACTTGTTTATATTCTCTGTAAAACTTGAACCAGATTGTCTATAGTGAGATTAGAGAAGATATTATTTCTGAAGAGACATCTGAACCCTTGGATACATCCTGCTGGCTGATAGCATTGTTTCAGCTGCTGTCCTGCTGGAGAACAATGGAGCTGAAAGCAGATAATAGGCCTCCAGCTGTTATCTGCTTAAAGCAAATGAAGCTAATCTACTAAGTAGTTTATGCAAAATGATCGCTCAAAACTGTCACTCAATCTTTCATTTGAATGAATTTTGGCCGATCATCTTTGTGTGTTAATGGGGCTTAAAGGGGTTGTCCCGCGCCGAAACGGGTTTTTTTTTTTTTCAACCCCCCCCCCGTTCGGCGCGAGACAACCCCGATGCAGGGAGGTAAAGAAAGCTCACCGGAGCGCTTACCTGAATCCCCGCGCTCCGGTGACTTCTCTACTCACCGCTGAAGATGGCCTCTTCCTCCGTGGACCGCAGCTCTTCTGTGCGGTCCACTGCCGATTCCAGCCTCCTGATTGGCTGGAATCGGCACGTGACGGGGCGGAGCTACACGGAGCTACACGGAGCCCCATAGAAGACTGCAGAAGACCCGGACTGCGCAAGCGCGGCTAATTTGGCCATCGGAGGGCGAAAATTAGTCGGCACCATGGAGACGAGGACGCCAGCAACGGAACAGGTAAGTATAAAACTTTTTATAACTTCTGCATGGCTCATAATTAATGCACAATGTACATTACAAAGTGCATTATTATGGCCATGCAGAAGTGTACAGACCCACTTGCTGCCTCGGGACAACCCCTTTAAGGCTAATTTCACATAGTGTTTTAGGTCACCATTGAGCTTTCTGGCAGGAGACTAAATTTTAATACCTGGAAACAGTATTCAGACATATCCTACAGCAGATCTATCCACTTTAATAAGGCAAACCAAGAGCAAAACTGGAAACTTTGAACTCCATTAGAGCTGTTTTCCATTCGTTTATATATTTTCTGGATGGTACAATATTGTGGTAACTATTATTTTCAACTATCCTTGTCTGGGGTATCTTACAAAGGAACTTATACTTTGAATTTCTTTTACATTCTAAAGGCATAAAACTGACACATAGTTGTATACAACAGGGCTTTTTGTTTAGAACATATGCCAAGGTTGGGCAAAAAAAAGCAATCACAGCAATAGGTGCACAAAGCTCATTTTAGCACTTCTGCCTCTTCGTCTCAGTGATTGTTGAAGGTTTCAATACCTACCACCAAGGAACAGAACTTCCAACATGTGTCTATGACATGGCAGAATTGTTTTTTTTTTTATCACTGAAGGTCGGATGATGGATATATCCATCCGAGAGGGTGCTATTTCCCACGTCATGACAGAATATAGCCATTAAAATGATCTCATTGGCACTGCCCTGAGTACTTGTAGGATCATGATCAATATTTACCACAGCATTACCACAGACCCCTTTTTGGGGTCTTTTAGGCCTCCTGTCCACGGGCGACATATCATTGCATTATCCGCGGCGATAATCTGCCTGCGGGTAACACATGAAGCGCTTTCCATAGGATAACTATGGAAAGCGCAGCCCGATGTACATGAGCGGAAATCCGCTGCGATTTTCCACTCTCATATAAAAAGTCATGCCATGCCGCGGTTTTCCCTGATGAACCTATCATAATGGTTCATCATGGAAATTTGGGGTGACTTTAGTGTTCTCCCACGTCGGAAATCCGCTGTGGTAAAATGCAACGCCCGTGGACAGGCAGCCTTAGTGTTTCCTTACGTCCTGGGTATCTCTCTGGGTCATCTTCCTTGGCATCCTCCTCCAACTCTTTAGGGCATGACCCTACCATGGCCTCCCCTCTTTCCCACACCTGTGCTGAGAAAATGACTCCTCTCCTGCCACTTTCCTTCCTCCAGGGCTCTTTTTAGAGATAGCAGCACTTTGACCTGTAGGCCTGCACTTACAATTTAAGTCCTGGTTTCTCAGGCCTACACAGGCTGAAGCTGGAGGGTGGGACTTCCTGTTGGTGTGCTGGAGGGGTGGGACTTCCTCCCTGAAGTACATAGGCTGTTAGCCAGGTCCTGCTCCCTCACCTTCAGGTTTTTCCCTCTCCCTAGTTAACTGCTCTCACAGCCGCCTACCATAGAGAAATGGCCATCTCAAATGGAGTCCCAGATGTCCCAATACTGACAGCCTCCTTCAGCAGTGTCCACAGGAACAGTCTCTGCAGCTCTCCAGCAGCCATTCATGTGCTTCCTGATCTCTTGTCTTAGGCCGCCTGCAGACGGGCGGGTTGGATCCGGCGGCGAGAATTCTCGCCGCGGGACCCGACCCGAGCGCCTGCAGGCAGGAGCGCGTACTCGCCCACGCCCGGCGGCCCCGGCTCTTTCATGTGCCGGCTGACAGGCAGCCGGCGCATGCGCAGACCGGAGCCGGCGGCTGGGTGAGTGACCCGCACAGAAATAGGACATGCCGCGGCCGTCTGCATAGGAGTGCGTATTGTAATGCACTCCTATGCAGGCTTTCAGTGGCGGAAATCCTGCGGGAAATCCCGCCGCGGGATTTCCGCCCGTGTGCAGGCGGCCTTAGACAGGGTAAGCTCTGTCCTTGGTGTTCTAATGAGACCTCTTACTTGGCCCCCGCCGGGCCCTCATCCGAAGTGGGTGGGCTCATTGCCCTTGATGGTATCGCACTGTCTTTGCCAAGCTCGTGCCTAGCATGTTTCTCTGGGTGATGCACCAGTCCACCCTACTCGCATCAATTGTGAATGAAGTGAATCCAGTACATGGTAAGCCTCATCTATCCTCCATGCTTTAGTGAGAAAAACCACTGTCTTGGGACACAGGTTCCACTGTAATTAGCATGGCGGTGAAGCTGCTACGGGTGCATTTTACCTCCTCACCGCAGGAGGAGTAATTCTTTCTCGGTGAGACTATGCCTCTTATAGCTGCGCAGTGTTGGTGTGCATCTGCCACCTTATTACCCTCTTCCATAGGAGTTATTGCAATACCGTGAGTCTCTGTATGTGACATGACTAGGCAGTTATTGCAAGCTTTAAACCTGCCTCATTACTTCCTTTCGTGGGAGGAGTAATTCTACGATGGTGACATCCTGTATGATTCATGACTATGCAATCATGGCAAGCGTTTGCTTCATTAACTCCTTCCGAGTAACTGTAGTGCTGTGACACTCTGCATCAATCACGATTATGCAGTTATGGCATGCACCAAGCTCTCTCATTAATCATTTCCATTGTTGGAGGCAATGCATGACAGCTGGATATGGTGTTGGTCATGATGGCAAATGCAGCTATCAGGCCCCTGTATCCTCATACCTTCTAAGGCCCAGTGCCCACGGATGGCGATTCCGCGTGGAATTTCTGCTGGTCCACGCTGCCGTGCACGTAATCCTATGCAGACAGATACAGTACTATCTTCCATAACGGCAGTTTTGTCAAGACTATTAGATTCTCTTTCTCCCAGGGACCCACCTTTTTAAACAAATATTACCATCTCACACTGCAGGTATGCCTTGGGTAGATTTGTTTCATGAAGCTGCTTGCACACGTAACCCACCCAACCTCTCCTCTCATCAGCTTCTATGTTCTGGTACACTGTTCTTCTGTCTGTCCTCATTTGGTTTTTGGCAGTGCATAGCCCCCGAAGACCAAGGGCATCTTCCCCTTTTGGTAGAGAGCATTTTTTGTCAAATGGAATGGTATCGCTCTATCGATAAGGGCTTCATCCACCTTGGTGAAGGACACTTCCAAGGCTACATGTTTTTTCTGAATGCTACTTAATGCATTTTGTTGTTGGTCACATGGCTCAGTGGGTGCCAGCTTACTGACCACACTCTCCTTCTCTTTTACCCATCCCTTGAGAACTGCTTTGGAACATCCAACGGTCTTGCTGTGTCCCCCAATAACACCAACGAGAACTAGATTTGGTTACTTGCCATAAAATCCATTTCTTGTCTCATTGGCTGAGTGCGGTGTCCCCCAATGAACAAGAGGAGAAATGGATTCTACGGTAAGTAACAAAAATCTTGTTTTGCTGCTCATCGGTGGCATTTTTTACAGCTGCCCTTTTTTAATAATAATAATTTGTCTGGCAGAAACTTTCCTTATTAAGCCTTTTGTCAGATCATTTGTCCTCGCTGTGAATCACTTGCATCTTTTCACAGCTCAATTATTTATCTTCAGTTTCTATTAAAATATCAATTGTTTTCATGCCTTTTGCAATACATTGGACTATTTCTAGCTTCTCATTTCAGAAAGGTCTTTCTTCCTCCCCATATTGCATGATAACTGTAAGTTGGTTATAGTGATTCTGTCATCAGATTCATGCTGACCGAACTACAGGCAACATGAACCCGAGACGGAGGCACCTGTTGTCCAAATGAGTCCTTTTTTTTTTTTTTTTTTTTTTTTTGCATGAATAACCCCTTTTAGTATTGCCACTTATGTTCTTTTTTTTTTTTTTTTTTTTCCAGCACACTAAGGCCGGCGAAGAAACACTAAAGATGTGTGTGGCTGTTCGTAGAAAACTGCAACTGTACTACTGGAAGGATCGTTCATTTCATGAACTTCAGGTGCTTTACTGCTAAATTAAATGAAGCAATTGTGCCCATAATCTGTTTTTATGCATTTAGGCAAATATGCAAAGAAAAGCTATTAAAAAGCTCCGTGTGGTAGCTAAGTGTGCCACGGCTTGCTTTACTCTTGCAATTTCTTGGTTTCTCTCCGTCTGTCCTGTAGTTTTGACAAGAGTCTCAGTCTGTTGTGCAGGGGGTTAACCGCCTTTTCAACGAGGGCCACATCAGCCTTATGGTTGCCGTCAAAGGGACGCTTATAATTGTAAGACTGTATAGTAATAGGGTCCCCAATAGTGACCCCAATAGTAATGGGGTCTCCCATCGTGGCCCCAGTGGTATCAGTGTCTCCCATAGTGGCCCCAGTAGTAATAGCAACCCCTATATTGGCCTTTAGCTGGGCAGCATCCTTACAGGCATTCCACTTGCCTAGCTTGTAGCTCCAGTCTGGCGGTGGCAGTGTGGAGTCTGTAACCGATGACCTCTTCCCTCAGTATCCTCTGCGCTGCATTCAGGACAGCATACGTAGACACCGGGGAAGGGGTCAGCGGTCACAGGCTCTGCCCTGCCGCCACTTAGACCGGAGCTGCAGGCTGAGTGAGTGGAATGCCTGTAGGGATAGAATACTGCATAGCCGGCGAGCTACATAAAATGAGGTGGCATGCCAGATTTGGGCCACAGGACTTGGAATTGACATTTGCTGTAATGCTTTTATTGCTGCTTAAAAAGAATAAAGTGTAAGCCTTACTGATCCGATTAGGGACTTTTGATGCGTAACAGAATATGTCCACTCGGACATTTCTGCATCACAATATTATCTCTATGGGGCTTGAATTCCGCACCTGTTAAAATCATTGCGTCTTTACTTTAAACCTGGCATCACATGGGCCGGAAATCTTGCGGAATGACCGCGCCGAAAAACCGCAAGATTTTTCGCGAAATAAGCGCAGCTTCCAAAACGTGACTTTGCCGTCGGCATTCTGCTGCAGAGTGGCCACTGTTGAGACGAGGAAAGAATTGACATGCCGCGGCTTTGAATTCCGCACCGTATGTCAGATTTTGTGTGGCTTGGCCGCAATGTGTGGACGAGATTTTTTTCAAATCTCATCCAGTTTGCTGGCTTCTCCCGGGTTAAAAAGACGCTGGCGGAATTGCTGTGCAGAAAGTCCGCACAGAAATTCCCTGTCAATTTTTTCCCCGTGTGAACCCAGTCTAATGCTGCAAGTTTCTGCTGTGAAACTAAGGATTGTGAAATTGTTGTTGCGGATTTCTAAAATACAAGAGATATAATTCCACAGTTTAAGGCTGCTCTCACACAACGCTTTTTACCTCAGCTAGCGCAGCGACCCAAGCACTGTGCTAATTGCGGTACAACACCACCATTAATTTCAATGGGCCTCGCAAACATGCGCTCAAACACGATGTTTCTAACCCTGCGATTTTTGAGCACTATTGCATTTTCGTGCGTTTTCAACGCGCCTCCTCAAACACTGTGACACGCGGTCAAAAACGCTGCTCAAAATTTCAAGCAGCATTTTCTGAACACCTGTGTGAGAGCAACCCAAGTCTGCATAAAAACAAATTCAAGAAGTTCCTCTAGAACACATTCCGTAGTTTAAAAAAAACAAAATCCGCATCTGCACTGCGTCCTGCGGGCAATTCTGTCCCATCTGAAAGGTCCCTTAATATCAAATGGGATCCATCAGGCTGCACCATTAACTGTTTAAAACTGGCACAGCTGTCATGGCTCATTAGAAATGAAAGTATGAGATGGATGTGAACATTAAAAACATTTAAAAACACAGGATGTACACTTGCGTTCTGTTTATTCAAGGTTTGAATGGAAGGGAATCGGGAGCTGATCTCACTCCATAGTATGCTGGTGCCAGCTGTTTATCACAGCTGACACTTGCTGACAACGACCGCGATCCATTGTAACACGGATCGTGGCTGTTAGCCCTGTAAGTGCTGCTGTCATTTCTGGCATTTAAATCTCCCAAACGATGTTCGCGGGTCCCATATGGCCCCCCACAATGAGATCACAGGGAGCCGTATGAGTGTCATGGGAGCCGGGGGCCTTCTGAAAGGCCCCAGGCTTGTCATGGCAGAATGCCCATCGAGCCATGCCCGTGGGGGGGCTTGATAGACTGCCTGACCGATAGCAGTTTGATGTAATGCTATGGTATTACATCATACTGCCGGAGCAAAGTATCACTAGTTGTTGTCCTCTCTGGAGACTAAAAAAAAAAGGAAGTATAAGATCAATAGTTTTTTGTTTTTTTTTTTACTAGTTATTAAAAAAAAGGTAATAAAAGTCAAAAAACACTTTTTTGCCATTTTTGTAATAAAAGAATCTAAAAAATAAAACAAAAATGCATATTTGGTATCGCTGCGTCTATAAAAGTCTGATATGTCAAAGTAACACATCATTTAGCCCACGTGATGAACGTAGTCAGAAAAAATGCAACAAAAAGCGATCAAAAAGCCGTATGTATTTCAAAATGGTACCGACGCAAACTACAGGACGTCCCGCAAAAAAACGAGCCCTCGCACAGCTATGTTGACGGAAAAATAAAAAAGCCATTGTGTGCAGAAGATGGTGACAGAAAATAATTTTAAATAAATACCTTTGAAAAAAAAATTGTACAGCAAAAAAACAAAACAATGTTTGGTATTGTAGTAATCATACTGACCAATAGAACAAAGGTATCATAACATTTTTGTTGCAGTTTGTGTGCCATAGACGCACCGAAAGATGTCGGAATTTAATTTTTCTTCCATTTCTCTCACTTATAATGTACTGATAAACTGTTAAAAATTCTATGGTACATTAAATAAAACCATTGAAAAATACAACCCATCCCACAAAAAAACAGCAGTTCTGCTCTGGTTTCTTCTGATCTTGGATGTTGGAATAAAAGCTCATACAGACTTCTCTGCATGAGAAATCTTTTTGCTGGATTTTTGCTATGTTTGGATTACTTGCCACCCCCGGTTGGAGGTGAGCCCGTGCATAAGAAGTTTCATTTGATGTGTGGCTAGCTGGAGATCATTTAATTCTTTATCAATAGTAAACCCACAAGATTACACTTGATTGTCCACATCATAGTAACATAGTATGTTAGTCTGAAAAAGACATGTCCATCCAGTTCAGCCTATTTGTACCCTGATGTTGATCCAAAGAAGGTAACCCAATGAGGTTGAAGCAAATTGTCCCCATTTAATCTGGCAATTAGAATAATCCCAGGGTCAACAGACCTTTTGATTTATTTAGTGACTATACCCTGTAATAATGTAATGCACAAGAAAGGCGTCCAGGCCCCTCTTGTACTCTTTTTAGTGAGTTTGCCACCACCTTATCCTCAGATAGACTGCCATAGTATAACTGCTTTTCTGTAAAGAATCTCCTATGTTGATGGAGAAACCTTCTTTCCTTTATATGTAGAGGACACCCCCTTGTTACAGTCCTGGGTATAAATAGACGAAGGGAGAGATCTTTGTATTGTCCCCTGATATATTTATATGTAATCATTGTGTCGCCCCTCAGTCGTTTTATCATAGTCTTTGATTTTCAGGTTGGTGTAGATAGACTAGATGGAAAAGAACTAACATAGTTTTCGGACTGTAAGGGTGTGTTCACACGTACCTGATTTTCAGTGGATTTTTTCACAGATTTTGGTGTGGATCTGCAGCAGATTTCACCCTTTCAAGTCAAATTGAAGGGGGAAAATCTATTGCAGATCTACACCAAAATCTGAGGCAGATCACCTACGTGTGAATGCACCCCAAAACTCCATTTTTAAGAAAAAAAAATTTGCTAAAAATGTGTATTCTGAAGCCAGATGGTCAGGAACTGCCAGACCTACCTGACCACTTCCTTACCAATAAGACAACCCCTTTAATTCATCAAGTATCATCCTAAAAATTGAACCCAGTGACATATCACCTTTTTATGGGAAGCTTGCGAATTGTCTACTGTACATGTATGTGCCGTTTCTGACAGCTCTCTTTTTATTTTTCTGACCCAAAACGTAACTTATTTGCAGGGTGACTTTAGTGTTCCCGATGTCCCCAAATCAATGGCATGGTGTGAGAACTCTATATGTGTGGGCTTCAAGAGAGACTATTATTTGATCAGGGTAAGGTTCTACTTTTTTTTTTTGATGGGGATCTATTATTGTGCACACTGGGGCAGATTTACTAACGCCATTCATACCTTTAAGCAGATACACCAGTCATAATGTGTCAGTAATTCCATTACCAAATCTACCTCATTGGCTTTTGACATTAGATATTATTCACAAGAAATATTTTAGAAGATTGATTCTGCCCTTATCTGTTGGGGGTTTCTAGAATGTGTGTATGTTTTTACATGACTGCTAGTTTTTAAAGGTAATGATCACCAGGTATATGCAGCCTGACCCCAGAACAGATCTGCCCATTCGACCCATATGTGTTATATTCTGAAACGCTGCTGTGTTTCATAAAAAAAACATACTTATAAGTGTGTTTATTTCTGAAATGCAGCAGCGTTTCAGGATAGAACATACATGCACTGAATGGGAATATCTGTCCTAGAATCTTGCTGCTTAAGGTTCTGGCAGCATGAACCTGGTGACTGGTTCACTTTAAGTACTTACTGTCTTGTGCTTCTTACAGGTGGATGGAAAAGGTTCCATTAAGGAACTCTTTCCCACAGGCAAACAGTTAGAGCCACTTGCAGTGCCACTGGCTGATGGAAAAGTAGCTGTGGGGCAGGATGACCTGACTGTGGTTTTGAATGAAGAGGGAACCTGTACACCCAAGTGTGCCCTAAACTGGACCGATATTCCCATGGCAATGGGTAAACGGTTAATATTTTCTCGTGTTAAAGTGTTAGGCTGCCTGTCCACGGACAAGGTGAAATATCACTAGCAATATTCCGCCGTGGGGGAGCAGGGGAGAGAAATGACTGATAGATAGGCTCGCAGCGGAGAATCGCAGCATGCCGCAATTTGAATCCCGCAAGCAGAGAATCTCTATGGTTCTCCTCTCGTGAACGTCGGGCTGTGCTTTCCATAGTTAAGTCTATGGAAAGCATTCACTGCGTTACCCGCATCTGGATTATCGCCATGGATAACGCAGTGACCTCTAGCCCGTGGAGGCCTTAATTTCATTAAAATCATTTACAACACACAGTTAAACTAGAGGAGAAATTGTTATAATGTGAAATATTAGAAAGTTAGAGGTATGTTCCACTGGCTCTCCAACCATTTATTTTTCATATATACATAATACTAATTTAATCTTTGTCTTGTTGCTAAGGCCAGCCCCCCTTTTTTTTTTCTTTAAATACATTGTGTGATCATAGTTGCTGAGGATTTTGTTTTCTGCTCTAAAATACATATGTTCATCAATTTGTTTACATTTAATAGAACACCAGCCTCCGTATATCATTGCTGTGCTGCCAAGGTACGTGGAAGTACGAACGTTTGAACCCCGCCTCTTGGTACAAAGTATTGAGCTTCAGCGGCCACGTTTTATTACATCTGGAGGGTGAGAAGTTACTTAAAATTCAAAATACTTTCTTGGTAGTTAAAGGGGTTGTCCCGCGAAAGCAAGTGGGGTAAAACACTTCTGTATGGCCATATTAATGCACTTTGTAATATACATTTAGCATTAAATATTGGCCATACAGAAGTTATACACTTACCCCCTCCGGTGTTGGCGTCCCCGTCTCCATGGCGCCGACTGAAGCCGCCTTCTCCCTCAATTAGACGCGCTTGCGCAGTCTGCTCTTCTGTTCTTTTGAATGGGGCTGCTCCGGCGTGCTCGCGCCGCATTCAACAGAACAGAAGAGCAGACTGCGCAAGCACGTCTAATCGAGGGAGAAGAAGGCTTCGGTCGGCGCCATGGAGACGGGGACGCCAACACCGGAGGGGGTAAGTGTATAACTTCTGTATGGCCAATATTTAAGGCACGATGTATATTACAAAGTGCATTAATATGGCCATACAGAAGTGCTTAACCCCACTTGCTTTCGCGGGACAACCCCTTTAAAGTTTTAAACTATGTTGCATCAGGTTTAAAAGATATATAACGTATTTGTGAATAACCAATCAACAACAGGCAGATTAAAAGGCCACTCCAGTAATGTAACTAATCGTCCAATATAATGTTAGCCACAGTAGTGTTATCTTGTTTAGTTATTCTGTTCTTCTTTTCAGGTGGGTCATGTGATTTAAGTGTCCCCCTGTGAATTGCTTGTCTTTGTGTTCTCTGTTGGTAAAAGAAAAACCTCATCTTAAGACCAAAATAGACTGTGCGATTAAAGGGTTCAAGTGCAACACTGATTTAGGGACTGGCCCTGATTTAGCAGAGCTCACATGAAATCGCGGAATCTGCGGTATTCTGCATTCATTCAAAAAAATAGAGCATTCGCAAGTCCGCTCGCAGAAATTAAATCGCAGCATGTTCTACTTTCTTGCAGATTTAGCACGGATGGCTTCCATTGAAGTTAATGGATGCTGTCTGACCTGCGGCCCATCAGTAATTGACATTGCGGATAGGTCGTGGGGACCCGCGTCCTCGCCTAGCGACGGCATGGGAAAACCAGTGTTTTAAAAAAAATAAATATCTGTACTGCGCATGTCCAACAGTGAGCCACCAGGTCCATTCACAATACAGATTTAAGTAGGTACGCACGGACTCTGGCGGGGGACAGGGTCTGATTCCACTTCAAGCTCCCGCATGCAGAATCCGACCTGTCCGTGTGAGATTGGCCTTAATGAGAAAAATCCCAGTTTTCCAATGTCAGCACAGAAAACAGAAATTGTTGCGGCACACTAAACATAGGAGAAATACTCACTAGAGCTCATCCAGGGCAGAGATACAGAGCTAGTTGTAGATCAGGACCCGTCATCCAAAAGAAATAGTCAACAGAAAAAGTCAAAATACTAGCAGCATCAGGGGTGTAACTCAAATACCATGTTGCAGTTTCTTGGTTAAAATTCCAAATTTATTCCATCTTGCATATAAAACACAACATTTCGGCTGAGAGTTCTCAGCCTTTCTCAAGCCAATGCATATAAAACGTCGTGTTTTATATGCAAGATGGAATAAATTTGGAATATTAACCAAGAAACTGCAACATGGTATTTGAGTTACACCCCTGATGCTGCTAGTATTTTGACTTTTTCCAGTTTTCCAATGTGATCTGGACATGTAGACAGTACTGTTTGTTTCAGATTCTAACGTATGTATATTGTTATCCTATGATTTGACTTGTATTAGGCTGCCTCCATATCTGAACTGGAATCTCCTTTTGGAGGTTCCATTGCAGATTCGGCGCATAGTAGCCATTATAGTCAATGGGGTCCGTTCGGTGCTGCTTGGTTCTGTCATTCGGCCAGGGTATTCCCCTCTCCTGCTCCCCGAATGAAGCAGAAAAATAAAAATCTCTGCCACAAATGTGAAATCACCCTTAAAGGGGGTTTCCACTGAAATACTATTGATGAGCTACCATCAGGATAGGTCATCAATAGTAGAGCGGCTGGGGTCCGTCGCTCGGGACCCCAACAGATCAGCTGAGCAGGCGCTTGCTGTCAGCAGCGCAAATACACAGAGGTTGGAGCTGAAGCCTCCGCTCCAAATGCCATGTAGTGGCCGGCGCTTGTAACTGCAGGCACGGCTCTCATTAAAATCAATGAAAGCCGTGCCTCTGGTTACAAGCGCCAGCCAGTACACAAATGTCGGCGCGGATGCTTCTGCTCCGAATTTTGTGTTAAGGCGCTGACAGCATGCGCCCGCACAATTGATCTGTCGGGGCCCCGAGCGATGGGCCCTAGCCGATCAACTATTGATGACATCCTGATGACAGGTCATCAATAGAATTTCAGTGGAAAACCCCTTTAATGTGATGGGAGTGTCGTCTTCGAGAAAATTACGTTATTATGGGTTAAAATGTCCCAGGACTTCTTAGTCTCTCTGTATAATTTTTTTTTCTTCTTTTTAGTCCAAACATTGTGTATGTAGCCAGTAATCACTTTGTTTGGAGGTTGGTTCCTGTTTCCATTGCAACACAAATACAGCAACTTCTTCAAGACAAGCAGTTTGAACTTGCCTTACAATTGGCGGTAAGTATGAAGAATAATAAATATTACATAACTGAATATATGTAGTATGGCTCACAGGTTATTTTCAAGTTTGACTAGCTGTTCATCAACCATATAAGACAGATATTGTCCAAAATTTGGTCTGATCAGTGATTTGTAAGAGCAATGTTCTCATGTGCCCCTATACCTCTGTTGATGCACTCCATGATCCTATTTGCTTTGGCAGCAGCTGCCTGACACTGGTTGCTTCAGTTAAGCTTACAGTTAACGAAAATCCCCAAGTCCTTTTCCATGTCAGTGTTATCCAGTGGTTTCCCATTTAGTATATAATGTTGACATGTAAGGTTATGCATATGGGCAGGAAAAATACATTTATCAGTGTTGAACCTCATTTGCCACTTTTCTGCTCTCAACTTCAGCTCCATTTACACTTGACGAATGTCAGGCAAACGATGCCCAACACTTGTCCTCGCATGCACTCGCTCCCGTGCTGTTGGACAGGATTAAGGCGGCTGAAGGAGACTTTACTCCTCGCTCTCCCCTGCCCTTCTCCATTGACTTAACACAGCAGCCGTTCAGTACCGAATGGCTGCTGTTTACACTGAACGATCATCGTTCAGGATTTTATGCCGCCTAAACGATGAGCGGTGATCCTGAATGATGATCGTTCAGTGTAAATAGCAGCCATTCAGTACTGAATGTCTGCTATGTTAAGTCTTTTTAGATGAGTCAATTTCTCATTTGAACGGGCAGGTGATGCCCTCGTTAGCTCATGCAGTCTGTTTAGACAGGCAGATACAACGTTGGCTCATTCAAATGAAAAATCGTTCATTTAATGCAAACATAAAAATGACACGATTATTGTTTATCATTTGGTTGTTGGCCTGCATTTAAACTGAGCGATTATCGTTCACTTTTTTGTTCAAAAAAATAGTTTAATCTTCATTTCGTCTAAAAGCATCTTAAGATTGGCAAAATTTAGTTAAATTTATTATGCTTTAGCTTTTACTTGGAGTTAAATCATAACAAGCACCACGAGGCAGAAGCCGGTGACAAAAGTGTAGAAAGCTAGCACACTTTGGGACCGAATTAACAGTCTGTTAATGCCGAGAAAACACAAAACAAATCGAAGTAAAATTATTACTTTTGTATCCAGTAAGTATTCTGTCAACAAATTGTAATTACTATGTTTTGTTTTTAATAAGCGGATGAAAGATGATGCGAACAGTGAAAAGCGACAGCAGATCCATCATATTCAGAACTTGTATGCCTTTAACCTTTTTTGCCAGAAACGATTTGACGATTCTATGCAAGTGTTTGCCAAACTTGGTACTGGTAAGACCTTTTTTCTTTATACATTGTGCCATTTTAAATGGTCACTGCACGCTGAGACAACTTGTGTTTAATACAATAACAAGCAAAAGTGCAAATCAATTTATTTATCTAAAACAATGTTTTGTGCAGAAAAATCATTCTAAATTCCCAGCCACTAGGGGTCTTCATTCGTTCTAATTTATTGTTCACTGTCAGTAGTGTGGGAGAATGACTGAGAGGTTCACCATTTTGTGTATTTTCTGTTGTAAGCTGTGAAGATGTTAAGATGAGGGAAGGGAACATCCCCCACAAGAATTGAAGGAGCAGCAGGTCTGACTGCTTTCTTGACCAGTGGAAAACTTATACAAGGCTCAAGTTACAGCCGCATGGCAAAAAGGAAAGTCTTTGTGTTAAAGAACAGAAAATGGCTGGAGAGAAACAGGAAATATTTCTTCTGGACAGCAAGTCAAGCATGAATAGAGCATGCTCAATGGAAGCTCCTCCTCGGTGAATGAGCTCACAGCTACCTTACAAATACCTCCCTATGAGGATGACCAATCAGCACACAAAATGATTTAACTGTACTTAAATGACCCAACTTCCTCTGTTGGAAACCTTATATAAACTTTTACCCTTCTAAATAAAGGTTAGATCCCTTTTGGTGTACAGCATGTAGATTTGTGTTCATTTGGGGGGGGGGGGGGGCAGGGGGTCTTCAGGCTTGTCCATTATTCTGATCTAATATGGCACCCACAGTATATCGAATAGCGAAAAACGAATAGTGATAATAAGACGAATATAAGGGGGTGGGGGTGGGGGTGATCGCTCAGGTTACCATAAAAGTCTAATGAGAGAATAGGAGGAGGATACTTCAGAGGGAGAGAAACTCGCACAGCTGCAGCTAATAGTAAATGATTGTTTACTGCTGCTGGAATCAGATCGTCACTGCTTAGTAATGCTGTACACTGTCCTATATGATGCTATGATATGTGTGTGCTACACCTAGAGAGCAGAATCTGCTATTTTCTTCATGTGCAGTCTATAGAAGCTATCACAGCAGATGGCTTCTCCCACCAGCTCATGGAAGACTGAAAATTACAGATGCAGCTTGCAGAGGGAAACATTGGTGAAAAATGCAAGCTATACATAATATGAAAGCCAGAAGTGGGGTTATTCCTCATGTACACACGTCAGCTTATTAGGAAAAGTTATCTGAATGTGCCAGTACACTTCAAATTAGGGTAGAGATTATTTTAATAACAGTGCCCCTGACAGGGCTGCAGTACTGGTAAAGCACTTAAAGTCAATGATGGAAAAATGTTTAGTCGTGTATCTCTTGAATTTTAATTTCAATTTTACAACCAATACCTTGGGACCGATTACTATGACTGCACAAGTCCAGTTAGAAATTACCTCCAGTAATCCACTTGAGGGGGAAGTAGCAAGTGTATTGTGAGCCATCGGGCTTCTAGTGACTGTGATCTTCGTGCAACTCCACTGAATCAATAAGATTGTTGACCACGTCCTGTGGATTTAAAAGGAGAGGACTGCAGTGCAAATATTGAGGTTTTAAGGGATGAGCTTTACAAGCATCATGATCTTAATTCCTCTCTACCCCATCCTGGAAGTATGCTTCAATGTTCTCTTTTGCTTGTAGCTGTAACTAGTTTTAAGGTGAGACCAGACAGAAGCAAGCTATAATCTATTGATAGCAATAAGTAGTTAATTGAACTAATATTTTGTTACGTATTGAGGTATATATTTTGTACCTTTTCATTTCTGCATTGTTACTTTTATTACTTATTTTGGTAAACTAACACAATTCTTGGTATTAAAGTATGCTGCCTAGCTTGCTGTTAGCCAGTATTCTCCTCTACCAGGTCTTAAACAAATACTGAATACCCGATACCAAATGCTTACCCTTGCAACTCATTGTGAATGTAATGAAAGGGATCAGTCATCCACAGTTAAAAACTTCCATTTTTTTTCTTAGATCCAACTCATGTTATTGGAATGTACCCAGATTTGCTGCCCTCTGACTACAAGAAACAGCTGCAGTACCCTAATCCAGTGCCGTTGCTGTCAGGAGCCGAACTCGAAAAAGCTAACCTAGCCCTTATAGATTATTTGACCCAGGTGAGAAGTCAATTTATAAGGTTAAAGACTTCAGAGCACCCACTAGCAAGGAATTAATTTGTCTGTGCCTTGTGTAATATATTTTTGCTCTGTTTTTTTTTTGTTTTTTTACATTGTGGAACATTTAGGCCTCATGCCCACTGCCGGGTCGGATTCCGACTGCGAAATATCGCAGCAAAATCAGACCCGGCGCCTCCCAGAGACCCTGTACTCGCCTCTTTCGGATCCGCGGCGAAAGTCTATGCAGGCACGCAAGTGCAGTGCAGCGCATGACACGCAGGCGCTGGGCGTTGACGCGACTTCCCGCAATACTTTTGCTGTGAGAACATCAGAAGTATCGCGTGCCGGCCGGCCTCTATTGACTGCAATGGAAGCCGTCCATGCATTTTTCTGCACAAATTAGAACATGTCGTGATTCTCCCCCGCAAGCTGAAAATCGCAGTTGATTTCCGCTCGTGAACAGGGAAATCGATTCCCATAGCCTGTCTATGGATGGTCATTGCTGCAGAACTCATGGCGGGCACCTGGCTGTGAATTCCGCTTCGATAATCCGTCCATGGGCATCAGCCCTTATACTTGTGTTTTAACTATTCCAATTTGTAGCTATGTTTTGAGAGGAGTAATATGTTAACGAATAACTATAAAATCAGTTAATCACTGTTTTTATGTTACTCTACAAGATGGTATCCATTCTTATTTATTTAATGGACAAAAATCTATTTTATGCCCCATTTACACTCAATGATGGTCGTTTGAGCGAATAACTTTTTTACTTTCAAGTGTTGAGAGTTTACATATAAAGATCGTTTGATTTTTATGAAAGATCGTTTGAAAGAAGTAATGTTGTTCGGCAAACAATCGCCCCTCGCCTCAACTGTTTTGAGAGACTGGATTAATGCTGTTTAAACTTAACGACAAGCGAACAAACTAACAACTATTTTTATGCAGGCTGAAACTCAGCGATAAACTAAACGAACGTGAAATGAGCAACTAGTGCACGATGGCTTCGCGTTTACACGTAATGATTATTGCTCATTTTCACTCGTTTGATCGAATTTGAAGCTAAAATTGTAAATGGGCTTTAAGGCTGAAGCTAATCCACAATGCAATCATTTATCATCAGTCAGAGCTATAATAGGAACACACAGGTGTCCATAGTATATGGTAAAACTGCACCATTCCTCAAATCACTGGCTATTCCAGTGTTTGCCTATGAGAAAGGAAATTGCAAACTATCTTGTAAAAATGACAAAAACAGCTGGAAACACTTGCCCACAAGTTGTGATAATGTTGCTGTTGTATTGTCAATCGTAATTTTGTTGGACTTCAAAGGAACTTTAAAAATCAATGATGAAAGTGATTGATAGATACAGAAATTTGCCCCTATACTGAAGTTTTTTTTCTAAAGTGAACAGGTTTTTAGAAAGCCTGCAGATACTACAAGTGTTCATTTCCAGCTGTTCTCTTCCATTTGTAGCTGGCAAACTTCTGATGGCGCTTTACAATCTTTGTGTCTAGTCACATACAGAGCAGTGGGAGTAGGCTCTTTCTGCAGTCAGTTGTCCTACAAGTGTGTAAAAAAGAGTAGAGGGACATACATTGCTGACTACTGGACACAGACAAATTCTTTATACAGTGGTACCTATGCTTGCAAGTGCCCCAGCTTGCGAGCATCTTGACTTGCGAGCAGGCTCTCACAAATTTTTGCTCGGATTTAAAAGCAAAAACTTGGGTTACATCGTTGAATGGCTATGATTGGCTGACACAGCTCTGGATTAACCAATTAAAACATTAGGTTGCTGGAGGCGAGGCATTCAAGCCCCGCTTCCAGTTAGAAATGCTCTGTCGGCGTGGAGGAGGACGCGACAGCCTGTAGCAGCGATGGAGACTATCGCAAAGACCGGAACGCCAGCAGTAGGCGAGTATTGATGGTGCTTTTTCTTTTTTTTTTTTTTAAGATACGAGTGTTTTGGCCTAAGAGCTCCGTCACGGAACGGAAAGCTAAGGCACCACTGTATATTTTTCAGTTTAAATTGCAATATCAGACAAAATAGGAAGAAATGAACAGGAGATGAAGGGCGTGTTCACACAGGGCGGATGTCCTGCTGATTTTCCGTGCAGCATTTTACAGTGGCAGCAAAGAGGATTCGTTTTTCAAAATCTCAGCCTTGCAATGCAGAAAAAAATCTGCACAAAACCTGTGTGGAAATTTACGTTCGAAAGGAAATTTAAATCTGCAGTATGTTAATTTTAGCGCTGTTAATTCTGCGTAATCCCCTTTTTCTCAATGAGGGGGTGAATTCTGTACCAAAATCTACATTTAAAACAATGAATAAATTTGCACCAAATGTTCAGGCTTCGATGCCGACTTTCACCTGCTGATATGCTACAGAATGTCCACTGCAGGTATTACACAGCAAATCCGCCCCATGTGAACATGCCCGAAGGAGAAATTACTGTTTGTAATAAATGTTTGTGAATTTTCTGAACACACATGAATTCTTTCTCTGTATTATTTTTTTTCATAAACTGATAGAAAAGAAGTCACCTGGTTAAGAAGTTGAATGATAGTGATCATCATTCTACAACCTCCCCCCTTATGGAAGGAACCCCAACCATCAAATCAAAAAAGAAGCTTCTGCAAATTATTGATACCACGCTGCTAAAGTGTTACTTGCATGTGAGTTTCTGCTATATAAATTATGCAGTTCTTGTTAAATTCAGTATTCTGGAGACTCTGACCCATATGTATTAAGAGACAGCACCACTGTCATACACTACAATTAGGAATGGCAGCAATGATTTAAATCTGCTGACTCCTGATGATGACTCCTATCATCAAGCACCACTTGCAAGTTCTTTTTACAGGGACTATACAGACTGTAAGCTGATGTTTGGGAAAGCTGTACAGTGAAGAAGAGCAAGAGGTGACTGTCCTTTGCTTTTGTCCCTTCAAAAGCCATGTGCCTCTTCAGTATACTGATCTGTGGTTGTCCTTTTACACCAGTATTAAACACCACTGGTGGCATGAGGAGTTAAAGGGAACCTGTCAGCTTGAACATGCATCAGTTCACAGAATTTGGATCCACTGAGGGATATACAACTATATAAAACATTAACCTTTATTAGAGTATTTAAAAAAGCATAGCCATGGCGGAGTCTGAACGGCGATGTAGACGGCCGCAACTCAGAGCAGCTCCCGGAGAAGCCTGAAAAATATCCTGTCAGCGGGACCCAGAGTGAAAGAAAAATGGCTACAAACATAGCGGCAGCACAGCGGAGACCACCGGAGCAGAAACGGGCATCCATGGAGAAGATGGTGCGCGGCAAAGAGAAGGGAAAGGCAGAAGAAGCCGGCGGCCAGCAGAAACAAGATGGCGCCGGAGGGAGAGAGCCGCGAACACTCATACCGCGCCCCAGTATAAGCAGCACAGACACAGCGCGGAAGCTAGCAAGGTATGCCAGGGAGGAGAGGGGCAGAAAAGAAGAAGAAACAAGCCCGGGGCAGCAGAGGGGAGACACAGAGGAGCGGGTGAGCCCACAAACAAGCAGGCAAACGGTGGGAATAGGAGGGGAGGAAGAAGCCACACACCAAGAAGGCAGAGCAGAGGAGAGAAGGGATAAAGCAAACAAAATGATAGACCCTAACCAAGAAGAAGGCAAACAAGTCAGCACTACACAAAAGCCTGAAAATAAAAGACAAGATATTATGCCCAAAATGAGAAACCCTAACGGCAGAGAAACAAATAGGGTAAATACAGATGAATATTGCCTGCAAGATGATGCAAGCATCACAAATGAAACAGACGATGACATGCAAGATGACATGCGCATTACAAGCGTACCTGGAAACAGGGCACAAGAAGGCATAAACAATGCAAGAGCATGCGGTAACCGCATACAAGACAAGACAAAGAACACAAATGCCACTGACAACCGCATGCAAAATAGCACAAGCTATGCAAGCACATCCGACAGCTATACACAAGATATCATAAACAACGCAGGTGACCCTGACACAAATAACCAAGAACCAAAAGATGCAAGAGGTGCCAGAGAACCCACGCTGAAAGACCTCTTTGGAGAGATCACTAAATGCAATGCATCGCTGAGTAACCTCAACACGCAAATGGGTGCGATGCAAACGAATGTAAACCTGCTACGACACGACGTACAAAAAATAGCAGAGCGTCTGACAGAAACCGAACAACGTGTAAGCGACGTGGAAGACGCAATACAGCCAATACAACGAGATGTGGAGAAAAATCTGCAAGATATACAATATCTACAGAACAAAGTAGATGACCTAGAAAATAGGTTAAGAAGAAATAACGTGCGGATTGTGGGCCTCCCAGAAAAAGCAGAAGGAAGAAACCCAGCAGAATTCATGGAAACATGGCTGACTGAACTATTCGGAAGAAATACCCTCACCACGATGTTCGCAATTGAAAGAGCTCATCGTGTCCCCACACGACCCCTCCCCCCGGGGGCTCCCCCTAGACCAATGATTATGAAAATACTACACTACAGGGACCGAGACATCATACTTCAAAAAGCCCGTGAGAAGGGCGAAATTCAATATAATGGCGCAAAAGTCTTTCTTCACGGATTTTTCTACGGAAATACAAAAGAAACGCGCAACATTTATAGAAATAAAGAGACCTCTGCGAAACCTGCAAGTGCCATACGCGATGCTATACCCCGCCAAATTGAGGGTGGCGGCGCTGGGCGCAACACATTTTTTCGAAAACCCAAAAGAAGCCAGCACCTGGATAGATCACAACGAAATGGAAATCCGGAAGGGAAGAACACCACGCAAATCACCACGAAGAGACAACACCTAAAGAAATGCTTAACTGGAGGGACCCAAAACCTCTGAGAGGAGCTCCTGGGACGACAGGACACATCGTTCGGAAGAATGAAGGACTGGTACCCCGATCCGAGTGGAAGACAACGGATCAGTGAGTTATATGTTGGGGATGTTCGTTGTTTGGTCTCTCTCTTGTATGTTGGGGAAATGTTAAATAATTCACAGGTAAAGGAGGTAATGTCATGCGGTAGAAACAGGGGACAAGGGGTGGTAAGGGGAAGGAATGCTTGCATAAATGTGCAGATGATAAGAATACTGGAAATAATAGAAATATGTAAGGTAAAGGAAGATACATGTAAATATTGGAGGCGGAGACGGAGAATGGGTAAAATTGTATGCATATATGTGGAGAGGGATGTAGGTGCAACGCTGACACAGAGATACGGATCCTCTCAGTGCGGCTCACTCACAAAAATAAAAGAGAACAAAAACTACCAGAAAATATAAACCCTGAGGAAGGTAAAGAGTAAGAAGGAGTAGAAAGGTCAGGATTGTTTCATGGAATGTGCGAGGCATGAGTGACCAGACAAAACGCTCGGCAATACTAGAAGTAATCAAGGAGCAGGGCATGGCAATTATATGCCTGCAGGAAACACACCTGTCAAAAGAAACCATAGATACACTCAAAGTGGGGGGAATGGGACAAAGCTTCCATTCTACACACACAAGATACTCCAGGGGGGTCAGTATATTGGTACACAAAAATATACCGTTCAAATGCCTGGCGCGAAAAATTGACCCAGAAGGCCGATTCATATGTCTACACTGGAGAATATACAATTACACATGTATCCTGGCCTCGGTATACATCCCGCCCCCATACAACAACACAGTAATGCGGCAAATAGGGTTTACAAATGATACGCCGGACGTACCAATCCTAATAATAGGCGACTTTAACTCGGTAATTAACCCCGCACAGGATAGATGAAGGACAGAAAATATAAGGGAGGAAAGGAACCTGACATCACTGGGCTGATTATTAAACGAAATATCACTAATAGACATATGGCGAACACGACACCCCACAAATAAACTTGCTATTCGACCACACATCAATCCCTATCCAGGATAGACCTAGCAATAGGGAACACTAGGCTATACAGTGACATAACTGCAATAGAATATTTGCCGAGGGTTATTTTTGATCATTCCATACTACGCCTAGATCTACAACACAGCAACGCCAGTAACTACACCCAAAAGAGGTGGAAATTAAACCCGCATTGGCTAAATCTACTAAATAAAGAAAACGGGAAAACAGCCCTAGCGGAATATTTTGAACTAAATAAAGGCACCACAAGTGTGACAGTCGGCTGGGAGGCCATGAAAGCATATATGAGGGGGGTATATATACAGCAAATCACTCAGGCAAAAAAGGGACACAGAGAGAGAGGGCAGAAACTACAGGTAAAACTGAAGGAAATGGAAGAAAATCACATAAAAGAGAATACCATAACAACACTTAACATATGGAAAGAAGCCCAAGAGGCCCTTAATAAATATACATTAGAAGCAGCTGCCACCAAAAACGGGTTCAGGAAGCAGGCATACTACGAGGAGGGAGAAAGAACGGGACATATGCTGGCAGTTATAGCCCGAGCACAAACTAGCCCCACATACATTATTGAATTAAAAAACGTACAAGGCGAAATCGTTAGGGACACAACATCCATAAGAGAGACTGCGCGGGAATACTACTCCTCCTTATACTCCTCAAAATTGGACAAATCAACAGAACAAATTGAGGAATACCTGGTGGGGATAGCAACACGTAGACTGACGGAAGAACAGAGAGAATTCCTAGATGCACCAATAGACTTGGAGGAACTACAGGAGGCAGTGAAAGATATGCAAAGCAACAAGGCCCCAGGAGAGGACGGCTTCCCAATAGAATTCTATAAACAGTATGCAGAAATCCTATTACCACACCTATTAGAGACAATGGAGGAGGCAGAACAGAAAGGGGAACTGCCACAAACAATGAGAAAGGCAAAGATAACAATTATATTAAAACCAGAGAAGGACCCCCTGTTGATGGACTCGTATAGGCCAATATCGCTGCTGAACGCAGACGTTAAAATAATAGCTAAAGTCCTAGCTAATAGACTAGAGTGGCCCCCGCCCTGGTACACCCGGATCAGAGCGGGTTTATACCAGCAAGATCAACAGCAACAAACATCCGCAGAGTATTCCTAAATTTACAAATACCAGTAGATAACGCCGGAGATAGAATCCTATGTTCATTAGACGCAGCTAAGGCGTTTGATAGCGTCAAATGGCAATACTTATGGAAAGTACTAGAAAAAATGGGATGTGGCCCAATATTTGTGAAACGGGTAAAACTCCTATATACCGGAGTGGAGGCGGATGTATTCATTAACGGGGGATCCTCAGAGACATTTCCATTATACAGAGGGACAAGACAGGGGTGCCCATTATCACCTCTCTTGTTCGCACTAGCAATAGAGCCCCTAGCGTGCAAAATAAGAACACACCAGGGAATAACAGGGTTTCAAAGGAAAAATACAGAGGAGAAAATCGCCTTGTACGCAGATGACATGTTGCTGTTCCTGGGGGATGGTGGAGAGTCCCTAGAAACTGCCATGCAAATAATTAAAGAATTCTGAACTTTCTCAGGACTTTCCATCAACTGGAATAAATCGGAAATACTTCCAATAGATAACCCCGAGATGCAAATCACTAACAGAGAAATAACCCTGAAATGTACACCAACAATTAAATATCTGGGAGTCAAAATCACCAATAAAGTTAGTGAGTACGCAAAAATAAATTTAGAACCACTCATGGAAAAGTGGAAACAAAAGCTCCACATATGGCGCAAATTACCTATGACAATTATTGGAAGAGCGAATCTCATAAAAATGATATGGATGCCGCAACTGCTATATCTAACACATAATGCCCTCCACTGGATAACACAAAAATTCTTCCATAAAGTCAGGGGACTATTTAGGGAACTCATATGGGGGGGGGGGAAGACGCCTAGGATCAAACTGGAACTGCTATATAATTCCAAAGAAAAGGGCGGACTGGCCCTACCCAACCCGTTTTCATATTTCATGGCCTCCCAGCTGCAACACCTCAGGGGGTGGGAGACGGAAGAGGTACAGGACGCCAGCTTCAGGATCCTTAAAGACTTCTTTGATGGGTCACATGTGTTCGAAACTCTGGAACGTGGAACGTTTAGAAGGAATGGCCAGAACGCCCCCACACTATTACTTATACATAGAGTGTGGTGGAAAGCCAGAAATATGCTTGGTATAACAGGCTGCACACAGCACACCCCCATATGGAATAATCCATACTTACCAGAGGTTAACAAGCTACAAGGCTTCCAGGGATGGAAAGACAGGGGAGTCAGAAGGATGGGACAGATACTGGAGGGGGGGAGCTGAAAACACTTGAACAGCTAAGACAGAACTACGACATTCCTAATGGGGACTTTTATAAATACCTACAGCTTAGGCATGCTATACAAGCAGAGAAGAGCACGGCAGGGATAACAGTGTCAACAAACACAGTGGCGGATATTATAGGGAAGGCTACCACCACAGCGGGGAAAATATCTATATATATACTCTTATATACAAGATACGGTCAATGCCCACAACCCGATACTAACAAAAGCAAAATGGGAAGCAGATATAGGTCCCATTGAGGAGTCGCACTGGGAGGAGATCCTACAAATGACACCCAAACTATCACACAGAATATCACAAATATTCCTAATACATAGAGTTTACCGTACTCCGGCCTTCCTGCATAACATAGGTATGAGAACCTCTCCGATATGTGTAAGGTGCAAAACCCACACGGCGGACCTAATCCACATGCTATGGAGATGCCCGAAACTGCACAGATACTGGGCGGAAATACGAGATGCAATAAACGCAGCATTCGGCATAAACATAGACTTCACACCATACGTATGCATACTAGGATATACGCATGATCTTGCATTAGATGATAATGAAAAACTGGCGGTATCCAGACTATTGTATATAGCTAGAAAGACAATAGCTCAACACTGGCTAGATAAAGAACCGCCTACACTAGGGGAATTCAAAAACAAGGTCAACCAAATTTTACCATGGGAAAAAAGTATATATACTAAACGCAAGACCAGCCAAAAATACTACGATATATGGTTGAGATGGATACACGCCCAGAGCCAGACAAGAAATGACGGAACCAATATATGGGGGGTGGGGGGGTGAGCCGTGTGGGTTGGTACCAACAGGTTGGGGACCTGACCCGGGAGAGGAGTAGAAGTAAATAAGACATAGTAAAATAAGTATATGCAATGTATAAAGGGAATAAGGGAAATAGTTATATATATAAAAATGTTATAAAGATATGTAAAAGATGAAAAGTTAAATAAAAATACTTTCAATGGAAAAAAAAAAGGCATAGCTAGGCTTGTGCCTATCTCTCTTTAAATATTCTAATAAAAGATTGTTTTACATAGTTGTACATCTTCAGTGGATCCAACCTCTGTGAACTGATGTCATTTGTTAAAGATTTCAGTGACCTTTACAGTGATATGGTAGCTGGTATATGTAGTCCAAACTGCAGGTAGCATCTAACAAAAAACAACTAAATCTTATTTGTATAGCGCCAACTTATTCTGCAGTGCTTTCAGGTAATTTATTAGCCCCACCAAACTGGGTACTCATTTTACTGACCTCAGAAAGATAGAAGGCTGAGTCGGCCACCTGAACCAGGTTGGGATTGAACTTGCAATTTTCAGGTCGAGAGTGAGAGTTTAGGACTACATTTCTGCTGTGTTGGTACTCTGCTCCACACGGGGCTCCTACCCGGCGTTTCAACCACTTCTCGGGCCTGGTGATTGTTCAGATTGCTTTCGGTCACCACGACCAACCACATGACTAACTTCATGGTTGGTCACTTCTGGGGCCTGCGCTACTTCAGTTGCGTGCTCTTTCATTCTTCTCCCCTTCCAGTCTGATCCAGTCGTCTCCCCTTCCAGCCTGGCGCACTTCATCGGTCTCATCCAGCTGTCCCGTGCTCCTTCAACCACCTCCTTTTCTAGCCTGTCACTACTCAGTCATGAAAAAGGTGTTTCCTTCACATCTGCATGGAAAATGCGGTAGTTGCCAATAGGTGCTCACATCCGGCCACCGCTCAGTTGGTCAAGCGACTCTTTCGGACCAGCCAGTGAACCTGTCCCAGGGACATCCACTGCCAGTCCTGAACCAGAATAGGGACGCTCTCTCTTGTTGGCGGACCCCACCAAAGCCTACAGGTAGATTGTGGAGATGCTGGTCAGGACATCCAGGCAGAACCCAACTGAAGAGTCCGATGCTGAGGAATCATTCCTAGGCAAACTCACACGGCAGGCTTCAAAACTTCATCTGCAGGACCTTGATTCCTCTGCCACAATAGACTCCTCCTTTCTATGTCTTAGACATTCACATAATACATTCCCCTCTCATTCAGAATTTGAGAAGATCCTGGTCAAAGAGTGGTTAGCTGTGGATAAATGTTTTCTCAAGGCTAAGCACTTGGGGAATGGATACATAAATGTTTGAGTAGCCAGTTAAAAGATGGTGGTCTTCACCATCAGTGGATGCTCCAGTGTCTCGCCTATCCAAACGCACTACACTGCCCCTGGCAGATATGTCTTCTCTTAAGGACCAACTTAGTAGACTACTAAAATCCTTTGCCAAGTCATCTTTCAAGGTGACCGGGTCAACCTTTTGCCCTTCTTTTCTTCTTTGTGGATTAATAGGGCCACTTCCGAATTCGCGAACCACCTAAACCAAGGCATCCTCTCCGGTGCCCCACAAGAGGAGCTGGCTCTTTAGCTCTCCCAAACAGGCAAGTTCCTCAAGGCCTTCCTGAATGAGGCCAGGCTATTAGCTCGTTCCTCTGCCCTTTTTGTTGCAATTTGTTGCACCTTATGGTTAAAGTGTTGGTCAGCAGACCTCACCTCCAAGAAGTCTTTCACTGGTCTCCCATTACGAAAAAAGGTTTCAGCTTCCAAAGTACAGATCTACTGTATGCTGCCAGGAAAAATTAACCGCCAAAAATGCCCATCCTTCAAACTGCAGCCTTCCTTACGTTCCCGACAACCAATTCCTCCATACAAACATCTCAGCTATTCGCATTCTGGGTGTGGAAAATTGAATGGCAGACTTCCTCAGCAAGGAAACCATAGTATTCCCCAATGAACAGACGAGAAAAGGATTTTACAGTCAGTAATAAAAAAAATCCTGTTTCCCATGTATACACACTCGGCAGCTCATTCTGAAAAGTTATTTAAAAAGTTAGGTACAATGCAACACGATTTTTTTTTTTAAATCTCTATAAGTACAACAAAATGGCTTAAAAAGCAAAACTTATGGCTCGAGGCTTGTGTTCCTGATTTGTTTTAAAGACCCTAGCGGCACCGCTGCATTTGAGCAATAAGTAAAAACAGTTTAGGGAGAGAGGAGCCTGAGAAGCACAATTGACTTTTTGATGTAATATTCATTAAAGTTCTTGCTAACTATGTTTCACCTGATGAAGTAGGCAGGTTTCTTAGCTTCTCTGAAGCCTGCTTTCTTTCCAACACTATTGAGTCCACAAACTCCATGAGAATGCGGTGATGGCTGTAATCGCCCCATGGTCCTGATGTAGATACGCTGCAGTTTTGTTTGTCTTTTTCTCAGACAACATTGCTGTCCGCTGGATCTTGCTATGCTATGAGATTTGACCCTTAATTGGTTTGTCTGCTCTCTGATAGCTTAGGGCTGGTTTACTCCCAACATTCAGCCTGCGTTCAGGCTTTCCATCTCTCTGTACCGTTTTTGAAACAGAAAGATGGAATTAAACAATTTAGTTTTTTCCCCCAACTGATTTTAGTCGGTCTTCAAAAAAAACTGCAAGTTTTCAGTTGGCTTCCATTCCATTAGATTTCCATGTTTTTGTTTTGTTTTTTTTCTTTCTTTTTTTATGCTGCGCTATTTGTCTGATTTTAAAAAAGAAAAAACAAACGCCTAACGGAACAGAAGCAGACTGAAAGTCCGTTTAATTCTGTTTTTATTCCATCTCTCTTCTCCAAAAACGGAACAGAGAGACTGAAAGTTTGAGTGTAGGCTGAACGTTATAAACACGCCCTTATAAGTGAAGAGCCATTTAGCCTATAGATAAGAATTAGGGCTCCCACCCACTTGAGCTTTTTTAACACTGCGATATTGCTTAGTTTTTAACGCGATTGTCAATGTGACTTTCTAATGTTAAAAACGCATCGCAAGTTTGTCCTCTTAGTTTTTAACGCGATTGTCAATGTGACTTTCTAATGTTAAAAACGCATCGCAAGTTTGTCCTTTTGCGATTTTTGTGCGAAGTGTTTTTAACATTAGAAAGTCTCATTGATGATCGCGTTAAAAACGCTGCGATATTACAGCGTTAAAAAAATGCAAGTGGGTAGGAGCCCTTATAGGCAGTACACAAGACTAGGCACTAACATCCCATATGCTCCTACATTTTAATATTTCTTTTCTGTATAATTGAGATTAATTGCTAGTATACTAATCTTGGTAGTGTGATATTATCTATCTCTATTAGACTAATGTGGCTCTAGTGGCACCTCTACTGCGGCTAGAGAATAATCATTGCCACGTGGAAGAGAGCGAACATGTGCTGAAGAAGGCGCACAAATACAGTGAGCTCATCATCCTTTATGAGAAAAAAGGCCTTCATGAAAAAGGTAAAGCAATATATGAATTTGTTTTTGCAAAAATTTGTGACTTTTGCTGTCTGCACCACAGTCTGCCAATTTTGTATTCTGGTGGAAATATTGTTTAAAAAAAACATCATTTGAAATGCCGGTCTTAATTAATTTTCTCCAGTGTCTATAAATGTTTACAAAACCATAAATGTTACTACAACAAGAAATACCCAAGTCCAGTAATGTAATTGTGATTATTATACTATGTAGTCTGATGGTGATCTTTTCTGCAGCTCTAATGGTACTGGTTGACCAGTCAAAAAAAGCCAATTCACCATTGAAAGGTCATGAAAGAACTGTACAGTACCTGCAAAGATTAGGTGAGTTTGAAAACCTTTCTCTCAATTAATACCATCGTAATGACAGATGTTAATTAGGAGGAATGCCTATTTTTTTTATTCCAAAGACTTTAAGAACAATGTTATTTTTACCTTGTAAAGATTCGTTCTCACAGCCTCAGTTAACTATTTTCGTTTCTCTGTTCTAGCTGAGGAGGCGAGAAATGGAAATATAAACACATACCTTTCCTTTTTCCCCATTTTTGAAAAAAAAAAAAAAAAAAGAAAAATTTGCATATAATTCTGTTGCATTTCTTTTTTTCAAACTGTATACATAACGCAGCTGCCGGCGCTATTTGTTCAGTTTGGAAAACTAAATTGAAACGTGACGGAATTAAACAGGATTTTTTTCCTAATTTTTATTTTTACATGCAGCCACTAAAATCAATGGAATGAAGAACGTAAACGTTTTTTTTTTTTAACAGTTTTTTTATTTCCATTTCTCTGTCAAACGGAACAGAGAAACGGAAATGGTTAAGTGAGGCTAATATCTGTGAGAATGAGCCCTAAGCTTGTCTCAGACAATCTGAATTTGTTGACCATTGGGTATTATTAATTACTCACACTAGACCATGAAAAAGTATTTTGCAGTTCCTTCTAACAAAATTTTATACAACAAAGAAAACCTGATAAAACAGTTTACAGTTACACCGGCTAAACCTGTACAAGAAAATATAATTACAGCATTATGGGTTTTCCAATATCCGTAAAAAAATGATTATGGCACACCACAGGTCCTACACTCCAAACGCTGCTTTTTATGAAAAAAAACACCTCCCTGGCTGCTCTCGGGGGCCTCCACCAACAATTGGTGCCCTAAGCACTAGACTTCCAATGTCTAGTGGGAAATACCCCTGCCTTCAGGTATAAAACATAAAACCATTTAGAGCAGGAGTACTCAACTAGATCCACTTGCTAATGAGGGAAAACAAGGCACGTAATTGCAATTACGTACAAATTTCAGTACGATTGCAGCGATACCAAATGTGTAGTGTTTTGTATATTTCACGTAATACCTTTGCACTGTAGAACACTTAACTTGCCATATTCTGAGAGCCATCAGACTTTTTCCCATCAGTGGAGCTGTGTGAGGGATACCAGTTCTACACAGTGATTAGCAATTACAATGCAGTCACCTCCAGTGATCATAGGTGAAATCTTCTCTGGTGATGTCTGCTTTTGTTTTACTCCTCTATCTGAGACCAGACCGCCCTGATCAGCTGCGACTCATGTCTGCACTCTTCCCATCCTGCCACTACTTCCCAGTGCCCCTCTCAGTAACTCCCCCATAATAAATAGTGCCCCATTAATTATACTGCCCCCTCCTACTTATGCTGACCCCCTGTGGTCTCTTAGGCGGGCCCCTGCCCGCGGCCGAGGCCTTTTTTTTTTTTTTTTTTAACCTGTCTGGGTCTTCTCCCTCAGGTCCAGATCATCCTTCTTTTGCGAACCGTGTGCATGTGCAGTATGTTTGTTTGTTTTGTTTTTTTTTGTATTTTTAAACTCCTGTTTTCCCGTGGATCCGTGGCACGACTTCAATGGAAGCCATCAGTGCAGGATCCACACAGAAATGGAGCATGCTGCAATTTGTTTTCCGGACAGAAGGTCCGCAAATCAAATCTGCATGCTTTAATTTGCTGACGCCCATGCATCCCTATGGGCGGCTTGATTTGCGGATCTCCCACGCTGGTGGCACATGCGGATTCCACAAATTTAAATCCACCCATGGACATGAGGCCTTAGTGACCTCGTGTGGCTACTTTGGTTGTAGTGCCCCACCATCCACCCCTCCACTAACTCTTCTATCATCCAGTCCCATGTAAAAATGGCACTCTCCCTCCCTTCATCTCCTCATCATATTGTTCCATGCAAAGAAAAATCACTCCTCCTTCAACTTCAACATGTAACAGTCCCATGTAAACACCTCCACCTCCCACCTCCCCCTCATTATCTTCTCTTAAAGTCCCATGTAAAATACTCAACACTGCCCCCTACCTACAGTCCCTCAATATAACCCTCCAACATGCAATCCTACGAAAAACAGATCTTCCGCACCTTTCACAAGATCTCATTTTCAGTCCCACTTAAAACACCTTTTTATCCTCTCTTCTGCTCCATCGAACATACAGTCCCATATAAAATCCTCCCTCCACCAGTACATACATGTAGATGAGCTCCGTGCTGCCTCCTGCTATGAGCCACAGCATAGCTTTGTCCTTAGCCCCTACTACCCAGACTCCTGTTCTTAAGATGACTGACAGTCCAGACCCGTGAGAACAGCGAAGCTACATAGCGTCAGGTCTGGTTAGTGTGATCACGCTGTAAGGTGTCAGTGGAGGAAAGAGGGGGAACTGGCTGCGGCTCCTTTTGCTGGTCCAGACAGCAAAATGTGCAATATTGTTCTATGACCTAAAAAGTTAATCTCGCCATTTCCACAGGAGCAGAAAAAATTTCTCTGATCTTCGAGTACTGTGTCTGGGTCCTGAGAGATTATCCTGAAGATGGCTTAAAGGTAACAAACTTTTTAGATCATTTGATTTTAATAAGTGGCCTGAATAGAGAGAAACATTGTATACTTTGGTTTATTCTGAAAATTTCTGCTAACTGAAGGATTTCTGCGCTGCAGCGTATTTTTATTTTCACTTTCTGCCAATACACCACAGCTGTCCATGTGAATAAACAAGAAAATGTAATTTAGAACGGAACTTGATCGCAGCTATTCTTCTTTCATTCGATTATTGGTTTTTTTCTGCGATTCTGTGAGCGTAGAAACGCAAACGGTCGTGTGAAAGAGGCCTTAAGATGAAATGGCACATGATCCTGTTGCATTGGTAATAATTACAGAATATATACAGATAAATACATATTTCATGTGTCCAAGTAACAATACACGTAGTCCAAGCACCAGGGCCTACCAGACAACCAGGGACGGAAAACTGTGTTTTCTCGTCCGTAGCATTGGGGGCCACAGCCTAGACCATGGGATATAGCCACTGCCCTAGGAGGCGACACTAAGCAGAAAGTGTTAGCTCCTCCCACCGGCTATATCCCCCCTGCAGGTACTCAGTTAATCAGTGTTTAGCTTAGTGTCTACAAGGAGGCAGACGTGGGAATCCGGGAAGTCGGAGCTTTTCCCTGGCTTTTCCGTCCTCCCGGGGGAGACGCAAGCAGAGGGTGTCTCCACCACTTCTGTGGCGTCTCACCCAGAGAAGAAAAAGGGGCCCGACCCTGCAATGCGCATTGGCGTCGGTAACCCGCCAGCTATAGGGCTCCCCCTCCCTGGAGTGGCGCACTGGGTCCAGTGACGCATAGGCGAAGTCCTGCTGGAACCGTCGACGTGGTGGCCAGGCTACTGACACTGCTCCCCCTCCCCTGACGGGCACGAGACCAGGCGGATACCTTAAGAAGCAGGACGGCAGCAGCAGCAGACGGCGGAACAGGGTCCCGCCAGCAGCAGGCATGCAGGCACGGCATTCTGGCAGGACTCCAAGAGAGCGGGACACCGCCGGGCAGCACACCGCCGGGCGCGGCGCTCCGGGGGGGCGGGGCGCCAGCGCAAGGCCGGGAAATGCCTCTTCCAGATCAGATGGACGTCTTGGTGTAATGCTGAGGCATTGACCGGGCAGGACACCGCCGGACGTGGCGCCCCGGGGGGCGGGGCGCCGCCGCGAGGCTGGGAAAACGTCACTTCCGGGGCAAGCCACGCCCCCTCCGCCCCGCGGTGAATTGAAAAGGGTGGCCAGGCAGCACAATGGCTGCTCGCAACAGCAGGACAGGTTCCTTCCCGTCCCTGCTGAGTCCTGCACTGTGTGCAGTGCCCTGCAGCACATGGCAGCCTTCCCTGACAGGGTCTTGCAAGCAGACCCATTGCCGCAGAAGTAGCACCTGAACAGCAGCAGCACCTGCCGTAACGGGCACCAGCCGCGACAGCAGCACCCGCAGTACTGATCAGACGCCTGCCAGACCACCAGCGCCATCTCTTCCGTGTGGTGGACCCACGTCGACGTCTGACGGTCTTAGGCTTCGGGACCAGAGGCTCCAGCTGGATCAGGGGAACGCCTAAACAGCTGCTAGACCTGGTAAGCCCTGCCAAGGCAGCACTTCGCGGTGTTCCCCTCTCCCACCCTCCGTCCCCCCTGCAGGTACTCCTGCGGCAGTACGAGGAAGTCCCTCATTTCCTGAGGTTTCCCTTTTCCGCCATGTCTGACCCCAGATCAGAGGGTTCCAGCCCGGGGAGGGTGAAGTATTACGCATGCAACATTAAGTTTGCCTGCGGTCAAATGGACCCCCGCTGCACAAAGTGTACCACAGCACGCCCAGTTCCAGGGACCCCTGTGCCCCCCGCCGCCCCTGTGGAACTGGGGGCTGAACCCAAATGGGCTAGGTCCTTGGCCGCCGCAGTTTCCGGCTTAACCACCTCTTCGGTGGCAATTTTGCGCCGGTTAGAATCCAGCCCTGAAGTTTCCTCTTCGGAATATGCGCGCGGGAGGGCACACAAAAGGAGGAGGTCCCGCAGCATCGTCCCTTTCTGACCTGGATGACGAGCAGGTGTCGCGATTGGCGACCCTAATGGACAGTCTAGTAATAGCTGTAAGAGAGACTCTCCAAGTGACGGAAGAACCGGCAGAAGCAATGCCGTCCACGGTGTCATTTAAACGCCAGAAAAGGCCACGGCAGGCCTTTCCGGACCATCAGGACTTCACGGATGGCATTAACAAGGAGTGGCAGAATCCTGATAAAAAATTTAGGCAACCCGGAAAGACTTGGGAGGTTACATACCCCTTCTCAGGGAATCTGATAAAAAAGTGGTCAGCCCCCCCAGCGGTGGACCCACCGGTGTCACGACTATAAAGAGGCACGGCGTTACCAACAGCTGAGGTGGCAACCCTGACAAATCCTCAGGACAGAAAACTCGACACATTAGCTAAAGCAGTGTTTCAGTCCGCAGGCACTGCCCTGCAGCCGATTTTTGCGGCCGCGTGGGTAAGCAAAACCGCAGGAGCCTGGGCCAAACAACTGCGCAAGGACATCTTGGCGGGCGCTCCACCTAGTGAGCTACTGGAAGCGAAAGACAATATTATACAGGCGAACAAATTCGTGTGTGTGGCAGAACTGGATGCAGCTAAATTCGTGGCTCGAGCATCCGCCGCGTCTGTCGCAGCAAGGCGAACCCTTTGGCTAAAAAGCTGGTCGGTCGATTCAGCGTCAAAAATGGTCCTGACAAAATTACCCTTCGAGGGTAACAGGCTCTTTGGGGCCAAGTTAGACGATTTGATAAAGGATGCCACAGGCGGCAAGAGCACGTCCTTACTGCAGATACCACCAAGAAAAGAAAAACCTCCGCTAAAGAAAAAACGTTCTTTCGGTCCTTTCGCCGTTTTACGCCCCGGCCCAGGGCAGTGGTCCCAATCTAGGAGGACCCCGACTGACCCAGGAAAGGGTCCAACCTTCAAGTCGAAACAGGTATGGCGATCCCAACCGGGAACTTCAAGGCCTTCCGGGTCGAAAAATGCAGCATGAGTTCTCGCCCCCACCCAGTGTCACCCGGGTGGGGGGCAGGCTCTCCCGATTTCGGGAGATATGGTGGAGTCGAGTGAGCGACGCCTGGGTGCGGGAGGTCGTGGCCTTCGGGTATGCGATTGAGTTCGTGACTCTACCACAAGACTCGTTCTGCAAGTCCAGGGTGCCAGCCACCCCGAAAGGAGTAGCCAATCTACGATTAGCAGTGAAGAACCTTCTGGCACAGGGGGTGGTAAAACCAGTGCCAGCAGGGCAAGAGGAGCAAGGTTTCTATTCAGATCTCTTCCTAGTACCCAAGAAAGATGGGAGGGTCAGACCGGTACTAGACTTGAGGCGATTGAATCAGTTCCTCAAAACAAGGCATTTCCAGATGGAGTCGATCAAATCCATCATGACCTCCATGGAGCTGGGGGAATTTTTGTCTTCAGTAGACATCAAAGACGCATACCTCCATATTCCCATTCGGGAAGCACACCAGAAATTCCTGCGCTTCGAGACACAAGGGAGACATTTTCAGTTTGCGGCACTGGCGTTCGGCCTTTCAACCTCGCCGAGGGTATTTACAAAAATCCTGGCAGCAGTGATGGCTCTCCTCCACTCAAAAGGTATAGTGGCCATACCATATCTGGACGATGTCCTAATAAAAGCACCCTCACAGGACAGCAATATCAGGAATTTACGCATCACGGTGGTAACATTGGAAGAATTTGGCTGGATAATAAACCACGACAAATCGTGCCTAGTACCAGCACAACATCTAGAATTTCTAGGCATGGTGTTCGACACCAGTCAGCACCGCGTTCTACTACCTCAAACAAAGGTAGACAAACTTCTACACGGTGTACGGTCCCTGATGCAGAAAGGATCACGGTCCATCAGGTACTGCATGAGTATTCTGGGCCAGATGGTAGCAGCATTCGAGGCAGTACCCTTTGCCCAGTTCAGATCGAGGGCTCTTCAACATCTGATATTGACCCGCTGGAACAAGTCCGTACTGTCCCTGGATCAACAAATCTGGATAACTCCTCAGGTTCAGGACACACTGAAGTGGTGGCTGAAGCCCGGCAGACTTCAGGTGGGACGGTCATTGGGCCCAAAACGGTGGGTAATACTGACCACAGACGCCAGCCGCTCGGACTGGTGTGGAACACTGGGGGGCCAGTCTACTCAGGGAGTATGGTCGCAGAGGGAGACGATGTTGCATATCAACATTCTGGAATTACGAACCATATACTTGACTCTTCGGCACTTCAGGTTCAGCCTCGAGGGGAAGGATGTGCATATCCAGACGGACAACACTACAGCCGTAGCCTACGTCAACCATCAAGCGGGCACACGGAGCACGGCAGTAATGAACGAGGTAGCTCGTATACTGACGTGGGCAGAGAGTCACCTAAAATCGATATCAGCAGTCTACATCCCAGGCGTAGACAATTGGGTGGCAGATTATCTAAGCCGAGAGACCGTGGATCCCGGCGAATGGGCTTTACACCCGGAGGTACTTCAGATGATATGTCGGAAATGGGGCACTCCAGACGTGGACCTCATGGCGTCCAGAATGAATTACAAAATCCTTCCGTTTGCGGCCCGAGCTCGGGATCTGCAGGCGGTGGCAACAGACGCACTGACCATCCCGTGGGAGGGATACAAGCTTTTGTACATATTTCCTCCGATTCCTCTCATACCAAGAGTATTAGGGAAGATCAAACAGGAGGGACGACCAGCGATATTAATAGCACCAGATTGGCCAAGAAGAAGCTGGTATGCGAGCGTCATAGAGATGCTGATCAACGCACCATGGCAACTGCCGGATCGAAGAGACCTGCTGTCCCAAGGGCCTTTACTACATCCGGATTCCAGGTCTCTACGTTTAACGGCTTGGCTGTTGAGACCGAGGTGTTAAGGAAACTGTGATTCGGACAATGATGCAGGCCAGGAAGCCGGCCTCGTCGGCTATCTATTAAAGGGTCTGGAAACGCTTCTTTGGCTGGTGCGAAGAACGACACGCCCAGCCAATGCAATTTTTATTGGCAAGAATCCTGGCTTTCCTGCAGTCTGGCCTCGAAGCAGGATTAAGTGTAGGCTCGCTAAGAGGGCAGGTATCAGCGCTGACGGTGCTATTTCAGAGACCAATCGCAAGCAGATTGGCTGTGCGAACATTCCTACAGGGAGTCGCCCATACGACACCCCCGTTAAAACCACCGGTCCAAGCATGGGACCTCAGCCTTGTATTGGAGGCTATGACTGACCCGCCGTTTGAACCAATGAGAGAAATTCCTATACGGCTGCTAACCTGGAAGGTAATATTCCTGGTCGCCATTACCTCTATTCGTAGGGTCTCGGAATTGGCGGCCCTGTCGATACAGACCCCCTATATGGTTTTACATCAGGATAAGGTGGTGCTGAGGCAGTCACCAGAGTTCCTGCCGAAAGTGGTGTCGGCTTTTTACATCAATGAAGATAGCATCCTGCCTTCCTTTTGCCCGGCACCAGTACACACGAAGGAAAAGGCGCTGCACCGCCTGGACCTGGTGAGGGCGTCGAAAATTTATGTGGAGAGAACCAAAGAGTTCCGTAAACAGACACTCTCTTTGTGATTCCGGAGGGGCTCGGCAGCCTCAAAAGTAACCATATCTAAATGGATAAGGTCCTTGATAGCAGAGACATATCGCGCCGCAGGACGCTCTCCGCCTTTTCGGATTACGGCCCACTCCACATGGGCGGTAGGGGCCTCTTGGGCGGTCCGTCACGGAGCATCGGCGCTGCAAGTATGTAAGGTGGCCACCTGGACCTCCTTACACACATTTTCAAAGTTCTATAAGGTCCACATATCTGCATCTTCGGGCGCCGCCCTCGGCCGAAAAGTTTTGCAGGCGGTGGTCCATTGACCACATGGTCAACCTTGTAAATAACCCACCCAATGTGTTTTTTCGGGACTGCTTGTGGACGTCCCATGGTCTAGGCTGTGGCCCCAAATGATACAGACGAGAAACAGATATTTTTGGTGTAACTTACTGTAAAATCTTTCTCGTCACGTTCATTGGGAGACACAGCACCCACCCCTTTGTTTAAAGAGCGGTTGCTGGAACTTTTTGTTCTTCGGTCATTTTGTGGCGAAAAATTAACCCAAAACTTTGTATGTTTTGGTATGTATAAAATATGTTATTTATTTTCGTACTCCCGCTGGCTGTTCTTACTGCTTGCATACAGACCGATTAGCTGAGTGCCTGCAGGGGGGATATAGCCGGTGGGAGGAGCTAACACTTTCTGCTTAGTGTCGCCCCCTAGGGCAGTAGCTATATCCCATGGTCTGGCTGTGTCCCCCAATGAACGTGACGAGAAAGAGATTTTACAGTAAGTTGTACCAAAAATATCTGTTTTGCTAGCTTGGCACTTTAATAAAGCATACTTCGTTTGAATCTTTGGTTGATGCGACACTCTGGATATGCTTGATACATAGGATGCATGCAATTAGTTAATAATGTGTTTAGCCATGAAATAATAAAATGTGAGCCAAATTTTTTATATAATTCTCTGAATGCTGCTAACTGCAAACTCATTCTTTATATGTTTTGGTTGTCAAAACTGTCCCTGTCCCTCTGAACATATACGCCAGATGTATGCAGTTGCTTTACAGTATAGTTGGGATGTTGGAATAGATGTATTTGCTAAATGTAAACCACAGACCTGTTGTGAATGTTGCTTTCCATCTGATGATTCAATAGTGCTTGTATTTGTACAGGAGCTGTGACTGATATAATAAACTCTTTTATGACTGATCCAATGTAATGAGGCATTTAAGTCTCTGGGTTCTTTTCTTAATGAATAAGATAGTATTTGTGCTATATGATATTCAGGCCATTAAAAAGTAATGGAAAACCTAATGAAAGTGCGAATGTAGACCTGCAAAAATAGTCTTCATGCACACTATGTTTACAGTGTACTTTAGGCATATGTGACAGGAAAACTTTTGGTGGTGTACATCAAACCCATCCATGGACACAATTTGCCTGACTAAGGCCATCAGTGTGTCCTCTATTCTATACAGAGGCATCCAGGTTAAAAAAAAACATATATCACATGGTATAGTTAGTTATTTAATTTACATAGATGCCTCTGTATTCGTGTATATAGTGCATGCGTCGCCAATTGGCTTCTGTCAGTGGTATACTTTGTGCGATTCTCCCCATATAAACCTCCAACATGCACTGCTAATGCAGTTTGAATGCAATCTAATTGTGTTGTGTGTTTTGTTTTTTTTGTTTGTTATAGTCTTTATTACTTTTTCTATGTTTATTTTTGTGACAGATATTTACTGAAGATCTCCCAGAAGTTGAAATCCTTCCCCGAAATCTTATACTAGCATTTTTATTGGAGAACTTCAAACACCTTGCTGCGCCCTATTTGGTGAGGAATAAACTTCTGCTTTAGAATACAGCTATAGGATTGGAACTGCAAATTCTATTTAATATATGTAACAGAAGACATAATGTTAGAACGCTTACAAGGCTCCTATATATGTCCCTGATGTTATACATGTACAAACACTCCAGGCTCCCCCTTAGAAAGGCTTAGTTGCCTCAGTATACGTGTGGCCATTACCTGATAATCTGTTCCTCACTGGTAATATTGTAATCTGTGGTTATAAACATTTTATGCTTGCTGGACTGGAATTCGGTTCTTCAAGCTGCTATGCCAGTGTATGGGATTGTACAGAGATGTCTGGTTCCATTCTTCAGCATCCCAGGATAGTATTGCAGACACTGTTCTCATTGAATTCAACGGATGGACAGCCCATGAATTTATAGTGATTTAAATTGTAACCTTCTATTTAAATGCCTGTCTGTAATGGCTATCAGGTCATTATTGTCTATTTAAGTGATCTGTGATGGTGTTTTTGTTTTTTTCCCAGGAACATATCATCCTCATATGGGAAGATCAAGGCCCTGAATTTCACAACTGCCTCATCAAATTGTATTGTGAGAAAGTGCAGGCTCTCATGCAAGAAATAGGTGCTTGCTTTATGTGTAGTATTAAACCTACAGTACATTTTCTCGGGCTGCGTTTACACATATGCTGCGCACCTTTCAATTAATTTATTCTTTTACATTGACAAAAATAAATTACATTTCAATTTTTTTCCTAAGCGGAATATATATTTAATTTTGTGCAATGATTACAATAACAAAATCCTTATTGAGGACACTGTGATTTCATGGGCAACAATTAACGGGGATTCGTGGTTGCAGCATGTGGGCAAACTTGTAGATGTTCGACTTGCCTTGCACATAGTAGCAGATCAACTCATGATTTTGTGCTATTGCTTTATAGTGTTAAAAAAACAAAACTGATTGACTGCTTGAGGCTGGTGTACCCGTGATGTAGTCTACCATACAGTATATATCTGTATATATTTATATGTAATCTACATTGCTCAAAAAAATTAAGAAAAACGCTTAAATCACACATTGCATCTTGATCAGCAAAAGTTTCAAGTTGAAAATCTTCACTAATGTAAATCGTGCTACAATGGTAAATGGAGACCAAAATCCTCAACCAATTGGGGTCTGGATTCCAAATCACCCAGGAAATCAATTTGCATGAGTTTCATGATGGCAACTCATAATGTGACTCTAGTGTGTTTGATCTCCACGTGCTTGTACGTACTCCCGACTATCTCTGGGCAAGCTTTTGATGAGATGGCTTATGGTATCCTGGGCTTCTCCTGCATCTGAATTAGAGCATCAGTAGGCTGCTGGATGGTTTAAGTTGCTACTCGTTGGTGTCGGATGCTAGAGGTTCTTAGTTTGATTCAGGTCTGAGGAAACGTGAGGGCCAGTCAATGGCATCAATACCTTCATGATGCAGGAACTATCTACCAAGTCTGACCACATGAGGCTGGGCACTGTTCTGTCCCCGGAGGAATCCAAGCACTACTGCACCAGCTTAAGGCCTGAGAATAGCTCTGAGTATTTCAAAACTTCATCCCGAAACTTATCCTGATTTGCGTTTATCCTGCAGAGATCTGTGTGACTCTCGAGTATATGTCTCTGCAGACCATCACAAACCCACTACCAAACTGGTCATGATGGATTATGTTGCAGGCAGCATAACATTATAATGTCTCCAGACTCTCTCCTATTTATTGTGCTCAGTGAGAACTTGCTCTTGTGTGAAGAGATCAGGGCACCAATTTTTGTGGTGGAACGTCCATAGTGGATATTCCACAGCAGAAAATCCACAAGGGATGTCAATGGAAAATCTGTGGCAAACCTTTTCCGTGCGGACGTGCCCTAAGGCTGCTATTACATCGGTGTTTCTTTCATACAAAATGCAGGAGGAGCTATGCTGATTACTGTGTAATAGCCGTACTGGACAGATTGATATCACTGAAATGTGGGGGCCTAATGTGATACTGAAGTGTTTCCTTAATTTTTCGAGCTATGTAGAATATATAAAATCTCAGACTAATTAGCTGCTTGCATTTATTGCATTTTAATTCTGACTTTTTATTATTTTTGTAACATTTTGTAGGTTCTACATGCAGTGAAGAGGTGGCGAGTGTGCCTGCCGGCTCAGAAAATGGGGAGCTGGGAAAATATCGCACTAAATTGCTAAATTTCTTAGAAATCTCAAACTGTTATCAGCCAGAGTGTCTGATCAGTGATTTTCCATTTGATGGTGAGTTTATCTTAATGACTTAAGGCTCTTTTCACACTATGGGGGAGATTTATAAAACTGTCTAAAATAAATATTTTAGTTGCCTATATCAACCAATCACAGTGCAGCTTTTATTTTGTATTCTGCTCTAGTCAAATGAAAGCTGAGCTCTGATTGCTCTTCACCGGGGCAGTAACTGTCTGTATTGAGTATCAAGAAGCCCTTCACAGTTATAGACACATTAAAATAATGATATTTATTAGGATTAATTAAAATTAGATCAGGGCTTAACATAAACAAAACACAACACGCATTTTCTTATTGTTACTGGGTCATATTTGCAATAGGCTTCAGTAAACAAAAATTAGAGGGGCTGGCCTCATGTATGTGAGTCAGTATAGTGAAGTCTCAATAGAGGAGACTAATTCACTGTAAAATGACACGAGCCATAAAGTATTCCTACTGAGAACAACAATTGGTCCACCATATGATTCATATAAATGGCAGTGTCCAAATTTCACTACTGGACTCAAAAGAGGACTAGCTGACACTGTTCGTGTTACTAGATCATGCTTGCAAATACCGTTATTGAGCAACGCTTAATGACTGAAGAAGGTCAGAGTACTGTGACACAACAGAAGCACAGTCCCCTGAAAAATAAAGTGGAAATTTAAAAGCGGTTCGGAGGTTCGACGCGTTGCTACGTTAAATATCAACATTTCATCAGGAACCTTATACATAATGTTTCCTTGTTGACATTGTGATATATAGCTAGCACCTACAGAGCTGGTTTAGCATGTACCCTCATGGTGAATAAAGAGCCCTAGCTGTATTATGCAGGCTAGGTACCAGAATGTTACAATAGAGCCATGCATAGAGTTATGATAAACTAAAAAATGATTTTGGAGGAGAACTGCCGTTTCACTATAGAGTACAATAGAGACCTTCTGTTCGAGCAGAAATAGAGATGCTCTGCAACCAGCATCAATGCTGAATGTTAGAAAGGCCCTATCCCGAAGTTCAACTCCTAAACAACTTCTGGTTCAAAGACTAAGAACACAGAAACCAGCTAACTACCTAAATAAAGGTGATATGAAGCAAGACACAGGAGAGATAGCGCCTCCAGCCTTTATGGTTGCTCTGATTGGTTCCTGTTGGCTACTAAGTTTTTCTATTAGACAGTTTCATAAATTAACCCCTGTTTTTACAATCCAACACTGGTTCTATCCTGTGGGACAGAAACTAGGACAGAACCATAGAGTTTAGCATCTAAGTCTTTTAAACTGGATAAACAATTGCAGCCATATTAAACCCTGGGGTTCTGCATCGGATCCTTCCTGGTTTCTGGCACTATGCCGTTTTTTTCTCTCGTTTGTTTGGGAGGGGGTGGGGTTTGGGGGGTTGCAGCGAAGACAGAAACCTTTAAATAGATTGTATTGTAAAATAAAAGGTATATGTTGTATCATTCAATTTATTTTCTTAGGGCTACTGGAGGAGAGAGCACTACTCTTGGGTCGGATGGGCAAGCACGAGCAGGCTCTGTTCATTTATGTGCATATCCTGAAAGATACTAACATGGCAGAACAGTGAGTAGACAAAAATAAACCAATTATTGCTTAAAATCATTCTCTGTCCCACCCCTCTGCTGACCACGCTGTTAGTGATCCAGCGATACTCGCTCCTGTGTAACAGCTCGGGAGCGAGTATACACAGGGACGAGTGTTGGGCATCGTTTGCTTGACACTCATCCCGTGTAAAAGGGCTTTAAGATGAAAGGGGAGAGGTGATGATTAGGAAATCACAGAAAAGGTTGATGCGTGTGACGTGTCCAGGTAACATAACGTATTCTCTGAGGACAAATTAAACCCCATGTTAATGTCTGGAAAGTCCTCATTAGATTTTCTAATCCTCACCTCTCCCCTTTCATTTTATACACAATCTGTAGTCGTATAACTGTAGTGTATCATCATGTAAATGTTGTGCTCTTCATCATCCTGCCTCTTTTAAATGTAAAGTAATCACTGTCTTCCTGTTCTGTTGTAGAAATATTTGTTCTGTTAGGATCTTGCTGTGAGAATTCTCGCAGCAGGATGCGACCTGCCCTAGCAGTAACCCGCGGCTCACCACCTGCTGCGTCTTCTCCTCTGCTCTGCTATGTGTCGGCTACCGCCTAGTCGGCACATGCGCAGAGCAGAGCTGTTGCGTCAGCAATGACGTTTTTGTGCGAGGCTCGCACAGAAATAGAACATGCCACGAATTGTTTACCGCGCGAGTTTTCATGTTGTCAAATCGTGGCCGTCTGCATAGGATTGCATAAACTAATTCAATCCTATGGCAGCGCGCACAGGCAGAAAATCTGCGGGAAATCCCACTGTCTTTTTTTTTTTTTTTGTACAAGAGTATTTAACATTACTAAGATTTGTGTGGCTAAAACGGTACCGCACTATTTTGGCTATAATCAAAACTACCCATAAAAGTGTTCTTACTTTCTTTAGAAATGATTGGCATTATGTGGGCCTTTCTAGTACAGTTAGTCCCCGACTTGCGAACAGGTTCCGTTCCGGGAGCCCGTTCGCAAGTCCGTTTTGTTCGCAAGTCGAACAAATGGTTGTATGGAGGGGATCGCGGGTGGATCCCGCTCCATACAACGTCGGGTGCCAGCTGTTCTTACAGCGGGCACCCGGCGGCAGCAGTTCCGAAGAGCCGTGGCGCTTGTCAGAACTGTTAACACTTTAAATACCGCTCTGACAGCGGTATTTAAAGTGTTAACAGTTCTGACGGGCGGTGCGGCTCGTCGGAACTGCTGCCGCCGGGTGCCCGCTGTAAGAAACAGCCTGCACCCGACGTTCAGGGGGCCCGTACAGCGTCCCATGATGAGATCGCGGGACGCTGTGTGGTTGCTAGGCAGCCGGGGACCTCCTGAAAGGCCCCAGGGCTGCCTATGCAGAGTGCCTATCAAGCGCACGGCTTGCTAGGCGCTCTGCATAGACAGCCCTAGGGCCTTTCAGAAGGCCCCCGGCTGCCCAGCAACCGCGATGTGACCGGACAGGCTTCTATCAGGCTTGATAGAAGCCTGTCCGGTCCCTGCACAGCATGATGTAATGCCATAGCATTACATCATACTGTGCAGAACAGATAGTTCGTATCTAGCGAAATTCGTAAGTCGAATGTTCGCAAGTCGGGGACTATCTGTAGTTCTTTCTGACTGATGGTTTTTGTTACAGGCTGCCCGCAGGAGTGTGCTAAATGTACAGTATAACTTGTCTTAGCTATGCTTAAAAGGCTTTTTGTCTTGTATTCCTAGGTATTGCCACAAACATTATGATTATGCCAAGGATGGTAACAAAGATGTAAGTTACAATACATTACTGATGCCACTATAAAAAGTTGTGTTTTTGCTTTGTTTTTTTTACTAGTATGTTTGTTCTATCCTTCTTAGTTTTTCCAAAACTAAACAATAAGCAAACAAATCAGGTCTTGCAGGACCTTGTATAGTAAGTAGCGTATCAACAAATTAAGTATAGTATTGTACAAAAATCAACGGAATGGAGCAAAAACCATGTGACCCTGTAGTTATTGACCTGTTTCAACATGCGATATGTCCTCAGCACAACTTTCCTGAGTCTGCAGAGATGACCCCCGCAGTCACAGGTCCATCCCCACAGGCAAAACGTGTCAGCCTCTACTCCACCTGAATGTTCAAGCTATTTGCTCAAAGAAATCATAAACCCTAGCTATCACTCGGCAATAACCAGAGAGGAAGATAACGTGGGGGGAGAAAAGTTTAAACGTAAAAAAGAATAAAGGAGTGCGTTAAGTAGGGTAAAAAAAGGAGAGATGGCTCCAATAAGTGTAGATTTGGCTGAGGGCTATGACAAGGTTGAGGGAGGGGGGGGGGGGGGAGTAGACACAAAAAAGAAGGGTGGGGGAGCGAATAGAACCACACCATAGTTAATCTGATAGACTTTGGATCCAATCATACAGTCCTCAAAGTCTTTCCTTTAACACAGACCTCCAGTTTTATGAAAACAAGGACTCAAATTCCGCAGAGGACACACTCTACCCATGGCTTACTAGTATGTTTAGAATCTTTTGGATGTCATGTATGTAAATGCCCACACCCCCACAGTGAGTTGTATAGTGCCCAATATAGCAGTCTTTGGCATTACATATGAGAAGAGGAATAAGCAGATCGAAATGCTTCCTGGAACCTAACTATATGATGTTAAATGTTCTGAACACAGATCGACCTTAAATTTATCACACAGATTTTTCTGGTTAGCATAGTACGAAGTTGTATTTTTGCAGTACTTCGTAGAACTTTGAACCAAAGCTTTGGTTTTTCGATTTGTGTTCTGTTTAACTGCTTAATATAAACAAAATGAAACAAGTAGAAAAGTGCAAATATATAAAATTGGACTTCATTCTATAGCAGTGATGGCGAACCTTTTAGAGACAGAGTGCCCAAATTGCAACCCAAACACCACATATTTGTGGCAAAGTGTGACCATGTCAGGGGGCGGGGCTTATCACGATGTGTGATTTCTACCCCCGTCATTCTAAAAAGGACAGGGCCGCTTCGAAATAGACGGCATGCAGATTTTGACTGCTTTTTGGGTGCGGAAATGCTGCAGAATGTCCTGAGCGGAACTTTCTGTGAAAAATTCTGCAGCATTTCCACATCCAAAAAGCAGTCAAAATCTGCACGCTGTCTATTTTGGAACAGCCCTGCCCATTTCCGCCACCTCTAAACCTGCTCCAGCAATAATAGTGACACCCCCCCCCCCCTTCCCTCACAGCGGCCCCCAGCAGTAATTGTGACACCCCCCTCATACTTGCCCCTTCCTCCTTGTGGCAGCTCCGGTTCTCCTCTGTTCGGTGTTGCTGCTCCCAGTGCACACTGTGACGTCAGTATGTGCTGCCGGACACATAAGAGGAGATGGGGGGGAAAGGGGGGGGGGGATTCTGGCTGCAGACTGACATCACAGTGTGCGCGCCGGGATCAGCGATGCTAGCAGTGCGAATGCCAACAGGGGAGCCGCGGCCCCTGCTGGTATTACACAAATTAAGAGTGGCCGATTGCGGTACATGCCAGTAGGGCGGGCTCTGCGTACCGCATCCGACATGCGTGCCATTTGTTCGCCACCACTGTTCTATAGTATTCTGACAGTGGCCCTCGTGGATCCAGAGGAAGGCAAAAAAAATCAATGAAGTAGAAGCCAATTTTGTTTTGACAGGAGCAAAATTTATGCTCCTATGGAGTTAGTCATTTCGATGGAGGTACTCCAAGATAGCATCTCTTAGAAACCCTTCAAACATTTTACCCCCAATATACGTTAGACTTGCCGGCATATACTTTCCAAGTTCACTTTTTGACACTTTTTTTTTTTTTAATATTGGTACCACACTTGCTATGTGCCAGTTCAGTGGAACAGACCCATCACTTTAGAGTCCTTAAATATAAGAAACCATGGTCTTATCGCATTAATTTCCTTAGAATACAAGGGTGTATGCCAGCGTAACCCAGTGATTTGTTTATATTCTTTTAAGGCACTTCTTCCTGGGTTAGAGAGTTTACCTTTATCATTCTGCATTTCACCTGACATTTCACTCAGGACATCTAACAACGGAGAGAGTCACCTCCGTCATAAACGTACAAAACCAAAAAGAAACTAAATCCCAGCGCTCCAAGGGTCAAACAGCAGGATCAGAGTAGAAGTGTTACAGCCAGTATAAAACAGAGAAGTTCCACCCCCCCCCCACACACACTTCCCCCACTAAATCCATGTAAACCAAACTATAATCTCATAACCAAATCTGGATTTTAAACTGTGACTGAGATTGAGATTATAGTTTGGCATAACTGGATTTAGTAGGGGGATCTTCGCATTTGGATCCCCACTACGAAGTAAGCCCTCTCTATTTTATATACTGGCTATAAAACACTTACTCTGATACGGCTGTTTGACCCTTGGAGCGCTGAGACCTATTTTCCAATGTTGATCCTGAGGAAGGCAAAAAACCTCATAAAGTAAAAATCATTGTTCAGTAGTAACTGATCAGACCTGAACAATTCTTAAACACTGTCATCACGTTTGAGCACAAGCTTCATGTAAATAATCCTAAAATGTGCCATAAAGTTTAATGTCCACTAGATGCAGTTCATGGCTTACAATAATATGCATGTGATTCATGAAAGCGGGTCCTTTGTTTCATTCTCTTTTAGGTCTATTTATCTCTGATCAGGATGTACCTTTCTCCACCTGATGTGCATTGTCTGGGTCCTATTAAAATTAAATTGGAGGAGCCAAAGCCAAATATTGCAGCTGCCTTAGCAGTCTTGGAGCAGCATCATGCAAAACTGAATACAACTAAGGTAAACCATATAAGATGCATGTCGCTCACAACAGTGGTTGAAGCATGTTGGCCTCCTGTCAAATAAGTGCTACAGTGACCTGTAGGAGAATTGCTTTCAGAAAGCATAGAGCAGATCTGTCATCGGACTATACTTCACCTTGTAAGGACAGCATAGTATGATTGTATGGGGACGGGTCTGCACTCCTATTAGCCAAAACAGAATAGTAGTGTGACGTTTTTGTTAAAGGGGTATTTGCACACATTTCTTGCTTTACGCCAGAGGTTCACGCTGCATCCCTTAAACAGGAACACAGACTGAACTCCTGGATGCAACTGTTAAATTGTATTGCCTCCAACACTTCACAGTGTAAATATGCTGATTTTAGATCAAATAAATGAGTCAGGTTTTTTCCTGGTCTCCAGGGCCTTTATTTGCCCATAGAGTTGCGCCACTTGCCTAGTTTTCAGATTCTATCATTAACAAAATATTTATTGGTTTTATGATGATCAAAACTCATCAATCAAGAATTACAACATTACAATCATGTGCAAAGTCCAGCGGCAAGTAGATTGAACAGATACATCAGTAGGTACATTGCCAGATGTAATTTCTAATAAACATATAAGGTAAAATAAAAGTAAAGTGCCAATTTTTACTACTTCAATTACTGCAACTCCTAATCAGATAAATCCGTATAAACATTAGAGAACCATAAAAGAGAGGAACGAGTGGGGGAAGACAAGAAGACGGGATAACACATAAGAAAAAATGAAAGGGATGAGGCTGTAATATGGTTTATTATGTGGGTGAACCTGAAAAATAAAAATGAGCTTATTCTATTAATCTGGCTGGAACCATGCTCCTCATAAATCTGTTGGGGGAGTAGATGAAATGCTTGAAGGTAAACTAGCATCTCCAACGGGGGCGCGCATCACCATCCAATGATGTGCTGACTTTTCCCCACCCACCTGCATCCCTTGGGCCGATGATGGAACATACAGATGACCCGATGTGGAGTACAAACTCTCCCAAACACACTCCCTCCTCCATTCTGGACTAATGAAGAGGTTAGTCATTGGGTCACCTACTTATACCCTGTATTGAAAACAAAACGCATTGCCTGCCATTCTGTTTTCTGAAGATTTTGAAACCATTTTGCCACATTTACTAATTTACATATTTAACATTTTGATTGTTCACAGGCCATAGACTTATTACCTGCCAATACACAGATCCGAGAGATCCAAGTCTTTCTGGAGAAGGTACTGGAGGAGAATGCTCAGAGGAAGAGATACAATCAAGTCCTAAAGAACCTTTTGCATGCGGAGTTCTTGAGAGTAAGTCTAATCGCACACAGAACCTGAATTTATGCGTTGTAGAATTTTTTTTCCCTTCGACATCATGACAGCATACATCTGGAGGTTGCTCACCTGCTGACCTGATGGGACAGGAAAAGGCAGAGCATAAAAGAAACCTCCCCTCCACCAAACACCAGTGCTTTTCCTGTCCCTTCAGGACAGCAGCGGCAGAGCTCCAGCGATGCTGTCCCATGCCGGAGGTTCCAGGGCTTACCGGTGAGCGGCAGCATCTCTCCTGGTAGCCCCGGTTGCCCCAGTGGGAAGTACCTCATCTGGGAGCTAACTGGGGACTGCGTGGGCCTGGGTCCAAGTACGGGCTTTCCGGCACCACTTCGGCCGTCATTTAGGCGGCGGCCGTCATCTCTGGGTCCAGGGCCAAGCAGCAGCATTCCTCAAGGGGGCGTAGCCTCGGCGGAGCATCGGGAGTGACGCAGTGATGTCAGACGCTCCGCAGGGGGCGTGGCCTATCGGAAAGTGGGCGCCGCATTCAATTTTTAAAGCTCCTCTGCACCAGGGAAGCAGCTGGTGTTTCTTCACGCCGGGGAATCGATCCTAAGTACAGGAGTTGATCCCACAAGTGCAGAATGTCGGCCAGAGAGGACCCAGAGAATCTCCAAACTGTAAGTGGTCCAGTGGGCCAACCTACAGACACCTGCACTACATACACTTCCTTACTAACACAGTTCTCCCTTGTCATTTCAGGACAGGGATACTCAAAAACCTAGGGAGGCTAGGAGGAGGAGTAAAAAGTGTCCAGTGTGCTTGGCCAAACTCGACGACTCCTACACCAAAACATTATGTGCAGTTTGTTCTGCAAAAGTTCTGCAGGAGGAAAAATCTTCCCTTATGTCCGAAATTCGGTCGGTCGTCCGGGAAGAAGTTCAGTCCTCCCTCTCGGACCTCCAACCTGGGCCCTCAGGGGTTACACGAAGGTCTGCTCCGGCTGTGTCAGAGTCCGACTCTGACATGGCGGAAGATTTGGAGTTTGATAATCTTGGGGAAGTGTTGCTGGAGGAGAAAAAGTACCCTTTTTCCACCGCTGACATGGATCAACTTTTAAAAGCTGTACGTAGAACCATGCAGGTGGAGGAAGATGTGCAGCAACCCCGCACGGCGCAAGACTATATGTTTGCGGGATTGCTTCCACAACGGAAATCTTCGTTTCTTGTAAATGCCACACTCAAACAACTAATCCTGAACGAGTGGGATTGTGTGGATCAGGCTCCGCTACTCCCTAGGGAGTTCAAGGAGTGCCTTTTTATTTGCGGGAGACGAGGTGGCGTTTTTGGACGAAATGCCGAAAGTAGATGCGGCTATCGCTATGGTGTCCAGGAAGTCTGGATTACCATTTGAAGATACGTCCCACTTAAAGGACTCCTTGGACAATAAAGTGGACATGACCATGCGTAAGGCCTGGTCCACGTCCAGCCTTATTATAAAATCCAATATCGCGGCCACTTCTGTGGCTCGCTCAATGGCGGTCTGGCTGGATCAGCTCGCGTCCCTAATTGACCAAAAAGCTTCCAGGGAAGAGTTTGCGAGCGGCATCCCTCTGCTACAGATGGCAACGGGGTTTCTGGCGGATGCCTCTATGGAAACGGTCCGCTTCGGAGCTCGCATGGCAGCCCTATCCAACACCGCCAAAAGGGCAGTCTGGGTAAAGGAGTGGTCGTGGGACTTAACATCCAAAAACAAGCTGTGTACCCTACCCTTTCGGGGTGCAGGCATTTTTAGACCGGACCTGGATCGCCTGCTGGAAAAAGCAGCTGACAAGAACCAGGGACCGCCAGCCATCAGACCGCCAAAGAGACCCTTCACTCCACGTCACTCGTCTACATACGCTGGGAAAGGGAAGACCGGAAGATGGTCTTATCCGAAGGGTGGAAGGGGTAAGACTTATTGTTGTCCCTCAGCCCGCATCTTCGTGCCCGGTGGGCGGTAGACTGGCTCGTTTTGCCACTAGTTGGCGTAACATAACGACTAACGAGTGGGTGCTACACCTGGTGGCGGAGGGGTACAAGATCGAGCTAGAATCTCGCCCCCCCTGACAGATTTATTGTAACCTCAATCCAGTCTCCAGGCCTAGAGCAGGCTCGGTTGAGAAGTGTACAGAACCTGCTGGATCTTGGCGCGGTTATCCCCGTCCCCAAGAAGGAACGGGGGAAGGGATTTTATTCCCCCCTTTTTCTGGTTCCCAAACCAGATGGCTCCCACCGCACAATAATTAACCTCAAAGAACTGAATAAATTCATTGAGTATAGGAAGCTTAAAATGGAGACTATCAGAACTGCAACTCCCCTAATTGCCAGGGATAATGTAATGGCTACAATTGACCTAAAAGATGCTTACTTTCACATCCCTATTTACGCCAACTCGCAAAAGTTCCTGAGGTTTGCGCTGAAAATGGAAGGGGAAATCTGTCAATTTCAGTTTATTTGCCTCCCATTTGGAATTTCCTCTGCTCCGCTGATTTTTCCAAGGTGGTGATAGAAATGGTTGCCTTTTTGCGCAATCGTGGGATTATTATCGTCCTCCTACTTGGACGACTTCCTGTTGGTGGCAGATTCCCCGACTATTCTGAGGTCACACTTGGGTTCCACGCTTCAACTGTTTAAGGCCCTGGGTTGGATTATTAATGATCTAAAATCCAACATGGAACTAGAAACCAGGAAAAAATTCCTGGGAGTCATTCTGGATTCCAGTCTCCAAATTCGTCCCTTCCTCCTCTAAGGAAACAGCTTATTTTAGAGGAATGTTCCACTCTCTATAAAAAATCTAGAGTAACAGTAAGAGACGCAATGCGGATCCTGGGGCTAATGACTTCGTGTATTGGTGTGGTTCCCTGGGCCCAGTTCCATAGTCGCGGTCTCCAGTCACTAATCCTTCAGAATTGGGACAAGTTACAGTCCTCACTTGACCAGACAATCTCTATTTCTGCTAAAGCCAGATCTTCACTTCACTCATCGGACAACCTGTCACGGGCATCCGAATGGAACTTGGACCCTGCAATAATAATCACAACAGATGCCAGCGCCAAAGGGTGGGGGGCCCACTTTGAAGGCGGTCATATACAGGGTACTTGGGACGCTCATGAGAGATCTGGTTCATCTAACTTTAGAGAACTTAATGCGGTGTGGAAATCCCTACGTAGCCTGCAATCGCTCTTAGGGATGAAGCATGTGAGGATCTTTTCAGATAATATGACGACAGTGTCATTCATTCGCCACCAGGGTACCACCAGGAATCCTCTACTGCAGCAGTTGGCGGGAAGGATCCTTCAGTGGGCGGAACTCACAACCAGGTCACTGTCGGCCTTTCACATAAAAGGAGCCGAGAATTTAGCCGCGGACTTTCTAAGCAGGAAGAAAGTGGACCCAGGTGAATGGGAACTCCATCCCGAGGTGTTCAGCCTGCTTGTGACGAAATGGGGGGTACCAGAAATAGACCTATTTGCGTCAAGCGTAAATACAAAGTGCCGGCTTTTCTTTTCCCGAGGCGCGGAGAAACAGGCCTTGGGCACGGACGCTCTCTCTCACCCCTGTGTTTGGGACTTAGCGTATGCTTTTCCCCCTTTACCATTAATTCCACTCCTACTAAGGAAATTACTGCGGTCAAGCCTGTCATTAATTCTGGTAGCACCTTATTGGCCCAAAAGACCTTTGTTTCCCCTCCTGAGATCTCTGTCAGTAGGAGAGCCTTTCCACCAAGACCGGACCTATTGCTGCAGGGCCCTCTTCTTTACCCGGAGGTTCACAAGTTCAGGCTTACGGCCTGGATCTTGAACGTGTAAAATTCTTGGGGAAGGGTCTTTCTCCTAATGTAATTTCCACTATTAGCGAGAGCCTTAAACCCTCGACAAAAAAGATCTATTCCAAAGTCTGGAAAAAATTCTCAGAGTGGATGGGCCAGGACATCCAGCAGTTAGATCAGCCAGACATCCGTAAAATCCTAGATTTTCTCCAGGCGGGCCTGGATAAAGGGTTGAGTCCGAATACCCTCAAAGTCTAAGTTGCGGCTTTGATGGCATTCTTTGATCTCGCGCTTGCGGAGCACAATTGGATTAGGAAATTTCTTAGAGGGGCAAGTAGATTGCATCCATTTACAAGGCTTATGGCACCTCCTGGGATCTGACCATAGTCCTTCAGGCCTTCTGCGATCCCCCATTTGAACCTATTAGAGATCTATCCATCGCCTTGCTGACGTATAAGGTAGCCCTCCTTGTGGCAGTCACGTCGGCTAGACACGTGGGTGAAATCCAGGCCCTCTCACGAAGGGCCCCATATATGACTATTCACCCAGACAAAATAGTATTTTCTTTAGACCCGTCCTTTCAGCCTAAAGATTTCCACACAGGCCAGCCAATAGTTATTCCAGCTTTCTGCCAAGATTTCAGAAACGAAAAGGAGCAGAAGCTCCATAATCTAGATGTCAAAAGAGCTGTACTAGCGTACCTTGAGGCAACGGAAAGTTTCAGAAAGACTGATAAACTTTTCGTTCAATTTCAGGGGCAGGCCAAAGGAAGGGCCGCTTCTAAAGATGCGATCGCCCGGTGGCTTAGGAGAGCTGTCCAGGAGGCTTACAAGGCCAAGGGCATCCCTCCTCCAGAAGGATTGAAGGCCCACTCGACGAGAGCGGTGGCATCTTCTTGGGCAGAAAGAGCGCACGCGTCAATCGAGCAGATTTGTAACGCAGCCACGTGGACTTTTGGCCATACTTTTATTAAACACTACAGGCTGGACTTTAAATGTAGTCAGGACGCAACCTTCGGTAGGAAGGTGCTCCAAGCGGTAATCCCTCCCTAAAAAAGCCCATGCCAGTTATTTGGTATTCCTCCAGATGTATGCTGTCATGATGTCGAAGGGAAAACGGGAATTTTTCTTACCGATAATTCCTTTTCTTGAAGGCATCATGACAGCATACGGGCTCCCCCCCCCCCCCCCCCCCCCTACCAACATGGTTACCCTTGTTTTGTCTAGCACATGAGGTAATGTGTATGCTTACGTTTCTTTGTCTGAGGTGTGGGATGTCAATAAAAACACACCTTCTGGTTAAGTATTCTGTCACTGTGGTTATTTGGAACGCACTGGTGTTTGGTGGAGGGAAGGTTTCTTTTATGCTCTGCCTTTTCCTGTCTATCAGGTCAGCAGGTGAGCAACCTCCAGATGTATGCTGTCATGATGCCTTTAAGAAAGGGAATTATTGGTAAGAAAAATTCCCGTTTTTTTTTTTTTTTTTACTAGTGAGAAGTCGCTTGCTAGTTTTAGTGAGCTGAAATGAAGTGACTAGCTACTGAGTGATTGCTTGCTCAGTGCCCTGTTGTAGGTAATTTGTACACGGGATGACCATGTCTGAAAAACATTGTTTCCGAGCCGTTATTCGGTCCATTATCACCCTGTGTAAAGGTACCTTCACTCTCCTTCATAATCCTTTCTGAAGTACTTCATAAAGCGTTTATTAAAATGGTGTCTGAATATATTTATATTACATTCCGTTACATTAGTGTCAGAGTAACGATCCTAATAAAGCCAAATATATTATACAGATTTCTTTTTTTTTTTTTTTACAATAACTGAATAAAGAACTTTGGTTACATCATAGGCTCATTACAATCATGTTAGTAATGCTTGAGTACAGATTTCTTATATTTTAACACATTTGTTCATGCAGGTACAGGAGGAGAGGATTTCCCATCAGCAGGTGAAATGTGTTATTACAGAAGAAAAGATTTGCAGTGTTTGCAAGAAAAAGATTGGAAACAGGTAAAGGAATGGAGAGGTACATAAAAGGGTGCCCATAGACACTACAGTTGATGTACTGAAACCTCTCTAAGGTTGATCACATGTAACCATTTGAGGATCACTGTTGTTGCTAGGTGGCATCTGGATCTGCCAGTTGAAACAAGAAGTCTTGACTGTTGTCCGGCAATTAGCAGTGATTTTGCATGCGTTTACAGCGGATCAGCTGCAGCATGTCCAATCACCCTTAAAGGGGTTGCAAGTGTTACTACTCTATGGTGTAAAATATCAAAGCAGCTGCTACTCACCGCACCCCTTTGCCTGCAGCCAGCGGCTCTGGGTCTCCCCTGTGGTGTTTTGTTTACAGGCTGTAGTCAGCCTGCAACTTCCCGTAAACCTGCTGCAGCCTGTAAAGATGACATCGGCTAGGAGACTCTGAGTCGCCAGCAGGGTACAGGTGGGAAGAGCCGAGCATGCTTTATTCTACACTATGAGGAACCCATTAAGATTAGTGTTACTCGTCATGATCGGCTGGGCGATTAAAATAGGGCTGATTTTGTCTAAATTGGATTGGATCATCCCAATTCTATTTTTGGTTTTTGCCGGAAAATCGTTTTTCTGTGGAATAGGTGTACACTGGATTACCGAATCCCTATTTCCCCTCAGTGGAGCATATCTGGAGAAACGGGAAATTGCGTTTTAATATGACCTGGTTTATCACAATGAACACACAAGCCTTTTCCATTAACCTCATAAACAGTTATTCCCCCCCCCCCCCCCCTTTCCATCGTTGTTGGTTGTAAACCTTTTCTTGTCCCTGGGTCATTACCTCTGCTAAGCTAATGTTAAGGATCTTAGATTTCTGGGACTACTTTTTATTTTCTTCATTATGCTGCTCTATAGCTCATAATATGGGAAGTATAGCTTCTAAAGTCAGAGTACCTGCCTCTGGTCGTGTCTTATATAATTCATCCTTTTAGGTTAGTTTAATCCATTCAAGAAAGTGGCTCTACAAACCCTCTTGTCCCTATCATCTGTCTGAATAAACCCCTGGTTCAAGTGTTGACTGATAATACTGTCATGGTAGACCTGCACTGACTCATCTGGACCTTGTTTTCGTTCCTTGTTAGCCAGAGAGCTTGCTACTAAGTTCTGACAATTCGCCTTCCATTGTTTTGTCCACTGTCCTCCTGAAGCCCGTGTCTTACGAGCCTCACCTTCTGCTTGCATGTTCATGTTGTCACCTGCATTATCTTGGATAGTTGTATTTCTAACTCCCCACTGTACAATTATACCCTCTTAGTGACATCTTCTAAATCTAACCAGGTCACCCATAAACTTGTTGAAGTCTTCTTTTATAGCATAGAAAAGCCATAGGCTGATCTCGGACATCTGCACATCTTTGTCATGAGATTTATACCAAGTGGTCATGTCAAGTCTGTTTGTCTGCTTGTGGTGTAGCTCTGTGCTGACTAAGGACAGGGTAGAAACTAGTATTATAAGTACCTGCAACGGACTATACAGAAGGTGAAGAAGGAGCTTAAGCATCTGCCCCCACCCTCTGTATAGTCTCCTGACACTTCCTTATACCTGGACTATTGTCTTTATATATGTCACACTGTCGGTCCACTAGACACTGTGGCCCTATCTGCACTTCCAGTAATCATGCGGTGGTCTCAAATTGGGTAGAGAAGTAGAAACCCCAGAGTCCACCCTCAGCTATCTCCATCTCACCCTCAAAATACATCTCCATTTGTCTGGTGTATTCTCATCTATGTCCGGGAGTTTCCAATTGTCTGTTTTCACTAGTGTCCAATAAAGCATCAAACAGATATTTGTTAGCAACTTTTGGGAACTTTAGAATTCCAAGATCACTCATAACGATTTTACACCAGCAGTCTTAAAGTAGAATTTTTCTCATCTGTATCATTGGGAAGACACAGCTTTGACCTTGGGTATATAGCAACTGCTGATTGGAGGCGGACACAAAGCAGAAAACGAGTTAGCACCTACTGCTTGTTTTATACCCTCTGCAGGTACTTGGCTAATCAGTTTTTAGCTTAGTGTCTGTAGGAGTAGGCTGGTCTCACCCATAAGGGCTAATTTTTCCTTCTCCGGATAAACTGGGGCTGACGGGCGGGCAGAACTGTCCCTGTTAACTGAGGAGGGCGAACAGAATGGGACCAACCTTCTGTTGTCTGCCCAGTCCCCTCAGAAGAAAAGAAGGCACATCCAGGAATAATCCTACAAGTGACCCGCCAGCCATAGAGCCTTTGTTTTTTTTCTTCCCTGGTGGTCCTTATTCCCTCCTCGTGCAAGGGCAGGCGATTGTGGCGGAGAGCTCTGCTGAAGCTGGGGAGCCATCTTACCTTGGCAGAAAGAAGATAAGTGAGTAAAAAGGAGCAGGTAAGAAAATTGCTTCCGTTGCTGCCCTGCCCCCTGTATAGGGTCCCCTCCTGTGTCAGGCGCATGCGGGAGGGTATTGGCTGCCATGCAGTGTGTTGCACCATACGGCTTGTCTTATGCCTACGCTGGCTGTTTTGGGGCCATGTTGGAGCTTGCTGCTGGGATCTGTTGTTCTACATGTTGTTTCTTAGCAGCTCAGCTTCACAGGTGTGGTTGATTGTGCTGGCCGGGTGTGGTGCTTCAATCAGCCAATTCCCAAAGTCTGTGTGTGTGTGTGTATTTACTCCTCATCAGTGTTCGCTGGTTTTCATCTTGAGCGGTTCTGTGTTTCTGCACGTGAATTTCTGCGCAGGTTCTGTTCTGTGTGAACTGTGTCATACTTCTGTATGTCTGTTCTGCTGTGAACAGTATCCTTCTCCTGCGTGTCTGATGTATCCAGGAGAAACTTATTACCGCCGCCGTGTGGCATGCCTGCGAGCCACCATGCTGTTTTAATGTGGACGCGCGGTGTGTCTTTAAGGTATAACCGGCGGCTGTGTGGCTTTAAGGGCTCCTATCCGCTAGCGTTTTTTTAATGCTGCAATATCGCTGCATTTTTTAAAATGCAAATATCAATGGGACTTTCTGAAGTTAAAATTGCATCGCACAAAAATCGCAAGTTTGTACTGCGGCTCTGCTATAAGGTGTAGCCAGCTGCAGAGTGTCTGTAAGGTGTATCCGGACGCAACGCGGCTTTAGCCACTGCATAGCGTTTTCTGTTTCGACATGCTTGTTCTGCATGGTCACATGGTTTGGTTTGTGCTGCCATGGGCACAGATGTATTGGCCGCCACACGTGTTGTGGTCATTTGCCATAGGCTGCCTGCAGAACCGCTTGACCCAGCTGCTGCGTCGAGGCAACAGGTGTTTTTTTTTGTCTGCGGGGTGCCCTGTATGATAAGGGCTGTGGCTGCAAGATGGGAGGCCTGCAGTCCCCTCCTTGTACAGCTCATGCTCCCCCAAGTGGCTATTTGCCCCATTCCTAGGCGCCATGGCTCCACCTCCTCCTGCAGGTCAACAGAGCAGTATTACACTCCATTCTACCCCTACATAGGAGGGCGAACGGCCAGACATTGCTGCCAGGCAACCTCAGTGTCATTCTGGGCCTACTGAGACCTGCGGTACCTCCAATACTGGAAAGAGCACTTGCACAGGGATTATCTGGTATTATGTGCGGTACGAGATTTACACCCATCTAGAGGTTCACGTCTTATGAACAACTGTGTTCGAACTAATTGCTAGCATGGCTCCGGTCTTGCTGAGACCTGTGGTACCTTCCATTTGGAAACAGGACTTGCACAGGGAGTATCTGGACTCCTCATGTCTGCTCTGCACCTGGTTGAGCCTTGCCTATCGGTAGCTCCCCTGTTGCCCCTCCTGCAGTTCCCTGCAGCCAGCCGTATCGCAGTGTTCGGTTCCAGGATGATGTGTGGACAGGGGCCGGCCAGAGCCACATACTATGTGCGCTCTTGCTACAGTACGAGATTACACCCAGCTAGAGATTGCTCGTCTTACGAACGACAGCGTTCAAACTAATTGCCAGCATGGCTTAGGCCCTTGCTGAGACCTGTGGTACCCTCCATGTAGGAGTAATCGCACAGGGAGTCTCCGGATTTATCGCTCCTGTCTGTTACAGACCGGGTTGAGCCTTGCCTAATGGCTAGCTCACTGAGGGGTGCCATCTGCGGTTCTTGACAGGCTGTCTTGGCGCAGTGTCCGTGTCCAAGACGACAGGCAAGAGACGTGTGCCATGTGCGCTCTTGATGCAATACAAGATTGCATCCAGCCATGTTCAGACTGGTTATCAGCAGTATTCTGGGCTTGCTGACATCTGTAGTTTCTTCCATATGGAAGGAGTACTGTGCACAGAAGGTCCACGGACACATTGCTCCTTTTCTCCGCTCTGGAACGGAGGAACCTTACCTGACCGCTAGCTTCACTGTGGTGGCCCGTCTGCAATGTCTTTGAGGCCAGCTTTAGCACTTTCTCCACTTATAGGATTGGATGCGGGCTGGGGCTGTCCAGAGCCGCATGCTATGTGCGCTCGCGCCACTATATGGGATGGGCATCCAGTCAGTCAGAATATCTTGTCTTGTTCTATCTAAGTATAGTGGTAGGCTGTGGGGGTTCGCCCTCTGACAGGGGTCCAGGGGACGGTAGATCCATCTACTACAGTAGCTCCTCTCTGGTCAGCTCTGACATCCTGAACCACTATGGGTCCGATCCTTCTGCAGGCGGCTTCGGAACCAAAACCAACATCTGTTTCTTTCTGGGAGGAATGTGCTGCTAGCTCGGTCAGCCGTGTCCATACGGATGTGGGTCACTCATGTCGTCAGTGATGCATGAGTGGTCCTGTTTAGGCGGAGTCCGCTGCTGACCCTTAATTTTGGCGGTAGAACGGGCCTCGTATTCTTCCCTATAGGGATGTCTGGGCTGCTGCCTTCAGGAGTACTCTGTATTCAGAGCGGTCTACGACTTCGCTTTTACAGCATTTCTCCACCTAGCCTTCCTACGCAGGGAAGAGCGCCGTCTGGGAGACAAAGCATTTAATCAGACGGAGTTAGGAGCGCTCTGCGATCTTCCTGCGCTATTTCTTTGTGCAGAATTTGCTTGCAGACTGTGAAAGGGTATACACTATTACTGATTTCAATTCTTAGCGCTCGCCCTTCTGACTCCAGAGGGTTCCACAACGGGACCAGCGAGACTCATGTCTAGGGGTAATTTGACATTTATGCCATGATTTTATGGTGCCTGGTGGGAGTCATGCGGTGGCAGTAACATCTTGGTAGAGAGCCACCCTGGCTTGACAACTCGGATGCCTTTTTTTCTGGGCCTAGACTACTTCAGGGGCTTTGTGGGCTTCATGCAAAAAGGTGGAGGCCATTGTCATAGTCTCAGAAGACTGATACTAATGGTATTTTTGAGCCATGTGCCTCCATCTCCCGTTCTCTCTGTTGCGGTAGCTCCCATGCATTCTGCTTGAGATGCTTCCTACTCGGCCTTCAACAGTGGTGCTGTCATTACGAGAACCTGTCTAGCCGGGTGTTTACAGTCTGGGCTCTGGCGACCCTGATGTTCAACTAGGTCTCCTACTGGAGGGCCTCTAGCGCTTTTAATTTTCTTTTCCCCTTTTCTCAGGATGCTGACATCACATCCAGCTTGCCCAGTCTACTCGTCTCTCTTCTAAGCGGGAGGCTCTATCAGGTGGAAATTCTTGTTGCATATTACCTCACTGCATGTGCTATCTTGGCCCGCATTGATGAAGTTTGGTCCCATGGGACTAGCTGCTTACAAGTGGGCTCGATCATTTTTTGCAAATTTACCCCTCTCTAGTGACCTTCAGTCGCCTTGGCTCTCTGCTGCTGCTCCCGAGAACACTAGTGGATCCTTGGGTTCCCAAAGTGGGTTCCTCACACTGGCGCTGCTTCGCGGCAGTGCAGGGTTACCATGCCAGAGACCTCATATGTTTAGGCTGTGTTATGGCACATATTTCTCAAACAACGGGTGCCTCTTTGGAAGCTCCTCGGCTGGAGCCTTCTTTCCTGTTGGAGGATGGGTCCATTTTCTCGAACCTTTTATGCTCCATCTCTGAGCATGCTGGCACCCATTAATGAAGGTCGCGGTTAAAGAGCTGATTACACTTTTTTAAACGTGCGGCTTCTTATATTTTCCCACCCCTTGGGTACTGCTTTGGAATGCCCCAAGGTCAAAGCGGTGTCCCCCAATGATACAGACGAGAAAACTAGATTTTGTAAGGAACTTACCATAAAATCTCTTTCTCGTCATGTTCATTCGGGGACACAGCACCCATCCGATAGGGGTTCTTTTGTTTTTTCTGTGGTTGCACTGCGCCCTCCTAAGCTAATTTTAGCGCTACCATTTCGTAACAAGCGCACATGGGGCGCTCCTACTGCTTTTGTAGAAAACTGATTAGCTGAGTATTTGCCAGGGATATATAGCAAGCGGGAGAAGTCCAACTCATTTGTCTGGTTAGTGTCCACCTCCAGTCAGCAGGTGCTATATACCCAAGGTCAAAGCTGTGTTCCCCAATGAACATGACGAGAAAAAGCTTTCACGGCAAGTTCCTTAAAAAATCTGTTTTTTCAGAAATAGTCTTAATCAGAATGACGCACAGTTACCAAATACAAGTAGTGATAGAATTAGAAAGTAAATGTTAAAAAAAAAAACCACACATTTTAATACCAGTAATTCACCGGAATACTGTTGTTTTATCACAATTTGCGTATGACTTCTCCCTTCTTTTCTCTGTTCTCAGTGCATTTGCTCGCTATCCAAACGGTGTAGTTGTACATTACTTCTGCGCGAAGGATGTCAGTTCTGTGGACTCCTGAAGATCGCTCTGAGCTATACCAATAAAAGTCTAATACACCAGGACTGCAGTGGCTCCATGAAGACTGTCACATGAAAGTCTACCCTTGCACTGGCAGTTAGACCTGTATATTGCATCTTTTGTACTTCAGACGCTGACTGTTCGAGACTTCTCAATTTTCTAATAGAGACTCTGCCATAGCTATGTAGATTCTGATAAGTCCTTCTGTAAGTCTTATATGGTCTACAAGTCTAATATTGTTGACAGATTTTGCACCTTTATGTAAGTAAAAATAGTTGTAGCTGGGTTCAATAAGGCTTTATACATAAAGCTGTAAAGGTTTGTTAATATATGTACATAAAAATTTATAGCAAGGTTGGCTATGTCATTATCGTACAGAACTTGTATGAAATTCTGTTCATTCTACTGTAACAGATTTTAAAAAGCTTGTCCCACTTCTAGCTGTTTTGCTGCAGGAAGCAGATAGCTCCGTACATTGCGCAGTGGCCTAGGTTGGTATGCAGCCTGAGTCCTAAGTGAATGGGACTCAACTTGCAGTACCATCCCTGGCCACTACACAACGTACATAGCTGTTTGCTTCCTGCAGCAAAACAGCTAGACGTGGGATAACCCCTTTAAGTGATAAAATGAATGCAGAGATACAGAAAGCGAGCTTGCAGTATGTGAACACTATGACAATGATTCCTAGAGTTGTTTACTGAAATAATAAAGTGAATCCTTTACAATACAATGAGCATAATATTTTTGTCTTATCCTTTTATTGTTGTCTTAAAGGAATATTCCCATCTCTGCTTCTCATAGCTGAGATGTGAAACCATTGCTGTGGCTACTGGCCACCCGTCCGGAGCCTACAAACAGAGCCAAGCGATTAGTTAGCATTGTGCTACACTGTTTCCCTAACTCCTATTCACTTTATTGAGAGATACAGAAACAGCACTGCAGTAAGCACTAGTCTTTTTTTGACAGGTGATCAGAACAGAGCTTCTGGGCTGTCCAATCTCGTCCATGAAAGACTGATGGGAATATCCCTTTAAGGCAATAGTCCTATGTCTAACTGTTTTTGCTGCAGGAACCCTCTCCATACATTATGCAGTGGTCCAGGTTGGTACTCTGTGGACTTGGTGATATGGAAGAGCGGAGGCAACCTCTCTGCATACAGCGCGGGCGCCAGCTGTTTACTACAGCTGACACCCGCGGGCTATAGCCACGATCGGCTGTTCGGCCTATCGCGGCTTTTAACCCTTTAAATGCCGCTGTCAATTTTGACAGCGGCATTTAAATCTCCTGATGTTCGGGGGTCCTGTACCCGCAGTGAGGTTGGGGGAGCCATTCAGGCGTCATGGCTGCTGGGGGCCTTCTGAAAGGCCCCAGGGCTGCCTTGAGAGACTGCCTATCAAGCCATCCCCGTGGGGTGGCTTTATAGGCTGCCTGTCAGAATGCAGTGTGACGTGATGCTATAGCATTACGTCATACTGCAGGAGCAATCAAAGCATCGCATATTGTAGTCCCCCAGGGGGGCTTAAAGGTAAAGTCAAAAAAAGAGCAATAAAGTTTTTGAATTGTACAAATAAAAAGTTAGTTTAAATCACCCTCCTTTTGCCATATCCGTAATTAAAAAATCTAAATCATAAACTAAAAATACATATTTGGAAATAATACCACATCTGTTCTCCCTATATAAACACATATTTGATAAAAGTCATCTCCCAGAATCGATGCTAGAGGCCAACATAGTTCTTATCCTAAAACCGGACAAAAACCCAGAGGAATGCGGCTCGTATAGGCCTATTTCCTTATTAAATGCTGACTACAAAATCCTTACTAAAATACTGGCTTCCCGTCTAAACCAAATCATAGAGGAAATCATACACCCCGACCAATCAGGCTTTATTCCTGGAAAATCAACATCGGACAATATCAGAAGAACACAGGTGGGGTGGAGGTGGAGGTCAGACTGGGCCCTGGCCTCATTAGATGCAGCTAAGGCATTCGACTCAGTCGAGTGGCTATATCTGATAGAAGTTCTACGGAAATTTGGGTTTGGAGACACATTTATAAAATGGATCTCTATTCTGTATAAAGCACCGACCGCTAGGGTAACGGTAAATGGTCTGGCCTCCGCCTCCTTTCAACTTCACAGGGGGACCCGACAGGGATGCCCACTTTCCCCCCTTCTATTTGCAATTGCAATTGAACCCCTAGCCCTGAGAATCCGACAGCACACCTCATATAAAGGCGTCCAGATAGAGCCCAGAGAGGACAGAATAGGCCTATACGCAGACGACATAATATTATATATGTCAGACCCTAGAAATACCCTACCGCTAGCCATTTCTCTAATAGATAAATTTGGAAATTTCTCAGGCCTATGCATCAATTGGCAAAAGTCCGCTTTTATGCCTCTAAGACCAGAGGGATGGCAGATGGGGGACGTATTCTGTAAGCTACAAATCACCCCCGGATTCAAATATCTTGGAATACACATCACCAGGGACCATACCCAGAGCCTCGAGTTAAACATTACTCCCCTACTGACAACCCTACAGCAAAAATTAAAAGGCTGGAGCTCCCTACCACTATCTGTAGCGGGCAGGATAAACCTCATAAAAATGATAATACTCCCCAAATATTTATACTGCCTAGAACACGCAGAAATAACTATACCACAGAAATTCTTCAAAAAAACTAACTCCTTAATAACATCATTCATATGGGGAAATTCTAGAGCCAATCTGCGCTTAGATACCCTACAGCGTCCTAAGGAGATGGCGGGAATGGCGCTACCAGATTTTAAACTATATTACTTGGCGGGACAGGTTAGGTATCTCCGCCATTGGTTATCGGGCGCGCTCTCCCTAACTCCGAGCACCACCTGATGTATTTCCTCATGGAAACATCGCTCTGGATCCTCCTGGAAAAACCAGGATTAATGACTAAACAAATGCTACCCATCCACAGACTCGCAGTAAATGTGTGGCAGACATGCAAATCACTAACTGGACAGGAGAACTGCCCTCTGGAGACTCCCCTATGGGACAACAGAGCATTACCACATTTGATGAACCTACCGGACAAGCAATTCTGGATATATTTGGTATCGCCGCGTCCGTAAAAGACTGATCTATCAAAGTAGTGCATTATTTACCCCGCACGAACGTCGTCTGAAAAAAAAATAAAGAACGCCAGAAATGCACTTTTTCAGTCACCCTGTCTCCCAGAAAAAACGCAATAAAAAGCGATCAAAAAAGCATACGTATTCCGAATCAGTACTAAGGAAAAAGTACTGGACATCCCGCAAAAAAATAAGCCGTCGATGAAAAAATAAAGTTATTGTGCGCACAAGATGACGGCAGAAAATAATTGAAAAAAATTAAATGTCTTTGAAAAAAAAGGGTAGTATAGTAAAAAAAAACTATACAAGTTTGGTATTGTAGCAATCATATCAACCCATAGAATAAAGTAATCATGTCGCTTTTGTTGCAGTTTGTGCACTGTTTCATTTTACTCCACTTTCAAGTTTTTCAGTACATTATATGGTACTTTGAATAGCACCATTGAAAAATACAACTCGTCCCGCAAAAAACAAGCCTTCATACAGTGAAGTCAATGGATAAAGGAGTTATGATTTTAATTTTTTTTTTTTTTTAAAGGGGGGAGGAAAAAAACGAAAATGGGGGAAAAAAAACCACCACGTCATTAAGGGGTTGATGAATGCTCATCTGTCTTTTGTGTTGAGCGCGCACATTGCATCCTGACTCTTCTGTAATAGCACATTTCATCTGCTGATGGCGCAGAAGGGCCCCGGCTGCCATGACACCAACACGGCAACCCACAGTCGGGGTATTTGAATGCCGCTGTCAGAATGGACGGCAACATTTGAAGGGTTAACAGCTCCGATGAGCCGCACGGCTTATCAGAGTTGTTGAGGGTGCCGGCTGTAAGAAACCGGCAGCGGCCATTTATGAAGTGAGATTGCCCCACGATAATATATATATACCCCAAAGCTGCAGGACATAACTGTACATCCTGTAGCGTTAAAGGTTGTAGGACAACTTGTGAGGATTTTCCCAGACTACTCCGTGGAAGTGCAAAGGAAGCATCAAAATTTATGGAAGCAAAATGCCTCCTGTGTTGTAAACGGCTTGTCTACACAATGTTGTACCCAGCTAAGGTGAAAGATATCAAGGACAATTGTATCCACTCTTTCGGCGAGCCAAAGGATGTTATCGCCTGGCTGGAGCATCATTAGATCCTGTGTGCCCTGAATCTGCTGTGTGGGGCTGACCGGCCTAATGTCATTTATACTATTCTCTGCCGACTCCTGTGGATGGGCGGCCGCCGCTGACTATAGACTCTTTACATATTTTGTCTGTATCGGCCTGCACATTCCCAGTTTGTGCTCGCTGTAATGTTATGCCCACCCTAATCTTTTCTTCAGGTCTCTGCCGGGGGTCCCAGGTTTACACTTACGTGTATTGTTCCCTCTCCCTCTTGGAGGGAACCCTCGCCATGATTGCACAGGCCTCATTTCATGATCTTACTATGTTTGTTACAGGGTTTTGCTTCTTTATGATAGTTTGTTACTGTGAATTACTGCACCTTATTCTTTACAAAGAAGTACTCTGTTTTTCCCTTTCTGGGTCAGGATAGGTCATCAATAATTGATTGGCTGGGAGCAACGTTCGAGACCCCGACCGATCAGCTGAGTGTGTGCCCGCTGACAGCGCCACAAATATACAAAGCTCAGAGCACAAGCAGCGACGGTCTCTGCTCCGACCTCGGTGAAGTGGCCAGCGCTTGTTACTGCAGACATGACTCACGTTGATTTCAATGAGAGCTGCACTTGCAGTTACAAACTCCGGCCACTTCACAGTAGTCTGAGCAGAGACTTCTGCTCCGACCCCTGTGTAATTGTGGCACTGTCAGCCGGTGCTCAATCAGTTGATCGGTTGTGGTCCCAAGCTTCGAACCCCAGCCAATCAACTATTGATGGCCTATCTTGAGGGTAGCTCATCATTTAGTATTCTCCCTGGGAAAACCTCTTTTAAGCTTTAAATTAAACTCTTGGAATGTCAGAGGCCTTAAAGGGGTATTCTGTGCAAAATACTATTCATGACCTATCCTCAGCCCAGAACCCCGACCGATCAGCTGATTATGCCCGCCCCACTGACAGTGCCACAGTTACACAGGGGTCGGAGCAGAAGTCTAATTAGTGGGCAATCCAGGGGTGATCTCTGTCTAAAGGCTCTGCACTCTCTAGCGGTGACGTCAACACTCATGCACTCATTTATACAATTGTCGTCCCGTCTAAATGGGATATTGCTTATCTTGTTCACTCATCTTGGTGACCTTATCAGGGGGTATCAGCTACTTGCTTTTGATTAGCAGTTGGGTGGAGCTTTTTTTGTGGTTCCCCAGTTGGGAACCGCTGGTCTCATTTTTGCTTTATATTAAACCTAAAATAGGGCTTCTGTATCACCGAGGAATAAGTATATGTCTTTAATGTACTTCAATGATTTTCTGATATTGTGGAAATACATTGTTTTTTCTCTTCTGATTGCTGTTCTTTGAATCTGCGTGTTATCGGGTTTTTTAATTTTTTTAATTTATTTTTTCTACTGTGTAATTTGACCAATAACGATGCTTTAAAAAAAGGAATAGCTATGAGAGAAGAATCGCACATGTAAATAATGGATTGTATTTCTATGTGTATCGCAATGCACAAAACTTGTGCGAGAATATCATCTGTGTAAAACCCCCGCAGTTTCTGATGAACCATGGGCACCTCTGCCAACCTAGACAGCAAGTGCCAACCCTGCCCCATCAACTAATAGTGTGGCACTAGAAGAACCAGCCATGAATTTCTCCATGTCTGGGTACTGGGTCATCACTCATGGTGCCCACATCACTGTGTATATGGTATGGCAGAGCAGGGGACTGCCAGCAGCAGCTTCTATGACCTTTGACCTCCACTCGGCCAACTGCCATTTACTTTCAACTGTCAGTGACAGCGATTGGATCGACGGCTACTGGATTGTGAATAATGGCATCCACTGGACATAGAGGAGATAGAGAGAAGAGGAAGAGAGAGGCGGAGAACGTGAGCAGACTCCCGGAGAGAAAGTAGAGGAGGAGTGGAGAGAATGCCATAATACAGGATGAGGAGCCAACACCGGGCACCAGCCAGGACGCCGGACCATCAGACTCTGGATTTTACATCAATCGCTTCACCAGCCTTCAGATCTTGGGTAGAGGAAGCAAGGTAAGTTCAATAACTTCTCATTTTCTGGTAAAGGCAGGTTGACCCTAATTATATTTCCATTTGCTGTGTAACTGAATGCAAACTGTTGTCTTCTGTTATCAGCCATTTAATCCACATTAGAGGCTTAGGATACATTCACATTGCAAATTTTGAATCAAATCCACACCAAAAAAGAAAAATCTAAATCCTCACCAATTCCGCTACATGTGAACATATCCTTAAGGTACTTTTAAGCACCACTTACTTTGCATTCAGACAGCAAATAGCACGGCTCGCCGGCAGTTACTTTATATGATTGCCATATATCCGTGTATATAAGAATGCATGTCTATATGTTGTCTTTAGGCCCGGTATGACAGTATTACAGTGTATGTAGTAGTATGTATTCACCTGTGTAGCATTTTGACTCTGTATGGTGGTTTTTGGCCAGTTTAATACAATTTTTGTAAGATCTACTTTTCCCATCTTTGTCCGTTCTTACTTGACTTAAAGAAAAAAAAAAGTATTCAAAAGTGGATACAGTATGATAGTCTTTGGGTGTAATAATGGTTTTATTTGAAAAATGTGTTGTATTATTTGTGCAATGGATAGTGCTGCTTTTTATGCGTAGTATGATGGTATAAGTTAATGTAATATGGCAGTTTTATATGGAAACATTTTGGCGTTGTTATTTGAACAGCATGAGAAATACAGATAAGGTATAGAGATGCCTAGTAAAGCGTATTCTTGTTTCTTGGATACAACGCTCCATCTCTTAATTTGCCGGCACACGGGGCCCCGCCACATATTAACATGTAACCTGCAGATGTTGGTGCAGATCTGCTATGTGTGGACCGAGCCGTAGGCAGCAGAATAGCCTAAACCCCTACTGATAAATGTATAGGATCTTCCCCTCTGGCCGCTGTTAGTCATCATTTCCTTCTTGTTTTCTTGAGGTGGTCCTGGCATCATTCCCCGGAAGAAATACCTTCATGGCCATCAAGGTTGTCGACAGAAGAAGGAGCAACCCAATTGCACTAATGAGAGAGCGACGGATTCTCCTGAAGGCCCAAGACTGCCCCTTCATATGCCATCTGTATGCCGCCTAGCAGTCTGCAGACCAAGCCTACTTCGTCATGGAGTATCTGTCCGGAGGGAGCCTGGCAACCCTGATCAGGATGTGCGGCCGCTTGGACATCAGCAGTGTGAGGTGAGTAAATGACTGATCAGGAGACGGAAAATACTGAGGGTGACATGACGGGAGATATAGAAGAATGGAGGGCGTACAGGCTGCCATAAACAGCAGCTCTTCTCTTCTAGGGAGTGACAAACACGTTGGTGACATGTCAGGGAACTGATTTCATGTAATTGATACTACACTCTTCTCTCCGTCAGATTATACACAGCGGAGATTGTATGCGGCCTCCAGTTCTTGCACCGACGCACCATCGTCCACCGGTAAGCAGAACTTTCCCACATTTCTCTGCTCCCTTATAATAGTGCCCCAGCTTTCCCAGAGTCCTGCATTAGGCCCGGTTTTGCTGCACTACATCCCGAAGTCTCCTGCATCTGCACTGATTTGCATTTCTCTTTTCTTTTTTCATTGCAGAGATATAAAGCCAGAAAACATCATGCTGGACAGCGCTGGGCACATCCGCCTGATCGACCTGGGGCTGGCCCGAGACTGCGTCACCCCGTCCAATAAGATAATAGGAAGGACGGGCACACTTCAGTATAGGGCCCCAGAGGTGGTTCTCGGGAAGACATACGACGCAGCAGTCGACTGGTGGAGCCTGGGCATTGTCTTATCCTGGATGGCGGCAGGACAGTCCCCTTTCTACTATGGAAAGGGGCCAAATTTCCATCTTGGCTTGATGCAGGCTTAAAAGATCTTCTGGAGAGACTGCTGTGCAACAATCCTGAGAAGAGGCTGGGTGTGCATGAGGACATTAGAGATCACCTGTTCTTTAACACCATGAATTGGAAGAACTTGGAGCTGAAGAGAGAACAGCCACCATTCAAGCCATTCAGCAGAGTTCTGGAGAATGAAAACCTGCAGTGGCCGGAGGATGGCACACCCCTTCGCCCCGTGACTGGATTCTCGTTCACTTCACCAAGCTGGACCCGGTAAGATCTTTCTTCTTCAGGGATGATGTTCTTCAGTCTGATATCGGGGTTCATCATTATTGTTCCTCTGGTGTCAGACAGAACATGAGGTCATATATCAATCCTGCTTAATGTCACCATGTCAGGTCTGCAGTCTTCTCCCTCTTACTTACTATGTCTCTGCTTCTTCTTAGGATGACGAGAAGAATCCAATTGTGAAGGAAGCCACAACCATCTGGTCAGTGTACTCTATACACACCTACACATACATATCTGTACACCTATACATACTTAAACACACAGGACACCTACCATTATATCCATACATTGTAACAAAACTTCACATACCTTAGAAAGTTTAATACAAAACATTTCCTCTCTTATGTCTTGTAGGCTCAGCCCGTGCCAACTGTCTCCTGAACCCACGGCTCTGCTGCTGTAGAAGACCTTAGCTTGCCTAAATCATCCTCTCTCCATTAACTGCTGCATATTTCCACCAAGCTACCCTCAACCTTGGCATCATCTATAATCGGCTGGCATCGGACATCATCCTCTCCTGAAGACCGTCTTCACCCCCAGGAGCGGCCTGTGCTTGATTTGGTAACTGGCGAGTTCAGGAAAAATAGCCCGAGTGACTATTATCCCTGAACTCCTGGTTACTAGTAAGACCTCAGCACAGGCCGGGTAAGTAGTACACCCCATACATGAAGATTAGACACAAGTATAGGCACATACATAGACACACGCATACATACACTGATAGGTGTAGATTTCGGCTTTGATCCTGGGACTTGTTCTGATCGCCATATTTGGGGTCAGGAAGGAATTTTTCCAACTTGAGGACAATTGGCTCATACCTCAAGGAGGTTTTTGCCTTCCTCTGGATCATCTCACAGCCTTAAATAGGGTTAGGTTTTATTTATAGGGAAGTAGCCACATAAACAACACAATATAAACCTGTACAAAAATATTTTTAGCTTTGTAGACTTTCTAGCTGACATCACATATACCAGGGAGGTGAGCGGCTGCCGTTTGATCCTGAGATTTATTCTGGTCGCCATATTTGGGGTCAGGAAGGAATTTTTCCCCCTTAAAACAGGATAATTGGCTCTTTCCTCAAGGGGGTTTTCGCCTTCCTCTGGATCAACACAGTCTATAAATAGGTTTAGCTTGATACACTTTATATTTCACACAAACAGTAAATGGTAATAACAGATTATATATTCAGATTTAGGAATAGAAAACATTATACTTTATAAAGTCAGGTTGAATATCGGTGTTGATCCTGGGACTTGCTCTGATTGCCTTATCTGGCATCAGGAAGGATTCCCCCCCCCCTTGGGTACGTTGACACGTAGCGGAAATGATGTGGTTTTTACACAGTGGAAAATTTCCAGCATTTCCACATCAAAATTTGCATAGTTGGTGGGAATTTAACTTTCAGCTCCAAATCCACAGCTGATTTCAGTCTGCAACGCCGACCCTCTCACCTCGGGATACTGAGCCATCACTGCAGAGCACATCCTTCACCCAGCCACCGCTACTGAGCCCGTGGCTGCCGCTGCCGCTGGTCAGGTGATGCACCCACTTCCACATCACTTGACCAGTGACAGCGGCACTCAGTAGCCGTTTCCAGGTAAGGAACGTGCGCTGCGCTGAGTGCTCAGTATTTGGAGGTGAGAGGGTCGGCGCTGCAGACTGAATTAATGGTGCAGATTCTGATGTGGTTTTCTGATGCGGAAATGTTGCACATTTTTTATGAATCTGCCGTATTTCTGCTACATGTGAACGTACCTTTGAGGACAATTGGCTCGTACCTCAAGGGTTTTTTTCTTTCTCTCGATCAACTCAGCCTTAAAATTTCCCAACACTAAATGTATAGTTGCCTATAACTACAAATAAAAAGTTCTTTCTCTTATATCTTTGTGCCCATGTCTTTATTTCCACTGGTTGTCTATGTAGTTTCCCTATGAATGGGTCGCACTCCCCGGTGTTTTATATTGCGATTGTCAGGTATATGTTCTTCACAAAAACAGCGCCAGTCCTCCCAATGGGTTGTGTTCAGGCAGTATTACAGCGGGTGCTGCCCGGGCACCGACTCTTTGGAAGTTGATTACTCTTTTATGGTATTTTCACACATCATACTTTTTTTCCCAGGATTTTCTATGTGTTTTGTGAAATTGCGGCCAAACTGTGACAAATATGAATGTGCTCTTTTATATAAGATGGGTTCCTTGTAGTCGTACCTGAAGACCCCTGTAGGTCAGATTTTTGTCCGTAGGGATTAGTTCACTCTACACAATGGAGTAGCAGAGCCCAACCTGCAGCATCCAGATGTTCTGACGCTACAACTCTAAGGTCTCCTTCACACCAGAGTATTTGCGCACACAATACACAGAGAATAGAACCTATTGGTTTCAGTGGTTTCATTCTCAGTACTCTTTATTGCACATGAATTTCACGCATGCGGGGAAAAAAAACATACTGTGCTCTATTTGTGCTTGAAAGTAACGGGAGAAACTCTGCGATCCTCTGCTCCGGCTCTGACTGCCGCGGCAGTGGACCCCTACATCCACAAAGTGATGCAAGGTTGCTTTCACATGAAAACGCCTCCCATCATTGGGTCTTTCACATGGATGGAGAGCAAGATATGGGGGCGGGATTCACAGCCCCATATCGCACTCGCCTGTGAGAAGTTAGCCCTAAGGGTTAAAATGGCTTATGTGAAGTTTTAAACACATAATGGATAGGATAGGGGATGAGTGACTGGTGGGGGTCCAACCGGTAGGACTCCCACTGATTACGAGAACTTGGGCCTTTTATCGCCTCCCGTCTGAAAGAAGGAGCCATCAAGCATGTGCGCTGCTGCTTTATTCATTTTTATGGAACTAGTGGAGATAGACATGCGTTGTAAATTCATGTAAGATCCCACGTTTGCCAAACCAAGGAAACCATTAGTTTTATCTGACAGTATAGTTACTGCCAGTTTTGCGTACATTCACCATGGTGTCCCTGTTGCCTATAGAACTGAATATGAATAGCAAATGTGCATGTTCTCTACTGGGACATTATTGCAATGGTATAAAAAAGCAATATATGGTACGTAATATGTTTCTGAAACAAAGGATGTTTCTTATTTTGAGTATATTTGATGATCGTCTCAGCAATTCTAGATTTTAAAGCTAGGATAAAGTGGTATTTTTCACTTTTACAAAATACAGTATAATCTCTGGTTTCAGTCAGCCATAACACAGAAACAGGACCCGGACCCTTACAGATCCAGCAAACCATTACTACGAGGGGCCACTAGTACTATGAGTGGACCCACAGTGGGAACACTAGTATTATGGGGGGTTACAGAGGACTTCATTAGGGGTAGTGGCAGGACGGTGAGAATATGCAGATGATTTATGTCAGGAGGAAATATTCATGGTCATCCAGGCCCAGTCTAGTGGCCCGAAACACCTATTTCTGGCTCCACTATAAATGTCAGGAATCAAACAAAAGTAATTCGCAGCATACTTCAGGAATTATCAGCCATACGTTTTGGACTCTCAGGTCTCCGAATGCACGTCACAGATGGAAGTCTGAGTCCAAGACTCATGTGTACAATCTAGCATATACAGAGAGTGACAGCATTCCAGGCATATTAAATCAGAATGTAGATTTTATTCCTCCACAGACTTGACGTTTCGACCCACTCGGGGTCTTTGTCAAGCAGAATACCCTGCTTGACAAAGACCCTGAGTGGGTCGAAACATCGCCTCTATGGAGGAATAAAATCTACATTCTGATTTGATATGCCTGGAATGCTGTCACTCTCTCTGTATATGCTAGATCCCACCATAAATGTCATACATGTCTTGTCTTCAATGTGGCTGCACTGTGCAAAGTGTCTAGTCTCTTGTTATGTGTATTGCACAGCTGCAGCATATGAAAGGTTAATGTCTGAAAGTGGCTGAGATATGTCTGGAAATGTATCAATATCTGTCTAGTCACGTGATCTGTGTCTTCTATAAGTATGGGTGTTTGAGAGCAAGGTGTGGTCTTTCATCATCTTCTACGGTTGAGAGTGGAGTGGAGCGCTGGCCACATGGGGGTACATTCAACCCTCATGTAGTGAAGTGATGGAGGAGGTAAAGTAAACAAACCAAGGCAGCAGTAGATGGGGGAAGGTGAAACACACGGCAGGATTAAGCTTTATTCCCTCTTGTTTCGACCTACCAACAGAGTCTTTGTCAAGCTTAGTTAACAATAAATGCAATCTAGCTTAAATACAAGTAGCCACCAATCAGAGGCAATGCAATTAAAAACAATCAGATACAAGTGTAAAACATACCAGTACAGGTCTCCTCCATTGCGATGTGTATCCTCACCATCGCGTCCACCATAACGGCGTTCACCTATACTCAATGCGTATGTGCAGGATTTGTCTACTACCGCGTTACGATAATTTGGAGGAGCTACTTGTTCAATGCAGACTAATAATACAAGCAACTCACTCAACCCAGCCCAGATTGGGGAGGAGTGACTGCAAGCAAACACAGTCTGCACATGTGAACGGATGACAAAGACACGAACTACCGATAGGTGTGCCACACTATACAGGAGTAAGACCCCTACTGCAAAGCAGTGGATCGCCCTGTATCTCCACAGTGGGTCACCTTGACTGACATCTTGGGCTCCCCCAAGTGTATAGCAAACTGCATGCAAACAATACTGATAAATGCGGGTGTTAGTTTTGCATTTGGCCAAGACACATAAGCTGACGGGCCAACGGGAAGACCACCACATGTCCGTCAGAACCTACACTATCTCACTGTTAGATACAATAAAATCACTGAAGTGAGAGAAAAAATAAAGACATTATTCACTGAAAAGAAAGCCAGTAAGGCAACACCTGATAGACTGAAGGCCAGGCACAATCGCCGTAGACCCTAGTAGAATGCAGTGGGCTGTACGATAATTTGGAGAAGCTACTACTGAAAGAAAAAGGGAGGGGGAGGGAGTTAAGCAGCGTCCAACGCTGGGAAATGATTACAGCTGCCTCTATTTAACCAATTGGAGTCATTCCGAGGATTTCTGTCGATCAAGGTGTTTCCACGCTGTAGCGTATTTTTTCGCTCATAGCCGCCCGTGTGAATGGATGAGAAATCGCTAATCTTGATCGCGACTATTCTACCACACAATTTTTGACCGGGATTTGGTGAGCATAAGAGTGCATACAGTCATATGAAGGAGACCTTAAGATGAAATGGCACATGATCCTGTTGCATTGGTAACAATTACAGAATATATACAGATAAATGCATATTTCATGTGTCCAAGTAACAATGCACATAGTCCAGGCACCAAGGCCTACCAGACAAATCACTGTGCTTCAAACTATGTTAAAAGAGAAGTTAAATCATTGTTTATATTGTTCCAAGTAGTAAGTTATTTTTTAATATTGAAGTAAATGATAAATGATTGGTAATCTCTGTCTTAATTGCTAATATACAGTAGCATTGACTTATAAAAACTTAAATTATTTGGTCAGACTTGGAGCCCATTTACATATTTATGCTCCTTATTGCGCATATAATATGGAGTGCTTAAACCGCATTGATTTGCATTGGGGTATCCACACATGCGTTTTTCACGCATGTAAAAATTGCAGCATGTCCTATTTTGGTCGGTATTACGGACTGAAATAGCCTTTCTCGTCTGTTATCATTGGGGGACACAGCAAAGACCTTGGGGTATAGCTTCTGCCACTAGGAGGCGACACTAAGCACAAAAGTGTTAACTCCTCCCACTAGCTATACCCCTCCTGCAAGCAGCATGCTAGCTCAGTTTTTTGCTTAGTGTCTAGGAGGCAGGACTGTCTCTCCTGCTGAGACTATTTTTTTTTCTTTCTTTTGCATTTTTCAATTTTTCCTATCTTTCCCGGAAGGCCAGGGCATAACGCGGAGGCAGGACTCTCCCCGTTAACCCACCGAGGGCGGCGAACAGAGGTGATATGTAACCCTCTGGTGTCTGCCGGGCCCCCTCTGAAGAAAAGGAGGCACACTCGGCCACCAAACTGAGTGTGACCCGCCAGCCATAGAGCCCCCCTTATTTATGGTCCGGCATCCACTGCCTCATCAAAGGCAGGCGATGATGGGGAGAAGCTCTGCTGGAGCCCGGGAGCCACCCTACCTCAGGAAGGAGGTAAGTATGTGGGTTTATTTTGTTATTGCGCCCCATGTGCGTTGCGCCTGCTGCGCTACTTTGTTTCCCGTTGCGCTGCTTGTTAGCTGCGCTGCTAGTTATGCCGCCTGCTGCGCTGTTACAGGGCGGCTGCGGCTTATGCCCCGCAGCGCCGATGTTTATGCTGCGCCCGCGGCTGTTTGGTGGGCGCCCGCGGGTTAGGTGCCGCGGTGGCGACTGATGTGCTGTCGGCGGCCGCCCGCTCCCAGGGCGGCTGCGGCTTAGGCACTACCGACCGGCCGCGGCCATTTTGTTGGGACCGGCCGCGGCTGCTGTGTTGGGCCGCCCGGCTGATGTGCCACTGCGCCGCCCGTACTGTCTGCTGTGCTGCCGGTCGCCCGCGTCTACCTGTTGGGCGGCCGCAGCTGATGTGCCACTGGCCGCCCGCGATGTCTCCCCCGCGGTTGGTGCGCGGCTGATGTGCCACCGGCCGCCGCGAGGTCTCCCCCCGCGGTTGCTGGAGCGGCCGGTGTGCTGCTGGCCGCCCGCGGCTGATGTGCTGCCGGTCGCCTGTGGGTGACGGCCGCGGTTGATGCGCGGCTGATGGCGGCCCCCCGCGGCTGATGTGCCACCGGCCGACCGCGCCTGTTGAGGACGGCTGCGGCTTGCGCTGCCGGCCGCCCGCGGCTGGGGTTGCCGTGGTCTCGGCGCATGCCTGCTGCTCGTTTCGTGCAGGGGCTCCTCGCGCCGTCGGCCGGGCATGCAGACGCCAAGCGGGCATTTGAATTTTCCCGCCAAGCGGGCGTTTGAATTTTCCCGCCAGGCGGATGTTTGAATTTTCCCGCCAGGCGGCGAGTGTATTTTCCCCGCCAAGCGGGCGAGTGTATTTTCCCCGCCAAGCGGGCGAGTGTATTTTCCCCGCCAAGCGGGCGAGTGTATTTTCCCCACCAAGCGGGCGTGTGTATTTTCCCCGCCAAGCGGGCGTGTGTATTTTCCCCGCCAAGCGGGCGTGTGTATTTTCCCCGCCAAGCGGGCGTGTGTATTTTCCCCGCCTAGCGGGCGTGTGTATTTTCCCCGCCTAGCGGGCGTGTGTATTTTCCCCGCCTAGCGGGCGACTACCCGTGGTGCCCTGCGTCCCTCTTTCTGTAGCGCCGCACAGCCGGTTTGCCGGCCCCACTCTCCGTGTCGGCGCAGGGACATTTTAGAATCGCCTCCAAGCGGCCACGCTCTCGGCGCCACGCGCAGCAGAACAGGCCACGAGATTTTTAGAGGTTGTGCACCAGCATCGCCCTCTACAGCAGCGTTGGTCACATGTTGCCGCCGGTCAGGACAGCTGGTGGATAACCGTATCGCACGGCCACCATTGCCTTGCTGCTGAACAGATTGCGTAGCTCGCGACATTCGGGCGTTCGATTGCCATAGGCTGGCGTATAATGCTACTGTGCAACCCGCTTTGCCCGCAGGCAGCAGCTGACCTCTCCTTACGCAATCCTCTCTGTGAAACTGAGGTCGCTGGGACCCTTTCCGTACTACACACAGACTATCGGTGGCTCCCTGGTCGCTGATAGCGCCCCTATTACCCCTTCCATACAGAAGGAATACCGCACAGCTACCCATATCTACTCCGGACCGGGTTGAGCGTTGCCTGACGGAAGCTCCCCCATTGCCCCCCTGCAGTTCCCTGCAGCCAGCAGTACCGCGGTGTCTAAGTCAAGGATGACAGGCGGACAGGGCGGCCAGAGCCACATGCCAGGTGCGCTCTCGCTACAGCTCTATATATACTGACAACAGTGTGCAAACTCTTGTCAGCATTACTCTGGGCTCGCTGACTGGATTCAGTGTTCCCCATGTCGGCTCCACATCGGCAGCTCCCCTGTGTTTCCTCCCGCGGTCACATGTACCATAGTGTCCACGTCCAGGAGGACATGCTGGCGGGGCGGCCAGAGCCACATACCAAGTGCGCTCGCGCTGTAATTCGAGATTAAGCGGAGAGAATCTCATCCTACAGATAACAGTATGCGATCCCTTGTCAGTACTCACACAGGGAGTCTCTGTCCTGAATCCGGTTGAACTCCTCTACAGACAATCGCATCACAGTGTCCGTGTCCAGGAGGACACGATGACAGCGGCCGGCAAGGGTTACATACTATGTGCGCGCTCGTTAAGGAACGAGACTACATCCAGCTGGAGAATATCTTGCCCTACGTACAACAGGGTTCAAGGTGCTTGTCGGCGGTACCCCAGGCGGCTGAGACCGGGGGTACTTCCATGCCCGAAACAGCGCATACACTGGTTTGAGCAGGGGTCAGCTTCGTCCCCTCAGTAGTTTCCTGCACCCTGAGTCGCAGTTTGGGACCGAGCCGCATATCAAGTGCACTGTCTGCTGCCGTACTGGTCTACAAGCTGATTATCAGCGGTACCCCGGCCTTGATGTTAGGCCTGGCCGGGTTGCCCTGGCTTTACAGCTAGCCCCCCGATTTTTCCTGCAGGCAACCAGACCGCTATGTTCGATGCCGGGATAGCACGCGGACAGGGTCCTGCTAGTACCACATCGGTATGGGGTCTTGCTATTGTACGAGAGTTGCACAACATGTATTGGGCCTTGTGTGGAGAAAGGTGTTAAGGCAGCAGTATGCAGGCCAAAACTCTTAAGGAAGTCGAACAGCCGTTGGGCTTCCTTTGGTCTGGCTAAGTCTTGTGGTACCCTTCTGAGGAATATACTATTCTCAGGAATTCGGTGAACACGTCGTATTCACCTCCACCCCATAGAAGCTTACGCTCCAGACTTTTTTCATAACGGCTAGCCTCCCTGGAGTGACCACCGGCAGCTTCCTACAGGCAACTTAGGGCGATCTACGATGACAGAAGAGCCGAATACTTTTTATGTCCCCGCCACAGACGGAGTTCACGTGGGGCGCCCCTCCGGCGGCGCTTTGTAATGCTGAGTTCGTTTCTTTCGGGCATTCTCTGAACTACAAGGCATGTGTACTCTCTAGGAATCATGGACCGCTAGTTCTACACCCGTGTCAGTAGGACGTGGCTAGCTCTCTGCAGGAGACGGCTCCTGCGGACCCTGGTGGGGTGCAGAACAGGCCACGTTTCTCCCATTGGGGATGGGGAGACTGACCGTAGGAGTGCTCGGTATTCTAAACGGTCGCTAGTGTCGGTTCAGGTGTAGAGCGCTGATCCTCAGCAAACTAGGCCCGCCTAGTCGCTTGCGAGACTGATTGCGTATAGGAAGCTAAAACGTCCAATGGGGTTAAGACTGACAGATCCAGCGACTCGCTGCGACTCTCCTGCATTATGACTTGCAGGACAGCGTAAGACAGTCCATACTTGTACTGTCTGCAATTTTAGGGTTCCTCCATCCCTACTGTGGAGGTTTCCTCAAAGGGATCAGTGAGTCTCGGACCAGTGTACCCTTGCTGCCTTGTGCGGTCAATTTTTCTGTACTCAGTGGAGTCACACGGTTACATTGCATCCCAGCACGGGGCCAGCCCTAGTTGATCACGAAATGGGCAGAAGTCCTCGCTAGCCCATGGGGCCATGCAGAGGCGGACGCCGTGGGCATTGTTGCAGAATCATGGAACCAAACTTTTTCCTCTCACGACCCCTTTCTCAAGTTACAGCTAATCAGACAGCCGACGCCATGGACGGAGGCTGTCAGCATATACAGCATCAAGGTCATACGGCAGGCCTTCCAACCGTGGTCAACACAGGAGTCCAGCATGAGACGGTTGCATATCTCAACAGGTCGTTTCTCCACTGGCGTCTGGAGTCGAAGGTCCCTTCATCACGGAGGGATTGTGGAGATGAGGTTAAATACCTGGAGGTATACGGGACCTGACTTACAACTAAGTCGCCTGGTAGAAGGTCCACAACCCTGATGTTTCGGTGCCTATGGCTCCACAGTTTCATCTTCGGATGCCTATTGGGTACGGATGGTACAGGAAACGGTCGTTATCTACCCGCGGTATGGCCTACCGCCGGTATCAGGATCCACTTCGGTGAGGTATCGGTGGGCACCTTCTCGGTAGTTCCAAGGAACGCTCCAGGGCAGGTTGCTCGGTTGACTACGCCGGAGTTCCTCGTGCAGGTAGCATGCTTCAGTCACGCTGGCGCGCTGCCGGTAATTCCGGCAACTCCGACTGGATCCCTGCTTTTCCGGAGTGGACTCCTTACAATGACTCTGCCTTGCAGCAATTCAGGGTTACTATGCCAGCAAGGTCATATTCTCAGGCCGTATTATTCGGAAGGCGTGTGCCTCGTCGGAAGCTCCTTGTCTGGGTTTTGTTCTTTTTTCTTCCCTCAGAGGGTGGATGGGGCTGTTATTTAGGCCCCTTTAGGCTCTGTCTGAGCATGCGGGATACCTAGCCATCCATTAACGCTGGTCGCAGTTAAAGGACAGATTGCGTCCTTACAAGTGCGACGCCTTATATTTTCCCGCCCCCTTGGGTACTGCTCTAGAACGTCCCAAGGTCTTTGCTGTGTCCCCCAATGATAACAGACGAGAAAACAAGATTTTGTAAGAACTTACCGTAAAATCTCTTTCTCGTCTTGTTCATTGGGGGACACAGCACCCACCCAGTCTGGTATTGGAACTGTGACGTATACTCCCTAGGGGAGGGTCCGCGGTGCCGTCGCACACGGTGTTGGAATGAGTTACAGTTCGTGAGTATTGTTGTTTATTATCTATGTTGTATCCTACTGGTTGCTCCTACTGCTTGCACACAAACTGAGCTAGCATGCTGCTTGCAGGAGGGGTATAGCTAGTGGGAGGAGTTAACACTTTTGTGCTTAGTGTCGCCTCCTAGTGGCAGAAGCTATACCCCAAGGTCTTTGCTGTGTCCCCCAATGAACAAGACGAGAAAGAGATTTTACGGTAAGTTCTTACAAAATCTTGTTATTGGAGTCAATGATAGGTTTGTATTCACTGCGTATTTATGTGTGAAATCAGTGGACATGCTTGTTTTTTTTCACGTGTGAAAATATGCGCACCAATAAATTCCGCAAACATGGCCAGATAGGGAAGGAATATGCAAACTTTGTGAAAACATTACACATTCACAAACCAAAAACTGCCTACACCCATATGAATGAGCTCTAACTCTGACTTCTGCTGAATGTGTAGTACCAGGTTGTTGTTGTTGTTGTTGTTGTTTTTATACCTGCTTATGCATCATTTATAGACCGCCACTTATACTATGAAGATGGTAGCTGTACGGTCATTGCTGCTCATTTATTTTCATTATGCTTTTTATTGTATTGATCTCAGTTGAGGGGAGAAGGCAAATAAGGCAAATGAGCCAAAAGAGCCAAAAGGAGGTTTTACGTTTCTCCCCTCTGCCCAGATTTATTCTGTGTTCCCTAAAAGTAATGAATAATAAAGATTTAAAACCTTAGTCTGATTTTGTGACTATGTTGTTGTTGGAAATCTATGCAAATATTTATATTGTATCTCACCACCTAAATAGCCCCTCCAGTGAATCCTTCTCCTTGGGTGGATCACATGATCTCATTCTAAGCAGCTCCGATTTAAACCTTTGGTTTTACGTGTCTTTCAAAAGTCACTTTTTCAGTCAGCATTATTTCTGTGTGATGGTCCCTACTACACAAGCTCTTTAGAGTGAGACACAAACTCCTTTCACAGCTTCTGCTGATGATTAGAGGCTCTTGTTATACAGTTATGATGAGCTGTGATCTCCTGTATTATGACTCTATACCTATGGTCTGTAACTTATTTAGATGAATATACAGAGTAGTGTTAATCATAGTGTTCTCCCTACGGGCAGAGATGGTGCTAGCTGGAGCTGGTAATGTGATGCTTTGCTGTTACATCATGAGATTAATGGCACAAAATAGTGAGAGAGAGAGTGCAGTACCCTGCAGAATCTGAAGAGCATGGCATAGGAGACAGCAGGGTAGAATTTGGCCCTTGTCATGGTGGGTCTACCGTCTCTCACCCATAGGGTAACCACGCCATGTCCAAGGGCCGGGGGCAGGTGAATAAAGCAGGGAACCTTAGTTCGATTTGTCACTCGTGACGCCACCATTTCTTCTGCAGTGGTGGGAGGAGTACACCCTCTCTTGCGCAGCATCCTTGGGGGAATTCCCAGTTGGCGGAGTTAATTCACGCACACACGAGTACTGGTTAGGACACAACCTCCAGTAACAGATGGGCGACTGGTCGTTTTACTGAACTTCCAACAGAGTACAACTTAGCAGCATCTTTACCAAGTGGTGTTTGAGGGAGACTTCACAGGGATGTAGGAGAAACCACAGTCTAAGTTATCTGCAGGTCCTGGCCCAGTTCCACTCTTCCTCAACACTCTCTCTTTCTCTACCGGTCCACACTCACTGGTTATTCCACACTGCATTCACCAGAAAACATCATCTGCTCTCACAAGCGATAGGTCATTCTCTCAGCCTCCTCCATTCTGTATCTGTTGGGTTGAAGGACTGACCAAAAGCCCCTCGCAACTCCTCTCATATCAATAAAACATGGTCACGTGACAGACCAAAAGATTCATTACCCAGACACGGGACACTAAACCCATTTAGTGCTGCAAAGTAGGCAATACACTTCACTCACAAAGCACAAAAGACACTTACAATACCATATTGAGCATCCACACTTTTTAGGAGGGGCCCCGGTGTACTGAGCCACTACAGTTTCCCCCTACTTAAAAACAGGCCGACCCTGGCATCTCTTAAACAGAGTGCAATTGTCCAGAGTGAACTAGCTTTCAGTGTCCTACACAATAACATCTAGAGCACAATCTACATAGTCACTGTGTGTGCAAGGCGAAACCTCTAAACACAACCCACCCTCCAGTGCTACTTAGAGCCTACCCATCCAAGTGTACTGAGACTACTTATGATGTCATGTTTTGTGTCGCATTAATTTTTATGATGGTGTGTGCTGAAAGTGGTATGGCCCTTACTACAAAAATCTGTTAGGCTGGACAGAATCCAGAATGCACTAACATTGCCATGGGGCACGTACATAATTCTTCGCCTCAAGGACTAGTCAAAAGAGAAATAAAGCATCACGCTGCTACTAGTTACAAAACTGAGAAAGTGTGGACTGGTAGTATTAACACAGAAAAAATGGAATCATTCATCGCTATTCTGGAAGACTAGCTCAAGAAGGGTAGTAAACTGAGGTATATACTCCCAACTGAGCTGAAGAAAAATGTATATTGTGAATGATTTCCCTGTGAGGGGTTAGAGAAACATGCTGGCACACACTTACACAGTTAGGAAGACTTGCAGATGGGAAACTCCCACTCAATTTGCTTATAATGACTTCAACAAGCATACATTAGTGAGGCAAACAAACTTTACTATGCATGCTTTATTTACCCTCCTGCACAATAGCTTAAATGTTGCATAACCACAGCACATAATAAATGCAAAAAACATTTTTTTAATAAACACCTCACCTATGAAAGGGAATAACTTTTAAAGTCCTTATAGGGCCCTAGCAAAAAAAAACAACAATCAAAGTGCTCTTTAATAAAGTTCGAAAAGAGGTCATAGGCAAAACAAGTCCCTGCAACAATGAAGAAAAGTCTCACTACTGCTGGAATCTCTTTAGCACCAAGTCACTCTATTTGGCACGAGCGGACCCAGAAACTCTTCTGACTCGGTCAGTGCTGAAGCCTGTAGGCGAGGGCATACTGCTCCACGAACTCATTCCAACCGATGAGCAAATGGAAGGCATAAGAAGGCCCCTACTTCGGCATGCTTCGGAATAATCAGAGTCCCCGTAGGAGGATGCAACAGGCGGGGGTCCGCTGCATGGGCGACGAAGTTCCCTCCTGGGTACACCACGTTTCTGGACTTGAAAATGACTCAAAACCTCGGTCCTTAAAGCCCCTTAAGTGGGGACGCAACCCAGGAGGTATGGCAGCCCTGGCCTTAGCGTTATCTCTGTGGATGATGATCCAGGGCTCGGGGAAAGATTCTGCTTCTCCTCTTGTAACCGCCTCGGGGTCAGCCAGTCCCGACGACTCCTCCTCGGAGATAGAAATTGGGGTTGATCTTTCCCGAGCTGGCTCCAAACCTCACCATCGGACAGACTCCCATCTGGAGGGCTCTTCCAGACACCTCTCTGGCAGTGGAAAAACAGGGGATGGTAGTGGCATCACCAACCCCTGTATTTCCGGTTGTCGCCCCAATAGAACCTGGGCCTGGTATCCCGCTGGAACACTCTGCAGCGCAGTCTAGCTAACCATGTCTTCTTGCTTGGGAAGCTGCTGGTGTGTCTCAGTCGATAAGTTCAGCGGTTGGCTGAAGACAGAAGGAAACCCCTCCTCTGGGCAGTCTTTTGTTGCAGACTGTTGCTCCACGGTGGGGGCGACCCACAATGGCTGAAGAACATGAGGGCTGGGCACCATCTTGACCCACCCTAGTATCAATCCATAACTTCAAATAGTTGCTCACAGTGAATTGCAGGCAACTCCACACGATCCAATAACACCACACAGTCCTTGTCCAACTTGCAGTGCATCTCCGCCACGTACAATTCCACATTCTACTGCAGCATCTTGAACACGCAGCTTAGTCTGACACCGCTCTGACAAATGTCCATAGGCTCAGAGGATATGTTTATATATAATATTCTACATTGCTCAAAAATATTAAGGAAACGCTTAAATCACACATTGCATCTTGATCAGCAAAAGTTTCAAGTTGAAAATCTTCACTAATGTAAATCGTGCTACAATGGTAAATGGAAACCCAAATCTTCAACCAATTGGGGTCTGGATTCCAAATCGCCCAGGAAATCAATTTGCATGAGTTTCATGATGGCAACTCATAATGTGACTGTGTAGTGTGTATGGCCCTCACGTGCCTGTATGCACTCCCAACAATCTCTGGGCAGGCTTTTTATTAGATGGTGGATGGTATCCTGGGCTTCTACTCGTGCACCTGAATTAGGGCAACTACTGTACTGAGAATGGCTCTGAGTATTTCAGAACTTCATCCCCAAACTTTGTCCACAGTATCCTGACTGCTGTTATCCTGCATACGTCTGTGTGACTCTCAAGATAATGTCTCAGAGTTCAGAACCCATCTGAAAGCAATAGTTGCCTGGGTGTGGCAGATGGACAACCTGTTCTGATCAGAAAATACTCTAAGAACATTGCATTTTCATGAAATGAGATATTAAATGTGTAAGAATGGTGAAGTGCGTATTTGTTATTGTATTTATTGCAGCTATGGCTTACGTACACCTGCGCATTTTAATTTGTTAGAGATGCTGACTTTGCTTTTTCTTGCAGCTGCCGTAGGGGAGTTTAGCAGTGTGGCTGCAAAACTCCATCCCTCTATTCTCCTTCCCTTCCCCGTGCAGGCTCACCTGTCTTCCTCCCCACTCGGTCTGTGCAATGGGGGGAGGCGGGACGGGGGCAGAGCTAAGCACTCGCCCTCTCCCCGCCCCTTGTCCATAGCCATCAATGGGAGGGGCGGATGGGCGGTGAGCCTGCGATGGGGAAGGAGAGGAAATGGGAGATGGCCTGGTGAGGTCAGCGCATTTGCGCCAGCCTCACCAGGCCATATGAACGGGCGCACAAACGTTTGATTTGTGCGCCCGTTTACTAGGTTGTTTGCCTCCAACGTAGCGTATATCGTCTGGCCGTGAAAACGGCCAGCCGATATGCGCTCGTGTGAAAGGAGCATTAGGCTGCTATGACAGAAAATGTTACTGCCCTGCAAAACTCTGGCAGAGCTACACTAATTGTAATTGGATTTCTCAGTTCAGTGACTATGGATGCAGTCGGTGTAGCTCCTACGGTGTTTTGCAGGGCAGTAACACTGCTGTGTAATAGCAGCCTAAGGTTTTGTCCATGTGAGGTTGATTGTTGCTTTGGAATGTCCATAGTGGATATTCCGCAGCAGAAAATCCGTAATGGGTGTCAATGGAAAATCTGCAGCAAACCCTTTCCGTGCGGACGTGACCTAAGGCTGCTATTACACAATTATGCTGATTACTGTGTAATAGCCGTACTGGACAGATTGATATCACTGAAATGTGGGGGCCTAATGTGATACTGAAGTGTTTCCTTAATTTTTCAAGCTATGTAGAATATATAAAATCTCAGACTAATTAGCTGCTTGCATTTATTGCATTTTAATTCTGACTTTTTATTATTATTTTTGTAACATTTTGTAGGTTCTACATGCAGTGTAGAGGTGGCGAGTGTGCCTGAAGGCTCAGAAAATGGGGAGCTGGGAAAATATCGCACTAAATTGCAAAATTTCTTAGAAATCTTAAACTGTTATCATCCAGAGTGTCTGATCAGTGGTTTTCCATTTGATGGTGAGTTTATCTCAATGGCTAAGGCTCTTCTTACACTATGGGGGAGATTTCTAAAACTATCTAAAATAACTGCTTTAGTTGCCTATAGTAACCAATCACAGTGCAGATTTTATTTTGTATTCTGGTCTAGTCAAATGAAAGCTGAGCTCTGATTGGTTCCTGTTGGCTACTAAGTTTTTCCTATTAGACAGTTTCATAAATTTACCCATGTTTTTACAATCCAGCACTGGTTCTATCCTTCATAGGGACAGAAACCAGGACAGAACCATAGAGTTCAATATCTAAGTCTTTTAAACTGGATAGAAAAGTGTGGCTATATTAAACCCTGTGGTTCCGTATCGGGTCCTTCCTGGTTTCTGGTAGTAAGCGGTTTTTTTCTTTTTGGGGGGGCAGGGGGGAGTTCTGTCACATAGACTTGTTGCCGGGGGTGGGGGTTCTGTCACATAGACTTGTCGCCGCGGGTGGGGATTCTGTCACATAGACTTTTCGCTGTGGGGTGCTGTCACATAGACTTGTTGCCCGGGGGGGGGGGGGGTGTTCTGTCACATAGACTTGTCGCTGGGGGGGGGGGGGGTGTTATGTCACATAGACTTGTCGCTGGGGGAGGGGGATTCCACCACATAGACTTGTCGCTCGGGGGGAGGGGGGGGGCTGTCATATAGACTTGTCACTGGGGGGGAGGTTCTGTCACATAAACTTGTTGTGGGGGCCATGGGTGACAACTTCTCGCCTGGAGGAGGTGTTGACAACTGGTCGCTGGGGGTGGAGGGGGTCTTGCAGTGTTACTTGTCTCGCTGGGGGTAGGGGGGGCTGTCTGTGTAACTTGTCGCGCCTGGGCCAAGAGAGACGGCTGAGGAGTGCAATGGAGGTGGGCGGGCAGTGTAATCCTGTTTGTGCAGAGAAGAGAGGAGGTGAGCTGTGGCTATTGTGAATGGTGGGTCCTGTGTTATCTATATATAGGCGTCTCCTCAGTGTAATCCTGCCTGTGCAGGGAGGGGAGGAGGTGAGCTGTAACTATTGTGAATGGTGGCTCCTGTGTTCTCTGAATATACGTGTCTGCTCTGTGTAATCCTGCCTGTGCAGGGAGGGGAGGAGGTGAGCTGTGACTTGTGAATGGTAGTTCCTGTGTTATCTATATGTAGGTGTCCCTGTACTTTTGGGGAAGCGTGGGTGTGCTGTCACTGTACTTGTGTGGGGGAGGGGTGGGAGTGCTGACATTGAACTTATGTGGGGGAGGGGCTTTCACTTTTAATTACTTTCAATGAGAGAGCATCATGATCCCCTGCTACTGCTGTGACAGCTGTAGCAGGAGATTCCTTCATTTCCCCGGCATGTCCCCTCATCACTGGACATTGTCACATCATTGCCACAGTGTCCAATGATGAGGGGACATGCCAGGGAGATGAAGGAATCTCCTGTTAAAGCTGTCACAGCAGTAACAGGAGATCACAATGCTCTACCATTGAAAGTAATGATACAAGATCGCGATCTCCTGCTACTGCTCTGGTAGCTGTAGCAGGACATTCCTTCATCCCCACAGCATGTCCCCTCATCACTGGACATTGTGACAATGATGTGACAGTGCTGTCACAGTGTCCAGTAATGAGGGGACAAACCAGGGAGATGAAGGAATCTCCTGCTACAGCTGTCACAGCTCTAGCAGGAGATCGCATTGCTCTCCCACTGTTTTGAATGGGGCCGGGCGGCTGCTGGCTCCATTGAAAGCAGGGGGGACTGGCATGGAAGGAGAGAGCTATATCAGGCAGTCACTCACAGCCCAATATCCAGTCTGTAATAAACATCAACATCTAAAACCACATTTTTAGTGCATTGAAACAATTGTGATCATTTCTAATGTGAATTAAAAAACACAGGTTAACCAGCTTTTGTTTATGCTTTAACAATTTGTCCATGATATCTGCCGCTCTTTTTATGAACTCTTTGTAATTGAGAAATGGTTATCAATGCTCACAGTTCGGCTCCTTTTAGACGAGCCAATTCTCGTTTGAACGAGCAAGTGACATCCCCACCAGCTTGTTCGCTCGTGCAGCCTGTTTAGACGGACAGATGCATCGTTGGCGCGTTCAAATGAGAATCCTTCAGTCTTGCACATTCGCTGTAGAAGGACTGAATGATTTTTATGCCTACATAACATGGACGACGAGCGAAAAGTGAACGATTATCCTTCGCCGTTTAGTCGTTCACTCATGTATAAACTATATATTTTTTTTCCGCTTAAAAGCACCCTTTCCCTTGCTGATATTTACCTTGTTGCCGCATGTCAAACCCTGTGCTAGTGTTAACAAAGCTGAGGAGGGACAGAAGGAGGGAAGTTATGTACAGTCACAAGTTTATGAAAATAGAATGGAGTACACGTAATGTGAGTGAGTTTCACAATTGCTGAAGTATCTGAAATGTAATCCTCCTATATGCTATTTCCTGTTACTTAATTTCTAAAACAACCAGTAATGCCAAATACTCTTTTATAAAAAAGATAAAAGTATTATAGAGGTGATGGCTTTGTTGGCTATCCAGAAAAATTATATATGCAAGCTTTCGAGATTTAATGCCTCTTCATCACTTTTATATACTACAAAACAGAGACCGATTAATTTACGTTTAAAATGGGCTGGATGACAAACGGGAGGAAATTTACATGATGATAAACAAGAGTTAGGGCTCCCACCCACTAGCGTTTTTTTACTGCGAAATTCGCAGCGTTTTTTTTTTCTGCAGGGGTCTTTGGCCTATGGGAGTTGTAAAGCTAAAATCGCGATTGCGCAAAATCGCGATTTCGCGGTAAATCGCGATTTTAGCTTTACAAGTCCCATAGACCCCCTGTAGAAAAAAAAACGTGCGAATTTCGCAGTGAAAAAAAACGCTAGTGGGTGGGAGCCCTTATAGGGCTACACTTGTGTATAAAGGCCCTTTTATACGGGACTATTATCGTTCTGGTTGTTCAGGCTTCTGCGCTCCCACAGGGTTTTAAATGAGAATCGTCTCGTGTAAAAGCATGCAGACACTTAAAGGGGTTGTCCTGCGAAAGAAAGTGGGGTTCAGCACTTCTGTATGGGCATATTAATGCACTTCGTAATGTACATCGTGCATTAATTATGAGCCATACAGAAGTTATTCACTTACCTGTTCCGTTGCTAGCGTCCCCGTCGCCATGGTGCCGTCTAATTTCAGCGTCTAATCACCCGATTAGACGCGCTTGCGCAGTCCGGTCTTCTTCCTGGTGAATGGGCCCGCTCGTGCCGGAGAGCTGGTCCTCGTAGCTCCGCCCCGTCACGTGTGCCGATTCCAGCCAATCAGGAGGCTGGAATCGGCAATGGACCGCACAGAGCCCACGGTGCACCATGGGAGAAGACCCGCGGTGCATCGTGGGTGAAGATCCTGGCGGCCATCTTGCTAAGGTAAGAAAGAAGTCGCCGCAGAGCGGGGATTCGGGTAAGTACTAAACTAGTTTTTTTTTTTAACCCATCCCTTGTGTTTGTCTCGCGCCGAACGGGGGGCCTATTGAAAAAAAAAAAAACCCCGTTTCGGCGCGGGACAACCCCTTTAATGAATGGATGAGAGTCGTTCAGTTTTAAGCTGCTTAAAATCCCGAATGGCTATCGTTCAGTGTAAACAGCAACTGTTCAGTACTGAGCAGCCGCTGCTTACATTAGATGGAGACGGACGGAGAGAGCTCTCCTCCAGCCGCCCCGCTATCCTGCTGTCCGTGTAACAGCACGGGAGCAAGTATACACAGGGACGAGTGTCGGACATTGTTTGCCTGACACCCGTCCCATGTAAAAGGGCTTTAAGATGAAAGGTGAGAGGTGATGATTAGGAAAACACAGAAAAGGTTGATGGGTGTAAAGTGTCCAGGTGACATAACATTTAGGCCTCATGTCCACGGGCAGGGCGGGATCTCACACCCTGCCCGTGGCATGAGGACATTCTGGACGCCTGCGGGTTGTCCGGCATCTCCTCCATGCATGTGGGTGGGCGTGCCGGCATGGGGGAGGGCACTCTGCACATGCGCAGTCGAGTTTTTTTTTTAAAATCTGCTTTCTCGCGGGCCCCACAGCAAACCCGGAGTGACAGTTCTGGGTGTGCCGCAGATCGGACGGCTTCCATTGATTGCGGGTCCCTCGGCAAAACGCAGCATGCTGCTACCTGTTTTCCGGACCGGATGGTCCGTAAAACAAACCTACATGCTTTAAGTAAGATGTGGGCGCCCATGAATTGCCTATGGCAGCTTGAACTCCGGATCATTCGCGCGGGTGCCCCACACTGATCCCAGAATTCAACCCCACCCGAGGACATGCGCCCATACTCTGAGGACAAATTAAGTCCACATGTTAATGTCTGGAAAGTCTTTGTTAAAGTTTCTAATCCTCCCCTCTCCCCTTTCATTTTATACACAATCTGTAGTCCCCTAACTCTAATTTATCATCATGTAGGGTTGCATGTCAACGGCTATGATAAATCGCCGGCAGATCATGCTGTGTGAAGCTTTCCATAGTCCACGAATGAAGAATCAGAGCGTTTTTCCGCTCGCGGGATCTAAATAGCGGCATGCCGCAATTCTCCACAGTGAGCTCTATCTGTTAGAGACTGTTGAGACCTGTCAGGGCTCCGCCCTCGTCCCCCGCGGCAGATAATCGCTAGCTATATTCCGTCATGGCCGTGGACAGGGGCCTAAATGTTGTGCTCATCATAATCCTGCCTGTTTTTTTTAAATGTAAATTAACCACACTGTCTTGCTGTTCTGTTGTACAAATATTTTTTCTGTTAGGCCTCATGTCCACAGGGAAATTCGGACCAGCACGGATTCTCACTGCAGAATTCCGCAGCGGGTCTTTCCTTTCCCGCAGACATAATGCCAGACAATCGAATATATTCACATCTCCGGACTTTGCGGATCCCCCCGCCGTGCACATTCTCTTCTTTTGCCAGTCCCGCGGCACAGCACAAATACAGCGGTGGGTGTGCCGCAGGACCAGACTGCTTCCATAGGCTTCAATGGAAGCCGCGGGAGCCGTCCTTGCAGGAAAACAAAACAGAGGACGTTGTGGGTGCTTCTCTGCATGTGCGATCCGCGCGCCAGGGAAAAATGACATCCGCAGGTATTTAATTACCTGTGGGTGTCCAATGATTCCCTAAGGGCGTGGATCACGCATGCGGGACACCTGCGCGGATTTACAAATTCTATTTTGCCCGTATACATTCGGCTTACATCTGACTATTGATTTATAAAGGGTATCAATAATACTGTCTCTTTTTTTTGTACAAGAGTATTTAACATTACTGAGATTTTTGTGGCTAAAACGGTACCACACTATTTTGGCTATAATCAAAACTACCCATAAAAGTGTTCTTACTTTCTTTTGAAATGATTGCCATTACGTTGGCCTTTCTAGCAGTTCTTTCTGACTTATGGTTTTCGTTACAGGATGCCCGCAGGAGTGTGCTAAATGTACAGTATAACTTGTCTTGGCTATGCTTTGTCTTGCATTCCTAGGTATTGCCACAAACATTATGATTATGCCAAGGATGGTAACAAAGCAGGACCTTGTATAGGAAGTAGAGCATCAACACATGAAGTATAGTACTGCACAAAAATCAATGGAATGTAGTAAAAAAAAAAAAAAGAATCCAAAAACTGATACAAGAAGTAGGCGGGCAACCCCAACCTCTACAACTTACACCACAAACATTCATACTACATATAATACCAAACCAGACAAAAAAAACTACAATATCCCACACCATACTTCTGATTAGCAAAAGATGCTTACTCAATAATTGGCTACAAAGCGGCCCACCGGGAGTAGGAGAGGTCATACAGCAAGTAAAACACCTCCTTAAAATGGAAAGAATTGAAATAGAACGCAAGGTGGAATCTCAAGCCAAAAAGGTTTTTGAGAAATGGAGGGAATTCATCGAGAAATTCCTCGACCCCAACGAAATCAAGGAATATTCGCATGATGCAATTCACTAACACTACATGGTATTACAGCCAGAAAGATATGAACAGATTAGGAGTATTAGAGATGTCATGAGAGAAGCCGTCAACAAAAGATCTAGATTAAAGAAAGATAAATGTCACGGAAAATTAAACACCGTCAACGAGTCCCAACAGTTCAATATTTCAATATTTTAATGTTTAAATGTTTTGTTTTTTTTATAAAAGCTATAACACAAGAGAGAGGAGACAATAAAGAAAAAGGAAAAGATTATACATGGGAATGAGATAAATCTGAATTATCAGTAAGAATACAAAATAGAATACGCATAAAAACCTTTTCTTTGTACGAAAAGTTTATTAGAGAAACTCTTTCTGTATAAATTGTTGCCGCAAAGACAGATAGGATTGGATTCTATCGCAAAAAAATAAATAAAACAGTGAAAAAAGTTAGATATTCAGCTGCCCTGATGGATCGGATCCATCAGGGCAGCTGAAAATACTCACCCGCCTTCTCCCCGCTGCCCGCTGAAGATCTGGTCCTCCGGAACCCGCCGCCGGCCTTCTGCGCATGCGCGCCAGACGATGACGTCCCACGCACACGCAGAAGCCTGGGAGCCCCCGGCAAATGTAAAAACTCCTGGCTCCCAGCTCCTGAAGGTAGTCGGGAACCAGGAGGGGTTACCGGGGACCGTTGTGAGCGGTTCTCGGGCACGCGATCGCCGCTATCCATTGGATAGCGGCGATCGCGAAAAAGTTACAAAAAGTTTTTAAAAAGTAAAGTTTCACCTCCCCTCATGGATCAAATCCATGAGGGGAGGTGAAAATACTCACCTCGGGTCGTCTGCGATGTCCCGATGTCCCGGGACCAGAAGTGCCCGTCTGCGCATGCGCGCCCGATGATTGACATGGGGCGCGTGCACAGAGGGGCTCGAGCCCCGGGAAATTTAAAATCCCTCTGCTCCAGGCTGCCATGTGTAGCCAGGAGCAGAGAGATGTCACCAGGGACATGATCACTGTCATCCAATGGATGACAGTGATCATGTAAAGTTAAAAAAAAGGGTAAAAAGTAAAAAAAAAAAGGGCAAAAAGTAAAAAAATAAAAGTTTAAAAAAGCTTTCAAAAGTTAAAAAAGCTTGCATTTCATCTCCCCCCACGGATCATATCTGTGAGGGAGAATGAAATTACGTACCTAAGGCCCGCGGACCTTACCCCAGCTTCTGCGCACGCCGCCGTCGCCACAATGGCAGGCGCATGCGCAAAAGCTGTGATAATTTAAAATCTCCCTGCTCCTGGCTACAAAACTGAGCCAAGAGCCTGGAGATTTCACGGGGGGCCGCGGTGAGCGGTTCCTGATCACGTGTTTGCCGTTATCCAATGGATAATAGCGATCATGTAAAAGTAAAAAAAAAGGTGAAGGTTCATCTCCCCTCACCGATGCGATCGGTGAGAGGAGATGAAACTTTTTACCAGAGGCCTCCGTATTTGCACCCCGACGCGATCTTCCTCCGTGAACTTTCCCGGATTCTGCACATGCGACCGCCGGTAACACACCGGACACATGCGCAGGAGTCGGGGAGCCCAGGAAAATTTAAATCTCCTTGCTCTCGGCGACCAACGGTCGCTGAGAGCCTGGAGCAGTGACGGGTGGCCTCGTTAAGCGGTCCCCGGTCACGTGATAAAAAGGTAGCGATCTACCTTAGGCCGGTGTCACATGACCGGATAGGAATTACGGATTCCGCATGCGTCTGATCCGCGGTATTATGCAGATCAATCGCATTGGATTACACAATTCCGCTCACGTTAGTGGGTTGGAATTGTGTAATCCACTCGCAGAAAAGAGAACGCAGCATGTTCTATTTTACCGCGGATATCCGCAACATAGAGCCCATTGTGCTCCATGGTCGCGGATATACCTGCTGCTCATACGCAACTACATTGTATGCGGGCTGCAGGTACCCGCGTCATCGCTAAGCGACGGTGCGGGAAATACAAACAAAAAAAAAGTACTGCACATGACCGCCCGTGTGAGTAGGCAGTTATGCGCAGTACATTACGCGGCCGTACGCAGGGTCACAGCTGGGCTCACAGATGGGATCCGCTGCGAGCCTCCGCAAGCGGATTCCGCCTACGGCTGCGTGAGCCCGGCGTTATTCAGACCACTACCTGTAATCCGTAATTTACAAGAAGCCCCGGGAACGCTTGCCTTCATGCAGATCCAGGAGCACCTTGTTGAGTGCCTTCTGTGTGAGACCGCCGCACCTCATCAAGCTTACGGAGCCTCACAGTCGCCACTTTTTACACCCCATACCCGCTACTGAGGTCACGAAATACCCCCCAAAAAGCATGAGAGGAGGGGGGGGATACCGGTTTTATTGCCCCATGTACCCATCCCAACCAGCCTCCGTAATTACCCCTGTCTTTGGAAATAACACACAGTTCACATTATTACTTTTATCTAAGATTTAGGGAACGCCGAAAAGGGTGCGGAGTGTGTGGGGGCAGGGGGGATATTTTTTTAAGGTGTCAATTTTTATTCCGTACAAATGAACAATGCGGCCTGGGATTTATTCAGTTGTGCCCTGCAATCCAACGGGTGTTCCCTCCATTATGGGCCTAACCATGTGTCCTGTAAGTAGATTAAGGCCACAATGGGTATGTTTTTGAACACGGGACAAACGGGGGTATCCATTTTGGGGTGAACGTCTTCATTCCTATGTACACTGTACAAAAATAACAGTTTTTAAATTGACGAAATTGCCAAAAAAATGAAAATCGTTATTTTTTCCTTCTGCTTTGCTTAGATTTATTCAAATACTGTGGGGTCAAAATACGCAGTACACCCCTAGATGAATTCGTTAAGGGGTCTAGTTTTTAAAATGGGGTCATTTGTGGGGGTTCTTTATCGTTTTGGCCGCTCAATGGCTCTATAAGTGGGCGATGGGGCCTGGAATTTATTCCGTTGTACCCTGAAATCCAACGGGTGCTGCTTCTATTATAGGCCTAGCCATGTGTCCTTTAACCCCTTGAGTGGCGGGTTTCCTTCCACCCTGTCGTGCCCACCAGGGCAGGTTTTTAAAAATGGTCTAATCATTGAATTTCAACTAGTTTTGCAGTTGCGTCTCAAGAGCCATAACTTTTTCATTTTTCCATTGACATGGCCATATGAGGGCTTGTTTTTTGCGGGACAAGTTGTGATTTTTTTAAACAGGGGGGAGGAAAAAAAGAAATGGGGAAAAAAGAAAAAAGGGGCCATGTCATTAAGGGGTTAAATAATGTATTAACTTCCTTCTCTGGGTCATTATGACGTATGGATACCACATGTGTGATTGTATTTTTGATTTTTTACAAAGTAAAGGGAGGCAAGTGGTTTTTTTATTTTTTTAATAATTTTTTTACTTTTTTTTTTTTTTAATTTTTTAAAATTTTTTAATTTTTTTTTGTCCCTTTAGGGGACTTCCACAGGGACCCATCAGGACCCCTGATCACATTCCAGGGGTCCGATGGTGACAGCCCTTTACATGCTGCAGTGACAGCCCTTTACATGCTGCAGTCACATAGACTGCAGCATGTAAAGGGTTAACACAGCAGAGATCGGAGGTTTTCTCTGATCTCTGCTGTAAGAGCTAGTACCTAGCTGTCCTCTGACAGCTAACAACCAGCTCTCCCTGCCACAGAGACCATCGGCTTGCTTCTGACAAGCCGATGGTCTCTATGGCAACCTGTAAACAAAGCAGGGAGATTGCCGATATGCCGGCAATATCTTCTGCTGGTTTTTCAAAGCCCTTGCACTGCTCTGTGTGGGTCTGTGCAGGCAGAGCACACTGTCACAGCTTGTGGCATTGTGCTCTGCAGCTCCCATAGTGATACATAGCCCGGAAATCTTCCGGGCTATGTTGCTATGAGCAGTGGAGCTCGTCACGGAACTTTTCCGGGCGTGCCACTCAAGGGGTTAAGTAGATTAGGGCCACAAAGGGTATGGTTCTAAACACGGAACAAACGGGTATCCATTTTGGGGTGAAAGTCTTCATCCCTATGTGTTGTACAAACAAAACCAGTTTTTAAATTGATACAACTGCCAAAAAAATGAAAATTGTAATTTTTTTCCTACTGCTTTGCTTAGATTTATTCAAAAATTGTAGTGTAAAAATACACAGTACACCCCTAGATAAATTCATTAGGGGGTCTAGTTTTCAAAATGGGGTCATTTGTTGGGTTTCTCTGTCGTTTTGGCTGCTCTACAAGTGTGCTATGGGGCCTAAGTCACCTGCATGCTAAATTTCTGTTCTGAAAGCCACCGACTACTCCTTTCATTTTGGGCCCCGTTGTGCATCCAAACAAAAGATTAGGGCCACAATGGGTATGTCTCTGAACATGGGAGAAACAGGGGTATCCATTTTGGGGTGCAAGTCTTCATTCATGTGTGTGCTGTACAAAAAAAGCTGTTTTTAAAATGACAGAATTGACAAAAAAACGAAAATCACAATTGTTTCCTTTTGCTTTGCTTGAATTCATTCAAAAACTGTGGGGTCAAAATGGGCAGTACGCCCCTAGATAAATTCGTTAAGGGGTCTTGTTTTCAAAATGGGGTCATTTGTGGGGGTTCTCTTTGGTTTTGACCGCTCAAGAGCTCTACAAAGGTGCTATGGGGCCTAAAACGCCTTCAAGCAAAATTTATGTTCTGAAAGACACTGACTACTCCTTTCATTTTGGGTCCCGTTGTGCATCCAGACATAAGATTAGGGCCACAATGGGTATATTTCTAAACACGGGAGAAACGGGGGTATCCATTTTGGGGTGTAAGTCCTCATTTTCATGGGCACTATAGGAAAAAAATATGTCTTTAAAATGACATATTTGCAAAAATATGAAATTTTATTTTTTCTCTAAATTTAATTAATTCCTGAAAAAAACTGTGGGGTCAAAATACTCATGACACCCCTCAGTGGATACATTAAGGGGTGTAGTTTTTAAAATGGGGTCATTTGGGGGGTATCTATTATTCTGACACTAATGAGCCTTTGCAAACTTGGCTTGGTGCAGGAAAACAAAGTGTTCCTCAAAATGCTGAAAAGTAATGTTAAATTTGTATGTCCTCTAAATGGTTAAAAAAACACAAAAGTATTTCAAATGTGCATTCAGAATAAAGTAAACAGATGGAAATATATATCTTATAAAAAAATTTGTACAGTATGTTTGGACATATTTGAGATATTACAGTTGAAAATGTGAAAAAAATGACAATTTTTTCTAAATTTTCCCAATTTTGGCGCTTTTAATAAATATACACAAATTATATCGGTCTCTTTTTACAACCAAAATGAAGTACAACATGTGGCGAAAAAACAATGTCAGAATCACTTGGATATGTAAAGCCTTTATGGAGTTATGCTACGTTGAACGACACATGTCAGATTTCCAAAATTTGGCTCCGTCACTAAGGCGCAAACAGGCTTCGTCACTAAGGGGTTACACACACAACACACACACACCAAACTATAATCCCTCTCTATATACTGGCTATAAAACACTTACTCTGATATGGCTGCTTGACCCTTGAAGCGCTGGGACTTATTTTCCAATGTTGATCCCGAGGAAGGCAAAAAAACCTCATAAAGTAAAAATCAATGTTCCTCATTTTAGGGGAAAAAATTCCTTTCATTCTCTATACTATTTTACCCTCTATCTCTCTGGCTGTGCAACCCTTCCTGTCCCCCTTTTCACCTCTGTCCTCTCTAGCCTTCCCTGCGCTCCTATTCTTCTGACTGGAGTAGACATCCCCTGGTGGTCTGAAGAATCATGTCGTGCCACAGCAGTGCTAATCCTGTACAGGCATTTGCCCTCATCTGCCACCTTTGCTAACTTAATTTGAGGTATACTATGTGCCAGTTCAGGACTAGCCTCCCTGGATCTCTTCTCCCTACCCCTCATTCTGTCACCCAGCTATCTGCCTGATAATTCTGCCCTCCCATACTACCATCCACCTCCACATCTACCCCAGTGAGTGCCTGATCATACTTCATTCCCATACTACCATCCACCCCCACATCTAACCCAGCGAATGCCCGCTCAGTGAGCAGCAAACCCTTTCCTGTCAGCGGATCTTAGTGTTGCAAGCTACACATTTAAGTCCAGGATCTGGGCTTCCTAACACTGACCTTTCTGTTCTAAAAACATTAGGCCTTTTATTTATCAAAACAGTCGAATAGAAAACTAGAACTGTGTAGCATAGCAACTGATCAGACCTCAACAATTTTTAAAAAACACTGTCAGCATCTTTGAGTCTCATAAACTCAGGGAGTTCAGGAAGCGGGTTTTGATACTCGGCAGGCACTCAGTCCCAGCACCTTGTCCCCCCAAAGTTAACACATGCTGGTAGCTGGACTCTCACTGGCACACCTGCCATAGAGATGAATGTGAGATGCGCGTGTAGAAAGAGTCAAGCTGACTGTACTGGGACGGTGCGCCTGGTGAGTATGAGAGTCCACTCCTTTTTCTATCACCTTTTTGCCCCATAATGTAGTTTTTGGGCCTCAAACATGATGACAATGTCCCCTGATTATGCACTCCTTTAAACTGTAAAAAAAAAAACAAAAAAAAAAAAAACCTACAGTAACAGTCCCAATTTTTTTTTTTTTTTAATTCTTAACTACATTGGTTACCAAATGGTATATTTCCTACAACATTTACTGTATGGCAGATGACAACTGTGCTTGTTTGTCATCACCAGCACAAGCTTCATGTAAGTAATCCTAAAATGTGCTATAAAGTTTAATATCCACTAGATGCAGTTCATGGCTTACAATAATATGCATGTGATGCATGAAAGCGGGTCCTTTTTTTCATTCTCTTTTAGGTCTATTTATCTCTGATCAGGATGTACCTTTCTCCACCTGATGTGTATTGTCTGGGTCCTATTAAAATTAAATTGGAGGAGCCAAAGCCAAATATTGCAGCTGCCTTAGCGGTCTTGGAGCAGCATCATGCAAAACTCAATACAACTAAAGTAAACCATATAAGATGCATGTCGCTCACAACAGTAGTTGAAGCATGTTGGCCTCCTGTCAAATAAGTGCTACAATGACCTGTAGGAGAATTGCTTTAAGAAAGCATAGAGCAGATCTGTCCTCAGACTATGCACATTGTAAGGACAGCATATGATTGTATGGGGACGGGTCTGCACTCCTATTAGCCAAAACAGAATAGTAGTGTGACGTTTTTGTTAAAGGGGTATTTGCACACATTTCTTGGCTTACGCCAGAGGTTCAAGCTGCATCCCTTAAACAGGAACACAGACTGAACTCCTGGATGCAACTGTTAACTTATATTGCCTCCAATACTTCACAGTGTAAATATGCTGATTTTAGATCAAATAAATGAGTCAGGTTTTTTCCTGGTCTCCAGGGCCTTTATTTGCCCATAGAGTTGTGCCACTTGCCTAGTTTTCAGATTCTATCATTAACAAAATATTTATAGGTTTTGAACATCATAAAACCAATCACTCAAGAATTACAACATTACAGTCATGTGCAAAATGTGATTGTTCTCAGCAAGAGAAACCACGTAATCTTGTAGAATTGATACCTTTTAATGGCTAACAAAAATACATGATGTAATAGCGAGCTTGCGAACCTCTCGGGTTCTTCTTTAGGCTAAAATGGGATAGATCCAAAGAGGCATGAATATTTATACACACTTATAACACACATACTTATGACAAGGCACAGATATGGATGTGATTGGTTTGCATTTAAAAGGAAAACTGCAACAGAAACAAACTTTTTTGACCTGGCACTGATAAGAGAGTGAAAGTTATATGGTCCTTGATTTATTGTTGGAGGGGTCGTCAGGCCAGAAATGCTGCAACAGGTACACAAACATTTTGAACTAGACACTGATAAGGAAGTGAAAGTTTTATGGTCCCTGAATTACTGTGGGAGGGGGGGAGGGGGGGGGCGTCGTCAGGCCAGAAATGCTGCAACAGGTACACATACATTTTTAACTAGACACTGATAAGGTAGTGAAAGTTTATGGTCCCTGAACTACTGTAGGCTTGGTTTTTCACCAGGCCTTCAATATCAGAACTCTTATATCTCCTATGTCGTGTCCATGGTTAGAAAAGTGCTCGGCCCCAGGTAATTCTCTCTTTCTGTAAATAATTGTGTGGCGATGAGATCTCATCCTCGCTTTCAGTTTTTGCCCTGTTTCTCCGACATAAAGGCCCCAACAGGAAATTTACTACACCGGATCAGGTACACAAACTTCGGACATGGAACATATGAATGTCCCCGGAATCTTATAGTCCTGCTGTGTGTTGGGGATTTGCATCCTGTCCGCAGTCAGTATATGTGAGCAGGTCTTACCTTACATTACAGGGATAAGTTCCTTTTTGTGTGTCAGAGGGTAATGCACTCCTGATTATAAAGTTCCTCAAATTTGGAGGTTGCCTGTAACAAAGAAGCGGAGGGTCCAGAAATATTGTTTTGAGACGGTCAAACTTGTTTATAGTATGGTGGAGTTGCTTTGTGGTTTTCCTTAGTATCTGTAGTTGTGGATTGTAGGTCACTACTAGAGGTACACAATTGTTTCATTCCTTCTTCTTGTATTGGAGTAGTTGATTCCTGGGTATCCTGGTGGCTCTGGTGATTTGATTATCAATTGAGGTGGGATGGTAGCCGTGATTTAAAAATGTCCTTTTAAGATGGTATAGATGTTCCTCTCCGTCTGTTGGGTTGAAGAAGATCCGGTTGTATCTGATGACCTGGCTGTAGATTATGGACTTTTTGATGTGCTTAGGATGGGAACTGTCCCATCTGAGGTATGTGGGCCGAACAATTGGTTTTCGCTATAGGGATGTCTGTATCAAGTTTTTTGAGATCTTTATGGTGGTGTCCAAAAAGTTGATTTCGGTATACGAGTAGCTTAATGTGAGGTTTATGGTAGGGTGGAATGCACTGAATCTCTCATGGAATTTTATTAATTCTTGTTAGCCTACTTCCGCTACATTTATGACATCATAATCATCTGGATCAACACTGTGCTACACTGTTTCCCAAACTCCCACTCACTTTAATGAGAGATACAGAAACAGCACGGCAGTAAGCACTCGTCTTTTTTCAACAGGTGATTGGAACAGAGCTTCTGGGCTGTCTAATCTCGGCCATGAAAGACTGAGATGGAAATATCCCTTTAAAGCAATAGTCCCACTTCTAACTGTTTTTGCTGCAGGAACCCTCTCCATACATTGTGCAGTGGCCTAGGTTGGTACTCTGTAGATTTGGTGATATGGAAGAGCGAAGGCCTGATAGCGGGTGCCATCTTGGACTTGACACAGTGAGAGAGGGAGGTGTCTGGCGACCTAAAACAATGCCGGTGAGGCCTCCATCCACAGACATCGGGGCAGTGTGCCCCCTCCCCTGCTGCCCACATTGCAGTTCCACACTCCAGGGGTTTCCCTCGCAGTGGGGCAGCGGGATAGTTGCGGCCGCCTTTGGCCCTCTTTCCAAGGTGGATGGGGCCACAGAGAAAAGCACCGCCACGGCCCATCTGTATGTATACTGTGACAGTCTGCATACAGATCGCTTACACTCATGCTCCTGGCCACTTCTGTACTGTGAGTACAGGGGACTGCAAAAGTGGACTGTGCTTGCCTCCACTGAAAAGCCAGCAACTCAACAGCTCACACTATCTTCTCTACCATAACTGCCAAGAGCAAGTCATTTTATTATTACACAACAAGAGACTTCACAATCTTTCTCTTCTTCCAGCATTCATACCAGTTCTTCATAATTACTGAGCCATGCGTGCCATCTAGTGGTCTCTTATGAAATGGCATTCCGTGCTATAAGGGATTGTTCCTAGTGCTGTACCCAGATAGTGGACTACTGCCTTCACCAGATGGCAACTATAGGCTCAAGGTGGTCTGGTATCTACATGTGTTGCATGATGTGGTGAAAGCCGAACTTAACATTACTCCTGCTCCAGACTATGCCTCTTTCTGGTTTCTTTTTCTATTTCCATAGCTCCCACCAAGCAGACCAAACTTACTATAATGTTACAGCAATTTGTCTGTCTTTTGTGTTGAGTGTGTACATTGCATCCTGACTCTTCTGTAATAACACACTTCACCTGCTGATGGCCCAGAAGGCCCCCAGCTGCCATGACACCCACACGGCAACCCACAGTCGGTGTATTTAAATGCCGCTCTCAGAATTGACTGTGACATTTAAAGAGTTAACAGCTACGATGAGCTGCGTGACTTATCAGAGTTGTTGCAGGTGCTGGCTGTAAGAAACCGGCAGCCGCCATTTATGAAGCAAGATTGCCCCACGATCTCTAATATATATACCCCAAAGCTGCAGGGTGTAACTGTACGTTCTGTAGCGTTAAAGGTTGTAGGACAACTTATGAGGATTTTCCCAGACTACTCCGTGGAAGTGCAAAGGAAGCATCAAAATTTATGGAAGCAAAATGCCTCCTGTGTTGTAAACGACTTGTCTACACAATGTTGTACCCAGCTAAGGTGAAAGGTATCAAGGACAATTGTATCCACTCTTTCGGCGAGCCAAAGGATGTTATCGCCTGGCTGGAGCATCATTAGATCCTGTGTGCCCTGAATCTGCTGTGTGGGGCTGACCGGCCTAATGTCATTTATACTATTCTCTGCCGATTCCTGTGGACGGGCGGCCGCCGCTGACTGTAGACTCTTTACATATTTTGTCTGTATCGGCCTGCACATTCCCAGTTTGTGCTCGCTGTAATGTTATGCCCACCCTAATCTTTTCTTCAGGTCTCTGCCGGGGGTCCCAGGTTTACACTTACGTGTATTGTTGCCACTCCCTCTAGGAGGGAACCCTCGCCATGTCTGCGCAGGCCTCATTTCATGATCTTACTATGTTTGTTACCGAGTTTTGCTTCTTTATGATAGTTTACTGTGAATTACTGCACCTTATTCCTTACAAGGGAGTTCTCGGTCTTCCCTTTTACAGGGTCTTCTTTTTTCCCCTTTTTTTCAGTGGCTTATAAGTGGCCCAATAGTTGAATGGCAGCGCCACAAATATACAAAGGTCAGAGCGCAAGAAGCAGAAGTCTCTAGTCCGACCTCGGTGAAGTGGCCAGCGCTTGTTACTGCAGACATGACTCACATTGATTTCAATGACAGCTGCACTTGCAGTTACAAACGCCGGCCACTTCACAGAAGTCAGAGCAGAGACTTCTGCTCTGACCCCTGTGTAATTGTGGCACTGTCAGCGGGTGCTCAATCAGCTGATCGGTCAGGGTCCAAATCTTACCAATTCACATGCCTGCCGTTCGGGATTTCCTCCGCACCTCGGGTGTTCTCCAAACTAGTATTGGAGATGGTAGCAGCACTAAGGACGGACAAAGTACTAATTGTCCCATACCTCGACGATTTCCTGCTTATAGCAGGATCACCCTCGGAACTCCAGCACCGGGTCAACCTCACCCTCCACCTGTTCGAGTCGCTAGGTTGGATCATTAACTTCGACAAATCCAGTCTTCAGCCCGAACAAAGGAAAAAGTTCCTGGGGGTTATCCTGGACTCACACCACCAGTGCTCTTCCCTCCCGCTAGAAAAGCAAAAAACGATCCAAGACGAAAGCCGGGCACTTTCGTTAGCCTCCCAAGTCTCCCTTAGGAGAGGCATGAGGGTCCTCGGTCTCATGACAGCCTGTATTGGAGTAGTCCCGTGGGCCCAGTTACATGGTAGAACTCTCCAGGACTTTATCCTGAGCAACTGGGACAAATCACCAGCTTCCCTGGATCAGGAAGTCACCCTCATTCATAAAGTAAGGTCCTCCTTGGGGTGGTGGACGTCTATCTCCAACCTCGCCAGGTCCACAAGTTGGGACCCGGCATCCCCAGTATCTATCTTCACTGACGCGAGCGCAACTGGCTGGGGGGCCCACTTAGGCTGTCACTATGTCCAGGGGGGCTGGAACCAGAAAGAGGCCACTCAATCCTCCAATTACAAGGAGCTTTGCGCGGTCTGGAGGGCCATCTGTGACCTCGAGACAGAGATCGGGGGTAGACCCATTAAGATATTTTCGGATAACATAACAACTGTGTCCCTCATTCGCCACCAGGGATCCACGCGGAACCCCCGACTACAAGACCTGGCGGCGAAAGTGCTCGGGTGGATAGAGCAGCGGATGCCTTCCGTTTCAGCGTTCCACGTAAGGGGCCCAGAGAATGCCATGGCAGACTACCTCAGCCGCAGGAGGATAGACCCTGGGGAGTGGGCACTACATCCAGAGGCATTCCAATTGATTACAGAAAGATGGGGGACTCCAAAGGTGGACTTGATTGCCTCTCGGGAGAACAACAAGTGTCCCCGGTTCTTTTCCAGGGGGGCAGACGGGGGCTCCCTGGGAATAGACGCACTATCCCAAGCATGGGAATGGGACCTGACATACGCCTTTCCACCTATCCCCCTGATCCCTCGGGTTCTAAAGAAGATCCAGGGGTCCCTGGGCTCCGTTATCATGGTGGCCCCGTTCTGGCCCAAGAGACCTTGGTTCCCGCTCCTGGCCGCTCTATCAACACAGGAGCCCCTACATCTGCCGTGGAGAGACGACCTCCTACAACAGGGTCCCCTGATTTGCCCAAAAGCCCGACAGTTCAGACTAGCGGCCTGGAAGCTGTGCGGGTAAAAGGCCCTGGTTCAGGTATATCAGGGAGGGTGACCACCACCTTATGTGAGAGTCTCAAAGAGTCCACCAGGAACATATACACCAGGGTGTGGGACACCTTCTCTAGGTGGTTGGGGCACAGTATTCACGACCTCCAACAACCAGACATTAATAAGATTCTAGAGTTCCTTCAGGATGGACTGGACATGGGCCTAAAACCTGGTACCCTTAAGGTCCAGGTGGCCGCCCTAGGAGCCTTCTTTGACTTCCCGTTAGGCGACCATAGGCTAGTCAAAAAATACCTTAAAGGAGCAGTCAGACTTCACCCCTTTATAAGAAGAACCATGCCCCCATGGGACCTGAATCTTGTTTTACAGGCCCTTTGCGCACACCCCTTCGAGCCCCTGGAAGAACTCTCAGTTAAGACCCTCTCATATAAGGTTGCCTTCCTAGTGGCCATTACATCCGCCAGGCGGATCGGGGAAATCCAAGCCCTCTCTATAAAAACCCCATATATGACCATCTTCCCGGACAAGATAGAGTTTAGGCCCGACCCCTTCTTTCAATCGAAAGTCCTCACGGACTTTCACAGAGAGCAAAGAATAGTACTTCCCTCCTTCTGCCAGGAACCCCGGAACACTACGGAGCAGAGGTTCCATAACCTAGACGTGAGACGAGCAGTTCTGAAGTACTTAGAGGTCTCACATACCTTTAGGAAATCTAATAACCTCTTCATTCAATTTCAGGGTCCACGCAGAGGAGGGGCCGCTACTAAGGACTCCCTAGCGCGGTGGGTCAGGAGGGCCGTAGAAGAGGCATACAGATCCCAAGGGATCCCACTCCCGGGCGAAGTTAGAGCCCATTCTACTAGGGCGGTCGCCTGTTCCTGGGCGGAGAGAGCCCAGGCGACAACCGACCAGATTTGCAGAGCCGCCACATGGTCAAGCACCCATACCTTTGTAAAACACTATCGTCTGGACGTGGGGGCCAGGTGGGACACGGCCTTTGGGCGGAAAGTTCTGCAAGCAGTGGTCCCTCCCTAAAGCCCTTGGTTGTTGGTATTCCTCCATGTGTATGCTGTCAGGATGACGAGGGGAAGACAGGAATTAGGTTTACCTGTTAATTCCTTTTCTGAAGTCATCCTGACAGCATAGGGGCTTTTCCCTCCCCTTCAGTTATCCTTCTCTACGTGAAGTAACGTATTGTACTATGCTTTCGGTATTAAAAATGAGTGATTAAGCAAAGCCGGGTCACTGTAGTTATTTGGTACACACTGGTGAGCCGGTGGCGGGAGGTGCCTTTTGTATGTTTTTCCGCTTCCTGTCCCAACAGGGGTCCAGTGGACATCCTCCATGTGTATGCTTTCAGGATGACTTCAGAAAAGGAATTAACAGGTAAACCTAATTCCTGTCTTTTACATCCTGCCATCGCAGGACGTCTATGGAGGGAGATAGAGCTGCTCTCTCCATACAGTGCGGGCGTCAGCTGTTTATTACAGCTGACACCCGTGGGTAATGCTATAGCATTACATCATACTGCAGGAGCGATCAAAGCATCGCTGGTTGTGGTCCTCTAGGGAGGACTGAAAGAAAGTGTAAAAATAGGAACAAAAAAGTTTTACTAATTATTACAAAAAAAAGTAATACAAGTTTTTAAAAAAAAAAAACCTTTTGCCTCATTTGCAATAAAAAAAATCAAAATAATAAACAAAAAATACGTGTTTGGTATCGCTGCGTCCATAATAGTCTGATTTATCAAAGTAATAAATCATTTTCCCCACATGGTGAACGTGGTCCGAAAAAAAAAATAAAGAAAGCCAGAAATGCACTTTTTTGGTCACCCTATCTCTGGGAAAAAATGTAATAAAAAGCCTATGTTATCAAAAATGGTACCAACAGAAACGACAGGACGTACTGCACAAAATGAGCCCTAACTCAACTTTGTCGACAGAAAAATAAAAGTTATTGTGCTCAGAAAATGGACATAGAAAATAATTTAAAAAAATTAAATATCTTAAAAAAAAGTACAAGTAGTACAGCAAAAAAAAATAAAAAATTTAAGTTTGATATTGCAGTAATCGTACTGACCCATAGAATACAAGTTATCGGGTTATTTTTGTTGCAGTTTGTGCGCCGTAGAAACAGGACGCACCGAAAGATGGTGGAATGTCGTTTTTTTTTTTCTATTTCTCTCCACCTTGAATTTTTTAAACGTTTTTCAGTACATTATATGGTACAATAAATAGCACCATTGAAAAATACAACTCATCCTGCAAAAAACAAGCCCTCATACAGCGACGTCGATGGATAAATCAAGGAGCTACGATTGTTTAAAAGGGGGGAGGAAAAAATGAAAATGGAAAAAAAGCAAAAAAGCTCCGTCACTTAAAGGTTAATATAGAGGTTTTAGTGCAAAAAGCATATGGGGGAAATTTATTATCGGCTTTAAATTTATGGCCCAAAGCAGTGCAGTACATTTTTTAGATGCACCAAGGGCCTCTATTTAGCTTTGGGTCAATCAGTTTTGCCCCTGAATCTCATTATCTGTGCAGTGTTAGGCCACCTGCAGATGGCCGGGTCAGATCCCGTTGCGTCTCCTCTCTATGCTGTGTTGTGGCTGCCGCCCAGCTGGCGCATGCGCAGAGAGGAGCCGGCTCAACACTACTGACATTTCTGTGCGGGCGTCTGCGAGACCCGCACAGAAATAGAACATGCCGCAATTTGTTGTTTGCGTGTTTTCACACGGACAAATCATAGCCGTCTGCCTAAGGCCTCCTTCCCACGAACGGATTTCCGCCGCGTAATTCGCGGCGAAAATCCGCTGCGTTGCCCGCAGCTATTAGGTTCTATTGAACCTAATAGCACAATGCTCACGATGCGTAATTCCACCGCGGAATTACGCACCGCGATTTCTCCCGTCCTCACCCGCAGCATGCTCTATTTTCTGCGGGTGAGGACGGGCTGTACGCACTGACGGCTTCCATTGCAGTCAATGGAAGCCGTCCATTCACACTATCTCCCGCTGTAACCAGCGGGAGATAGCGTGAAAAAACGCTTTCCCGCCCACCGCCGAGCGTCATATGACGCCAAATGACGCGGTCCGGCCGCGTCACGTGACACGGCCGGTCGTGCACGTGACACGGCTGGTGACGCGAGGGCGGTGGGCGGTGACGGGCGGTGACGCGCGGCGGTGGGCGGGGAAGCGATTTCACGCTATCTCCCGCAGGTAAGTATAGGGGCTCTGGGGGGCGCCGTGACGGGCTTCGCAGCGGAATATTACGCTGCGGAGCCCGTCACGCTCGTGGGAAGGAGGCCTAAGATTGCGTTATCTAGTGCAATCCTATGCAGGCGGACACGGGCGGAAATTCTGTGGGAAATTCCCTGTGTGCAGGGGGCCTACGTATTCATGCCGGCCGATATACAGCATCTCTCTCTGCAGGGGGAGGAGGGTGGAAGAGTCGGGAGCAGTGCTCTGAGCTCCCGCCCCCTCTCTCTGCCCCTCGGCATTATTTGCAATGAGGTAATTGCAAATAGTGCCAAGGGGCAGAAGCTCAGAGCACTGCTCCCGACTCTTCCAGCCTCCTCCCCCTGCGCAGAGAGATGCCGTATATCGGCTGGCGTGAATACCTGGCCGATATACGGTTGTCTCAATAAGCCCTTAAGGCGAGTACCCAGAACAAGGCCTGGTCATCAGCGCTAGACTAGCGGAAGGCAGTATTTCACAAATTGAGAACCTTGTGTGATTTCTTTTACGACGATGTCAAAGATATACATAATCAAGGGCATTGAATGGTGCGATTGAGGAAAATCATCCAGTGAAAGGAGAACCTGTGATTCTAAACAACCCAGTGACAAAAGGGGACAGAGTAGTATGTCAAGACTTTATTCTCACCAACAGACAGTGCAGTCAAGCAAACTGAAGCCAAATACAATGCAACTAAGGTATCAAAAGACAAAACTTGTCTTTCCTTAGCACGGATGGTCTATAACAGCAGACAACTAGTTAGAGTGCCAATGTTGTTCACCCTTTGACCCCTAAAGCCTCTCTCACACGAGCGTTGTTTGTGCACATTAGAGGCATGCACAGAACGCGCTTCTATAAGAACCAATGGTTTCCTATGGAACCATTCAGATGAATAAATTTTAGCGCGCTAAATCCTCGCACTTACCAAAACTAGGATACTCGAGGGCAAGGTCGCATCGAAGCTCCGTGGTGCATGCAAAGATAGGACCTGACCTATCCTTGGTGCATGCTTGCCATAGACTCCTATGGGAGCTGGAATGCACACACCAGGATCGTGTTAACAGGCTACTTCAAATAGCTGGAATTCACCTGTTCATATGATCTTTAGTGCAGTATAGGCACTATCTTTTCATGTTCCTATACTGTGCTAAAACACCGCTCGTCTGAAGGAGCCCTAAAGGACGTACATGTACGTCCTCCAGCATCAAGGCCTACTCCATACACGATAGACCCCAGCTGTTTTTAACAGCTGATAATTGCCTGCAACAACTGCAAGCAGTGCTTTAAATGCCATGATTAGAATTGACAGCAGCATTTAAAGGGTTAATAGCTGCAATTGGCCGCACGTTCAACTGTAATAGAGACTTCGCCCCGTGATCTCTCTTCATACATACCCTGATGCTCCAGGACGTAAATGTACAGCCTGGAATGGGATTTGGTTAAAAATAAAATAAAAACAGAAAATACCCAAAACATATTTGGTACCGCAGCATCCACAAAAGTCTGATCTATCAAGATAACACCTTATTTATTTAGCATGGTGAAGATCAGCTGGAAAAATAAAACGCGCTTTTGGTGAAGATCAGCTAAAAGCGCCAAAACTGCGCTATTTTGGTCGCCCTGTCTCTAGAAAAAAATATAATAAAAAGTTGTATGTACTCCAAAATTGTACTAATAGAAACATCAGGTTGTTTCGCCGAAAACAATCTCATACACAACCCTATTGATTAAAAAAAAAAATTTTTAAGTTACGGCGGTCAGAAGATGGTGATAAAAAAATTTTTCCATCCATTTTATTTTTTAAAAGTACTACAACAAAAAACTGAATTGGGGCTTATTCAGATATGCGTATATCAGGTTTCACACCCGCCCAATAAACGCTGTCCCTCCCACTCACCAGCTCTCTGCTTCTCTCCTCCCCTCCGAGTGGTTTGCAATGGGAATGGGCAGGATGGGGTGGAGCTAAGCTCCCACCCCCTCCCCTTGTCCATAGCCAGCAATAGGAGTGGGTGGGGCAGAGTGGCACTTAGCTCCGCCCCCTCCCATTGCGACCACAGGAGTGGAGGAGAGAGACGAAGAGTGGGAGGGAAGGGAGAAACTGCTTAGATGGAAGTGTATATCGGCTGGACGTGAAAACCTGACCAATATACACCTGTGGGAATAAGTCCTTAATTTGATATCGTTATTAGAGATGAGCGAGCCTACTCAGCCACGCCCCTTTTTCGCCTGAGTACCGCGATTTTCGAGTACTTCCGTACTCGGGCGAAAAGATTCTGGGGGGGGCGCCGTGGGTGAGTGGGGGGTTGCAGTGGGGAGTGGGGGGGGGGGGGGAGAGAGAGAGAGAGGGCTCCCCCCTGTTCCCCGCTGCTACCCCCCGCGCTGCTACGTCTCCCCCCGCCCCCCGAATCTTTTCACCCGAGTACTGAAGTACTCGAAAATCGCGGTACTCGACCGAGTAATTACTCTAAACGAGTATACTCGCTCATCCTGACCCACAGAATAAAGTTATGTCATTTCTGCTGCAGTGTACACACTGTAAAAACAAGGCTCCTCCCCACCACAAAGATAGTGAAACAGCACTGGGAAATATTTAAGACTTTTTCAGTACATTATACAATACCTTAGATAGTACCATAGAAAAATACAACTCGTCCTGCAAGGAACAGACCCTCAGACTTTGCATCATAAAGAGTTACGATTTTTCTTGTGAGTGGAGAAAGCGAAGGGAAAAAAATGGCTGCGTCCTCAATGGGTAAGAGAAATAGAAATACAAGACTCTGGTGGGCGAATGAGCACAAAAATTACAGCAGGGAGCAATGGAAAAACATCACGAAGTCAGCTGAATCCAGATTTCTGTTGCACCAAACTGATGGTAGAGTAGAAGTTGGCACAACTAGTATGAATAGATGACCCCTTCCTGTCAAGTGCCAACAGCTCAGGCAGGTGCAGTAATGGTAAGGAGAATGATTTCTTGGCCCCTCTTCTGATAACTGTGGCTAGAAGCCATGACAAAGTGCTGCTGTTCTGAATACCAAATTACTAGACTTGCATGGCTCTTCAGGGTCCATCTAGAGTAGGTGATCTGGAATCAGGTAATGCTTCTAATGACATCTCTGTGCTGGAACAGCCCTGTCCTGGGCAGTGAGTATCTGGGAACGCCTATTACCTGTGGTCACACCCTTCCTGTACCTGTGCAGTCGGTAGCAGAGCTCCCAGGTGTGCAGTCCTGGGGAGAGAATGTGGTGGGCAGCAGTACGGGGGCTCCCGGGCTGGGCAGTGCCAGCTCTGGCTGCAGCCGTCCTATGGAAGAAAGACAAGGAGAGGGCTAGAGCTTGTAAGATGCCAGCCAGCTGGAGGGTGAGTGATCGGAGAAGGAGCATTACATGGCAGATTTACATTTCATAGTATCTAGCAGTCACAGTGGAGTTTTGCCTTAATTACTGGTTTCCAAAAACTGGTAATTAGGCAGGTATTTTCAGTAAATTGATCATTTATAATTGGTTGTCCTGTGTGCTTAATACTCTGTGAACTTTGCCTTGTTTATACTTTCATTAGAACTTTTCCATCAGAATAGCTTAACCTGCTGCACAACTGGTTTGTGGCATAAGTTATAGTAAATCGACCTCTTTGTACTAAGTCACACCCACTTTCTAGAAAAGTAGTGAAAAATTGTATACATTTTTTGGGAGGGGTGGAAAGAAATCCCAGAAACTCTGTCATTGTCTTTTGTTTTTATGGTATTCACCTTGTGGTATACGTTTACATAATATATTTTCTGGGCAAATACAATTATGGTGTTGCCAATTTTTTTTAAATATATTGTACTACTTTTGCATAAAAGTGTTTCAGGCGTTTAACCCTTCAGTGACCAGCCTATTTTGTGTCTTAGTCGGGTGTCACGCTAACGTAAGCGTATAGGCGCAATGGGTGTTACGTATTTGCACGTGTTTTACTGTACTGTTTGCGTGCGCAAAAAAACACGCAGTCATGCTTCAATTTATTGAAATGGACAATTAGGTTAATTAGTTCCGTATGTGCTACTTTCGTGCATAAATGCGTACGAAAACAAAGCATGCTGCGCTTTTATTTGCACAAACAATACGCACGGAAAATTAGCACGTGAGCAAACACATTGAAATCAATGGGTTCTATTCATTGCGTAGTGCGCACACAAAACGCTGTCTAAATACGCTCGAGTGACGGAGGCCTTAAAGGGGTTGTCCCGCGCCGAAACTGGTTTTTTTTTTTCAACCCCCCCCGTTCGGCGTGAGACAACCCCGATGCAGGGGTTAAAAAAGAACACCGGACAGCGCTTACCTGAATCCCCGTGCTCCGGTGACTTCTTACTTACCTGCTGAAGATGGCCGCCGGGATCTTCTCCCTCGGTGGACCGCAGGGCTTCTGTGCGGTCCATTGCCGATTCCAGCCTCCTGATTGGCTGGAATCGGCACGTGACGGGGCGGAGCTACACGGAGCCGGCATCCTGCATGAGCGGCCCCATTGAGAAAAGAAGAAGACCCGGACTGCGCAAGCGCGTCTAATTTGGCCATTAGACGCCGAAAATTAGGCGGGCTCCATGGAAACGAGGACGCTAGCAACGGAGCAGGTAAGTGAAAAACTTCTTATAACTTCTGTATGGCTCATAATTAATGCACAATGTACATTACAAAGTGCATTAATATGGCCATACAGAAGTGTATAGACCCACTTGCTGCCGCGGGACAACCCCTTTAAGGACTAAGGCCGCCTGCAGACGAGCGGGTCGGATCCGGCAGCGAGAATTCTCACCGCGCGATCCGACCCGAGAGCCTGCAGTGACAAGCGCGTACTCTCCCGCGCCTGGCGGCCCCGGCTCTTTCATGTGCCGGCTGCCACGCAGCCGGCGCATGCGCAGACCGGAGCCGGCGGCCGGGTGAGTGCATGCCACGCAGAAAATTAGGACATGCCGCGGTTTGTTTGCCGCGCGAGATTTCGCGCGGCCAAACCGCGGTCGTCTGCATAGGAGTGCGTATTTTATTGCACTCCTATGCAAACTTTCAGCGGCGGGATTTCCGCTCGTGTGCAGGCGGCCTAAGAGATTTTCATCATTGCATTGCAAGAGCGATGACTTGTTGACATAGACATATGTTTTTCTTCAGGCTCATGTATGCGTAGAACGGGACTCCCCACAGCACTATACTGATTTGTAAATGTCTGCTCCACCTGCACAGACCGTGTGTGGCTGCAGGGCACTGCGCACCCCTGTGTATCATACGGTCATGCGCAGTGTGACTTTTTAAAATTTTTATTTATTTTTTAAATTTCTTGCTCTTTCATAGCGGGGTTGCGTATGAAAACTCTGCTCATATGCAATGTATAGTGTTTCATATGCAGCCTATATCAATGTATAGGGCTCATGCTGCGTGATACATAGAGAAATGGAGCATGCTGCAATATATTTCATGTGCATATTGATACGCAGTGTCTTCACGTACATGTGCATGGGTCTATGCAAGTCCATTGGCTTTCTTTCACTCCATTCTCTGCGTATTACATGGCCGTGTAATGAATGCATAATACAAGGTGAAAACCCGATCATGAGCCTTAAAGGGGTTGTCCCGCGCCGAAACGGGGTTTTTTTTTTTTCAATAGCCCCCCTGTTCAGTGCGAGACAAACCCGATGCAGGGATAAAAAAAAACAAACGGGTAGTACTTACCCGAATCCCCGCGCTCCGGTGACTTCTTACTTACCTTGTGAAGATGGCCACCGGGATCTTCACCCTCGGTGGATCGCAGGTCTTCTGTGCGGTCCATTGCCGATTCCAGCCTCCTGATTGGCTGGAATCGGCACACGTGACGGGGCGGAGCTACGAGGAGCCGCTCTCTGGCACGAGCGGCCCCATTCAGAAGGGAGAAGACCGGACTGCGCAAGTGCGTCTAATCGGGCGATTAGACGCTGAAGATTAGACGGCACCATGGAGACGGGGACGCCAGCAACGGAACAGGTAAGTGAATAACTTCTGTATGGCTCATAATTAATGCACAATGTACATTACAAAGTGCATTAATATGGCCATACAGAAGTGTATAACCCCACTTTGTTTCGCGGGACAACCCCTTTAAATAAGAGTTGTATATATTATAATGACACGACTCAAGGGTACATATAATGTGCTGTATAACATTTTTACATTTTTGGGGGGGGAAGGGGGTCGATCGGGGAATGAAAAAGATGTCCAGAAATTCTTCGATGGCAATATGCAATTTCATGTCAACAAGTGGAATTCGATCACGATTTTCCACTCCCGAAGGAGTAATCGCAGCATGCTGTGATTATGCAGGCTCCACACGGAAGGCTTCCATTGAAGTCAATGGAAGCTGTACGTCCCGCGACCCTTCCGCAATCCTCATTATCTAGGGACGGCACAGTCTATTCTGTACTTCACATGTTCGCCGGCCGGCACATCCACAGAACAGAATAGAAGACGCTGGACACGGTACGCGGGAGTCACCGCCCGGGCGCAGGGTTGGATTACACCTGTCTGCAGGCGGCCTTATTTGGATCAGGGATCAGCATTATTACGTCCCGTTTTAAACGCCACATTTACAGCCTTTTCAAACTTGCTCAACAGTGTTCTTTTATTGCACCCCATCATTACAATGGGTGATGCACATTTAAAAAGCGCCAAAACGCACTAAAGTAGACTAGACAGCATTAAGAAAAAGGCGGCATTAGAGAATCCTCCTCTGAAAAGCCCCATTGAAATCAATGGAGGTGAGAGTGGCCTTACTCTGATAGCAAGTTTTTAGAGATTTATTTTATTTTTTCTCAATTTTGCACTATAAAAAATCATTTTTAAATAAAAACAACTGAATCTGCATCGCTGCATTCTAAGATCCATAGCATTTTTTTATTTCTCTGGTAACGGAGCTCTGTGAGGTCTTGCTTTTTTACAGGAAGAACTGTAGTTCTTATTGGTACCCGTTTGAGGTACATGTGACATCTGGATTGCTTTTCACTGCGTTTTTTGCTGAAAGTATAAAAAGAAAGATAGCAATTCTGGAATTACTTTTTAAATGATGTTCATGGCGTTCACGATGCATGATAACTAACAAAATATCTTCATTGTCTGGGTTGTTACAAACGCGGTAATACTGATTCAGGTTTTACTTTTTTAAACATTTTCTTCGTGTTTTATCCACTTAAAATGGAAATCTGTGGGGAAAATGTGTTTTATTTATTTATTTATTTTCTAAAGTGGACTTTTTTTTTCCTTTTTTAAATTAAATTTTATTGCAGTTTTTTTTAACACATATATTTTTAGTCCCATCCTTTGTCAGAGTTCAATACGCTGCTGTAATATGCTTAGTAAATGCACTACATGTCAAGTGGTGTAGTATTCTAGCAATCAAACTTCATCGAGCGCTGCATTGATTGGTTCTCTTGAGCGATAATCATTGCGTGTAAATGGGCCTTAAGCCATTCATACTTAATTGATTGGTGGAATGACAGTCAGTCTGCCATTCCACCAATCAGAACTTCATACTTCTGTCACACATAACTTCTGCAGTCACTCTACATAGTTCCTGTGTGGCAGGAGAATGTACATCTGTCCTGGGCAGAGTCTAACTGGTCTGAAGCTTCACCGCCGGAATTGGGAACCATGATTCATCCATCCATTTTTAATTTGATAAAGAGGCTGTGGAGCCCAGAAATACATTGTACTAGAGATTATAATAAATTTTCAGTTCTTATCCTCCACATAGGAGATCCTAAGCTTGATTCCATCAACACAGTAAGCTCTATTTAGTTACCATAATGTCCAGCTCTGGTAACATATCTAAGCATCAGGCTCATGGCCCCCACATGGGCATGGGGGTGTGCGCTACGCATGGGCAGGGGATCCTAGCCAACCAGGAAAAAAAAAATTCTGATATCAACGGCAAAGCACAGCGTATTTCACCCTGCCATGTCCCCACAGCACCGTGACCTAAGGTGTTGTCGGGACATGACAGGGACCCAAGGATGTGATATTAGGTACTGTGGTATCTTGTCTCCACCACAAAAAGGGTGGAGACCTGTGATTGTGCTGTGGGAGGTGTAGGGTATGCCCCCAGCTGCTGATTGGCTAGTCTGTTCGATACCCTCCAGTGTTGGGTGCAAGCGCCTTCCCCGCCGGCCTCCCTGCAAGCCCCCGGCAAGGAGACTGACAGCAGCCGCAGACGGGAGCACAGCTTCAAGTGGCTCCCCCTCTTGTCTTCCTGCAATGCCCCGCGGCGAGGAGACTGACAGCAGGTGCGGCAGACGGGAGCACAGAGTGCCGGGGGACAGTGAGTGAGCGCCGACCGCATGGAGAGGAGAGTGACAGCGACCGGTGTGGACGCTAGAAGCACAGAGTGGAGGACAGCGCCAGGTGAGAGTGATGGAGTGCGGGACCATGACATGGCGTGGGGGTTATAAAATGACAGTGGGCCGGAAGCGGAGGGTGCGGGGGGGGGGGGGGGGGGTTTGGGGGTGGATGAGCAGAGTCGCACTCCCAGCAGCCCAGGGACCACAGGCAGTGGCCTTCGCCATGGGAGACTTACAGCAGCGGAGTGAGGTGGGGTTGGCATGGTAGGTGGGAGCCGAGATACTGATAGCAGTGTCTTCGGCAGGGAAGGTGGGAGCGCTATTGTTGGCATCAGTGAGCCCTCCCACACAACTCACCTAAGTCAACCCAGGTCTCCACACATTCTTCCGGTGGAGACAAAATACAACGGTACCGTGATTTTCTCGCTCGTGTCATTGGGGTACACAGCAAAGACCGTGGGATATAGCTTCTGCCACTAGGAGGCGACACTAAGCACAAAAAGTTAGCCCCGCCCTCTGGCTATATCCCTCCTGCCGACAGCAGGCTAATTAGTTTTTAGCTTAGTGTCTCGTAGGAGGACGGTTGTGCCCGTTAGGGCTGCTTTAAGGGCCAGGGTTAGACGGAGAGGCAGGACGCTCCCCATCAAACCCGAACGGAGAGGAGGGCGAACAACCTCGGGTTTGTCCAGGTTGCTTCTTGCCCGGCCCGCCTCAGAAGGAAAGGTGGCACATCCGGGTCGTATATATCCGCATGTGGCCCGCCAGCGTGAGCCCCCCTATGTTTGGTGCAGAGGTCTGCATCCCCTTCCCATGGGCAGGCGATGTTACAGGGGTAGGCTGCTGGAACTGGGGAGCCGCCTTATCTTCCAGCAAGAACGCAGGAGGTAAGTATGTGCTGGCGACCCCCCCTCCCCTCCCCTCCCCTCTCCCTTCCCTGGCTCTCCCAGTATGTCGCTTTTGCATGCGTACCTTGTGGGCTGCAGCGAGGCGCAGGCATAGGCGCAGGCGGACAGGCTCCTTTTCGCGGGGGTTGTATCCGCTATGTATGGCTGCGGATATTCAGGGCACTGGTTTCAGGCAAGCCGGCGGGGGGGCGTGGCCTCGTAGGCATGGCACCTCAGGCGGCGGCAGCAACAACTTCAGGATGCCCTGGTCTTCCGTCTCCCTGCATGGGCTCCCGGCAGGAGTTCCTGCGATGTAGGGGCTCAGTGGAGGGGCTGCAGTGCAGCCCCGGGCGAGGCAATGCCGGGAGCGGAGGGGGGGTGGCCACGCCCACATGACGTGTGGGGGCGTGGCTTCACGGTGATTCCTCCGTGGGGGCGTGGCCACGCCCGTGTCACGCTGGGGGCGTGGCCTCGTGACGTGGGTGCGGCAGAATGCTGCCTTCATTGACTCCATGTAGGGGGCGTGGCCTTATCGGCAATGCACGCCGCCCTGCCCCTCCCCCTTCCTCCCTTAGCACAGGTGAAGGGGGATGACATCAGAGAAGCAGCCTATTGGGGACAGCGCGCCAGGACTTAAAAACCTCCCTGCTGCTCCACTCCTTGCTGCCTTTTCTGCTCAGCTTATACGCTGCACAGCTCAAGCTTCAGGAAAAGAAAGCCCTTCAGCACCTGCAGTCCCCCAACCCAGCGGCTCCCCGGACCTCTTCGGACCTCGGCAAGGACCTTGGTAAGCTCTGCCTGGCGGCTAGCTCCCCTCTTTCGCTGTGTATCCCTCCTGCCGGCGGTTGGCATAGCAGAGGATAGCTCACAGTTTTCTTTGCCCGGTGAAACCCCAGCACCATGTCTGACCCCAGAGCCCTGGAAGCTGGACCAGGGACAGCAAGAGTAACGCACTTTGCTTGCTCACGCTGTAACCTAAAGTTCGCATGCGGACAGGCTGAGCCCTTTTGTAGAGATTGTTCCCCTGCGAAACAGGCGGCTGGGCAGGGCGTCCCCCCCGCAGTTCAGCCCCCAGCTGTGGCCGAGCCGGAATGGGTCCGCTCCTTGTCAATGGCGGTGTCTGACCTCACTCGGGCATCTGGCGCAATTTTGGAAAGGTTAGCGCAGGACGCCACCGGTTCACATGAGGAGGGTGGCCGTAGACGTAAACGGGTCAGGCCTTCGGACTCACGGCGGCCCTCCCGATCACCATCCTCCTCGTCGCTTTTGCGCTCTTCTGGCACTAGGTCACGGCGCTCGTCGGCAGAAGAGGATGTTTCGGACGAGGAATGGTCTGAATCTTCCTCAGACTCTGTTGTGGAGGAGGATCAGGTCCCAAAATTTTCTGCGATGGTGGAGAGCTTAGTGGTTGCGGTGCGTGACACTTTTCAGCTCACTGAACAGGAACCACAGGCATCTGGAATATCGTTTTCTTTCAGGCAGCCTAGACGCTCTCCAAAAACCTTTCCTCCTCATGAGGACTTTGACAAGGTCCTATCTAAGGAGTGGAAGGCACCGAATAAGCGTTTTTCCAAGATAGGTTACTTGGACGGGAAATACCCCTTCCCGCAGGATTTAGTGGAGAAGTGGTCGGTCCCACCACTAGTGGATCCACCCATTTCGCGCCTGGCTAAGCACACGGTGCTACCCACGGCACAGTCCTCCTCCCTCAGGGATCCCAAGGATCGAGGAGTCGAGGCCTTAGCAAAGACCGTTTTTGAGGCGGCAGGGTCAGCTCTTAGGCCTGTGTTTGCCTCGTCCTGGGTCAGTAAGGCTGTTACTGACTGGGCAAAGCGGTTACGAGAAGGAATCCTCGAAGGGGCAGCGTCCGAGGATCTGGTGGGCATTACACACCAGATTGAACAAGCGGGCATGTTTCTCTGAGGCCTCTATGGATACAGCCAGGCTGGCGGCCCGAGCCTCCGCGGCATCGGTGGCGACTCGCCGGACCCTATGGTTAAAATCGTGGGATGCGGACGCTTCCTCCAAGGGGTCGTTGATCAGTATGCCCTTTGTAGGATCTCGTCTGTTCGGCGCCAAGCTAGATGAGCTAATCTCAGAGGCTACGGGGGGAAAGAGCTCGCTTTTGCCGCAGAACCGTCCAAAGCGGTCATCTCCGCAGCACAGACATTTTCGTTCCTATCGCCGGACGAGTCCTCGTAGGGTGGAGAGGAAGGGTCCACAGGAGCGGGAACAAAGGAAGGTGCCTTCCGTTAAACCAAAGTCCTCTTGGCGGGGGCCCCAGCCCGCAAAGGGTACCAAAAGCAAGCCCTCCGCATGAGGGACTGCCCCCACCTGTTTCGGACAAGGTGGGGGGACGGCTTCTCCAATTCAGCCAGGTCTGGTCATCTCAGATCTCAGACACTTGGGTACAGGAGGTCGTGTCCAAGGGCTATGGCACTATCGGCAAAACCACCCTTTACGGTTTTTCACCAGGATAAGGTGGTGTTGCGACCGGTGCAATCTTTTCTCCCAAAGGTGGTGTCTACCTTTCACATTAATGAGGACATTGTACTGCCATCATTTTGTCCAAAGGCGGTTCACCCTAGGGAACGGGCTCTGCACACCTTAGACCTAGTCCGCGCTCTAAGGACATATTTGGACCAGACAGCGTCCTTCCGGCGCTCGGATTCCCTGTTCGTGATACCGGATGGTCCGAGACGGGGCCTCGCGGCATCAAAGGTGACTATTGCTCGCTGGATCCGTTCAGCAGTGGTGGAAGCCTACCGGGCCAAGGGTGAGGCACCGCCATTCCAGGTGACGGCACATTCCGCCAGAGCAGTGGGGGCGTCATGGGCGGTAAGTCACGGTGCCTCAGTATCACAGGTGTGTAAGGCAGCTACCTGGGCATCCCTGCACACCTTTTCTAAGTTTTATCAGTTACATACGTTTGCGTCAGCCGACGCTTCGCTGGGTCGAAAGGTTTTACAGACGGCTGTAAACTGACCGCATGCGGTTATGATTTATTTGTACCCACCCTTGGGGACGGCTGTGGGACGTCCCACGGTCTTTGCTGTGTACCCCAATGACACGAGCGAGAAAAGAGGATTTTTTACTCACCGTAAAATCTCTTTCTCGTCTCGTCATTGGGGGACACAGCACCCACCCCTCTTTCTTTATATGACACAGTGGTGGTCCTGGTCGGACTCCGGATTCTGTAAGTCGCACATGGTGCTGCGTGTTTTTCATTACAGTTAAATTTTTTGTTGATGTGTCATATGACTAACTATTGTTGTCTCTCTGTTCCTGCATGGCTATTCCAACTGCTGGCATGACAAACTAATTAGCCTGCTGTCGGCAGGAGGGATATAGCCAGAGGGCGGGGCTAACTTTTTGTGCTTAGTGTCGCCTCCTAGTGGCAGAAGCTATATCCCACGGTCTTTGCTGTGTCCCCCAATGACGAGACGAGAAAGAGATTTTACGGTGAGTAAAAAATCCTCTTTTATCCTTCCGCCTCGCTGATTATGCACAAATATCAGGGTCATAACTGTAACACTTGCTGCAAATGGTGCGCACTACCATGCAGCAGTATGCTGCTATGCGGTAAAGATAGGGCAAGTGATTGGATCCCTGCATGAACTGCCACCATGTGTGATAAATGCTGCCAGATGAACTGAGGCCAGCTACACACATGTTGATTTGCATTGAGGAATCTGAGGCGAGTATCCACCTCCGCCCATAGCGTGCTTTGAAAAAGTGATTCTTCCTGCTCACGAGCGGAAACCAATTGTGGTTTCTGCTCGTGGAGGAAAAATTGCAGCATGCCTTATGTTTCCGTGGATTCCACGCAGACGGCTTTCATTGTCAATGTAAGCCAGCCGATCCACGGCCCCTCCGCAACTGACATTGTGGAAAGGTCAAGGATTCCGCATCATTGCTAGGCAATGGTGCTGGAAAAGCAGGAGTTTAAGGGAAAAAAAATCTGTACCGCACATGTCCGACTGTGAGCTGTGAGGACCATCTGCAGTTCAGATGAAGAGAAACGGCTAATAGCGATTCTCCACTCGTGGGATTTAATTAAATCACGGCATGCTGCGATTCTCCACCCCTTGATCCTTGCTGCTGAATATCGCTAGCGATATTCCACCTCGGCCGTGGACAGGGGGCCTTAGACTGGTTTGTCTATTGCACAGGTGTCAAACACAAGGCCCGCCGCCTCATTTTCTGTGGCCCGCTGGCTATGCAGTAAGTTCCCTCACTCCTCCGTGCTGCTGTCTGTATGCGATCTTCTCTCGGCTTGTACTGGCTAGTGCAGACAGTAATAGAGGAGTGCCGATAGCAAACTGACAACGGCCGCGGAGGAGGGAAGAAGACTGCAGAGAGCATGATCTCTGGTGCGAGGAGAGCGGCACTGAGGAGGAGCAGTTGCAGGGTGAGATCCTTGTGTGTATATGTGTGTGTCTGTCTGTGTGTGTATGTGTATGTATATGTATGTGTGTATGCGCAGAATGGAGTGCGTGTGTATGCGCAGAATGGAGCGCGTGTGTAATGCGCAGAATGGAGCGCGTGTGTAATGCGCAGAATGGAGCGCGTGTGTAATGCGCAGAATGGAGCGCGTGTGTAATGCGCAGAATGGAGCGAGTGTGTAATGCGCAGAATGGAGCGAGTGTGTAATGCGCAGAATGGAGCGAGTGTGTAATGCGCAGAATGGAGCGAGTGTGTAATGCGCAGAATGGAGCGAGTGTGTAATGCGCAGAATGGAGCGAGTGTGTAATGCGCAGAATGGAGCGAGTGTTTAATGCGCAGAATGGAGCGAGTGTGTAATGCGCAGAATGGAGCGAGTGTGTAATGCGCAGAATGGAGCGTGTGTGTAATGCGCAGAATGGAGCGTGTGTGTAATGCGCAGAATGGTGCGCGTCATTGGTCACTATGGTGGACCTTATTACCAATCGGGCCACTGTGGGGTTCACTTTTACTGTCTTACAATTAGAATCGGCCCTTTGAAGGCAACCATAAGGCTGATGTGGCCCTCGGTGAAAATGAGTTTGACACCGCTGGTTTATTGTATCACATTGACTCACACTACATTGAGACTGATCTTTTTAATACATTGTTACGCTATTATATTTTATTACAAATCAATAAAAGTTTCTTTTTAACAGGACTCAAACAGTGGGTTTCATTTTTGTGTGAATGGTCATGTTTGTCAGCAAATACACTCTGTTCGGGTCTCCGGGGCAATCAGCAAGCTTCAGTTATCGCTTGCTGATAGCGGGGTTTGTAAACCCCACCTCCAACAAGCGATTGTTCTAAATGGTTCTCGAGCTCCGTGGCTCAGCCAATCACTGCAGTGCTCGGTGAACTAATCACAGCCATTCAATGTGATAACTGCACGGAAGCATGCCGGAATTGCGGATAACAGCTGGAGGGACCAGAACGGTGCCTGGTAGGTAAGTATTATAAGACATCCCCAGAAAATAAGACCCATGGCCTCTTTTGGGGCAAAAATTAATATAAGACAGGGTCTTCTTTTCAGGAAAACACGGTAGGAGGTCCTGAAAGTGATGACATGACCCTCACTTAGCCGTGATATTAACATTGAGTCTGTCTAGTATTACACGAAGAGACAGAAGAAATTAGGGAAGTCTACATCCACGGAAGATCTGTGGTTAGTTCTCCAAGATGTTTGGAACAACCTCCCTGCCGAGTTAGAAAAACTGTGCAAGTGTACCTAGAAGAATTGATGCTTTTTTGAAGGCAAAGGGTGGTCACGCCACATACTGATGTGATTTACATTTCTGTTTTGTTCATTCACTTTACATTTTGTTAATTGACAAAAAAAAAAACCCAAACTATCAATACTTTTGGTTTTGAAAACACTCACTTTGTGGCTTTTTTTTCCCACAGCTGCCTAAATCTTTTGCACAGTACTGTGAAAATAAATATACACTCCTCAATACTTAAATTGCAACATCAAGACGGGCAAGCTGTAAGTTCATGCAAATCAAGGAAGTTGAAGGTTTTGCTAAGATGTGCAAGGCTTCCTGTTCACGGGCGTTTTAGCATTGTGTTCCCCGTGGTGATAATCCGGCCACAGGGAACGCAATGCACACTTTCCATAGCGTTGCTATGGAAAGCGCAGCTCCCTTGTCCATGAACGGAGAATCCTAGCAATTCTCCGCTAGGCCCACAATTCGCGGCATGCTGCGAATTGCCGAGATTCTCCGCGGTCAGCCTATCTGTCAGGCTGACCACGGAGATCCGTCGGCAGGCTCCTGCTCCCGAGCGGCGGAGATCCACCGTGGGATACCGCAACGCCCGTGGACAGGCAGCCTAAATGTTCAAATTTTCAAGCACCTAGCTTCAATCTGTGGCATGTGGGAGAGGCTTGAATGGTATAAAAACCAGATTCAAAGCAAACTATTTTTTTTATTTGGTCACCTAAAACCTCAAAAGTCAAGATCAAGGCTGAAATGTCAGCACTATTCAACCATGTGTCCCAGTGGTTGGGAGAATAAAGACAAATTTGAATTATAGCAAACTTGAATGATAACGGTAAACCTCTGCGTGAACGGATTGTAAGATTAGAAGATCCATTTGTGATCCATTCTGTACTGTGAGTGAAATTCAACATCACGTCCCAAGCCTAGGGTGTCGAACAATGTCTCAACAAAGCATCAGAAGGCACTTGCACGACATTGAGGTGGGAGCCAAACATCCAGCAACAGGTATTCCATTGACCTCACGCCAACGTTTTCAAAGACTGCAATGGGGGCTGGAATGGAAGTGTATTCTGTTCAGCACTGGATCCTGCTTTTGTCTTGGATGCAATGATAGCCAAAGATGGGTCTGGAGGCCACATGGGCAATGCCATGAGGAAATGTCACACCGGTCCTACTACTGGGATTATAGTAAGTGGTGGCATAATGTCCGGTAGCCGGACCCCTCTTGTCTTCATTACATTGATTTGGTTGAGGAAACATTTGTATGGCCATTTCTTTGAAGTGTTCCAAGAGTGTGTTTCCCACACGGCAACGCCAGGCTGCATGTTGCTCGTGTAACGGTGAGTGACTTGCATGACTTAAACGGGCTACCACAGCCTCTAGACTTGTCTCCAATTGAGCACATTTGGGACATCACCACCTCATGTGCCTACAAAACCTTAATCAACTCTACCCCCTTGCAGCTTCAGAAGAATGACATAGGATTGAGGAATGTATACGTATTTATATCTACTGAGTAGGGATGTAGAATCATATTTGTACTGCGTGCGTGTAATGTATAGCTCAGTTCTGATACCATAGGAGACCTGACCTTGAAAGTATCGGCTGAATTCCAATGTTTGCCAAATCCTTTTGTTTAGATGAGCGCTGCCAGAATATTCAGAGGGATTATCTACCTCTCCCTATTGAATATTTGTGAATGCACTTGAATGCTTGTTGGACTGGAACATGCATGTTTATAAGGGAGTTGATGTAAGGGTTGTTTGATGAAGTCTCAGCCATGTATAGCAATGGACACATACTTGTACTACTTAACCCTTAAACCTCCAGCCTTTTTTGGGGCTGTCGTGTTTCTCCTTACCAGTGTTCCAAAAGCTAAAACGTTGTAATTTTTCCATCAGCATAACTGTATGAGGGCTTGGGTTTTTTTGTTTTTTTTTGTGGAACTAGTTGTTTTTTTTAATGGTAACATTTAATACACAGTATAATATTCTGGAAAACTTTGTAAAAATTAAGTGGGGTGAAATGAGGGAAAATGCAAATGTGCCACTTTTCAGGGTTTGGGGTTGCTTTTGCAGTGTTCCTTGTGCAGTAAATATGACATGTTAACTTCATTTTATGGCTCAGTACCATTGAGGTATAAAAAGGCTCTCAGAGACTACTTGTCTGTAGTGGACCTCTTTTTCCACTTCTGTGGAGTTTGTTGACCACTAAACGCCTCTACAATACAGTTGAAGAGATTTTGCCCAGTTAAGTGTTTGAGAGACACTCGTCCCTGTGTCTCTGCGCTCCCATGCTCCTGCATGGGAGCTAGCACAGCTGGCTCGCACACGTAGCTGCCAGCAGTGGGGCGGGGCAGTGCAGGAGATTTTGCTCCCCTGCCCCTCTCCATTGAGATAACACAATGGCCGTTCACTACTGAACGACCACTGTTTAAACTGAACGATGAGCGATGAACCTCACCGCTGATCTTTTATGCAGCATAAACGATGAGTGATGAGCTTCATCGCTCATCATTCAGTTTAAACAGTGGCTGTTCAGTAGTGAACGGCCACTTTGTTATCTCAGTAGAGAGGGGCAGGGGAGTGAGAGAAATCTCCTGCACTGCCTCGCCCCCAGGCTGGCTGCTCCGTAAGCGAGACAGCTCTGCTAGCTCCAATGCAAGAGCACAGGGACGAGTGACAGACATCGTTTGCCCGACATTCGTCCTGTTTAAATGGACCTTTTAAGAAGAGGTTTTCATAAAAAACAAAGTCCTGAAAATCGAAAAGCACAAAATATTTTCCAGATGGGGAAAAAATAACACAAGACACAGATATGGGAGAAAAGATACTGAAGGGTTGGTCAAAAATCAGAGCTTGCTTGATCAGTGAGACCTGGAGGGAAACCCTCTTCAAAATTATGCATCATGCCATATATGGCTTTGATATTCCAGCATCCCCCTTCATTCCTAGAGCGCATCACACAGTACCCAAAATGTGGAGCACCAGCCACAGATTTAGTTCATGGCATATGGAGTTGTGCTCAGGTGCAGGATTTCTGGAAGAAACTCATAAAGTATATGCAAGATTAATGGAGAATAGTAATACTGAGGGAGATACAAACTGTAATATTCCACAATGACGAGAGGACAGGGCCGGACGGATCTACTCCTCCAAAATTCCCTAAATTCATCCACATAGTTCTTCTAGTAGTGAAAAGACTTCTGCTCAAACATTGGCTTCTGCAAAAAATCCCAGGAATAACAGAGCTGGTAGCTCAACTTAAATTCCTATTAAGCATGGAACGAGTGAAGACCGAGAGACACAAAAAGAAAGAAGCAAAAACATTTTTCAAAAAATGGCAGATCTTCTTCCATTCACACTACACTGACCAAGAAATTAGAAAGATAGTAACCCCCTTTCAGTATACAACCTGGTACCTAATAGAGGAGGCTAGAGACTCTCTGGGAAGACTGTAAATCAACAGAGAGCAGGATAACGGGACGGACCGGAATGGAACATGAGACGTAGGATAGGGTCTGGATGGGGACAGTAGGAGGAGAGCAGGACAGAAATATTGAAAGTACCCCCTTCTGGTTATTTCCTTTTTTTTACATTTTATTATGGGTTTTTTTGCCTAATTTGAAACAAACAAAGATTTATACAAAGATACTGGGAAGATTGAAAGTGCCGAGTAAACTATAACAAGAAAATAGTACAAAAGATCAATATGTTTAATATAATATTTTACTTCCCAAAGGGACAATGCAAGATATGTCTGCAAATGAAAAGCTTTTGAAGAGTATCATTGTATCTTTCCAAGATGTATTTTATTTCTGTATTACTAAGATTATTTTCTCTTTTTTTGAATTGTAATGAAAAATATTTGCAAAAGTTTTAAAATAAAAAAGATGTTTGAAAAAATAAGGGGGGTTTTCTAAAGGTCATTTTACACGCAAAGATAACCTTTCAAACAACTGAAGGATTGAAAGATTTAGTGATCTATTTGCATAAAGTGTTAATAGCCATTAACACTTTATCAACTTCATTTGCATGTAAAAGGACCTCTAGGAGTTGTTTGCAGAGCCATGCCCAGCTGTCCAAACAATTGCACTGTTCTCCTCTGGACTGACTGCAGATTGCATTGTTCTCTTTGGGGCTAGTGTAAACATGCCATGGTGAGAACATCATGTGGTCTATTGAAAGATGGACGACTTTTGAGTGATAATCGTTGCGTGTAAAAGGACCTTAAGCCTTAAAGGCTTTGGACAAGAGTCTAATTAAACAGGAAATTTGACATGGTGTATTTTGAGTCATGCTAAATTATCTCTATATGGGGCTGCAATGGTGTGTTGGACATTGTGTGCGTGTTACCAGTGAATCTTGATACCTTTTATATTTGCAGAAGGAAATGCATCCATATTATAATCTGAGTGTGACTGTGTTAAGAGCTCAAAACATTCAAGGCGCAGACCTGTGTAAGTTGTAAATAATTACTTTTTGGAAGAAAAACAAAGGATGTCATTTTTCAGAATGTACTTTTTAGTTTGTTAAATTATTTTGCTTTTAAAAATCATCACTTAATATGCCCCCAAAATGTAAATTATATACTGATACTCCTGAAGCCCAATACTGCATTTAGCTGCACCCTAAGGCAGGGTTCACACGGGGCGTATTTTCGTCGGAAATCTCGCGGTTTGTCCGCCGGGAGAACCGCTGCGGTTTAAGCCGCGGCGGCTTTGAAGCGGTCCGGCCGCATGCTTTTCCGTTGCGGCCGGCTCTCCCATAGAGGAGAGCGCGGCCGTAACATAAATAAACAAAAAAACGACTGTAAACAGACATGCTGCTTCTTTTGAAACCGCGGCTGCGGCGGCAAATCCGCCCTGTGTGAATCCAGCCTAAGGAAATCAGGGAAATGTTTCTCCTCTCCCTTGTTCTGTAATCCAGTCTTCCTTATATATACTACTGGAGAACAAATCTCTTGAACATGATACAAACCTAGCCTTTCTTCAGGAGATAGCTGAAATTTTTTTTTACCAGTTTAAGAGGTGTGTAATACGATTTGCCAGTTTTTTTCTTGGGAAGGATTTTTAATTCCCTTAAATCCCGCCTAACATTGTCCTTTTCACTATAGCTTTGTGTGTTGGTTTTCAAGAGGTTTCACTGTATCTGTAAAAATTATTACCCAAATTGGAGCAACAAAATCTCATAGATATGTAACTTTAATAGCTAACAAAAATAAATGTTGTTAAATGGCAAGCTTTTAAGACTATTTAGATCTCTTCATCAGGCAAATATATTGAAGTATCTGAAGAAACACACAAAAGAGCAGAAACCTGGTGTAATAAACTGATAGATCTGTTAGAAGCCAAGGACTGTTTTAGTGCTCACCCTGTATTAATGCCTGATTAGCAGACCTAAAAAGTCTCAAAAACTTGCTGTTGAACATAATTTATTTTTTGTGAGTCATTGAAAGGTGGTATATCTACAAGATTGCGTTTCTCTAAGGCTGGGTTCACACGGGGCGGACTTGCTGCAGGAATTCCGTCCCTGGATTAGCCAGCCATGTAGACGAGATTTCTCAGAAATCTCGTCCACACGGAACGGCGAATCCGCTGCGGCTAAGCCGGTAGAAGCCGCTGCTGCGGCGCAAATTTGCCGACCGCAGCATGTCTATTTTGGGTTTTTTTCGCTGTGGCCGGCGCTCCCATAGAGAAGAGTGAGCGTCCGGGCCGCTTCAAAACCGCCGCGGGTTTTGAAGCAGCGGTTCTCCCGGCGGAATTCTCACGGTTTTTCGCTGCGGCCAAACCGCGGGATTTCCGTCGGGAATCCGCCCCCTGGGAACCCAGCCTTACTGAGATCAATAACCTTTTTTTCTTTAGGCTAGCAAAGTACCAAACTTTCTTCTTTTTCTTTTTACTAACTTTATATATTCTGCATTATTCCCCATTCATTTGATAGAGTATTCAGCAGGAAAGGGCTTACTCCTGGAAAATCTCACTGTGGTTTCTGCTTTCTTATGCTCCCATGCTGAACTCCTCCATGTGGGAATAAAGTGACTGTACTGTCAAAAGGGCTGTAAGGTGACAGGCTTTTCATTTCTCCTCTGAGACAGTCCACTCACTCCAATAATAAGCACCTTCTATTATCCTTCATTCATGTTTTATCTGTGCAGGCAATATCAAATATACGGAGACGGAGACAGCAAAAAGGACTTCCAGCACTTGATACTTGTTTTCTCCTTCGTCCCCCCCGGTACAAGACCCAAAAGCGGTCTACTCAGGCATTCTTTGATTATACCTACCTACACATTACATTTTTTGACTGTTGGTGATCACTCCTTTTATTTGTCACTTCTGCCCTTTTTTTTTTTTTTCTTTAGTGTCCAAGGCAGATTGCTATGTTCAGTTGAAACTTCCCACTGCGTCTCCACTCCCTTACCGAACAAAAGTTGTATACAACTCAACAGACCCTGAATGGAATGAAACATTTCATTACCGAATCCATGGTGCAATCAAGGTAAGATCGTAGTTTCTAAAAGATTTCAGTGATTTAAAATCTATGCCAAGATATTTATAGTGCCTTCTTTGTTCCATACAGTAGTGATATCCCCTTAGTGCTCTCCACACCAGAGGTGTAGCTTGAAGCTTCTGGCCCCCAATGCAAAATCTTTAACAGAGCCGCCAACTATAATGCTTTATTCATAGTACTGGGCTCCCTATATGGAGAGGAGAGGCCTTATGGACCCCCTAAGGCTCCTGGGCCCGGGTGCAAATGCAACCCCTATAGTTACGACCCTGCTCCACACAGTAGTGCTTATTTTTTTTCTTTCATCCTGAAAAACTGCTCTATAGTGCTGGTCAGAAGATGTATCACTTCCTTCTAACTTACTGTCCTCAGCCTGTTGTCATATGAGATCTGCCACTAGCAGCACAGTCGCAAAGACAGATTACAGCTTTACTGCTCAATACTGTTGTATAATGTTCCCTATAGTGTTGGTGCTTCTCTGTATATAAGACAGTGATTGCACAGGATCTTTTATTGTCTGTGTGCAGTGTGTAGTAAACGATATAGCAGCTAGTCTCCACCCACCAGTTTAAGGAAAAGGGACGATTAGAGATGCAGGGGGTTAAACTGTTTTAGTAATGCAGGATGCAAGTCGTCATATGGTCAGAAATCATGCTTCTCCTATACAAAAAGTTGCGTAGGTTCATTTATTAAAGCAGAAGTCCAGTTTAGCACTTAAGTTTGGATATTGCTTATTTTATTTATTTATTTATTATTTTTTGGCCTACTTTTTAGATTTTCTGCATTTTGGCATGTTGTTCCCTCTAATGTACTAGAGTCAGATATGTTAATTCTGTTTTAATTCCTGAATTGCTTGGATTACTGTCCTTGGTGTATTGCTAGGGTCGCAATTATAACCCAGGCTTTTAGCAATTGGGGCCCACAGGCCCACACCATATGCTGTATCACCACCACAAGCCAGCTCTGGGTGATGCTCAGGGAGGGAAGAGCCGTTACCTAGGACAGCAAGTAGCCAATTCCACTTCAGACTCCAAGACTAATGTGCATTATAAATTAAATGGAAGTGATTATATGGTGTCACCAGTAAACCTTCTGTCTTGCAGAACATTCTGGAGCTGACCCTGTATGACAGAGACCTAATGCTGGATGACAAGCTCTCTGCAGTTGTTTTTGATGTGGGAAGTATTAAGCCTGGGCAAACCATTAGGCGAGCCTTTAAACTCAACCCAAAGGTATGTTTATGTAACATCATCCGCACCTTTTGACCCATTTAAAGATGGAAACTTGTTTAAGAATACTGGCAATTGTTAAAGCCTGTAGCCATTTTATTATTTCAGAAAATATTACCCAGAAATATAACAATACTTAAAGGGGTTTTCCGTGGAAAATACTTTTGCTGACCTATCCTTAAGATAGGTCATCAATAGTTGTTGGCTGGGGTCTGTCACTCGGGACCCGACCGATCAATCCAAGCTGTTTCTGCAGTTACAAGTGCCGGCCACTACACAGAGGTCGGTACGGAGACTTCCGCTGCTTCAGCTCCAACCTGTGTGTATATTCGGCGCTGACAGCATGCGCCCGCTCAGCTGATCGGTCAGGTTCCCGGGCAACAGATCCCAGTCGATCAACTATTGATGACCTATCCTGATAATAGGTCATCAACAGTATTTTCCACAGAAAACCCCTTTAACCTATTGCTTTTCAAGATGAGAATAACCGTGCCCAGTGTTGCTGTGGCTAGTTGAGGTTCTGCACCAGGATGGCTGCTCCATTTTGATTTTGAATTACTGCACCCCTTATGTTCCTTGTTTTTGTTTTAATGATGGTAGCTTTATTTAAGATTAATCTGTGAATAGATAATATATTCTTCTTGGCACATTCTGACACTTTATGGTAGGATCTATTGACAATCTGCAGGGTCCCATAGGGAGACCCAGGACACCTGATATACGTGGGGAGCTGTGAGGGTAAAGTGATGGCTTGCCACTGCGGCACTTACCAGACTCCTTTCCCAGAGGGATAACATGCAGCCAAGGCCAGAGTATAACTGCAGACCACTATAGACACACCCTAGGATAGGGAATGCCAATAAACAGGATGACAGGGGTAGTAGTTGTCACGGGTGATGTCACTGTTCCTACACACCGGTATGACCCACGGCGGAGAATAATTACAGACAGAGGCAGTCTTTGAGTATTTCCGGTCCCTAGGAATGATTAGAGCCTGGTATAAACTTTACTTTAGCAAATTTGAAACAATTATTACAAGGAAGTTTCATTAAAGTCTTTACAGTGCAGACAAGACAAGAGATTTGAGGTCAGGGAGGAAACTCAGGATGACACCGGTCCTGCAGTCTACGTTATCTGCCAGGAACCGCTCCTGGAAGGGGAACACTTCGGAGGAGGAAAGGGGGTAGGGTCACTCCACAGACACTCTGACAGCAATTATTAACTTAAAGTACTTCCACCCTGCCTTGAAGACGCGTGGGTGTGACAGTAAAGGGTCTACCTCTACGCGGTGATCCTGGCTCTGGACGGCCGTGTAGGAAAGCTTGAAGATTGACTAATACCTCTGCACTGTCCTTGTCTGGAGAATTACTTACAATTACTCTCTCACTCTTGGGGGCTGACTCCACCCACATCCAGAATACAGTCATCATGGGAAATCTCTCCTCTTCTTCCATCTTCACCACAAGGAAGCTGAAGGTGCTTCCATGTGGCTCTATGTTTTCTAGCAATGTTAGAAGATTGACCAACTACTTTCCCGCTCTCAATCACTCCCATTTATATCTTCTCTCATACCATATGACATGACATAACTGATACACTTACATGCAGACTTGGATTTTATTAAAGTTAACCCTTCTAGCGCTGCAGCTGTGCAACACACACACTGGAAATGACAAGACAGGTTTGTACAGTGCAGCAACATAAGACAAACATGTATGACATTTACAGAGAGGACCAGGATGATGTACTGGGCCACTACAAATCTATCAACAGCTATACATAAGGTCTTATTGTAAATGTTTGAATTTATATGAACATTTCTTCTTAGGACAAGCAGGTACTGGAAGTTGAATTCCACATTGAGGAAAGGTATGACATTTTGAAAAATTTTTACACTAAATATATAGGCTGTACCTATAATTTAATATGTTAATCAATGTCTTCCAACAGCCAGGATCCTCCCAGTGAAATAATCACCAATGGTGTCTTAGTGGTGAGTGCATTAATTACTGTATGGTAATATATTTGTGGCAAAATATATATTTTTTAATTTAAATTACATTTTTGTAACTTGCGCTTGAGAAATGGCAGCAGAAATCTCTCTGCACAATTGTATTTTTCAATAAGCTATCCACTGGAATAGGTGATAACTAGAAATGAGCGAGCACGCTCGTTTAAGGCTGCTACTCGATCGGGTAGCAGTCTTATCGAGTAACTGTGTACTCGCCCGAGCAGCATGTGGGGGACCATGGGGTGGCAGGAGGGAGCGAGGGGAGAGTGAGAGAGATCTCTCTCCCCCCCCCCCCCCCCCGCTGGCCCCCGCCGCCTCCCCGCATACTGCTTGGCCGAGTACACAGTTACTCGATAAGACTGCTACCTGATCGAGAGGCAGCCTTAAACGAGCGTGCTCGCTCATCTCTAGTGATATAAATTAGCAATTTAAAGTCTTCCTAGCAAGCTATAACTCAGCACCTAGCTCTGTATGAGCCTTGCTATATATGTATTACCCAAATAAAAGATTGTGATGAAAACCATCATGCTTCTATTGTCAAACCGAGCTTGACATATGTGATATATGTATCTAAGATAGATAGATATTGATGTGGAAATATACTGCAAAGTATGTGTGCCATTAAAAAATAGAAGTGGTTTTTTAAACTGACACGCAACTATTAACAAAGTAAATTGTGGAGAACAAATCGCAGATCTTTTGTGGATGTCTGTATTTCCCCTCGTCATCCTGACAGCATACACCTGGAGGTTGTCCGCTGGACACCTGTTGGGACAGGAAGCTGAAAAATACAAAAGGTAACTCCCACCACCGGCTCACCAGTGTCTTCCTGTCCCTACAGGACAGTCCAAGCGGAGCCTCCAGGTGTATGCTGGAGGTGAATGAAGAAAGAAGACTCCCATGCAGCCTGTCCGCCTGTGGGGGGACGACTCTCTGTTCGGGCTGGCAGGGCTTGCGCAGGTGAGACCCTACGAGGGGACCCTCACCCGCAGGATCTACCCAGCACTGTTCCCCCTGTGGGAAAATCCTCCCCCAGTACGCTGCCCAGAGGGTAGTCGTACTGGCAGAAGCAGCCCCGGTACCTGGAGGGCTTGGAAACGCCGGCGTCTCCAGCGGGGATCCAGCGCAGCAAGACAGGTATGCCAGCGTGGATGAAGGCACTCGGGTGCGGGTCCGGTCGGCGAGCGCGCGGCAGCGTCTCCACGTGTGTCCTAATTGGCGGCGTCCTGGTGTATGCGGCGTATCCCTCGGGTCCGGCGTGGCGGTGTGACGTCGGCGCGGCCGCGTCACGGGGGCGGGGCCTCGCTTAAAGGGGGCGTGTCGGCGCCAAATTTGAAAATTTAAAAGCCTGGATTCCCCTGCATCTCTCCTGTCTGCACCTTACTGAAGATGTCAGCCAGAGAGGACGCTGAAAGCAGCCTGCTGGTGAGTAGACCGCTTTTGGGTCTTGTACCGGGGGGGAGGAAGGAGAAAACAAGTATCAAGTGCTGGAAGTCCTTTTTGCTGTCTCCGTCTCTTAGGACAGAGATGCACAAAAGGCTAGAGAGGCCAAAAAGCGAGTGCGCAAATGTCCGGTTTGCTTGCGGCGGCTAGAAGAGGGCCACACCAAGCCACTATGTGCGGACTGTACGGAGAAAGTGGTCCGTGAAGAGGGCTCCTCTGGCATGTCGGACATCCGATCCATGATCTGCGAGGAGATTGAAGCCTCTCTCTCATCTCTTTCTCTGCCGCCCCCCACGAAAAGGGTAAGGCGGTCACGAATGGAAGAGTCGGACTCTGAGGAAGGACTCCTAGAAGATTCTCCCTCAGAATCCATGCCGCCCATGGAGGATGCAAGAAAGTATTTCTTTTCATCGGCGGACCTGGGTCAGCTTTTAACCGCGGTCAGACGCACCATGCAGGTGGAAGAAGAGGTGCCGCAGCAGCCATCCTTTCAGGGTAGCCTGTTCTGGAGGCTCCTACCACAACCAAAACCGTCATTTCCAGTTAATGACATCTTAAAACAGCTGATCCTGACAGAGTGGAAGCAGGCAGAACAGAAGCTCTTCCTGTCCAAGGAATTTAAGGATCGGATGGTCTTCACACCAGAAGATATCGAGTTCCTGGAAACCGTCCCTAAGGTAGATCTGGCGGTTGCCAGACTCTCAAAGAAAGCAGCCCTCCCCTTTGAGGACATTTCCCAACTGCGGGATCCACTAGATACCAGAGTGGATTCTGCAATGAAAAAGGCCTGGGAGACTGCGGCCCTGACCGTTAAAGCCAACATCACGGCCACATCTGTGGCGAGATCTATGACGGTCTGGTTGGACCAACTCCAGACGCTGATTTCTCAGAGGGGCTCTAGGAAAGACCTCTTCAACTGCCTTCCCCTCCTCCAGCAGGCAACCGGCTTTCTGGCAGACGCCTCTATGGAGTCGGTGAGGTTCGGGGCCCGTTCAGCAGCCCTCTCGAACACAGCCAGGAGGGCTGTCTGGGTTAAGGCCTGGACAGGGGATAACGCTTCAAAGAACAGGCTCTGTTCCCTGCCCTTCCAAGGACTCAGAATCTTTGGGCCTTCCTTGGATACATGCCTAGAGAAGGCATCAGTTAAGAGCCAGGGACTACCATCGGAGAAATCCTTCAAGCGGCCTTCCTCCTCCTACCCTCCTCCCTTTGTTCCCTCTAGAACATACAGTTAGGGCCAGAAATATTTGGACAGTAACACAATTTTCGCGAGTTGGGCTCTGCATGCCACCGCATTGGATTTGAAATGAAACCTCTACAACAGAATTCAAGTGCAGATTGTAACGTTTAATTTAAAGGCTTGAACAAAAATATCTGATAGAAAATGTAGGAATTGTACACATTTCTTTACAAACACTCCACATTTTAGGAGCTCAAAAGTAATTGGACAAATAAACATAACCCAAACAAAATATTTTTTTTTCAATATTTTGTTGCGAATCCTTTGGAGGCAATCACTGCCTTAAGTCTGGAACCCATGGACATCACCAAACGCTGGGTTTCCTCCTTCTTAATGCTTTGCCAGGCCTTTACAGCCGCAGCCTTCAGGTCTTGCTTGTTTGTGGGTCTTTCCGTCTGAAGTCTGGATTTGAGCAAGTGAAATGCATGCTCAATTGGGTTAAGATCTGGTGATTGACTTGGCCATTGCAGAATGTTCCATTTTTTTGCACTCATGAACTCCTGGGTAGCTTTGGCTGTATGCTTGGGGTCATTGTCCATCTGTACTGTGAAGCGCCATCCGATCAACTTTGCAGCATTTGGCTGAATCTGGGCTGAAAGTATATCCCGGTACACTTCAGAATTCATCCGGCTACTCTTGTCTGCTGTTATGTCATCAATAAACACAAGTGACCCAGTGCCATTGAAAGCCATGCATGCCCATGCCATCACGTTGCCTCCACCATGTTTTACAGAGGATGTGGTGTGCCTTGGATCATGTGCCGTTCCCTTTCTTCTCCAAACTTTTTTCTTCCCATCATTCTGGTACAGGTTGATCTTTGTCTCATCTGTCCATAGAATACTTTTCCAGAACTGGGCTGGCTTCTTGAGGTGTTTTTCGGCAAATTTAACTCTGGCCTGTCTATTTTTGGAATTGATGAATGGTTTGCATCTAGATGTGAACCCTTTGTATTTACTTTCATGGAGTCTTCTCTTTACTGTTGACTTAGAGACAGATACACCTACTTCCCTGAGAGTGTTCTGGACTTCAGTTGATGTTGTGAACGGGTTCTTCTTCACCAAAGAAAGTATGCGGCGATCATCCACCACCGTTGTCTTCCGTGGACGCCCAGGCCTTTTTGAGTTCCCAAGCTCACCAGTGAATTCCTTTTTTCTCAGAATGTACCCGACTGTTGATTTTGCTACTCCAAGCATGTCTGCTATCTCTCTGATGGATTTTTTCTTTTTTTTTCAGCCTCAGGATGTTCTGCTTCACCTCAATTGAGAGTTCCTTTGACCGCATGTTGTCTGGTCACAGCAACAGCTTCCAAATCCCAAACCACACACCTGGAATCAACCCCAGACCTTTTAACTACTTAATTGATTACAGGTTAACGAGGGAGACGCCTTCTGAGTTAATTGCAGCCCTTAGAGTCCATTGTCCAATTACTTTTGGTCCCTTGAAAAAGAGGAGGCTATGCATTACAGAGCTATGATTCCTAAACCCTTTCTCCGATTTGGATGTGGAAACTCTCATATTGCAGCTGGGAGTGTGCACTTTCAGCCCATATTATATATATAATTGTATTTCTGAACATGTTTTTGTAAACAGCTAAAATAACAAAACTTGTGTCACTGTCCAAATATTTCTGGCCCTAACTGTACAAGGGGAAAGGGAAAACCAGACGCTGGTCCTATCCCAAAGGTGGAAAGGGTGAGAATCCGCTTTCCAGGATCCTACAAGTAGAGGGGGTAGACTGAGTGGGTTCGCCCTTAAATGGAGTGAGGTGACCTCCAATCCCTGGGCCTTACGCCTAGTCTCGGAAGGCTATAAAATTGAATTTTTCTCCCCTCCTCCCCGGAGGTTCGTGGTCACCCCCTGCCAGTCACCCTCGTCGACTCAGGCCCTCCAGTTGAGGGTGCAGGAGCTGTTGTCCCTAGGGGCCATCACTCGGGTCCCCACAGAAGAACTGTTCAAGGGGTGCTACTCCCCCTTGTTTCTCGTCAAAAAACCTAACGGGTCCTATAGAACCATAATTAATCTGAAATTCCTGAATAAATCAATCTCATATCAAAGATTTAAAATGGAATCGGTGCGGTCAGCAATCCCCTTAATTGCACCAGATAGTGTCATGGCCACCGTGGACTTAAAGGACGCCTACTACCATGTCCCTATACACACAGATTCCCAGCAGTTTCTGCGATTTGCCCTGGTGATAGATGGGTCTGTCTCTCACTTCCAATTTACGTGCCTGCCGTTCGGGATTTCCTCCGCACCCCGGGTGTTCTCCAAACTGGTGTTAGAGATGGTGGCGGCACTAAGGACTGACAAGGTGTTGATTGTCCCATACCTCGACGATTTCCTGATCATAGCAGGATCGGCTTCAGAACTCCGGTTCCGGGTCAACCTCACACTCCGTTTGTTCGAGTCATTAGGCTGGATCATCAACTCCATTAAATCCAGTCTTCTGCCCGAACAAAAGAAAAAATTTCTGGGAGTTATTCTGGACTCACACCGCCAGTGCTCATGCCTTCCCCTAGAAAGGCAAAAAGCGATCCAGGACGAGTGTCGGGCACTTTCTCTAACCACCAAAGTCTCCCTTAGGAGAGGCATGAGGGTCCTTGGCCTCATGACATCTTGCATCGGAGTAGTCCCTTGGGCCCAGTTACATTGTAGAACTCTCCAAGACTTTATACTGAGCAACTGGGATAAATCTCCCGCTTGCCTGGATCGGAGAGTCGTCCTTACCCTCAAGATAAAGTCCTCCTTGGAGTGGTGGATGTCTATCTCCAACCTTGCCAGAGCCATGGCTTGGTACCCCGCATCCCCAGTATCCATCTTTACTTACGCGAGCGCAACTGGCTGGGGGGCCCACTTAGGCCGTCATTACGTCCAAGGGGTCTGGAACCGGGAGGAAGCTACTCAATCCTCCAACTACAAAGAACTTTGCGCTGTCTGGAAGGCCATTCGGGGCCTCGAGACAGAGATCAGGGGTAGACACATTAAGATCTTTTCGGATAACAACTGTGCCCCTCATTCGCCACCAGGGATCCACGCGGAACCCCCGACTCCAAGACCTGGCGGCGAAAGTTCTCGGGTGGATAGAGCAGCGGACACCTTCCGTCACAGCGTACCATGTAAGGGGCCCAGAGAACTCCATGGCGGACCATCTCAGCCGCAGGAAGATAGACCCCGGGGAGTGGACTCTACATCCACACGCATTCCAGCTAATAATAGAAAGATGGGGGACACCAAAGGTGGACTTGTTTGCCTCCCGGGAGAACACCAAGTGTCCCCGGTTTTTCTCCAGGGGAGCAGACAGGGGCTCCCTGGGAATAGACGCAGTGTCCCAGGCTTGGGATTGGAACCTTGCATACGCCTTCCCACCTATCCCCCTGATCCCTCTGGTCCTAAGGAAAATTCAGGGGTCCCCAGGCTCCGTTATCCTGGTGGCCCCATTCTGGCCCAAGAGACCCTGGTTCCCGCTCCTGGCCGCTCTCTCGACACAGGATCCTCTACATCTGCCGCAGAGAGACGACCTCCTTCAGCAGGGTCCCCTGATATGCCCAAAGGTCCGACAGTTCAGACTGGTGGCCTGGAAGCTGAGCGGGTAAAATACCTGAGCCAGGGCCTATCAGGGAGGGTGACCACTACTTTATGTGAGAGCCTCAAAAAATCCACCAGAAATATATACTCTAGGGTGTGGGATACCTTCTCTAAGTGGTTGGGGCATAGTATACATGACCTCCAACAGCCCGACATTAACAAGATATTGGAGTTCCTACAGGATGGATTGGACATGGGGCTAAGACCTGGTACCCTTAAGGTCCAGGTGGCTGCCCTTGGGGCCTTCTTTGACTTCCCCTTAGGCAACCATAGGCTAATTAAGAAATTTCTTAAAGGGGCAGTCAGACTCTACCCCTTTATAAGGGAAACCATGCCCCCATGGGACCTGAACCTTGTTTTGCAGGCCCTCTGCGCACACCCCTTTGAGCCCCTGGAAGATCTATCGGTGAAGATCCTCTCCTATAAAGTTGCCTTTCTAGTTGCCAACACATCCGCCAGACGGATCGGGGAGATCCAATCCCTCTCTATTAGGACCCCATACATGACCACCTTCCCAGATAAAATAGAGTTCAGGCCTGACCCCTTTTTCCAACCGAAAGTTCTCACAGACTTTCACAGAGAACAGCGAATAGTACTTCCCTCCTTCTGCCAGGAACCCCATAACACCACGGAACAGAGGTTTCATAATCTAGATGTTAGACGAGCAGTCCTGAAGTATTTGGAGGTCACACATTCCTTCAGGAAGTCTAACAATCTCTTTATTCAATTTCAGGGTCCACGCAGAGGAGGGGCCGCTACTAAGGACTCCTTAGCGCGTTGGGTCAGGAGGGCCATAGAAGAGGCGTACAGATCCCAGGGGATCCCACTCCCGGGCGACGTTAGAGCCCATTCCACTAGGGCGGTCGCTTGTTCCTGGGCGGAGAGAGCCCAGGCGACAACCGACCAGATCTGCAGAGCCGCCACATGGTCGAGCACTCATACCTTCACTAAACACTATCGCCTAGACCTGGGGGCCAGCCGTGATATGGCCTTTGGGCGGAAGGTGCTACAGGCAGTGGTCCCTCCCTAAAGCCCTTGGTTGTTGGCACTTCTCCAGGTGTATGCTGTCAGGATGACGAGGGGAAGACAGGAATTAGGTCCTACCTGTTAATTCCTTTTCTTGAAGTCATCCTGACAGCATAGGGGCTTTTCCCTCCCCTTGAGTTATTTATACGTGAAGTAACGTATTGTACTATGATTTCTGTATTAAAATTGATTGGTTAAGCAAAGCCAGGTCACTGTAGTTATTTGGTACACACTGGTGAGCCGGTGGTGGGAGTTACCTTTTGTATTTTTCCGCTTCCTGTCCCAACAGGTGTCCAGCGGACAACCTCCAGGTGTATGCTGTCAGGATGACTTCAAGAAAAGGAATTAACAGGTAGGACCTAATTCCTGTCTTTCATGTAATTCTAGACAGATTAGATAATGTTGAGATTAGCAGTCTGTGGGGCCATATCACCACTTCCAGAACTCCTTGTTCTTCTTTACACTGAAGATGGTTCTTAATGACATTGGTTGGATGTTTGGTGATGATGTCCTGCAGCAAGATAAATTTGGAGTCAATTAGACACCAGAAATTCTTACATTGCAGCTTTTTTTTCCAAACTTTCCTAAAACATTTTCACAGTACTGTACACGTGTTCATAGATAGATTATGGCAGACAACACATCCAACTAGACCTGCCAGAAATTCCAGTAAGACAGGTATTCATCATACTTTGTGTAGTATGACAGACTCAGGAGATTCAAGTATATGACAAATTACTTCATGGCAGGAATAGGTATAATTTATCACAGGTATACACATTCTAATGAAAGTCACTTTAAAAATAGAATTGTGCATTTATTTTGACTTGGCCAGTAGAATCATGGAATGTTTAAACCTATTTCCATTCTTCCTTTTTAATACAGGTGTCATTGTTTGGCCATATATTGTTGCTTTTGTAAAAATGGTAAAGTGTTTGGACACCTGACCATATAAAGGCCCATTTACACGGAGCGATGATCACTCAAAAATCGCTAAAAAGAGGTCGTTTGGGCGATTATCGTAGCGTCGAAAAAAGCACGACCATCGTGCACTTTTTGTGCACTGCTAGCTGATCATTAAATTCAGGCCAACCTAAAAATCGTCGTTCAGCCCTATCAAGAGTTCTCCACGGGTAGTGCTGATAGCATTGTTTCACGTTGGAGAACAAAGGGACTGAAAGCAGATAAGAGCCCTCAGGCTAATGGCTTCATTTGCACACTAAATAGCTATTAAGTAGCTGAGTAGCTACTCAATAGTTTATGCAAAATGATAGTCCAAAGCTGTCGCTGAAACGACAGTTTGAGCGATCATCGCTTCCTGTGAATGGGTCTTTACCTATATGAGCTTATAAAGAGCGGACCCAAGTGTCAAAATACTTAGTAAAAAAAAAATTTAAAAATTAGAGAGTGTAAGGCGCAATCTGAATGTAATAGACATGATTATCAGTATACCTCAATTAATGTGTATAGGCACACACTTGCCTGGTTAGGTTGTGTTTAGTTCATCACATTTCCACTTAAAGGGACTAACTTTTCAGACAACTTTAGGGAAGAGAAAAATGAGGGAAAAAAGGGGAGGAAGTTGCAGATTGAGAAAGGAGGTTTTGCACTCCATCCAAAAGTCATTTATTGGTGGGGTTGCGCAGCCACATACAGGATATATCTGTTGGACTTCGCTCCAATAAAACAACATCTTGTAGATCTTTTCATATGAGTCATGCAATGAAGAGGTCAGATTCTCCATATACATTATATCATTAACTTTGGAGATAGGATTCTCCTTTTCTAAAACCAGTATGCATGCATGAGCTGCAACCACCAGAAAGTGGAAAAGAAATCTCTTATAAGGCCGTATGGCTATCCTGTAGTGATAGAGGAGCAACAGTGGTGGGCCAAGGTCTGCTGTTATAGCAGGGTACTGCTACCTATGTTAGAGGTACTCTGTGTCTAATTGTTGTTTTATTGCTGTTTTAATAGTTATTGTTACTTTAAGACATGATGTGGTACAGAGCTATGATGCATCCTCTCACAAGAACAATGAGAGGAAATATAAGGGGGGCTCATGAGGAAAGCAAGAAGAGTAAAGTTTGGTTTGGAAGCAAGCAATAACAGAGTTTTGTAGTACAGAACCATCATCTCTCCATTATATGTCTCATATGTCTGCAACCTGTGCGACCAGAGTTTGCCAGTAGACATCCAAGAGTGCATTACTTATGGTGTTGTGGGATCCTATGCCCCATACTTTTCCCCTTATGTCACCTCCTCTGCCAGACTCTACTTCACTGTCACCCCTGTAACAGTACAACTACTTGACCTTTTCCCCAAAGGAAACGAGGACTCTACAGAACCAGAAGGATGTATGGGGGTACCCTCCTCCACACTGCATCTCCAACACCATATCCGTTTTGGGCATCACGGCATGTAGGGACCCTATACTAGCTTTCTGGTGCTTAGAACTGATCAATGACTTATGAGCCAGGGCATAGATTCGTTCTCTCTTCTGACATGAGGGAAAGCTCTTGATTGGCTTCACTGTAGGAGATCATTCAACCAAACCTTCCCAAACCTCTCACGGAGAGGAGACGCAGAACCTCAAACTGAAGCCCTTCAGTTTTCCCTGGCAACAACTGATGTGAATCAATTTTATATAAAGGAAAAATTGGCTAAACCGCTGAAGGTGGGAGAAAAGAGGTCAACTAAGGAATATATCAAAGGTGTAGGATAAGTTACATGCAAGAACAGCAAGGGAGGTGCACCACATATGAAGGCCTTTACTCTGGGGGCAGTGACTTTTCCACCCACTATTGTAACCGGAGAGATGTTGGACTGATTATCGCAACAATAAAAATACCACAGAACCTAAACAGTAAGGAGGATGGATAGTTATATGTGCATTAATTAATTACCCAGAAGGACCTCTTACAATTAAGAGGTCACAATCGTCTTCCTGACAAAGCACAAATGTGGGTGGAAGTTGAAGGCAGGAAAAAAGAGGTAGCAGAGAGGAGGGTGACACTGATATAGCTAGAGCTGATGTCTTCTATCTTAGGGTGCACTGGGATCTTCTCATTCTCAACCTCCCAATGTGAAATCCCCTATTTCTCCTAACTCTTCATGTGGAGGAACAGCAGACCCCCCAAACTGAAGCACTGAACTTGCATCTGAGAATGCATGGTGTAGATATAGATTTATATAAAGGATTACTTAATTTAACAGCTACAGTTGAGAGATATAGGGCTGCTAAGAAAAATATCGGAGAGATAGAATCCCCATGCCATTGGGATAAGTTGGATGGCTTCTTTCGAGCAGCAAGAGAGGTGTACCATACAATGGGATTTTCATAACAATTAAGCCATTGTTCTAAGAATCTTATAACTGTTAAGTGATTCTGAGTGACTAAAAGCTTTTTAATTTATGATATGCAATGTTTTTACTCTTAATCTCAGGCTCATCCTTGTGTATGTGTCGAAGGAAAAATTAAGTTTGATGTAAACAAGGAGAAAGGTAAGACATTGTCCTAGAATAATATTTCGCTCATTCCCTTCGAAGCATTTTCCATTCTTTTTTTTTTTTAATTGGAAAAATGGAAAATTTGATGACCAAATCATTATTAAAAACTACTACTCGAATTGGAGGGACATTTAGATAATTAAAATTCTCATTCATACAACACCATTCTGAAAAACGATTTCAACCTTTGCCAAAATATGAAATTGTTACGAATATATACATTTAGCAACTTAACAAACGGTAGCAATCATTTTTATCTATAAAATATCTTAATCATTAAATAATAATTAAGTCTACATTTAGCATTAAAGGGCTTCTCTGAGCCTTACTTATTCCTTTAAATCTGTTGGCTTTGGCCAAAAAAATAGCCAATCCTCACCTCTCCCAGGTCCCTGCATACCCAGAGCCGCAGCTCCATTCACTGTCTGGCTTTTGTGATGAAATGCTACAGGCTGCTGCAGCCAATCGCAGACATCTGTGAGTGATTACTGTGGAATGACCAGTGGCCGGCCGGCTGAAGCAACAGAATTTTTTTCTATCAAATGATGCCTTCAAACATTGCATGTGCTCTAAAGACATAGTCCGAGTTGGTCAGATTATGTGTTAAACAGAGCTCATGGATTCAGGTTGCAGAAAGGCTCCTTCACACTGGTGTGCACGATATTGGGCTGTGATTCACGGCCCGATATCACACTTGCCACCATGTGAAAGCCCTGTGGATGCGAGGCGTTTTTATGATAAAACCGCGTTGCATTACTGCGGGGATGAAGAAATCCCTGCCTCAGCTGTCAGCCATGGCAGAGGATCGCGGAGTTCTCCCATTGATTTCAATGGGGCTGCCGCCAGCTCCATTAAACACAATGGATGATCTCGCAGAAAGATAGGACATGCTGCAATATGTTTCCCGCATAGCACTGAATTACAGTACCATGCGGGAAAACAATGGGTTTCATATTTGTGCGTCTCTCAGTGCACAAATCTCTCGCGATCTTCTCGCCAGTGTGAAGTCAGCCTGAGGGAAGAAGATTCTGCTGTTGGGTCTTTGGATTTGCTTCGTAAGTGTGGCCCTCATAGTCAAAGAGGGGACACTATAACTATGCAGAGCACTTAGAGAAGGGGGTAGCAGGAGGATAAGGAGTGTGTGCAGAGATGAGTTGTAGTTGGAAGAAGACTTCATGGTGTTCTGGGACTAGATGGAGAAGAGAAGGGAAAGGGGACAACTGTATTCAGAGAAGATGTCACCTGTGATCACAGGAGGTAACTGCAATGTAATTATTACTGTATAGACCTGGTATCTGCATATTTTTTGCTATTGTTTTATTTATCTTTTGAATAAATTTAGCAGGGATTTCCTGCATTTCCACTTTAATACGAATGGTCCTTTGGAGCGCCTAAGATATGCAGGAAATACAGGAAATCCCTGCTAAATTTATTCAAAAGATAAATAAAACAATAGCAAAAAATATGCCAGTAGCAGATTATGCAAACAATGGGTTCTGTTGTGTTTCTGGCATGCCACTTGGCGCTATTTTGGCCAAGATTGTGTGCTGGAGGCTCAAGAGAGAAAGTGGACAATCTATGCCTAAATTTGAACATTTCTAATTATTCAGGGAACTACATTTTGAAGTTGTCTGTGCCGGGGTCTTATGAGAAATTGCTATGTCCTCCATTAAAGCAATCTCAAACTGAAGAAGTGGGTAAATTTGTCTTCCATGCTGACAAAGAAATAAGTCCACATCTAGATGTCTGTCTGTTAAAGACTTTGAGAACAGCACAGGTAGGGTACTTGGAAAATTCCAGTTCACCTTCTCTGAAGTGATGTTTATATTAAACATATAGTGTGTGCATGTACGGTATACATATATGCAAATTATTCAAGCCCCCCATTGCTAACTAAGTTTGCCAAATTCACAAATTTTCAGCTGTATGCAAAAAAATTAATCGAAATATCTCAACAAAGCTATTGTAACAAGTGGTTTACACAAATTCAACACAAAATGCCACTTTTTATGAAAACTGCAGTCTCAGAATTATTCAACCCCCGGTTGGAATCCCTGTTAAGAGCACACATTTGCAATTCTGGTGTTGTCTCAAGCACACCTGATGCAACTATTTAAGGGCTTTATTACTTGAATCAGGTGTGCTTGAGATAACGCACTTCGAATATCTGGACTGTCTAGAGGTTTGTTGACACTAACACTTGATTGCATATTAGCAGTATGGTTAAAGTCCACATGGTACGATTATCATGCAGCGTGAACACATGCAGTGAAAGAATGATCAGCAATAAATAGCTGATTGAATCTTTCATGCAAACCTAAAGATAATCATTGTTCTACTGCTGCATCTTGCCATGTAAATAGGCTGGAGACCTTTTGTGTTGACCTTAGAGAACTCTTTTGTTATCACTCGTTATATTGTGTGCTATATCTCTTTTGACCTTTTTTACATGCAATTGAAAGTTTGTAAATTTGACAAATAAACCTATAGGCGTAGATTAATTGTGATTGCAGCTGTATCTCTCTCCATATATATGTGTGTAAAGATATATAATACTAGCTGATATACCCGGCTTCGCCAGAGTAAATTTGGTACTGGTGTTTATCTGGTGTTCACACGGAAAATCTTATGAAGTCGTGGATACCTTAGAGATGTCGAGGAAAAAAATATGTTCACCATTTTGCATGGTTCTTTGCATTACCCAGGAAACACCACGTGGAGGTAACCATGCGACGTTTCCTTTATATAAAATGACATCAGGAAGTGAGAGAATTAGATTATGTACGTAAAATTTGGACGCTAATTCTTTTGTGCTTAGAACTGAATAATTGAGTTGGGGCCCATTAGCTTTTCCTATTTATAACATAATCAATGCTTGTGCCAAATTTCAAGTTTCTATGACATCGGGAAGTGAGAGAATTAGATTCCGTACGTAAAATTTGGACGCTCGTTCTTTTGCGCTTAGAATTAAATAATCGAGTTGGGAGCCATTAGATTTTCGTATTTGACATAATCGATGCTCGTGCCAAATTTTAAGTTTCTATGACATCAGGAAGTTGGAGAATTGGATTACGTATGTGAAATTTGGACGCTAATTCTTTTGCACTTAGAATTGAATAATCGAGTTGGGACCCATTAACTTTCCGTATTTATGACATAATCAATGCTCGTGCCAAATTTCAAGTTTCTATGACATCAGGAAGTGAGAGAATTAGATACCGTATGTAAAATTTGGATGCTAATTCTTTTGTGCTAGAATTGAATAATCGAGTTGGGACCCATTAACTTTTTGTATTTTGGACATAATCAATGCCCTTGCCAATTTTCAAGTTTCTATGACATCAGGAAGTTGGAGAATTAGATTACGTACGTAAAATTTGGACGCTAGTTCTTTTGCGCTTAGAATAGAAAATTCGAGTTGGGACCCACTAACTTTTCCTATTTATGACATAATCAATGCTCGTGCCAAATTTCAAGTTTCTATGAAATCGAAAAAGTGAGAGAATTAGATTCCGTACGTAAAATTTTGACGCTAATTCTTTTGCACTTAGAATTGAATAATTGAGTTGGGACCCATTAGCTTTTCCTATTTATGACATAATCAATGCTCGTGCCAAATTGCAAGTTTCTATGACATTGGGAAGTTGGAGAATTAGATTCCCTACGTAAAATTTGGACGCTAGTTCTTTTGCACTAGAATTGAATAATCGAGTTGGAACCCATTTACTTTTCCTATTTTGGACATAATCTATGCTTGCGCCAAATTTCATGTTTCTGCGACATCGGGAAGTTGGAGAGTCAGTGAGTGAGTCAGTGAGTGAGTGAGTCAGTGAGTGAGTGAGTGCTTTCTTATTTATAGATATATAGATACAATATAATGTTTTTAATTTTCTTACTTTTTCTGCTAAGAATGACCTGGCACCTGAACTTGACAAGCGGACATTATATTTGGGTAAAGAATCTATACCATTGGCATCACTTCCTGAAGGGCAGGAGACTGACATTGATCTTCTTTTGTCTAAGGTGAGAATTTTTAATGTGTTTTTATTTCAATTTACAGTGAGTGTATGATATCATGGATATGCAGCATATCATTCTGTTTATTCTTTGTAGAGTCACGTTGTCCATATGAGTATGACTAAAGAAGAGAGGTTAGTTAATTTCCTTCTTAACTTTGTTGGAATTCTATTTTTCTAAATTGAAGATGGAATTTATCTTACCAAAAGTACAATTGAAATATGACCCATAATTGTAGCAGTAAACAGGATGGGCCACGGAAAAGTAGCCCGCCTCTGACACTACTACAACAAGAACAAGCAAGTGAATTAGTTTTTTCTCAAAGCTTTTTTAGTTTAACCACATGTTACAATAGATCTTAGAAGTGAGCCCTGTTCACTTCAATGCACCGCTGGGCACATGCAACATGTTGGCTGATACTGCCTGTAGCTCTTCAACGGTACCTCGTTTTCTGTGAATCCACGTGACCTGGTAAATGAAACTATGCTTTGTAAATCATAATGTACAGCAATGGGTCAAAAAGTCCTCTAGCAATCATAGAAAGCAACCTAATACAGCAATTTACACATTTGTTATGGTTTCAGGTTCAGAGATTTCAGCACTCGCCGACACGTTGTTCGTGGTACATCAATTTGCTGGGTACTCTCTGAGTTGATTTTTCAAGGGCTATTTGAAATCCACCGTTGAATGTTACGGATGACTTCGGACATCCGGACTGACGGAGGCCTCGGTTTCTTCATGTTTGTGACAAATGGGGTTTGGTGCCATTTCTGAACCTGGCTCTGAATATAACATTAAGAAGGTGGATTTGTACCTGAATATTTGTTGGTGAAGGCTTTTTGCATTTCCTTAATTGATCTGCTTCGCATATAGCTTTCCACAATAAATATTCGCTGTTGCATGAAGAACACCATGCTGCCGGTTTTTGAAAGCTGTCTAAAGGAAAATCTGTACTGAGGATAGAGCTTATTTCTGCACTTGTAATGTACCATTTTCCCTGTAGAGGCGCTTCTTCCTTCACAGACTACAGCTGATTGTGTTTCTAGAAGACTGCCTGTAATCTACTTATCTAGGGACTAACTAATTTTTTGAAATTTGTTTTCTATCACTTGCTATTAATTAAATCTGACTTCCACTATTAACAGTAAATTGTTGAGTTTGCCCACATGACACATTTAAAGCACTGAGGGTTAAATTTAAGAATATTTCATTCAAGGGAAAGGGGCTGCAATTGAAATGCAAATATCGTTGGAGTCCTATGCGCTGTGGCTTCAAAGCTATGCAGCCAGCCCAGTTGACAACAGGATACAACAGGTCATCTTTAAAGGGGTTCTGTCATTAAACAGATAAATTCTATACTTGCCTATTCCTATTCATCTCGCCGATCTTCTCCTGGCTCCTCTAGTCTACTGGGTCACCTCACCACAAGCCAGCCTGATCCTCTTTTTCCAGTGACGAAGCATGCATTGCCAGGTTTGTACTTCCTGCAGGTCAGTGTACCCTAAACTAGCGGCATAGCGCTCACTGCCTAGCAGGGAATGCCAATCCTCAGCAGCCTGCTTTAATGCACAGGGGCTGGGTCTCGCCGCTATACATACTATATGAACACTAGCGGCGAGACCTGGCACATGCGCACTATAGCCGGCTGCTGAGATTCAGCATTTCCTGCTAGTGAACACTGTCCTGAGGGAAGGAGAATGCTGTCAATGTACGCTTTATTAGATCCAGCCGGCTTGCAGTGAGGTGACCCGGGGGACTGGAGGAGCCAGAAGATTGGTGAGGTCAAGATCTGGTAAGCAGACTGCCTGGAGAGAAATACGTAAGTACAGAATTTTTATTTTATTTATTTAAAATACAGAACTCCCTTTAAAAAGTACAGATGTGACCAAAAGTTTTGAAACCAACACAAATTTTGGTTTTCATAAAGTTTCCTGCTTCACGTTCTATAGTGGCAATTTGTATTAACTCTAGATTATTATAAGGAGTGATCAGATGAACTACAATAAACTGCAGTGAAATTCCTTGCCATTAAAATTAACTTTATCACAAAAACCCGCCTTCAAGGAGAGCAGTTCATTGTTGTGAAGAAGGCCTTGGAGTGCCCAAGAAAGTCCAGCAAGTGCAAGGACCGTCTCCTAAAGAGGATTCTGCTACGGGATCAGTTGAGCACCAGTGCAAAGCTTGCTCGGGAATGGCAGCAGATAGGTGTCGGTGCATCTGCACACAGAGTGAGGCAAAGGCATTTGGAGGCTGGCTTGATGTCAAGAAGAACACTAAAGAAGCCACTTCTCTCCAAGACAAACATCAGGGACAGACTGTCATTCTGCAGGAAGTACAGAGATTGGATTGCAGAGGACTGAGGGAAGTTATTTTCTCTGATGAAGCCCCTTAAGATTGTTTGGAACATCTAAAAGAATGATTGTCCAGAGAAGAAATGGTGAGCGCATTCGGAGACCATTTATGTATGGGGTTGGTTTTCATCCAAGGGAGTGGGCTCACTCACAGCCTACAAACACTGCCATGAATAAAGAATGGAATCTAAACCTCTTCCAAGAACATCTCCCAACAATCCTGGAGCAATCTGGTATTGAACAATTTTTTTCTCGCTAGTGTCATTGGGGTACACAGCAAAGACCGTGGGATATAGCTTCTGCAACTAGGAGGCGACACTTAGCACAAAAAAGTTAGCTCCACCCTCTGGCTATATCCCTCCTGCCGACACCAGGCTAATTAGTTTTTAGCTTAGTGTCTCGTAGGAGGACGGTCGTGCCCGTTAGGGCTGGTTTAAGGGCCAGGGTTAGACGGGGAGGCAGGACGCTCCCAATCAAACCCGAACGGAGAGGAGGGCAAACCACCTCGGGTTTCTCCAGGTTGCTTCTTGCCCAGCCCACCTCAGAAGAAAAGGTGGCACATCCGGATCATATATATCTGCATGTGGCCCTCCAGCGAGAGCCCCCAATGTTTGGTGCAGAGGTCCGCATTCCCTTCCCATGGGCAGGCGATGTTATAAGGGTAGGCTGCTGGAACTGGGGAGCCGCTTTTTCTTCCAGCAAGGACGCAGGAGGTGAGTATGCACTGGCGACCTCCCCCCTCCCCCCCTCTCCCTCCCCCCTCCCCCCCTCTCCCTCCCCCCTTCCTGGCTCTCCAAGTATGTCGCTTTTTGCACGCGTACCTTGTGGGCTGCAGCGAGGTGCGGGGATAGGCGCAGGCGGACAGGCTCCTTTTCGTCGGGAGTAGTATCCGCTATGTATGGCTGCGGCAGCGGAGGGCATTATTCGCGGGGGCATTCCTGCATTCTGCTCCCCTTGAGCTCGCAGGCGGGGTGGGGGAGGGGAGTTCACCGTGGAGGTATGGGCTCACCTGATATTCAAGGCACTGGTTCCAGGCACAAGCCGGCGGGGGGGCGCAACAACTTTCAGTATGCCCTGGTCTTCCGGCTCCCTGCAGGGGCTCCCAGCAGGAGTTCCTGCGATGTGGGGGCTCAATGGAGGGGGCTGCAGTGCAGCCCTGGGCGCGGCAACGCCGGAATCGGCATGTGACGCAGGGGTGTGGCTTCGTGGCAATACCTCCATGAAGGGGCGTGGATTTGCTGTGTGGCCACGCCCCCATGTGACTTGGGGTGTGGCTTCGTGGCGTGGGTGCGGCAGAATGCTGCCGTCATTGACTCCATGCAGGGGGCGTGGCCTCATCGGCAATGCACGCCGCCCCCCTTCCCCTTCCTCCCTCAGCACAGGTGAAGGGGGATGACATCAGAGAAGCAGCCTATTGGGGACAGCGCGCCAGGAATTAAAAACCGCCCTGCTGCTCCACTCCTTGCTGCCCCTTTTTCTGCTCAGCTTATACGCTGTACAGCTCAAGCTCCAGGAAAGAAAGCCCTTCAGCACCTGCAGTCTCCCGACTCAGCGGCTTCCCGGATCTCTTCGGACCTCGGCAAGGACCTGGGTAAGCTCTGCCTGGCGGCTAGCTCCCCTCTTTCGCTGCGTATCCCTCCTGCTGGCGGTTGGCATAGCAGCAGTTTTCGTGGCCGGTGAAATCCCAGCACCATGTCCGACCCCAGAGCCCTGGAGGCTCGACCAGGGACAGCAAGAGTAACGCACTTAGCTTGCTCACGCTGTAACCTAAAGTTCGCATGCAGACAGGCTGAGCCCTTTTGTAGAGACTCTATCCCCACGAAACAGGCGGCTGGGCAGCTTTGACGAATGTGGACTCAGTGTTACATAAATTACATGCTGTGCTATAACTTAGTTATAATAGTATAGTAACATTTTCCCTGTGTATTTTTTTCATGTAGATAATAAACTTTAACAGATAAACTTGGACTGTCTATGTCGATTATTTAAACTCGTTGTGGGATAGGGCTCTGTATTTGTTATTTGTTGAGAAGAGGGGGGACACAGGAGTAGATGTAGGGGGGGGGGGAGAAAATAGGGGGGAAAGAAAGGCGGTATGAGCCTGGGAGTTTAGTCTGTGGATAAAGTGGAGTTGGTATCCAACCAAATATCCCATATTTCTTGAAATTTGTTTGGGCACCCTCTATTTTGGTAGATAACTTTCTCATAGGAGATTACTGTCTTTACTGACCGAACCCAGCATGAAACCATGGGGGTTCCTACAGCCATCCAATGAGTGGCTATTGTTTTGCATGCCAAGAAAAGAGTCTTTTGTAGAAAGATACGGGTGTGGTGCGGCCACACCTCCTCCTCCAGTAGGCCAAACAGAATTGTCTTGGGATCCATCACAATATTGAGAGGGGATGGTAATAGTGAGTTTATGAAGGATACAATCTCAGACCAGAATCTGTTTACCAGAGGACAATCCCAGATCAAGTGCCAGAAGTTAGCCTCTGGTTGACAGCATCTATGGCAGGCGTTTGAGGAAGAATTGCCCATTTTATATAGACGGCTGGGAGTGAGGTATGCTTGGTGAATAATGTATAGCTGAATCAATTTGTTGTTGACTGCAGGGGAGACTAAGAGATGGTATTCTGATATGTCTGCCCAGTCCTCCGGTGATAAGGACGGGATGGCAATTTTCCATTTGTCGTAAGCTGAGGGCGGGTTATGGTCAGTTTTGGCTGAAAGGAGATGCGTATAGAGTGCTGAAATTAGGCCCTTAGGTCCTTCGGATCTAAGGATGCCGATTGTGGGGAATTTGGATATACGAGTAGAGGTAGGTGGGAATTGGGAGTTCAGCACGTGCCTCAGCTGGAAAAATCTAAATAGCTGGAGTTGTGGGGACTGTAGTTTTTCGCGTAGTTGATTGAATGTGGGAAGGGTTCCGTCTGTGTAGACTTCTCCCACTGACACCACCCCCAAAGATCTCCAATATTGGGGGTCTGGAACCGACTGCAAGGCCTTAAGGCCGGGATTATTCCATAGGGGAAGTTCACTCATCACTCCTTTGTATTGTTGAATGGCCTTAGCCTCCTTTCACACCCTTAAGGCGAGTTTGTGAAGTGGTAGTGTATCGGAGGGATTGGTATGTTCTGGGAATTTCAGGAAGCTTAAAAGGTTGTTACCCTTCACTTGTTTTGCCAAGTATTGGTCTGCGATGGGCATTTCCCGTTCTAAAAACCAGCTCTGGACATTACGCAGCTGTCCAGCTAGGTAGTATATGTGCAGATCTGGAAGTGCCATTCCAGCCTGCTCTTTGGGTCTTTGTAGGGTCGAAAGACTAAGCTTTGACGAGTCCTCATAGGGTGGAGAGAGAGGGTCCACAGGAGCTGGAACAAAGGAAGGTTCCTTCCTTTAAACCAAGCTTCTCTTGGCGGGGGCCCCAGCCCACAAAGGGTACCGAAGGCAAGCCCCCCGCATGAGGGACTGCCCCCACCTGTTTCGGATAAGGTGGGGGGATGGCTTCTCCAATTCAGCCAGGTCTGGTCGTCTCAGGTAACAGACACCTGGGTACAGGAGGTAGTGTCCAGGGGCTATGCGATGGAGTTCCTCTCACAACCGCACGACTGCTTCTTTCGGTCCAGAACCCCAAAAAAGGATGGCTCGGTCCATCTGGTTCTGGACCTAAAGAAGCTGAACAAGTTCGTAGCTGTCCGTCATTTCCGCATGGAGTCGGTACAAGCGGTCATCGCATCCTCGGAGGCAGGGGAGTTCCTGTCCTCGATAGACATCCAGGATGCATATTTACATATCCCCATTTGTCAGGCGCACCAGCGCTTCCTCCGGTTCGCGGCACAGGGTCGAGTGACCCTCCCGGAAGCAAAACGTCAGCTGCTTCAGAGGCAGGTGCGGTCCCTTCTATCGCGGCGACCAGTGGCAATCAGCCATGCGATGAAGGTTCTGGGACTGATGGTATCGTCTTTCGAGGCAATTCCTTTTGCCCTGTTCCACTCCCGCCCCTTGCAGAGGGGCGATAGTCTCAAGGTGGGACAGGTTAGCGCGATCCCTCGAGGGGAAGATAAGGTTTCCACCAGGAGTTCAGCTGTCGCTCCAGTGGTGGTTGGACTCGCCACGCATCCAGCAGGGCAGGTCGTTCCTGCCCCTGCAGTGGCAGGAGCTGGCTACAGTCGCCAGCATGACGGGCTGGGGGTGCACCAATTCCTCTCTTTCCTCGGATGCTCAGGAGGATCAGGAAGAAGGGCTACCAGTGATTCTCATAGCCCCAGATTGGCCAGCGAAGAACGTGGTACGCTGAGCTCATGGACATGGTAGCAGACACGCCCTGGCGATTACCCCTGCGAAAGGATCTTCTCTCTCAGGGTCCCCTCTACCACCAGAGTTTGGCTACACTGCGTTTGACGGCGTGGCAGTTGAGACTGCGGTACTAAGAGCAAAGGGCTTCTTAGACCCAGTTATCCAGACAATGATTAGGGCTAGGAAGCCGTCGTCATTGAAAATATGTCACCGGGTGTGGAGAACATTCTTTCGCTGGTGCGAACAGAAAGGGACGCACCCGATGCTTTTTTCGTTGGCCCGTCTCCTGCCGTTTCTCCAAGACGGGTTGGACTTGGGCCCGAGCCTCAGCTCCCTTAAGGGACAGGTTTCGGCTTTGTTAGTTTTGTTTCAGCGACCTTTGGCTTCAAGGTCGGCGGTGCGCACCTTTTTACAGGGAGTTGCTCATACGGCACCCCCTTTCCGGTCTCCGGGGCCACCTTGGGACCTTAACCTGGTTCTGGACGCCTTGCAGGCCCATCCGTTTGAACCATTAGGGGAAGTACTGTGGCGCTTGCTGTACTGGAAGGTCGCTTTCCTGGTGGCGGTTACCTTCCTTCGTAGGGTTTCGGAGATTGCAGCGCTGTCGGCAAAACCACCCTTTATGTTTTTTTCACCAGGATACGGTGGTGTTGCGACCGGTGCAGTCTTTTCTCCCAAAGGTGGTGTCTACCTTCCACATTAATGAGGACATTGTACTGCCATCATTTTGTCCAAGGGCGGTTCACCCTAGGGAACGGGCTCTGCACACCTTAGACCTAGTCCGTGTCCTGAGGACATATTTGGACCAGACCCCGTCTTTCCGGCGCTCGGATTCCCTATTTGTGATACTGGAGGGTCCGAGACGTGGCCTTGCGGCATCAAAGGTGACAGTTGCTCGCTGGATCCGTTTGGCAGTGGTGGAGGCCTACCGGGCTAAGGGTGAGACACCGCCGTTCCAGGTGAAGGCACATTCCGCTAGAACGGTGGGGGCTTCATGGGCGGTCTATCACGGTGCCTCAGTATCACAGGTGTGTAGGGCGGCTACCTGGGCATCCCTGCACACCTCTTCTAAATCTCATCAGATACATACGTTTGCGTCAGCCGACGCTGCGCTGTGTCGAAAGGTTTTACAGACGGCTGTAAACTGACCGCATGCGTGTTGATTTATTTGTACCCACCCTCGGGGACGGCTGTGGGACGTCCCATGGTCTTTGCTGTGTACCCCAATGACACGAGCGAGAAAAGAGGATTTTTTACTCACCGTAAAATCTCTTTCTCGTCTCGTCATTGGGGGACACAGCACCCACCCCTCTTTCTTTCTTTCTATGACATGGTTGGTGGTCCTGGTCGGACTCCGGATTCTGTAAGTCGCACATGGTGCTGCGTGTTTTTCATTACAGTGAAATTTTTTGTTAACGTGTCATATGACTAACTATTGTTGTCTCTCTGTTCCTGCATGGCTACTCCAACTGCTGGCATGACAAACTAATTGGCCTGGTGTCGGCAGGAGGGATATAGCCAGTGGGCGGAGCTAACCTTTTTGTGCTTAGTGTCGCCTCCTAGTGGCAGAAACTATATACCACGGTCTTTGCTGTGTCCCCCAATGACGAGATGAGAAAGAGATTTTACGGTGAGTAAAAAATCCTCCTTTTCCCAGCATGATGGAGCACCATGTCAAATGGAAAAAGCGCTAAGTGGTTTGGTGAACAAAAAAATTGAAATTTTAAGTCCATAGCCAGGAAACTCCCTAAGCCTCAATCCCATTGAAAATCTGTAGTCCGTCCTCAAAAAGCTGGTGGAAAAGCAAAAACATAAATTGTGAGAAACTCCAAATACTGATTAAGAAGAATGGGTTGCCATCCGTCAGGATTTGATATCCAGCCTGCCTGGGCAAATTGGAAGAGTCTTAAAAAATAAGGGCCAGCATTGTAAATATTAAAGGGGTTGTCTCGCGCCGAAACGGGTTGTTTTTTTTTCCATAGGCCCCCCGTTCGGCGCAGGACAACCCCAATGGATGTGTTAAAAAAAAACAAAAAAACATATTACTTACCCGAATCCCCGCTCTGCGACGTCTTCCTTCTTCTTACTTCTTCCTTCACCAAGATGGCCACCGGGATCTTCACCCACGATGCACCGCGGGTCCTTTCCCATGGTGCACCGTGGGCTCTGTGCGGTCCATTGCCGATTCCAGCCTCCTGATTGGCTGGAATCGGCACACGTGACGGGGCGGAGTTACGATGACCAGCTCTTCGGCACGAGCGGCCTCATTCACCAGGAAGAAGACCGCACAGCGCAAGCGCGTCTAAAAACGCCAAAAGAAAGTGAAATTAGACGGATCCATGGCGACGGGGACGCTAGCAATGGAGCAGGTAAGTGAATAACTTCTGTATGGCTCATATTTAATGCACGATGTATATTACAAAGTGCATTAATATGGCCATACAGAAGTGTATAACCCCACTTGCTTTCGTGAGACAACCCCTTTAAGTCTTTACCTAAACTTGATGTACACATTTGGCAAGAAATCTTTTTTTTTTTTTTTTTTTAATTTATGAGATGCTTAAAATTCTACTTCAGCATACTATAGAAACATGTGACTTAGAGCTCCTTCACGTGACCGTGGTGTCTGCATTTTCTGCATGTGGAATACGC